>NC_061502.1:14248882-14951382 GCF_022539355.2 Hippoglossus stenolepis
ATTAGAGAAGCAGGGGGGGGGGAGTCAAACACAATACGGGGACAGGGAGCTTTAGAAATTAGAGACATATTGATGTCATGAATTCTTTAAACTCAAGCTCCTGCTGCTCAGGGAATATTGCCAAACTTTTTTTTTGACTCAGGTGTAAAAAAGTAAATACCAGTTCTATTATGTTTTGAAGGCAAACAAATTTCCAGGTTTTCAGGTCAGGCTGGAGGAAAGTGCTGCTCTGATCCCAATTCTGTCACCGGCTGAACTCATTTAATGACACGGACGTCTGAAATTACTCTGTGTGATGGAAACAAACACAAGCGGTTACACATTGTTGACTTGGTGAGCTCACTGTATTTTCTTTCACTTAAAGCATTGACGGTGATTGCTACTGTCCCTTGTGGCGACGTGTGGGGTCTGAGGCGCATCTGACGTCTCCAGTACCGATGCATGCTGTTCATAAACACCTACACGTGCGTCACTACATAGCACACACGCAAAACCTTCATGTCACGACTGAATTATACGAGGACTTCTTCCCTAATCCAGCAACTCCTAAATAATATTCTGTTACATTGCACCAAATACCACAAAAATGCGATTTAGGATTATGGGTAATTGCTTCTGTGGCGTTGGTTTGTTGGCTGACCGAACCACTATGACATCTTATCGCACACTGTTGGCTCATACAGATCTGATAATGAGGAAGTGAGAGGGTGTGGCCGTGTTGTGATGTTTTTACAGCTCCAATCGAGTCAATTGTAGACGCTGCGATTGATGAACGAGGCTCTGAATCTCCCGACTGAGCGGAGAGAGGAAGAAGCTTCATCTGCTCCTTTATCTTGACAGCTTTGAAAATCCAGTTCTGTGACAACAACAGAACAACGATGGTCTTTTGCTGAACAGGAAACATTCTTTGGCTTTCAAGACTAAGGAGGTAATTAATTTGAACTGGTAGTTAGGGAAATTAAGTTTAAATGCTCCAAGTATTTAAGAAAGGGAACATGAAGTTAAATTTATGCTCGACTGCTTGACGATTCCAGCTGTTGTCTCGGTGTAAACAATGTAACATCTGAAACTCATCATTATAATCCCAGTGACACCAATTAAATACCAAGAAAGACAGAGCAATAACGGCAACGTTTTAAAGGGCTACATTTCCCAGTTCCTGTAGCATTGCTCTCACCAAAATAATTGCTGGGAATGTGGCAACTTGACAAGAAAATTCGGACAAAGCTGGGAAGTCAGTTCTGATTCTGATTTGTTAGCGATCTGCACCCATATCCTCGCTCTATCGGAGGGCTTGTTAGATAGTTTTATCTCGTTTTGCCAGCCCAAGGCCCAAATCGTTATGGAAATGTTAAATGTAGACTAAAAGCTCAATGAGAAGCAAATTAAACAGTGAATAAGAACAAGAAGAAAGCAGAAGGTAAATAGAAATGCAAATGGGAGAGGAAATTGCCCCCTTTATTGATTTTAGTGCATTTTAAACAGCAGTTAAAACAGCAGTCTCTAATGTGGTAGCATGAATGTGTTCGTAACAAGAATTTATGCCAAAAACCAAACATAAGAATGTCGTTTGAATCATTTTCTGAGTGATGGCTCGTGAGCTAACATGAGAAAACACCCAACTATCTATGTAATGAGCTCATCCGACACTGTTTTCCAGACCTCTGGCACAGTAACAAACCTTTGGATTAAGCCTCAGTAAATCACCTCCACTGATCTTGTCAAATGCCAAGTTGCTCAGATTTTCTATTACTTCATTATTATCCTCGACCTCTGCAGCAGATACAAGTACGTCATTGGAAAAGTCAATGCCAGTGGAAGCCAAGGCCAGGAGCAGCTTTTCTTGATAATCAAAACACAACGTTGGCAGTGGTACCTTTGACAAGTTTGTTGTTTTGGAAGTCATTTTTTTCCCCTCCACGTAAACTTTCCAACACGGTGGCTTCTATTGTTCAGAGACATGATTTCATCGTTATCAGGGAGGGTACGTTAATATTAACACTGCTCTTGTATGACTCCTTTGCTCCAACTCACTTCAACATCCCATATTGACTGTGCTCAAATAGTATTGTGGAGACAAGTTATTCCCAATGTGTCTCTGCTTCGAACCAATAGTTCACATCACTGAGGAGATGTTCAGCATTAAAAGAGTGACTTGCCAAGAGTATAGATTATTACTAATCAGCTAAGCTAAGCAAAGCTATATTTAAGCTCCAGCTCCGTATTAGACGCACAGTTACGAGATTAGTATTTATCTTCTCATCTCGCTCTTAGCAAGGAAACCAAAAAGCATATTTCACAAAATGTCAAACTATTCCCTGAATAAAAGGTTAGAATTTTGGACCAAATCCATCAAAAGCATTCACCTTAATGGTCTCCACTGGGCTGAACCAAATACTCATCTGTCCAAGATCCACAGTGCAAAACAGCCAGGTGAAGTCTGGCTTCCCTGGTTCCTATTCAGCTGAGGGAGAGAAGAAGCCATTAAGAGTTCTCTCGTCTTCCTCTGCCTTGTCATCAGCACTTTTAGGCTGACCAAATATAAGGCATTAACAAAAACACAAGAAGATGTGTCGGTGTGTGCCAGTGAGAAGGTAAAATCCAAAAGTTAGTTTGAAGTCTTATCAGATGCCAAGACCGTTTACAGCAGCCTGTTCTGCTTTGAGATTGGATTTTGCTCTTGTGGAAAGTTTTCAGTGTGGCAACCATTTTCTCCACCATTTGGAGACAGTAGAGGTGCCAGCGTGTACTCTAATATCCCACATCCCCACAAACAACAATAGGACCAACCCAGCTTTTGGCCAGGAGGGAGGTTTTAACACATCACAGAACAGGTTAGTCTTCTGAATGCTTCACTGTAAAGGCCTGTAACCGCCAATGCACTCTATTGCTAGACAATAATAGACTGTGCAGTATCAAAAACTTAAGCCATGCCTGTGGTACGCCAAAACCCTCTGCACCGACACAGTGGTCTCATTGAAATGAATGAGGAGGTTGTCTTTTTTTTATGTAGTTGACTAATGTCTAAGGCAAAGACTCTTATTCACTGTTTAATTGGTGATAAAACTTTTATCACATTTGGTGATGTTACAATATATATTGTGCTTACAGTAAGACAGAGTGAGTCACTAGAATCGGTCGAGCTGTAAACACACAGTAAAATACAGCACGGCATGGCATGGCTAGCAGGTATAACATAAAGTAGACATGCCTGGGAGAGTGTGGTGTGGAAACAGTTCTGGGTTGTTGTGTCTGTCTCCCTCTCAGCTCATTTATAGACCCGAGAAAATCTGACAAGTTGACTTATTCCTGTTTGCCATGTGTTAGATTAAAGTGGAATATTTGCGTTACACTGTTGGAATTTATCCCCATATGTCTCTGGGCTCGTGAGCGCTGCTTCACAGCTGCTGCTGATCCCTCAGAGTCAATCCCCCTCGGCCTGAAATGGACAGAAACAATCGCTGCAAATAATTATCAGCATTTGTTTCAAACTGGTACAGCGCGCCACACAGGTAGAGAAGTCCAACTCAGATTTTGTTGGGTGAGCTGACGTACTCAGGGCACGTTGTGTTTTCCCGCATGTCAAAACTCATCTGCTGCTTCTCGCAAGTTAAGACAAACAAGGAGTTGCTTCTCACAACACTTGCCTTCGGCTTGGTGAATTAAACACGTTGCTCTCCTTCTTTCACTGACACTTTTATGCTCACTCCCGCCCTGTCTGACTTGCTGGTTGTAAATGTTACACCCTTTTGCCACTGGCTGAGGAAACAGGCAGACAGCACAACAACTCATTGAGGCCATGTGGATTTATGGCCGTTAGTTTTGCTGTCCTCAGTGTCTCTGAGCTGTCATCAGACTCATTCACTTCACAGAGAAAACTGACTTCATTTTGAATTAATCCAAACACACTGTATCTACTGAGGAAGTTTCCTGATTGTTGTGTGAGATCAAACTCTGCAAATGGTGAATAAGAAGTATTTTATCTTTCATCACGGTCGAGTGGAGAGGAGAAAACTGAAATTACAGACTGATAAATGTGGCTGGTAAAATTTGTCATTTTCAAGGTGCACTTGTAGAAATTTGGACTTTTGTTAGAACCTGAGTATTTTTGTGATCTACCCTGAAAAGACAGAGACATCAGAGAACCTTATTTCTACATGGATTTAGAAAACAACAGCAACATTAGTTCTTTCAAACACATTCATGTCAGTGTAATTATAGATTTGTCTTTACAAAGCGAGAACTAAATATGTGTGATAAAGGAAGGTCAGTGTTTATTTAACAGCTGATCTCTGTGCGGAGCAGAAACGTCACCACGACGAACTTTGAGCAACAAACATGGAGACAAAAGAAGTTAAAGATTTAAACACAGAATCGAAATCACTGCTTTTAATGACTCGAGTCTATTTGAGTTAACCTAACTCAGCTGTGGATCCATAATCAACTGTAACTCCAGCATAGAGAGGCTGAGTGAATGTGGTCTGGACTCTGTGGAGGAGAGTCATGGTGTCAGAGACGCTGTAGAAGGACAGAACACCTGCACTGTGATCCAGGTACACTCCTACTCTGGAGGACCAAGGACCTGACACTGGACTGAAGATCTTGTTGTAAAAAAAGTTATAGCTGTTTCCAACATAATATAACGACTTATAAAGATTTATCATTGTATCCAAATCCACATTCATCTGACCTCTCTGCTCTTCTGATATTCTTGTATCTGTCAAATATTTGTCTCTGTCTCACTCAGAACGTCCTGTAGACGATATCTGACCTGTGACACAGCTGCTGTCACGTCGTTAAAGTACCTCAGGGGATGGATCGTGATGCTGGAGTGTGTAGATTCACTGAGTGGTGACAGTGAGGGGTAGTTGTCTAGAAACTGTATGTGGTCCTTTGTGTCTGAGAGCTGCTTCAGTTCATGGTCTTTCCTCTTCAGCTCAGTGATCTCCTGCTTCAGTCTCTCCTGAAACATTCTGACTCGCCTCACTTCAGTTTTCTTCTGGGATCTGATCTGCTGCTTCACTTCAGAGCTTCTTTTCTCCACCTTTTCGACCAGGTTAGTGAAGATCTCCTTACTCCACTTCACTAGTTTATCAGCATTGGCATTGACGACCTCCTCATCCTCTGGAAGCATCTTCACATCTTCCTCTAGGTCCTGGAGTCTCTGCTGGATTCTTTTTCTCCTGAGCCAGAGCTCTCTCTGCCTCTTATTCTTTTCAGCTGCAGCTTTATGTACATCCACAGCGCAGAGATAACAGATACACTGCTGATCAGTGTGGCAGAAAATATTCTTCACCTCATTGTGACGAGAGCAGATGTTCTCCTGGAGCTTCTCGGATGGCTCCATCATATTAAATTGAGGTGATTGAAAAATAGTTTGGAGGTGTTTTTCACAATAAGAGGCCGAACAACCCAAACAGGACATGAGAGCTTTACAGGTTTTTTTAGTGCAGAAATCACAGGCCACATCTTTAGGTCCAACGGAGTGATCAGCAGTAGCAGCTAGGAGTTCAATGTTTCTCAGCTCCTCCAGTAGATCAGCTATCACAAAGCTTTTCACCAGGACCGGCCTCTCTGTGAAGGTCTGTCTACACTGAGGGCAGCTGTAGATTCCTATTACATCCACATGGTCCCAGTTGGTTTCAATACAGCTCATACAATAGCTGTGTCCACAGCCAATAGTCACCGGATCCTTCAGTAGATCCAGACAGATCGAACAGTTGAATGATTTTCTGTCCAGTTCATTTTCTTGCTGCTCCATTTCAGCTGGTGCCAGTGACTGTAGAATAGGTTCACTTCCTCTGAACAGAAACAGATCTCTGCTCCTCCCTCTCTCGTTCACTTCCTCTTTTTACCACGTTTTAACACACTATTGAAAAGAGCAACAGTATGGTCTTACCTCTCCCCACCAGTGTTGCCACACTGTTTAAAGGCGGCTGCCTTTGTTGCCACACTGTTTAAAGGCGACTGCATATAAACCATTAACAGTTTAATTGACTATCATAAGTTGACTTTGGCCCAAATGTTTTCCTTATGACAGGATCTCATAGGCATTCTCCAAGGACTCTTAGTTAAATACACTAACATCCATAAGAACATTTAAAATAGACTTATTGTTACTCCTTCAACTTCAAAATATGTTTTTATGTGTTATGAACTTCTATATGGTGTAAAAGCATCAGTGCATATACTAGACAAATGACAAACGAATCTGTACACAACAAACAGCTACTGACCTACTACTTTTTAACCAATTTTTATTCTCGTGTCTTCAGTATTTATATGAATTCAGTTAACTGACAATGACTCCATGGACAGCAGTATTGATACAGGCTGGCTTATCCTGTTAAAATAAAGTGAAATGAACTGATATTGAAGCATCCTGTTAAAATAAAGTGAAATGAACTGATATTGAAGCAAACCAGTAATTTAAAGTACATCTCCACCAAGGTTAGCAAGTACAACTTGAAAAATAAACAAAATGCTGCTTTGATGACAGACATTCAAAATGTGTAAATAATCGCCTTTAATTTTTTTAAGTTTAGTAAATTGTGCAAATGCAGATCATAATAACTAAATTAAAGCATTAAATCATAGTGTTGTCTATTGTTATGATATTTTGTGTCAGTGATGGTAAATGTTTATAATGGAACCTTGAGAAGGGCTACAGAGCTGCAATAACAGACACATACAGCAGGTTTTACATGTATCAAAGATAGCAAAGGTATTGTTGTAAGGACTGGGTTAAAGTGACCTTAATATTAAAACATATTTGAAGTTCACAAGGCACGAACATTAATTGGCTAATGATACATTAATAACAGCTTCTCACCATCATCATTTCAGACAGAGGAGTAAAGTCATAGCAAATGTGAGTCTTTTTATGTAACTCATTGAAAAGAAAGCAGGGTTGGAAAGCTCTTCAGGGACGTGATTTATTTATATACGCAGAGGGACAATGACAGATGTGGAATAAACAGAAGGACAAGTGCTTCCTTGTGTGCAGGCATACACTGGCCGAGCGCCTGCAAAGAGAACACACACAAACAAAATAGACACGAAAATAATACATAAGCACAAACACAAACCTGACTACGCTCATCCACTCAGTCAAAGGATGTGATATTTGACCCAGACATCATAGTTGTCCAATGTTGTATAAACCTGAAACTGGGGATGGGAGATATTTGCGGGTCTCTTCCTCTGTTGGCAACAAACATCATCACCACTAAATCTGGATTTTTTATTTAAAATGAGAAAAACATCACATCTTGAAAAGCCATCTCGTACTAAAGGGAAGTCATAAATGGAAAATTTAGAATGCAGTTTCCCAAGGAGGCGTCCAAGGCAATATTTAACTTAATGTCTTATTAATCACTCTGCATTGAAAAACATGCTTGATTGTGGAACCAGGAGATGTTGTGAAAGAGTGAGGCCCTCCGCTCCGTCTGGTGATTGGCTGAGTCCCACAGCTCTGGATTGGAAAAGTCACATCACAACAGGAGCCGTCGGAACTGGCTGGCTGAGGCAAGACGACGGCCAATGAACGGAGGCACATAGAGGGACAAAAAGGAGCACAACACTGCATGTTTATGAATGTTGCTGGTGCAACTTCATTGTGACAAGACGCCTGCTGTGCCTGTTTATTTGAATTCATGCATTAAAAGTGGGCAAGGCAACTCTGATAATGTGATTGTGAGTCAGTATTTGTATATGAACATGGGATCAAAGTCACTGTCCCTTCAGTTTGATTCAGTTCAACAAAGCATTCTTAGCGTCTTTCAGCTCATTGTTTTAGTTTTACAGATCGCAACTGTACTGGTTTGGCACACTCTCATTGCTCTCATCAACCAATCAATTTTCAGCAATAAAAAGCAGATAGAAAACACGAGTGTTTAGAGGCTTAAAATGAATGGATGAATATCATGGCACACCAAAATGGAGCCAAAAGGGTTTTGAACAAACTTTCACACTGGGGTCAAAAGATACAACTTTACAAAAAACGGGACTTTAATGCTCTTATTCGGGTTCACAATTCTAATTTTGGTTATTACTTGAAACAATTAAATGCTCTAATGTCCAGAAAACACATCACTTTTCTCTCACTGTCCATTGCTGCAGCCCCTCTTTTCAGCCTCTGTCTGAAACACTAGATCCTGCCTCTTTAAGGCCCCCCTCCTGATGAAGCCCAGTCATTGTGACGTCTCATTGGTGCAGAAGTGTTGGCCGCACTACCGATAGGGTGTTTCAGGAGCTTCAGTGTTCCCTTTATTGTGGACTTCATAACTTTTACATAAACAAAAAACATTTGTAACTCTTTGGAAAGAGAATCTGAAAAAATTCTCCATGTCTGATGAATGTGTAAAAAGCTAACTGTTTGCGAACACACCCACCAGACCCTCTTTATGTGGCAATGTTGTGTTTTGCACATCCAATTGTTTCATGGCCCCCTGGTGGCATTAAAGTTGACCAATAAAATTGCATTTTCTTTATTAAAAAACCTGCATCCTATCGTATAATTATGACGTAAATTCTTGTCTCATAACTTTGATATGAAACTGAATATATTATGTTGCTAACAGCTCAATTATTTAATCATTACCATATATCAAAGTATAGGGGAGAGATGGATAGGAAATGGTGCGATCAGCCGAGAGTCGATTTCAAGGGATGTGAACCCATCTGGTATTTGCCCTTTTGGCTTTTCAGTCGCACCATTCTTGATACACACACACACACACACACACACACACTAATGAGGCATTAAAAAGCTGATGTAATGTTGACTATATGAGTACTCTGACTGTTTATACAAAGCCTCATTGAAAGCCTCATTGAAAATCAACAGCAAATATGAAAGTAATTATTTATGTGTGTGTGCGTGTGTGTCTGTGTATGACAATGTGTCCATGCACATATGCTATATGCATTTTCCACTGTGCAGTCTGCATATATGTGTGTGTGCATGCATGTGTTGATCAAAACCCCTGCAGAGTGCTGGGGCCCTTCATGGTGCCCTGGTTGGTGAAACACTCATGTGTGAGGATGAGGTCACTCACGTGCTGCCTTCATAACTTCCACTGATGCTGAATCACCTCACATGGACGGAGAGCAGCAGAGCGACGGAGGGAGGGAGGGAGGGAGAGAGAGTGGGGGAGGAGTAGTGATAGAAACAGACAGCAGGGAGGAAAGGTGAGAGTGTGAATTGATTATTAGTTCAATCAAAGAGCGTGAATAAAATGAATAATGTGCGTGAAATGTGTCTCTTAAATACTGACATGAATACAGAGATTTGTTTGAACTGAGCTGCTCCTGTAGAGAAAAGGCCTGAACCGGATGGTTAGAAGAAAAAGCAAAAGAGCGAGAGAAGAAGGAGTAGAATAGTGAGCTGATGAGGTGGCATTAAAAGAGGGAACGGCAGCAAGATAGAGGGTGAGTGTGAAATTAGCTGGGACAGCGGGAAGAATGCTTTGAGGGCCTATTTTTCTACCCGACTACTGGTTTGACTGCCAATATTGCATCTGGTTCTGAACACAGCAGTGACTATGGAAAATCCCCTGGCAGGAAGAATTATACACACCCACCCACACACACACACACACACACACACACACACACACACACACACACACACACACACACACACACACACACACACACCACACAGATACGGAGCATTACCCTCTCTGTATCTAGGTTTTGATCTCTTATATAAGTGACTCTAATTTTGACCTTTGCCCCTTCACGTCACTGATCTCATCTCCTGCCACATCCTCTCTGGCCTCATACACACACACATTTGTTCCCTGTATGTAACCATCACTTCATGCCACGTTCACAGGTTTTAAATTGACCGACAGTCAATTCCTGAGTAACAGAGCTGCAGTCTAGACTTTCTTCATCATCCTGGACTCTCTCTGTCTTGATTTCAAACAGCACTCATGAGGGCCCACAGCAGGTGGATAAAGACCAGGAAGGGATATGAGTTAAATAATCATTCAAAGTCTCTTATCTTTTCTCTTTGTTTTTGCAAAATCTGTGCAGAAGAGGTGAAAAACCTACCACTGTGACATTTGAAGTAGCGTTTGACCTCTTTTTTTTGTTTTTTTCTCTTCTCTTTTCAAAATACCTTCTGTTGTGACCCAGTCATTTTTTCCATGCTGCTCTCTGCTCCTAGTTTTCCATGTGGAGATGTGTTTGGACTGACAATGAAATATAACAGAGCAGAATGATGAATGGATTCTGATGGATTCTTGCAAAAAAAACAGACAACCATCTCTGCTGTCCAGCATGATCTCATCATACATGACATATGAAGTCAGTTAAGAGCCTCTTTCAAAGTTAAACGTTTTGCTATGATTATTGAATTCCACTATGCATCAGGGTTACAGATAATGACTTGATCGTTTTCTATGAAGATTCTCAGTTGTCCAAGTGATTGGACGTCAACTGGAGCAGCTGTTTGATCTTGAAGATGCTTCACCGTGCATCCGAGGAGACGTTTTTTCAAATTACTTTGTTGTCCTGGCATCAAAACATGTTACAAATTCGACTTCAAAGGTTTTATTATTTTTGAAATTAAGACTGTATGTAAAAATGGACGAAATGACAGCTCCCCAAAATGAGCTCGGAATTACCGATCCCCGAGTTGGAAGTTGCAACTGGAACGCCCCCCTCAAGTCGGAATTTCGACTCGGCTGGTCGGAGGAACCTCACCGCCCACGAGTTCGAAATACAAGATGGCTGCTCCATGTATCAACAGTAGTGAAGCTGTAGTTTTTACTGTTTGTTAGCACCTCTCTCATTAAACGGTTATAGTTAGGATAGTTGCAGGAGGTGGAGACACGTCGTCCATCTTTAAATAAAGTCTGTGCTTTACATGGCACCCCATTGCCAAAGTATAGTCCCACAGAATGGAAAGGATTCAGGTTTAAGGACAAAGGCCTGACATGTACGTACTCACAGTAAACTTCAGCTCACTTTATGTTCTTACTTCTCCTGTATGCATATCTGTCAAAGCGCCTGTTTTTTCTGCCAACATGTTTGACAGAGATTTTTCTTCATTCCACGTCTCTGCTGCTGCTGCTGCTAACACCGCCAGCTTTCCACCGTGCATTGGTAAAGGTTAAGAGAGAAAATGTACAGACGCAGCTGCGTGCTGGCGTGCACAGGAACCGCTAATGGAATTTATGTCTTGTTTCATCTCATGAACATGTAACTATGATCTGCATACCACAGGTCGAGTTCAAAGCTGAAACATCTCGACACGTCTGTTAAAGTCATCGGTATGTTGGACTGGAATGAGTTGCTATTTGTGTTGCTTTGTGTTATAAGCTGCAGGATGCTCATATTTACACATAGAAAACTTAGGATTTATGTCAGAAATCAGCTCAGATTCAGTTGTTCTTTGGAGATTCATCACTTTTACCTGAACACTTTTTGTTGCGAGGGTATTTTAAAAACATTTTATTCCATATGTTGATATTTAAAGCCAGAGCATAGCTGGCATAAATCAATGTTATAATATTATATTTAGTGTATCATGTTGGCAAAGGAGTGTCCACCAGCAGATATTTTTGATGTTCAAGAACTTTATTGTCACTGTGCAAGCACGATGTAATTATGAAATGTGTAATCCTCTAATCCAATTGTGCCTGTTATAACGACCAATACGATAAAGTATATATAAAAATAAGCAGAAGAAGTATAAAATAAAGTTCTTCAATAAGTTCTTTTAAAATCAAATTTCAGGAATCTTTATAGAAAAATGTTATTAAAATATCATATCATCCAGGCCATCAGATAAAACAAAAATGTACTATTTGTGTATGAACATTGACATGTCAATCCAATAAAAATCTACATGTAAGCTCCCAAAACATGGTGCAACTTGTCATGTTTGCACAGTATTGCTGTTCTGAGCTGATAGAGGTCCCTCAAAATGTCACTGCACTGTCACTGTTGCCCAATCACCATGAAAAAACACAGATACAAACGATGAGGTGTTTTATTTTCTCGCTCACACTTCACTCTGTGCTGGACTGGAACCAAAAATTCCATCTGATTCGTTTTTTGTAGCTCAACATGTGCGTGTAAGTGATCTGAAGTAACGGAGCCAAAACAACATCGCGATTGTTCACTCAGAAACCGCTGAGAGCAAGAGCAGGCACACATGAGAAAATCTGTCCCTAGTCTTTTCTATAGAAGTTAATACAGACGGAAACTAGATTTTTAATCTTTTTATTAGATTATTTTCAGACCCGGCATTGTGTTGAATGATACATACCAAGCATTTAACAATAATCTCCACCTAAATTAGTTTGTATTTGAGTAAATCAGCAGGAAATCCTTCAGGCACCAGGTGATTCTTGGCAATTTTGGTTCTTTCCTGGCGAGAGGAACCAAAGAAGCTTCTTGTCTGGCTACTGTCTATCATCTTCACGCACTTTTGAGGACACCTGAATGGAAACGAGAAGGAGGAGGGTCATTTTTGTATGTGTTTATGGAAGTCTGTTGTTGTAAGAGGCCACCTCGAGAGGATGATATGGTTTAAAATATGACTACCTGTTTCTTTCAGTTCAGCCCGGTGGGAAGGTTGTGGAGTGAGAGCAGCTCCATCACCCCTGAAAGAAGACAGCATGTGAATGCACCTTATTGCATGATGATACAGTCTTTGGGCATCCTCCAGCTTCTCTTCACATCTTCTCCCCCCTCTGATGTCCCGAGGCCAAAGCAGATCCCCAGAGTGCTGACTCTCGATGAAGGATGGGAGAGGACGAGGGCCAGGTTTTGACAGAAAAACATATCCGCTCTCTTGATTAAATCCAAAGGGATTATTGCACCAAAATCCAACAGGCGTCGTGGCCAAGTATGAACAGTGCAGAAATGGAAGAGGCCGCTTCAGGAATTATGGATATGGAAAGAGAAAGCAACAATTTCCAGACAAGTGTTGAACAAGGCGCTGGGATTACAGAGCTTTTCGCTTTTTAGATCCAGCTTCACAAATTCACAAGCCTGTAAAATTATTCATGGATCGACGCAATCGTTTAATCGTCTAATACAAGGGTCTTAGTTCTCAGCTTGTGAGCCAGAGATTTTCATTTTTTCAAAGAGAAAAGTCAGTTATGTCCATGTGGATTTGTCGAGCTTGGATCAATCCCACACAAACCCAAATGACCCCAGACCAGCGGTTATTTATCACACTCTGCTGCCTGAACGAGCCTTTTCTCCTGAAGGCTGTGAGTGACTGTTACATAAGCGAGGAGAATTATCCAGACACGGTCACGCCCTCTCGCTAAAACAATCTTCTCCCTCTCGTTTCTTAGGACTTTCTCCAGAGAGAGGCTTTCAGGTGTGGAAATGTTGATCGCTTGCATGCAACACCAGAAGAGAACAAGTCTCACAGAGTCGATGAAATGTACTGTATGCACTCACACTTTATCCGAGCCCTTCAGGATGCTTTTCTGTCTGTCTGGTGTTTTCAGCAGCCACGGTCAATCAATCACACTGTCAACCTGAGGTTACGACAGAACCCTGCTGCCCCAGACCCACTGAAATGTCTGGTGTCTGGTTCCTGGCTCGCACCTCTCTCTCTCTCTCTCGCTAAAGTCTCAGGCTCAGGCCCAAACGGGTGCGCTGGATTCAGCTCCGTCACCCTCCCTGCCAGGAACAACGGACGGCGAGCGCTGGAAACTTTTACCTCCTTAATGTTCACTTTTTTTAATGGCTTTTCAGTCCAAATGGGACAATGGCAGCAAACAGCTCAGGCTGATTCACGTCAGAGAGTGATGTGGGACGGCTTCTTCAACAGGGCGGAGGACGGTCTGGTGGAGCCCAGAAATGTGATGACAGAGCTGCAAAGCACAGAGAGATGGAAGATGTTGACGTTCCTGCAGGAAGGAGTCATGGGACAACTATGCATAGTAGGAGGTTGATGTGTTACTGCCCGTGAGAAGAGTGTACAGCTGTGGTTTCAAGCCTATAAGTACCCTTTGATTGACGCTTGTCCAGTTCCAAATTTGATCATTTGAATTGTCATAAGCCCTGTCTCCTCCATGTTAGTAGATGGGACATGAACCAAACTAAGAAATCTAATTACGGGTCAAATACATTTTTCACAAAGACAGTTTTTGTCATTTTAGCAAGTTCTTACCACACTGACGTATGTTGAAGTAAGTTTGATTGCAATTGTAAAAACGGGGGGGTGAAACGTCATGATTGACAGCTGAGACTGACTCTGGATGTGTCGTCTATCTTTATTTACAATCTATGATTCGACCTGAAAACTGGATGTTACGTTACACTATTAAATACTTTTTTTCTTTCGTATGACATTTTTTGATATTAAGGTCAGTTTGTAGCAGAAGCTGAATTCTGACTCTCAACCAATAGCTGATTATTGGTCAATATCAGTTCAACCATTTATCCACTATTAGCTTTTATCCAATATCTCTATGAATTTATCTTTGCAAACTGAACTTCTCTATAGCTCCATGCAGTCTCAATCAAAGTAATCTAGTGTCCCTTGTTAGGAATCATCGCTGCAGAGGAACCCACATTTTACATCCTTATTTTTATTAAGGTTTCTGTGTTTCTTCTCTCTC
Source organism: Hippoglossus stenolepis (assembly GCF_022539355.2). Classification (NCBI taxonomy): domain Eukaryota; kingdom Metazoa; phylum Chordata; class Actinopteri; order Pleuronectiformes; family Pleuronectidae; genus Hippoglossus; species Hippoglossus stenolepis. Next base: position 14,263,486 of record NC_061502.1, read on the forward strand.
TCAGCCGCATGAAAGTTATTTCAGAAATGTGGGACAACAAACGAGGCCTCAACTCCACTCGGTAAAGAATCCAGCATGGGACGAGCAGGCACTTCCACCACTTATAAACTGACAATGAAAATAAAAGGACGGGAAAACCAAGCCACATGTGAGTCTCACTGAATACTTGAGTTCAACTGCTGAGAAACCGCAACAGCAGAGCTCATATTTCCTATGAGGTATGTATGTGTTTGTGACAGTGTATGTGTGTGTACTCGTGTTTGTTAGGACCTTTTCCTGTTGACCAAAGCCAGGTCCTAATGATGCTAAATGTCATTTCTGAGGTCCTGGTTAAGGTTAAGATGTGAATTGTGGTTAGGTTAAGTTTAGGGATAAGGTTTTTGGTTAGTGTGACAAAGTGAAACAGAGACGAGGGAGAAAGAAAAGACTTAGACTCAGTGACTGAGACATTTCCCCAATATTTTCCTCTCTTCCCTTCCAGAGGTTAAAGAAACTCTATCCTGAGCGAGTTCCATCTTTTTTATGAGTTGTGGAAGAGGAAAATGATTTTTTGGCACACCCAAATTTTTATGCAGAAAAAGTAGGCCACATTTATACAAAACCATCATCTTATAAGTGAGGGAGACTTACGGTTGGCAGCGTCTCCTAAATTAAACTACTTCAAGTTTGTGTGCTCGAATTCATGGCTCTGATAAATCTGAGTCTAAATTTGAGCTGTCGTTACTTCTGTCTGTTCCCACAGACTTCCTGCCACATCAGTAGTTTTGATATGGCAAAGTCCCAGAAGGCTTGTAGGTCAGACACAGTCAGGCTCCGCCAATATGTGATAATTTACTGTTTACAAAGTGTTTAAATCCACATTGGCTTTTAATGACACATTTTCTTTTTTATTGATTCATTCAGTAACTATTCCTAGCGATAATGACACATAATTCAAAAGGTGGCTGGTTCCATTCAAAAGAGTCTGGTCACCATGTGCGTGAACCCACTGCGTCCACTGAAAACGAAAATGAGTTCACCTCCATATCATGACAGCACCTCCAGGAAAAGGGAGAGATCCCTGGAATGTGACATCCCCCGCTGGCAAACTGTAGTCGATCCTAATCAGTGACAGGAAGAGAGGAGCCACTTGGATGACATGTTTGTGGAAAAACAGTAGACTTATCCTCGATATTGTTTTGAAGCTTAACTCCTTTATCGAACATAAACAAACTCAAAAGTTGACCCTTTAAAATGTTAATTCTCCAATAAGCATGAGGTATGAATGAATGTCCATGTCCGTGGCATGAATACACAACCCCCATATTTGTATCAATATAAATGCACGTGATATGATTATGATTTTTTTTATTGTTTCGTGTGCACACAACTCAATGACCCAAGAAGCATCACCATCCAGATGTAAACCTTGGGAAACACTGACCTCTTCTGGTGATACTGTAAAGAAGCACAGCACAGTGATCATAAGATTAACTATTTAGAGTTTGATTGTTATGCGGCTTAATTCATCTACTTTACATTGATCAACACACTGTAAATACCTCAGAGTATGAGGTATGTTTGCACATCTTCTTGACTTCATCAGCAAAACCTTTAGATTAGATCGAAGCCAACTTGGCCGTGGTTTAGAAAAATCTCTTAAAAAGTACAAAATAAGTGTTGAAGGCCATCATGCAGTAGAGATGAAAGCTGAGCGTTATAACTTGGGAAAACTGTGGACATGTTTCTCAACCTCTAATTTACATACCTCGCCCAATTTGGTAAGAAATTGCTAATGGTGGTTGACGTCAACATTAAAAAATACATCGAGGATTTGTTAAAACACTCAGTTACAGTGGACTTTACTGTCCTCTGAAGGAAGTTTTACTCTGTGCTGGTCACTGTTGCAACTACAATCCCCGTTTTTTTCCTCTCTAATGCACCTTTAAAGTGCATCTTACAGACTTAGAATATACATTACATGTAAATGTGAAGCCACAAATGAAGAAATCATACTTGTACAATTCAAATCATATAATTTTATTATTTTACATCAAAAACATGGACTGCAATAACATTGTCTGATTTCAATGTGAGTTATTCTGACAATGACGCAGCTCACTGAACATGCTTTCTGGTCACCTGACAGCTAGTATTTGGGTAACAAAAGCCGTGAAAGGCGGCCATTTTTGTGCGCTTTGAAGAGTCTGGTGTTTGACGACAGACCTGAGATTAAAAAAGCACTTGCAAATGATTATTAATTTAGTTTCAACTTGTATGTTTTCAATATAGAAAGCATTTAATGATGATAATGCAACTGACAATCTCAAATTCACAGAACACCACCACTGAAACTAAGAAAACTAAGAATTATTTGCAGCGACTATTTGAACCAGGTCCAGGTCAGGATGGGAGAGGTTGTCAGGGATGCACAAGGGTTAGATTCTACTTTTTGCCGTTCTGAAGACGCTCAGTCACGTTCTCCCAGTTGATTACATTCCAGATGGCCTTAACATAGTCCGGCCGCACATTTTTGTACTGAAGGTAGTAGGCATGCTCCCATACGTCAATACCAAGGAGAGGGATGAGACCTGAGGGATGTAAAAGATAATTTTTCATCTGTGACAATAAGAGGGGACAATATAAATACATGTAGAGAGATATTGTTCATGGCTCTTTTGTCACTGACCTGTCGTCCCCTGCAGAGGATCCTGGTTTGCACAAGCCGCGATGCGAAGTCTTCCGCTCTCCTTGTCGTAGCCCAGCCAGCCCCACCCTGAGCCCTGCACCGCCACGGTAGCAGCGGACATCTTTTCCTTCAACTTCTGGAGGGAGCCAAAGTCCCGATTGATGGTTTGCAATAGCTCCCCTACAAGAAGTGAAAGAGACAAGTAGAGTCATATTTAACATTAACAGAAAGAAGCTAAATCGGAAATCAAACATTCTAGTTGTTTATATTTTCTATTTTCCTCAGAAGAGAGCTGCCATGTCAGACTCAATTTACTGAAAATCATCCCTGATATGAAATTTATTTGTAATACAGAATATTTACTTTCGGGTTTGCCAGACATGTAAATAAGCTTCCTGGATAATCTGTTAAAGGACTTTTAACCTCTAGGGGACTGAAAAAAAATATATATAGCAGCTTAAGTGTAACAAAATGCTGAGGTACCAGATTTTGGTGGTATGGAGTTGATTGAATAGGATTTGGCTGCAACGCCGTTTACCCCTGAAACTCCAAAAGTGTTTTGTGGACTCAAACACTTCACCTACCCCTCCATCGGCATAGTGGTGAGTACATAATGAGTGAATTTTCATTTATGGGTGAACTATCCCTTTAACAATCTGTACATGGTGCCAATACAGGGTCATTTGAGTTCATTGTTTTTACATAAAAAGTGAATGTTAGTTAACTGCACAACAAACCAGTGTAGGTTTAAAGACAACACGCTGATCCCACCGCTGATATGTTTCTACCTCACCCTGTGGCTCGCCTCCACCATTTGGAGACAGGTTTGTCCAGAAGATGGTGTGATTAATGTGGCCTCCTCCGTTAAATTTCAGAGCCGGCTGGAGGGCAACTTGTGCCGTCACGTCCCCTGAAATATAACACAAATAACATCCAGGTGAATAAAAGGATACGAGCTCTAACAGTGGCAACCGGCTGATTACTTCATGCTATTAATCGTCCGTACCCTTTGCCAGTGCCTCTTGATACTTCTCCTCCGTGACGTTGAGGTTGTTCACATATGTGGCGTGGTGCTTGCTGTGGTGCAGCTGCATGATCTCTGCACTGATGTGGGGCTCCAGGGCACCATAGTCGTAGGTCAGGTCAGGCAGAGTGTGCTTGTGCCTCGCTGTGGTGGCCTGGCTTATGGTTTGGCTGAGGCCGGCTGCACACCTGGAAAACAATAATAAAAGGAAACAACTGGAATGACTTGCCAACCACAACATTACCACAGAGGTTTTTTGTCTGGTAGACAACACATGGTTCCTAGAACTTCTCCAATTAAAGCTAACATTAGTCCTCGCACATGTGGGTCTATCAGTTGAAGGTTCGTTGAGCTTGTGCAATTGTGTGGAAGTGACCGGTGTGTGTCCTCATGTTGTTGTTAGCTATTTTACTAGCTAAATTAGCCTGTGTTAGCATTATGATCAATGTCAACACGCCACACACACGCCAGTGAATGAATGACAGTTAAATAACAACACAACTTTTATTTTGTGCGCCACAGGCTAACCTAGCCGAGCTGCTGCACCAAGTTAGCATCCTGCCTAGCTAGCTGCTAGCTCTGATAACAAACTGTCAGGAGTGCATGAGCCACGACAGCCAGCAGGAGTTAGCTGCTCATTCACTGATGTCAGTAGCTGTCATGTCGGTGTCAGTTTTACCTGCGTATCTGAGCAACTCTGCAGAGCATGGTGGTGTCAGTGTCAGTGTCCGCAGCACAGACGGGAGGGACGCACACAAACTACCGATCAGATCACTGCCCTTGAACTGAGCTATTTCAACTTGACGGTGCAGTGGACCGCACCATTCTCCTCTAAGCGGGGGTGTTGACGAGAGCGTGCAGGGTTTTCATAAACATCTGCTGCTCCAACCGAAGCCAGGGCAACTCTCAGAAATATTTAAACATAATAAATAAATACAAATATGGTGAAAATGCCTTAAAGTGTTAAAATATGCTTAAATATAATAGATGATGTTTTTTAAGCCTCCCTCCTTTATGATATTCTTCGACACATCAGGAAAAGTGCAGCGGGGCTGTTATTGTACAGGCGATTCATTTAAAATGATACAGTGTTTGTGGTTTGAAACACGCGGAGTTAAGATAATGATGATCAGTGCGTAATAAAATAAAATATAAGTCGTAATAAATGTTAATGTATTAGCACAAGTTAGTATTTAAACAAACAGCAAAGAATCACGTGAACGCCTCTTCTGCCATATAGGAGGTAACGCCAGAGATCGTCCAGGTCGAGGCAAATGAGTCACTCAATACAATAAACCAACGAGACCAGTCCAAAATCCACGAAGAATGACGTCAAGCAAAAGTTTATATTCACAACTATTGATCAACTATCAAAATTGATAACGACAGTGAATGAAGATATTTTCTGATCTTTTTATTCAAGTAAAAGTACCAATACCACACTGTATAACAAGTATAAGGCCTTTGTTAAGATCACAAGTAAGTAACAAACACAGAAGTAGTATAAGCTGCAAGTACTCATTGTGTAGAAAAATCTAGAGCTACTTTATAATATATGCAGCCAGTTTGTTCCTTAAGTTGATTAATTATAACAATAATAGAATAAACTTTATTTATGTAGCACTAAAAAGAGTTTACAAAGTGCTCTGACAGCAAAGCAAGAACAGTTTATAGCTATATATTATCTATATATATATCTATCTAAAGGATTCACTAAGTCAAAAAATAGGAAGCAACGTTATATTATTAAAAGTGTGCTGTATTTGTATATTGTCTTTAATGTGAAATTTGAACCGTGAAGATAACATGTTAATAAAGTGTTCATATAACTCTATTGATAAAATATTAACCAGCATAATGTGGAAATAGAATAGAATAAGATGAAATTAAATCAAAGTGAGACCTTGAATTCTTCATGTCCCATATATCCCCGAACAATTCCCTTTTATTTACATTTGAATATTCATTTAACAGGAGCGTTTCCCCCTCCTCTCTCGTTGTTCTCAGCAACTCGCCGCGGAGTGAGAGCTCCTGTCTGTGCTCGCAGCTGTGGAGGCGGCACTGTGGTGCAGCGGCAGCCGCGCACAGACTCGATCTGTCCTGTCTGCCGAGAGGAGGACGATGGTGGACACACCGAAGCGAGTCACTCACGTTTAAACCCACAGCTCGTGTGTGTTTTTTTTGACCGAAGTCGCGCCAGAAGCCAACGGGCGTCACGGAGTCAACGAAGCGCCCGCGTCTTGGTGAGTGTTTCTCCCGCGGAGTCGAGGCCCGCGATCTGCAGCCGAGAGCCCGCTACTTTCAGGAAAAGGAGCGCAGGGGAGGGGGGTCATTTCCTTCACCGCCATTTTGTGATAACAAGGAGCCGAAAACAGAGCAAGGAATCGCACGCTGCCAGGCGGGACATTAAGACACTATCACCGGGTAACACGTTAGCTTCGGAACCGCCGTTTGTTCCCCCAACGGATGCTGTATGTTGTTAGCACTCGATAGCTAACGTTGGCGTGCTTATTTTGATAATCCTCCCAATCCTTCGCTGCTGCCCGCCTCACTAGCTAACACCCCCGGCTCGACAGCTCTTTCTAAGCGCTTATGTTGAAGTTAATTCACGTGTTCGTGTTGCTAACTTGGTGTCTGCGTGTTTATATATCTGCAGTAGGTGGTTGGAAGCTGTAGCTTATGTAGCATATTTAGCATTAGCTGTCACACACTGCGTTGTTGTTTAAAGAAGAAGAAGAAGCAGATTTAAACACACGACATCAAACTGCGATTAACGATGTTTTTCATGTCGTGTTTATTCCCCAGAGTCCACAATGACCAACGAGGAACCTCTACCGAAGAAGGTGGGAGTCTTTTCTGCTTTCTGCTCCTGGATTTGTCACGTGTAATGAGCCATTTTATCTCCTAATGTCGATCAGTCTCTAACTAGTCCCTGCTTTTGTATTTTCCTCGCACAGGTTCGCCTCAGTGAATCTGACATGAAGACCCTGACCAGGGAGGAGTTGTGCACAAGGTAGATAACTGCCCGGTCTCTTGTTGTGAGTTGAATTGTGGGAAAGCTCAACTGAGCAGCAAATGCACATAAATCTTCTGCACCTTTTTTTTTTTTGTTTTAGATGGAAACAGCATGAAGCATATGTCCAGGTCCTGGAGGCGAAATATGCTGAGCTGTGTTGTAAGTAAACATTTGCTTTTTCGCCAGCGTCTCTGATGGCGAGTGATCACACCGCATCTCTATATTTGCCTGTTTTCTGGGAGAATGATTTCTCTTTTGACACGTTGGCTTTCTCTGCCCCTCTTCCACGTCTTAGCCAATGATGTCACAGGCCTGAAGGAGTCGGAGGAGAAGCTCAAGCAGCAGCAGCAGGAGTCTGCACGCAGGGAGAACATCTTGGTCATGCGACTTGCCACCAAGGAGCAGGAGATGCAAGAGTGCACAGTATGTTTCTAATCCTCTTCTCTCTCAGTGTTTTTAATATGATGGTGTGGAATTTGCTTTTGGGGTCTTTTTTTCCACTATGAGTTGTTGGTGCCCTCAGCTCCTCTTTGACTGAACTGAACTTGTGTTCTCCACAGTTAGTGATGCTCTGGCCTTCATGATCCCCTATGAATTATTAATAGTGTAGAAGACTTGGCCACTTGTTAATACTAAGTGAAGTCCAGTTGCTCTGAGGCTGCATCCAACCATCACTTCCATTCTTTATTAATCATTTACACCATTAGTATTTTTATGTTTTAATTAATTTTGTGTTAACTGCTACTCTTGACAAATGCACACATTCTCTAAAGTGTTGAATCTGCTGTCTCAGTCTGATCAATTAGAAGAAGCTGTCAAGTGTCTTGTATGTAAATGCAAAAGCGTAAACAACAGTTAACCAGCTTTGTGTCATACATGCAGCAACTTAAAATGGTAGTCATGTATCCTAATTTAAATTCTCCCCTACGAGGCACCTAATCAATTACCTGACATCACTCGAGCGCTGTGCTGTACGTAATATTCATTCATGGGACGAGGAGGGCTTTCTCGGCTCTTATCAGACTGACAGATCAGTAGTAGATCACCCTGTGGCTTTACAGCAGCGTTTGTCGTTCTTATAGGGTAGCTGAGGTGAGCACACACTGCTTGGTAGAGGTTGGAAAGATTGTAACCTTGACGCCTGATAGTAGTTTTCCTTTTAACCAGTGAGCTGTAAATAGTAGGAGATCGTCTGGGACTGAAGTGGTTGTTGACACGTTAGTTGCACCCTTTGCCCAGTGAAATGTTAAGGTTAAGATAACTATTTGTTTAACTATGACTCTGACAGGTGAGTTTTGGTTTGTTTGTTGTTGATTTGAATTTGTCAGCTCTGTGTTAAATCAAAATAAATTGCTGGGTGTGTCCAAGAAGGACAACTTACAACATTATTGCTACAAGTATTGAACTTAGAAACAATTTGAAAAACGTATCAAAATGATACCAAATCTGATTTTGGGTAAATTGCAAATGTCGCTCCATCGCACAACTTTCTAACACTTGTTTGTTTTATCCTGTAGACCCAGATCCAGTACCTCAAGCAAGTCCAACAACCGAGTGCGGCCCAACTGCGGTCATCCATGGTGGACCCAGCCATCAACTTGTTTTTCCTCAAAATGAAGGCTGAACTGGAACAGACTAAAGACAAACTGGAGCAGGCCCAAAATGAACTGAGTGCCTGGAAATTTACACCTGATAGGTAAAGACAATCAAAATAACCCCCCCCCTCCTTCAAACAAAAAAAGTCAAGACTTCCTCACGCCCCTCACTCTCACTGCAGGCATGCAGGAACAATGGTGGGGGGGAAGGCTGACACATGCTGTACTCACCACGAGACTCAGACTTTACAGAAAGCCAGTCACTGCAGAACAGAACTGTTTTTGTACTCTTGCACTGTGCCAGCTACATATCACATAACCTAACGTGAAAAGACAGAATGGTCAGGTGACACTTGTGTTTCAGCTCTCTCCCCTCGCATCCCCTCACCGTCCAAGGGCCCGAAGGAGTCCGGACTGTTCCTGAAGAGGTGGTCACTCACTTCCCGACATGGATATGCCCTCCCCGCCCCCTCAGCTCAAACCAGACAGTTCACATATTTAATAGGGGGGTTATGGTGGAGGTTGAGTCAGGCAGGGAGCATCCCTAGCCTTAAACAGCAATTGAACATTTTAAAGACAATCCCTATACTTGGTTTATAAAGACATTTAACTGTGGATTACACCACACACATACCTGCTAGTCTGCCTGAGAACCGTAAAGACTTTTTGGACAGTCTAGTCAGATTGCAGTAACATGAGGAAAGTTCTAGGCTTCTAAAAGTAAGACTTTTGGGGGAAGAGCGGCTAGAAATGATGAGACTGTGGTGGAGCCAGATCCTCGGTCCACAGGGGACTATGGTTCAGGCACGAGAGTCCAGTCGCCTAGGTCTCTGAACAGGGGCCCAGTCACGGTAGAGTGTATTTACATGTTTATTTTGTGACTTGTTTCTTTTTATTGGTATTTATTTTTCTTTCTCTTGTTTCTCTCAAACAAACACTTACTGCAGTGTGTGTGTGTGTGAATCAAGGTGCTCAATTGGCTTTAATTGTTTACACTTAATGTAAAATTTGCACTCTATTTACAATTTAAGCTTTGCTTAGTTCTTTGGATGCACATTGAAACACACTGCTGTAGGTGAATGAGTCCTGTTTGAAGCTGTGAATGCAAATGTCTTTTAACAAGTCATGTTATGAGTTGATGAGAATGTATTAATTGTATTTGTGTATTTTTGTGATTGACCTCACAATTTCTCCCTCAGCCTTTTTCACTTATAGTTAGATTTCTTACCAGTGTGGCACAAATCTTTAGCCACTATTTTCAAAATAAGAGCACACAGTGGAATCTCTTACATTTTACAGTTTTTTAAACACTTATTTATACTCAGATCTTTCAGATTTGAGGTGGTAGTGTGTACAGCCTGTTGACACATATCTACCCAGCATCTTGGATAATATTAATGGTTTTATAAGTACTAATTGCGGAGACAAGTTGTACAAGCAACTGACTAAAGATATGTGGTGCATGATTGCAAATTACAATCAGTAATGTACATACATGGATTTTAACAAGTTTGAAAGAACCAGTTTAATGACTTCTGCTTTCAGATGGTGCAGCTGCTGAATTCTTTGCCATTATTGTTCATATTTCATCCCAGATGACTTCCATAGACATTTATAGGTGGCAGTTAACTATGGTTTTAAATTGTTTGCATCTCATTTATGTGTAAATTCAGCAACTTGATGACGGCTCCTTAAAGCTTAATCACAATACTTAAAATTAGAATTAAGAGGCATGCTGGACTAAAGTTGAGAAAGAAGCTTCCTGAGCAATTTGATTTTAATGTCCCAACACCTGCTCTTATGTATTTAAAGTGATGGTTGCTCAAACCTAGTTTCAGCAGTGTGTATCTCCTATTTTGTTACACATAGCCACAGGTCCTCTTTCAAATTACATTTGTAGTATTTCATTCAGATATTATTCTGCTTGTGCTTCACTCTCGGTCATGTAGCGAGTCCACTTTTTTGCATTTCAGAACTTGATAGTAACAGAATTGCAACTGGTCTCTTTTTTTTTAACATGTATACATAATGTAACGGGTGTTTTGGTTTTACAGACGTGTGGGTTTAGGTTGCTTGTTTGGGTTGTGAGCCACATTGAGGACCATAAATTATGACTATGAATAATAGCGCTTTTGATTTAGTCAGAAAAGGTCAGTTAAGACCATTCACAGTAAGTAATTAACATCTATTTGTATACATGTTCTGTCTGTTGGTAGCTGCTAATTATATTTTGCATTTGGAGTCGGGTCAACATGGAAAACTGTTGTGACGAGAGTCATTAAGGTATGGTCCTTTTTAAAGGGTTTGTGCTGACTCTCTGCAAAGCGGGTCATACAGCTGAAACATATCAGATGCCATCTCTGCCTTTTGTGTTCGTCCCTTGGTTCACTGTGTGATGTGAGACTTGTTTCCCTTACAGCCAAACGGGGAAGAAACTGATGGCCAAGTGTCGAATGCTGATTCAGGAAAATCAGGAGCTGGGCAGGCAGCTGTCCCAGGGACGCATTGCCCAGCTGGAGGCTGAGCTGGCCCTGCAGAAGAAGTACAGCGAGGAGCTCAAGAGCAGTCAAGACGGTGAGAACAAGAGCAACATCTGCATCTCACACCCTCATCGTTTTTCTTGAATTCTGATTTGATTTATTTGATTTTTGACTTTTGCATGCGTCTGTCGCTGATCTTGGTCAACCCCACAGAGTTGAATGACTTTATCATCCAGCTTGACGAGGAGGTAGAAGGGATGCAAAGCACCATCCTGGTCCTGCAGCAGCAGTTAAAAGAGAGCCGACAGCAGCTGACTCACACTCAGGGTGCTGTGGCCGGACCCAGCAGGACTTCACCCGCTGCTTCCAGCTCATCCACTGAACCGTCCGCCCAGCCCGAGCAGGTGAGCGCGCCCTCTGAAGTGGGCAAAGACTACGGGAGGGTCTCCAATGGACCAAGCAACGGCAACTCATCCCAGAGGAGTGAGACCACTACACCCAGCCTGTATCGGGAGGTGAGCAGCACAGAGGAAGACTTTCCCATGTCCCCCATGGTCTGCAGCCCCGGCGAAGCTGAGACCAAACTGTCCAACCACTCAGAGGAGGCGTCAGGGAATCAGACTGCTGCGGGGAGAGTTGGAGGACCTGTGGGTTTCGGGAGCCAGCTGAGTGCAGGATACGAGAGCGTGGACTCTCCGACAGGCAGCGAGACATCATTGACTCAGCACTCCAATGACACAGACTCCACCACCGACCCCCACGAGGACAAGGCTGCCGTGGTGACCAAGGGCACGAGGACTACAGGGTCACGGCATGCCCAGAACGGCCTGGACTCCAGCACGAGCGACAGTGCGGTTTTGTAATGTACGTTGACATGTACCTGTCTTTTCCTTTTTTAAATTTTTTTTTATACAATATACAAACAAGGCAACAAATGCATAGTCTGTAACACAGCGCTGCTGTCCAAGACATTTTGTTTTCACCCTCCGCCCCTTTGCCTATCGTGATGCCTCTGTCACATTTGTGTTGCTAAACGGGGGATATAATGGGACAGGGTTAATGTTAGATTTGAATTGCGTGGGTGTATGATTTAAAACTAGTTCCTTTCTCTCTGCTGTTTATTTGAGCACGTCTATGCTGTTCTTGTTTGAGCTCTTCACACTGAAATCAGGCATCTGGTGTTGTAACTCATCGTCAAAAGTCAGTAAAATCACTTAATTACGGTAGCTTCGCAGTATTCAAGGTCATTTTTAGATGTTGGCCTGTGTTCTTTTTTTTTTTAATACAGTTTTAATTTTTCATTGACAAAAAAAAATTCTGTTCAAAAATTCAGTTGAATTGTGAGTAGTTTATATGCGATGTTCATATTATTCTGACTTCAGTCCTTTTCATGTACTGACCAAATACCAATAAAGATTTTTAATACAGTAGAGTGAAAGCCATTATTACCAGACATCACTACATGTAGTAGTAAAACTTGGCGGTACTTTATATAAACATATAAGCTGCTGTCTTAGCTGAAGAATACAAATGAAAAAGGTTTTGTGTGAAAACCAGCAGCCTGAGCTTCTTGTTTTTAAAGAAAAATAATTACAGTATTTATTGGAAGTAATTAACATTTACTGCAACCAAAGAATTATGAAAGACTATATATAAAAAAATGTAAATGTTTTTTCACCATGGCCTACATAGAGATGAATCTCAAATAAATACAACATGTTGCCGTGTTAAATAAAAGCAAACTTTCTTTGAAGAGAAATCAAGAGCAACAGCAGCATAAGAGGATCAGAAAAATATACAGGAACAGTTTACTAATAAGTCGAAAAATTGTGCAATACTGATAGGAAGTAAGAGTGTGTAGTTTTCTGATGCCACAGGAAATACGGTACATTTGAAATAAATATTTTTTGTTGTACATTAGTTTGTAAAATAAAATCAAGCATGACTGTGGAGAAATTACATAAAATGAACAATAACGCAGCTACAAGAATGTGATCTACTGTGTATGTTTATTTAACATTTTAAATTTGGAGCTAGGAAGGAGATATAATATACAAAACACAGTCATAACCAAGAACTACATAGAAAGAAACAGAAGGGAGGAAGTCCTCAAAACATGACTAAGATCACAGTACTAAAGGACACCTTTGTTTATAATGGGGAAGAGGAACAGTGACAACAGTAACTATTGGGTTAAAGAAAACACCGCACATGTAATCTTCTATTGATGATTGTAACGAAGCAGAAAGACAAAGAGCAGAACGTGTGGGATCTAATGGGGGTTTGGGGAATAACAGACATCAGGAAGACACTGCTTTTTAAAACACACAAGGCTTAGAGGTAGAATTTAAGGGAACGTGTTAAACGGCATGATGGGATGTTACACACTCTTGTACAGTAGGTGGCGGTATGCACCTGAAGTTGTTTGCAATCCGCCAGTAAAGCGAGAGAGGAGGAAGAAGAAGACGGTGTCAACAGAGCTCAGTCAGAGGACGGACCCCATCACAACCACTATCACCACTATCACCACCAGCGCCAGCAGCAGCAGCAGCAGCGACTCTCACCTCCAACCAGCCTCCTGCCAACATGAACCCCGATCCCGTGGTCATCGTCTCCGCCGCCCGGACACCCATCGGTAAATCCGCACAATCTTCCTGTCCACTATTAATTCATAATGACAGAAACATCACTTCCTGATTCATGCTATCCTCTTGTAGCTCGTTGCTAATAAAGCTGCGCCGGTAATTAATTATTTCCGCAACGAAAACGTCTCCTCGTGTTTGCTTGTGTCCGCTCGAGCCGCTTTTAGTTTAATTTCTGTTTTTCTAATTAACTAAAGTGGCTGAAGTAAACACGTCAAGTGCCGCTGAGCTCTGATTGGTTCGCGCTTGTGTCCGGAGTATTCTCTGGCTGTTGATTGGCTGGCTGGTCATAGTGCCACAGCGCACGAGCCTCCTGTCATTGGCTGACTGGAAAACTACAGTCACAGAATCAAACTCAAGTAGTTTTTCCCCTTTCAAAGTATTTTGTATTCGTATTTAAGGAATAATCAAGTGGTAAAAAATGGTTACAAATCATATTATAAATATTAAGTAGAAATATACGATAAAAGGGTGTCTGTGTATACGTGTAAAGAGCTGCACAGTGTTAAAATAGACGATGATAAAAGTTTCACAGTGAATGTTCCCAACATGCAAGTTAGATGTGGTGAGTCCATAGTTGTGCAAATGATAAGACTTTACGACCTGATGTGTATCGTGTACTGTCTGTAATCTGAGACAATTGTTCCTCAATGAAGACAAATATGTATATATATACATAGATCTCACTCAACCTGCTTTACAGGAATAAAAGAAGCAGGAACAAGTACAGATATGAAGCATAAAAACATTTGAAAAACAGTATTAAATATAAATATAATTGTTTAGACCATTTCTTTCAGTAAAGTCAACAATTATACATGTAGATAATCACTAATTGGCTAAAAACCAACATTTTTAAGATAATACTCTTAATTTCTTTCCTCTTGTACAACCTTTGATTCATAACATTCCTTATCATGTGCTCATGTTACCATATTTTCTCCCCACACAGGGTCTTTGAGCGGCTCCCTGTCCTCGGTGCCTGTGCATGACCTGTGTTCAGTGGTGATCAAAGACGTTCTGACGCGGGCCGGTGTGAAGCCGGAGGAGGTCTCTGAAGTTATCATGGGACACGTCCTAACTGCAGGTAGATAAAAGGGTCACATATCCACATGTCATGTTATCATTTGTGTTGAGTAATGTCACCTTTGACCGCGTTTCTTTTGAACCTAACTCTATTCAATCATTGACTTCAGGTCAAGGGCAGAATCCGGCGCGTCAGGCCAGCGTTGGGGCCGGTATCCCGTACCCTGTCCCGGCATGGAGCTGTCAGATGGTGTGTGGCTCTGGGCTGAAGTCTGTGTGTCTGGGAGCTCAGTCCATCCAGGCTGGAGACTCCACTGTGGTGGTGGCAGGAGGCATGGAGAGCATGAGCAGGGTAAGTTACAAGACATAAACTGTCAGGGTGTGTATTAAAAGGTTCAGTGTTAAATCGGCAATAGTATTTAAAAAGCAAAAAACTAATGGCAGTCAGCCTTGGGTGTAAAGGTCCTTACTGTTTCCTTCACCTTCTCAGGCTCCTCACACACTGCACATGCGAGCAGGATTGAGGATGGGTGATGCTTCCCTGCAGGACTCGATAGTGGCCGACGGGCTGACGGACGCCTTTCACAGCTACCACATGGGCATCACAGGTCTGGATTTGTGTGGTATTTCCAACGAAGCAGCCAGTGGTTTGTGTTTTATGTTGACATCGTGATGATATGTATTGTTTCTGTTTCATCAGCGGAGAACGTGGCAAAGCAGTGGGCCGTCAGTCGAGAGGAGCAGGACCAGTTTGCTGTCCAGTCCCAGAACAAAGCAGAGGCTGCACAGAAAGCGGGACATTTTGATCAGGAGATTGTCCCCGTCATGGTGCCGTCCAGAAAAGGTTTATTTATATTTGTTTGTATTTATAATTAAAGTTATACTTATATTTCAATAAATTACCCCATCAGCCCTGAGCTTTCCACAAAGATGTAGAGCAGCAAGTCATGGGAGTCCGGGGGCAATAACTTGGTGTCTTGCGAGTCGACAGCATTTGGCTCACACTTAATGTCTGAATTATTAAATGCACTTATTGTCTCTCGCGTGCCAGTGGCGTTTGATAGGTGACTATTTAACATCTAACATTTATTAAGGTGCTTATTAAACATCTGGTGGCTTTTATTCTCTCCCACACAGTAAAACATGGCCTACTATACAAATCAAACAGAGGATTAGAATCACAAGGCCCCAACGAGCCTTAATAAAGTAACGGGCTGGAATTCAGTGAGTCCTCGCTTTTTGGCTGACAGTCATTGCATGTGGAAATCACTGTGCTTCTGCTTTAGGTCCAGTGAAGGTGAAGGTGGACGAGTTTCCTCGCCACGGCAGCAACATGGACGGCATGTCCAAGCTCAGACCCTGTTTCATCAAGGACAGCAGTGGCACTGTCACCGCTGGAAACGCCTCAGGTTTGAGAGTTGGAAGCTTGTGAACTATGATGTACATTGAGATGTCTGGGCTGAAGATGACTAAATTCATAATTGACATTCTTGCTGTAGGTATAAATGACGGAGCAGCAGCGACCGTCCTAATGCGCCAATCAGAGGCTGAGAGGCGTGGCATCAAACCAATGGCCAGAATTGTATCGTGGGCTCAAGCTGGTCTCGACCCATCCATCATGGGAACTGGGCCGATACCAGCCATCAGGAAAGCGGTGAGAAGTTGGTGGCACTTAAATGTAAAACCACACTAGACGATGATTATCTGTTCCTAATATTTATCCATTATCGTGTTGACAGGTTGAGAAAGCAGGCTGGCAGCTGGACCAGGTCGACTTATACGAGATCAACGAGGCGTTCGCTGCTCAGTCCATCGCTGTGGTCAAAGAGCTCGGCCTGAATGTTGACAAGGTAATTACCTCAGCCAAGGATGTTGTTCTCGTCTGTGGTAGTTTGTACATTTATGTAGCAGGATTACGCAAAAACTACATAACCAATGATTTGTGGAGGATGACCTAAGGAAGAATCCATACAATTGGACAATCTGGATCAGATCATGAAAAAAATCTTATCAAAAACTTGATCTAGTGAATTAAAATGATTGTTTATTCTCTTGTGTGTGTCTCTCTGGAGTTAATCTACACATGGCAACACTGAAATTACATTCAAATCTTTTTGTCCATTCCTCAGGTGAATGTGAACGGCGGCGCCATTTCTCTGGGCCACCCCATCGGCATGTCTGGCTGCAGAGTGCTGGTGACGCTGCTGCACGCGCTGCAGAGGACCGGAGGACATAAGGGAGTGGCGTCCCTCTGCATCGGAGGGGGGATGGGCATCGCCATGTGTGTGGAGAGGGTCTGAGGGGAGTATTTAACGCTGCTATATAGATCGCACTTTTCTCTCATCTTATTTTAAAAAAGGACAAAGGGAACATTCATTGTTTACACTACAGGACAAAGGGTTGTGGTTTACCTGGGTACTTCCATTCACTGTACTAGAGGCAGATGTGATGAATATGTGTTGCAATGATAGATGTTCAATAACAGATCATCAAGCTCACCGTGAATTTTTATTCTCAGGTTTCAGCTGTGAAACTAACTAAGCCGTTTTCAGTTATTAACTGTACAACTAAAACTGTAAAGGCAAAGATTTAGATCCTTATGTTTAGCAAACATAGTATTTTCTCTGTAAAGCCTAATTTAATTTTTAACCTGTAATTTATTGATCATCTTGACAAGTTTTTAATAGATCTTGCTTGCTCTGAAAAACCTAATCAACATTCCAGTATCTTCAACCCTCTTCCTCTGATCAATTGTGCAGCAGCCTTAAGTCAGTCAAGTGCCATAAGGATAAGTACACCAGCCTTTCTTTAACCTAGTGCTTCCTGTACATAACCAGATGTTTGTGAAAATGTCTCCTGTCATCCAGCTGTTAAACATATGAATAAAAAAAATGAAAAGCCATTGTCAAAGAGTATTTTACACGTTTTCAAAGTAATTACAACTCAGCCAATTTGAATTAACAAATCAGTGGTCATTTACAACCATTGAAGCTTTATTGAGTGTCCAAAAACACAAATCACTTAACAGTTCCTCTGGGAACGAGCGCAGAGAGACAACAGTAAACAGGCAAAGTGCACGGCCTACACTAGAGCTACAGCCATGAAGAGCTCCTTATGTATAAATACAGGTGTTGAACTTATCAGGACCAATCGCAGCCTCTTCAACCATCCAGAGATCCTGATTGCATGGCTTCCTGGTACGACTGCCCGCCCTCCTTCTGCTCTGGGAACAGTTTGATGAGGTCGTCAATGCGGAGGATGGTGATGGCGGCCTCAGTGGCAAACTTGAGGCTCTTTGTCTTGACCATGGTGGGCTCATACACGCCAGCCTGACGGTTGTCTCTAGGCTTGCCGTTCACCAGGTCCAGACCGATCCTATAGGACACATAACGTTAAATAGTTCATCTACAGCCTCCACTTTAGTTACAAACAGGTGACCGTGAAGAGGTTGATGATGGGGGCTGAAACTAAATTATTTTACACTCCATAACTCAAAGATTTACCATCCTAGGACTTTAAAAATAGCAGATATTCACATTTTAGAAGCTGGAACCAATTATTTTTTGCTTAAACTACATAAAATCATTTAATAATTATATTTTGTTGATTAATCATTGATGGGCAACCAAGTTTTGCAAAGTATTAATCTAGGTCTACTTGGCAGTGTTACTTTCCAGCTGCTACGAGCATAAGTAAATAAATGTTATTGTCACAGGATAGACTCCTTGAGATTGGTCATCTCGTTTTCAAGGGGGTCCTTACAACTAGAAACGCAACATAACAGAAAAACAGCATCGACTCAAGTCACAAGAATCACAGTAGAGACGGCTAAATCTGTGGTCTTTCCAGAAAATGGAAACTAAGGGGAAATTTGTAAACACACATTACTGTGACTGGGACAAAATACTCACCACTTCAGATGCTTGCGTTCAGGGTTAACTTGAGCCTCGTTGTGGAAAGCGCGAAGCTTGGCCACCAGATCAGTGGAATCCTGTGCTGCGTTCACAGCCAGCGTCTTAGGGATGACGAGGAGAGAGCGAGCGAACTCAGCGATGGCCAACTGCTCCCGAGAACCCTGAACAAACAAAGCTGATGAGTTAAATCTCAGCTCAGATAGTTTACCTGTTAACAACCGAACAAAGAAAGCACGTTTTTATCTCAGCATATACTGAGAGCTCACCATGCTGGTAGCATAATTCTCCAGGTAGATTGAAAGAGCTGCCTCCACAGCGCCTCCTCCTGGTACTACAGACTTGGACTCCAGAACCCTCTTGACCACGCAGAGAGCATCGTGCAGAGAGCGCTCCATCTCGTCACACATGAAGTCATTGGCCCCGCGCAAGATGATGGAGGCTGATGTGCGTGCTTTGGTACTGAGGAGTAAAAGTTAGAGGAGAAAACAGAAGCAGCACAGTTAATTCACCAGGTTTTCACATCTGCTGCCAGAGCTACAGTTGAGGTGCACTTGTTAGAATCCGTTTTCTCGACATTGCTCAGCAGTTCAACACTCTTTACCATCTAATGTTACAAAAGCAAAGAGATTCAAGTAGTTGCAATTCTCACTTCTTGACCAGGATGAGCTCATCGTCACAGATACGCTCCTGCACAACCTCCTCAGCCTGGCCGAGCATCGTGGCCTCAAACGTCTCCTCGCCCTCCAGGTTGGTCAGGGATGGGCAGACGACAGCTGAGAATGGAAATAACTAAGTATTCAATATCACAACATGACTAGACAGTAAAAAACAAATCAAACACATGCTGAGATACAGAGCCCAATCGTTTAAAAACCACAAAACAAAAACACTGTATGCTCTCCTCTTACCTCCTGTTGCCTTGGCGATGCGTTTGAGGTCCTTCTTGAGGACCCTCCTCACTGCCATGGCTCCTACATCCACAAAGTACTTAAGACACATGTCATCGATGCCACCCGTGGTCAGTACAACATTGGCACCTGCTGCCAAAATCTTCTGGATCCTCTCCTTGGTGATGTCAGATTCCCTGAAGCAACAAAACATATTTTATCTGTCATCATTGATGTTTAAATATCAGACAGAACATATACCGTTAATCTTTGGAATATTTGTGCAGATTTTCCAAAATGATTAAATCATGATTTATTGTACACATGTAAAAGTATTGCAGGAAATGTGTCCAGGCCACAAGTCGTCCAACAGTTCAGAGAGAAGCTGCTGCCTTGACTCGTGGCTGTGTAGGTTTTCTCCCACGCGTATCACTGTGTAAACTATTGAGTCAGCATCACAGCAAATTTAAATGGGAAGATTTTGAAATGCGTGTGAGAAAGCAAAACATGAAAATATCACATGACCAACCTTTGTCTGATCTGGTCGAGCTTCTCTGGGTCGCTGATAATGACTTGGACTCCCATCTTCATTTTGGTTTTCTGAAGACTGAAGTCCAGGCAAGCAATCTTGGCGTTAACAATGCGCTTTACCATGCCTTTGGAAAAAACAGAAAACAGCATGTTTAATGAGAAATAACCAAAGAGCAATCATATTTGACTTAGCCACACAAATCAATCAAGTACTGAATCACTTAAGGTGTCCAAACACAAATAGCATCATTTAAGGTTAACATTCAACTGTATGGCCAGAAAAGAGGTGCCACAGTAGAGAAAACTACTGTGACTATTCTTTTCAAAACCAATGTTCTTTCTCCCACGCGTATCACTGCATACACCATGAGACAAGACATAGCAGTAAATGTAAATGGGAGTTTGACCAGCTGCAATTATGTATGAACCATTACAAAATGAGGCTTTGGAAAAGAAATCACACAACTTAAAGTAACATTTGTGAATGTAAGTTGATGACAAACGCACTTTGTGAGCCGACGGTGCAGTTCACAGCATATCCATTAACCAAGAAGCTCTCTTTCTGGCTGCGGCCGTGGGCTTTCAGCACGTTAACAGAGTTGATGGGGTATTTAGCCACACCCCTGCCGTCCACAAACTTCACAGCCAGGGCAGCATCCACCACAATGTTGGCAAAGAAGTCTGAATCACTGATGGGTCAGAAGTCAAGGTACATACACAGAAAAGAGAAACTTACATGTAAGAAAATCCTTGTGAAATTAGGAAAAACAAAAGTACAAAAGCCAGTGAATCTGGAGGTTAAGTCCTGACAAAACATTTCAACCCTGCCTCATACAGACAAAAGGATACACTCCAATGATTTTAGAGGACATAGAGGTCTTGGCTGCATTGATTAGACACTCTCTGCCCAGGTCATCTGTCCCAATAGTGAGGTTCTCATTGATGTAACGCACTGCCTCCCTGGAAAGTGGGGTGAAAAAAACAAGTTTGCATGTCAGAAAAACCTAAACAGATCCAACGTTCCATGCAAATCAATGAGCGAATGTAAGAGTGGGGCGAAACATTAGTATCTTACTTGCAAGCCAGACGGTATCCACTGATGACTGACGTCGGGTGGATCTTCTGCTTCACCAGCTCATCGGCACTCTTGAGCAGCTCTGCGGCAAGAATCACCTGAAAGAATGCACGTGAATCAATCAAATTTGTATAGCACATATTCATGAATCATAATTTGCCTCATTGGACTTAACAAGGTGGGACATCCTCTGTCCTTAATCCTCAACAAGAACAATGGTTAGGGTCATTACATCAACAATAATTGTCTACGTCTTGCTGTGATTTCAAATCTGTGCCATCGTTTTGTTAGGGTTGGCAGAAATGAGGCTGCACGACCCCTTCAAACACTGACGGACAGTTCCTCTCTCCTGTTAGCATAGCCACACACCCGTAAGGTCAGCAGATGCATGGTACTAAAACAGGATTATTCTTTTTTACAGCAATCAAGGCATGTGTCCAGCCAGAAATAAGTAAAACTGGACAAAGCAACACTCATTCTCCCTGATCTGAAGCAGCCTTTTAAAAAAAGGGGGGCTGTTTAAATGACGGGAGCAGCTGTAGCCCCTTACTCACCACAGACGTGGTCCCATCTCCGACCTCCTTGTCCTGCAGGTCCGCCAGTTCACACAGGACCTTGGCGGCTGGGTGCTCCACCTCCAGCAGCTTCAGGATGGTTGCTCCGTCGTTGGTGATGGTCACGTCCTGTCAAAAAAACACCCTTTTTTTGAAAAATGTCTGATCATGTCAAACAATCAATAAAATATCGATTTAGGATATTAAATGTTACCCCGATGTCGTCCACCAACATCTTGTCGAGGCCGACGGGTCCCAGGGAGCTCTTGACGATGTTGGCGATGGCGGATGCGGCCATGACTGGGGAGAAAATCAGGATGCTAATAGTGGCTGTGCAGTTTTTAAACACTAACAGCACTTTCTGTTGCAAGTTTAACTTCATGCAACACTGCTGCTGCTGAGATTGTCTGTCAATTTATTTAGTGGGGTGCACAGACAGCAACCACACCTTCAGACCATGACAGTGTTTTTAATCTGGCCCATTAGCATAGCCGTTCATTCAGAGAGCTGCGAATGAAAGGTACCAACACGGGCGCGTCAACATGCAATTGCTGCTGTTAGCATCACGAGCTAACTGAATATCCCTATGGACGATTAACAGGGGAACGAGTAAAAGAAAACGTCACTCCTCGTTAGCATTAGCATTAGCCACACGTGTGTCGCATGCAGTGAATGAATCGGGGTTTTCTGCAGCGAGTTCGGACGCGCACGGAGAAGATGTTCGCTTTTTACCAAACTGCGAGAAAAGAAGTCGAAGAACTCACCATTCTGAGTGCGAATCGACTCGCCACTAGTCCTCTGGCCGAGCACATTTAACGGACCTTCTAACATCGACATCTTGGAAACACCACAGAAGCCGAGAAGAAAGGAAGCGGCGCGGTGCACTATGGGTGAGCCGGCGTTAACCGGAAGGTTCGAGAAGGAAAAAAAACGAGGAACTATAAAGTGTTGACGCGTCAGATGATTACACAAAGGTCGAGTTTACACGCGTTAATAAAGTTTTCCTTTAATCAGCTGCTTTGAAGAATCTGAAAATAACTTGTTTGTCACGTTTTACTTTAAGACTACATTTCCCAGCATGCAACCAAACCACCGCGCCATTTCCCCCGTCTTCTTCGTGGTTCTGTGACTGGTCTGTGTAGACTGTGGTTGTTGGTCAGAGCGTCCTCTGCTGCACATTTCGATTTTATTTTATTTATTTATTTATTTCGAACATTTTCATATAGATGAAGAAACAAAACAAAGAAAGAACAAATAAATAAATAATAATAATGGGTCCGAGCACATGCTTTGGTGTGAATTTGAGGGCTTTAATTAGGGCCCGAGCACCGAACAGAGTGGGAGGCCCTATTGAAATTGTAAGGATTACTAGGGCTATGTTGTAGCACTAACGGGCCCGAGCACAGGCATTTTGAAACCTGTTGCGGTCGGTGGAGAGAGCGATCAATGACCAAGCGCACGTCTCCGCGTTGCATGTGTGTTGCGCACTGCGGCAAGGACAAACGCTTCACTTCCTGTGTCCGTCGAGCGATGTCGATCCTTGCCTGCTAATTGCTCATTACGGTCCACGCTATCAATTGCACATCACACTGTCAAAATTGTATGTAAATCGAATGATAGTTGTAAAACAAAGCTTACTTCCTGTTGCCAGTAGGTGGCACCATCACTATTATTACCTACAGACTAATATATCTCTTCAAGTAGGGGCTCTGATGTAGCGTGAGCAATTTTGTGTCAATTGGACAATGTTACAACAACTTAATTTTCACGCTGATCAGTAGGTGGCGCTGTGACCCTGAACTAATATTAATATATGGATGTGTTCAGGTCAGGATTGTGATCATAGGTCAGTAGTTCGGAGTAACGTAACGTACCGTAACGTAACGTAACGTAACGTAACGTAACGTAACGTTTACGTAACGTTACGTAACTTTACATAACGTAACGTTTACGTAACTTAACATAACTTTTACGTAAAGTTACGTAAAAGTTGAGTTTACGTAACTTTACGTAACGTAAAGTTACGTAAAGTAATGTATCTTATACAGATTTTTACAGATTACATGAATGCCTCAAAAATATGTATTTCTGAAAACAAGTACGTCTCAGACCTCAGCAAATGATCCTGCCCATTCCCCAACACTCCAAATGGAACCATAATTAACAAAATGTACATCAGGCTGACGTGTGACTCGTTTTTCAGTGATTTCAACATTTTTATTTATTATTATTTAAAGTGAGGATACATACAAGTTTGTGTGGAGTGGGGGGGAGGGAAGTGGAGGAGGGCAGTTGGGATGAGGGGATGGGAGACAGGATTAGGGGCGTGGAAGGATGGGAGAGGTGAAGGGGGTTAACAGGGTGAAGGGAGGTGAGAAGTTGTCTTTCTCTTCTCCTCCTTCGCCTCCTTCTCTCTTTGCTTTTTCTCTCTCTTCTCCTGCTCCTTCTTCTCTTTCAGCTCCTTCTTCAGTCTCTTTTCTTCCTCCTTCTGAGCTTTTCTTTCATCCTTTCTTCTTCTGGCCTTGTCGCTGTCTGACATGAGGGCCAGCTCCTGAAAAGACAGAGATGACACGTGTTTCATTATTTTCAGTCTCAAAGTCTAAATCTGAAACAAACTCACAATCCAACAAGTTATTGTTCAAATAAAACTGAGCTGATCAGGTCACTTACCTGAAGCTTAATAGTCTTCACAATGAGGAACTTGATATCCTCATCCATCTTCTGAGATTTGATTTGTGAGTCTTCCTGCAAATTGAGCAACTTCTTCTCCGTGGCTTTAACCAGACTCTTCAGCTCCTTGATTTTTTGAAGGCAGGTCTCTTTCTCCGACTGCTCACTCCTGAGGGGATTCTTCAGATTGTTGACTCTTACGTCCCAGTCAGTATCACTCTGATGGATATGAGTCGGCATGGCCGTCAGTTTTTCCGTGAGCTCAACATTCCTATGCACGTCTTCCTGCAAATTGAGCAACTTCTTCTCCGTGGCTTTAACCAGACTCTTCAGCTCCTTGATTTTTTGAAGGCAGGTCTCTTGCTCCACCTGCTCACTCCTGAGCTGATCCTCCAGAGTGTTGACTTTAAGGTCCCAGTCAGTATCACTCTGATGGATCTGAGTCTGCATGGCCGTCAGTTTTTCCGTGAGCTCAACATTCTTTTGCAAGTCCTCCTGCATGTTGAGCCACTTCTTCTCTGTGGTTTCAACCAGACCCTCCAGCTCCTTGATTCTTTGAACGCAGACGTCTTTCTCCAACTGCTCACTCCCTAGCTGATTCTCCAAAGCGTTGACTTTGAGGTTACAGTCAGTCTCGCTCTGGAGGATCTGAGTCTGTGTGGTCTTCAGTTTGGCCATGAGCTCATCATTCTTATCGACCAGCGCGGTCTTTTCACTTTGGAAAGTGGCAATTACTTCATCTTTTTCCCTGTCGACATCCTCAACCTTCTGCTTGTACAGAGAAGCATCCTCACAGCATGATGCTGAATCCTGGCCGTGGATGGGATCAGGGTCGGGAGGTGCAGTTCATCTCAGCCATTGGTGATGCTTGAGCTCTGTCAGGGTGGAGCGCAGCGCAGGGTCTTCCCTCAAACACAGTTGAAGGAAATCGTTGACATTTTTGGACATTTTAGAGGACATTTTCAGTGTCTTTTTGAGAAAGCCTTCGGTAGTAAATTCATCTTTGTGGATCATTTCAAAGAGGGCAATCCCAAGCTGCCACACTGTGGTTGGACCAGCCCTGTGGAAACATTGCGTGAACCACTCTGGAGGTTCGTGAGTTTCGGTGCCACCGAGTTCGGTGAAAATTGTGTCTTTTTTTTCTACAATTTTGCTCAGACCAAAATCAATGAGGCGAACCCCTGGGACACGAGATCCTATATCAATTAAGATATTCTCGGCTTTTATGTCGGAGTGAAAGATTTGCCTCTTCTCCAGCCCAATAGCAGCATCCACCAGCTGTCTCATCAGGATCTTGGCCTTCCGCTCCCGTAGAGGCCCTTTGTCAATTGTGTAATCGTAAAGGTCCTTGGAATGGAAAGGTCTCTCCAGCACCAGTATCACCTCGTGGCCCAGGTCATACCACTCCAGTAATTCTATTGGTGCAGACATCCCTGCAGAGTCAGTTTTTTCAGCTGCTAGTTTCAACATTATGGCCACCTCTGCAGGGAGCTCCTTCCCATGTAGGCACACTGGTTTGAGGAGACATTTTTTCTCTACGTGTTTGATGGCCACTGGCAGATAATCTGCTTTGCGGAAGCCAGCAAACACGAATCCGAAACCTCCTTCGCCAAGCTGATCCAGCTGCCAGTATTTGTCCTCAAAGGTAGCTCTTCGGCGGTCTCCTGAGGCAATCCTCCTTTTCTTCCTTCTTTTCACTCCAGACCTTCTGCCTCTCTCTACAGCTGAGGAAACACAAAAACAAGGAACATCAGCTTGTTGGCAGCGAAATGTGCCTTTCGCTGCCAACAAGCTGATGTTCCTACATTGAATGAGTCATTCAATGTAAATTAACTTTCAGTGCCTCCTAAAATGACACCAGTCTTTTCTTAGCTTGGTTCATAAATTTGAAAGCATACATTCACTTTATTTTCAAGAGTGAGAGAAAAGAAACAATCACAAAGAAAACTATCTGCAGTGGGTTCATTGGATATCCCACTCAAACAAGGAGACTGGTTTGGGAATGGATGTTGCTCTTACATTTGTCAACGTCATTTCTCAGTGTTTTGAGCATCACAGATGGAATCTCATTCACCTCCATTACACTAAGGTCAATGTAAAAAGGTCTTGGACAGATATCTCAGAACCCAGACAAATAAAACCAAAACTTTCTCCACTAATAGACACAACCAACTGAAGTCTATTTAGACGTATTCCAATACTCCAGTTTCTCTGCAATAGTTAATCAACTTTCTAACCCTTATGTAAAACGATGATACATTCCCAACTGTAGTTTCACATCATGAGCTTACCTTTAGTAGTGGCAATGTCCACTAAGCAGGACGCCGACTCATCGTCAGCTTCTATCTTTCTCTTTTTTGCTTGTCTGTCTCCATTTTGTGTGACCGTCCTTTTCCTTTTATTAACACTGGGAACCTTCAGAGCGGGTTCATCAGCCTCAGGACTGGCCATTATTTCTGTCGGGAGTGTGTGAGGGGAATCATCAGGATCCATCTCTGTCAAGTCCAACACTTTTCACGAAGACTTGTGAAGTTAGCCAACCGAGTCCAGTCGGCCTGTATTTAAAGGAAAATCTTCAAAGGCAAATGAATGAAGGTGACTGTGATGACTTTAATGTTGATCGCCATGCCAACATTGACTGTGATGACTTTAATGTTGGTTGCCACGCTAAGAACCCAAACAAAATTTGTCTTTGAAGTGTTCTTAGTTTTATACAAAAAATATATTTTTGTATTATTTGAATGGGTCTGGGTTATCCACTGAAAGTCATGATGCTACACTATTTGAATAATGCACTTCTTCATCCTAGACTTTCACTCCTTAAAATAACTAGCCTCCCTATTCTAAGTGTAGAAAACATACAGCATTTATATTTTATCAAAATTTAAATTTAAATATAATAATTTAAAATGATTAAAAATCACATAGAAATGATATCAATTTAGTTTCTAGTGCCGCATATTTCTGAATACTAACCCTACACCACAGGGCATGTACTCTTTGGTATTCTATAGTACATGTAATTCAATATATGGGGTTTGTGTTTCTAAGAAATTGGCTGCTGAGTGGTTTATGGGCCGAGGCCATTACAGCAGGAGAACAAATGGAACTGCAGTGGGGCTGTGGTACTACAAAATGTTTGTGTGGTATTTTTGTGGTACGACGAAAAAGTATGTACGTACAATAAGTCCAAACTTGGCAGGAATCCCACTGAAGCTGCCTTTACTGATGATGAATAATAATTAAATCCGAATCCGCCTTCCTCTCTGGAAACCCGTAAAATGTGTGGGTGCTTTATTTGGCGACAGGTTGCTGGGTTTCTGTTGACAGTGAGTGCCAAAGGACGAATGAAATAAAGTTTAACAAAGACGAGAGCACACGTGGCGGCAGGTGAGCCCCATGCAGCGTTCGTCCACCACGAGTTCACATTCCCGACAGCTGATTCAGACACAAACACTGATACTCCAACAGTTATTTCCACGCTGGCACGCGGAGTGTGTCATAGTGTGTGCATTTTTCTGTTCTAATAAATTGTTAAGTAAATACAAGAAATAATACATGACAAAGTTAATGAGCAGCTACAGTGTTTTTTATCTCCATCTTGTTTAGATGACACTCATCTCAATTTGAAGTTGATCTTATGAAAGCCCTGGGACAAGTTCGTCAAAGTAAAAATGTGAAAAATGGCCACTAAATGCAAAATGGCGGGCTTCCTGTTGCGTTTTTCAAATTGCACCTCTTGACTTTTTTGTTTGTCTGGTCATGATACACCTGTGTATCGATTTTTGTGAAGATCGGTCAATGTGAACACGTTCCAGGGGGCGCGGGGGCGCTGTTGAGCCATTTTGCCACGCACATTTCAAATTACTCCAAATACGTAAATTTTCACCACTTTCTAATTCTCTGCAAACTTTGGTAAGAATTTGAGCATGTTAAAGCCCTCAAAAAGCCAATTCATTTGCCTGAAGAAAAAAAAATGGGTTAGGGTTTTATTATTTAAATTAATAATCCTTACAATTTCAATAGGGTTCTCCCACTGTCTCCTACTGTTCGGTGCTCAGGCCCTAATAAGAGAAACATAAATTAACTTAAAAAAAAGGAGCAGGGAGAAGCAACGACGCTTGTCCAGCCCAGCCCCCAATAATCTACATCAATAATTCAAGGTATCACATTTCAATATGACTATACTGATTTGTGAAAATTAACACATTCAATGTTTTGTATACATATTGTATTCATATTTAGTATATAAAATGTTTAATTTATATATAATTATATGCGTTGTTTTATGAATACTATTGTATTGACTTATGTCTTTGTTTTCATTTATATACTTAGTAGTTTGGACTCGTACATTATTGTCTGTCATGTGAGTGCAACTTGATTACTACTAATTTCATTGTACTCTTTGAAATGACAATATCTTCTTATATGATAAAAAATTAATCATCTATGAGCTATTCAGTGAGTAAAGATGTTTTAAACCTCTGAGTTTGTTTTAGTCTAAAATGGTAATCTAATAAAATACTTATCACAACTCATTTATAATTTTCAGGCTGTTATGTTTCTACTCTGTCTCAGTTCAACTTGTGAATAGTTCACAGTTCATAATGTGCTGCTTTTCCCCATTTTCAGTGTGATGACATGTTTATGGAGTAAAAACCACCAGCAACACAAAGATAAGTTTAATTTGAATTTATTACCTCCAATACATTGTTGTGTTGAGCAATGACAACTAGGCAGTTAAAAAAATACAGTACATTTAACTTAAACATTAAAGCATTATAAAGCATACCTATGGCATACAAGAATAACTTTCCTAAAATGTACATCTTTACAAAGTGTTTACAAATAAAACAAATAAAAAAGACAGAAAAGTGCAAAAAAGAGTCAATGACGACTGACCATCCCCACCAGTGAAAGAGGACAAAAATGTACAAAAAGAGAAAAAAAAAAATCATACTTCATATTCCTAACCTGTGTTTGATGCACGTTTCCTGATATGAACAGTAACTTTCCACGGGAATTGTGTGTGTGTGATTTGGAACTTGTAATTAAGCAGTGCGTGGTAGAAAGTTAAATACCCATTTCTGAAAATATTCACAGTATCCGATTCTAATTTTGAGTGCCCATAAATGACCATAAAACTATCTTTTTTAATAAATATATTTCACTTTAATTTACAACTTGTCTGTGGTTTGAAGTAATTGTGGTAAAGGGCGGTGACATCGTGATGCCACATTGAGTGACCTTTGTGAAGAAAAACAATTTTGAGGGGAGAGAAAACGATTGTGTTGCGTGAACCAGGCTGACGACTAGCTCACTGAGTGGATGCAGTATCAGTAGTGTGACAGTAGGGGGTGCCCCATAACGTAAACAAAGAGTTGACTACCCATTTGAAAAAAATACACCAAATACAGTACTGTAGTTTTTTTATTTTTGAACAAACACCCTTTTAATGTTCTCCTTCGTGGTCCTGCTTTAAAATAAATGTTAAAATAAGCATGATTTATAAAAAACAAACATCAACCATATGTTGAGACATGATGGCGCCCCCCAGTGACGATTAAACGTAAAAACATATCTGAATTGATTCAGAATAAATATGGAGTCCTACGATTTCTTATCGCTGATCTAAAATATCAACATCTCCTGATTTTAAAGCACGATACCCTATTGATGACACAGATAGGTAGAGTGAAATGAGCTCAAATAGATTTATTGATCTAAGGCTAGTTATACTTAACTTATTGGATCTTGTAATAGCCAACGTGTTTTCTTTACAGCTGCATCGATTTGTTGCTAAAAAGCTGTTAAACGTGACAAACTAGCCCGAGGAGCAAATGTGAATGTGTAAAGCAGCTTGTTCAGAACCGTTTGGTAGTGTAAGCACGTTCAAATTAAACACTAGGCGCCGCTGCGATTCATCTCTCCTCTACAGGTCGAACTAGTGCTAATAAAGGCAGTTAAAATAAACTTAAGAGTAAATTAAAAGATGTCAAAAATCTGACAAGGGACTCCTGACGCGGGGAGTCAAATATCCGCAGAAAACTAATTTCTGATGCTTCTACTCCTTTTGAGATGTTGGGCACAGTAAAGATCCAGTCTTCTACGTGTGGAAACAGATGTCCTGACTTACTGTATCTGTACAACAGTTTATTCCTGCAGAATATGACTCCAGTTTCCTCTTAGAGTCTCTAAAAACACCGTTGAACATTAAAAACCCATCCAGTCGTACTGGATACCTGTACAATCCCCTGGTTGTGTCTTTATAACTCATCACCACCAGATCACTGCTCTTTGAAAACATACAGGAGACGACTGTTTTAAGGTGGAAGTGCTAAGGCGCCTCGCATGCATGCTCTGATGTGGCATTAATGATGTCTTTTACTTTGAAGCCCTGTATGAGTATAGGTATTCACAGATGTTTGGTACAAACATGGATAAAATCGCTTCTTATCTAGACATTTGTTTCATTTTTTAAAGTGTATTTGTTTGTGACTATGATGTTAGATTACACAGGGCCTTCAATGCAAAGCAGCAGCGCCCCCTTTTAGTTTCTATATGCTGTATGTTGATATATAGATTTGGCTTTAGTAACTTTGTAGCTTCAGGCAAAACTACTGGAGCTCAGACAGCGAAACTTCTCCCTCAGAGACTGCACGATGTTGGGTTGGTTCTGCTGCGGCTCGCTCCACAGGTATTTCTCCAACTGCTCACGGTCCAGAGACCTCAGCAGGTCGCAGGAGCGCACCGGCGTGCACGGCAGACTCTGGGACTGCACGAGGCCACGATTCTGATTGGAGAGAGTGGCCGAGCTGCCGTTTCTCTGCGCCGACCTGTCGTGCTCCTGCTCGCTCTCGTCCTCCGATCGGATCTCCACGTAGTCATCGTCATCTTCCCCATTGTCCTTGAAGTTTGCCAGGTAGTTCTGGGTGGCGGTGAGTATGCTCAGCGCGGACGCCCGGTTCAAGACGACCACCTGTTGGCCGTCATGTAAGGTGAGATCCGACTGTCCCTGGGTGGACCACTCTGGGAGGCTGCTCTGGCGGCCAGCCCGGCCCAGACTCGGGCCATGGAGTCTGTCTGTGGATCGATCCACAGTGGGTCTGTTACATACGAGTCCAGACTGGTCGTTCTTCTCCTGCTCCTGGCTACTTAGTGAGCAGGCCGACTGACAGTGAGCAGGTGAGGAAGGCTTCGAAGAGGGTAAAGACGGTGCATTAAAGGACGGATGTCTCTTAATGGAACTGTACACGTGCTCCTCTTTCTCGCTCGGTGCCGACATGCACGAACTCCACCTCTGGGAAGGTGGGGTGGTTGGTGTGGGAGGGAAAGTCTTGAGGGAGGGGATGGAGCAGGCAGAGGTCAGTCTGCGCTGTGGGGTGGAAGAGGCTCGAGCGTCCCCCACGTCACCGACCGAGGAGACAAAGCTAGCCAGCTCTCCGTTGCTGTATGTGGAGTGGAGCCAGTCTGACTCCAGGGAGGTCTCAGGCATGGATGGGGAGGAGGACAGCCCTGGATGGGTGTGGTGAGCGGAGGTCTGACCAGAAGGACTTGGGGGATCCTTGAACATTACCTGGTCGTAGAGCTGCGAGTACTCTGCTATTCTTGCGCCTGAAAATAGAAAACAGAAAAAGTAAAAAGCTTAAGTGTGCTTTTCTTAAACCGGCAAGTTTAGTTTTTTTCCATTTGGGGGGAGCAGAAACAAGCTGGGAACACAACACTGACTTAGTAACACCTCAGCATATGGTTGCTTATTTACAAATCCAGCATCACACAGTCATAAATATTTGATTATAGCTTCTTTGAATATAAGAAATCCAGTTTTAGTCTAATAAGTGAAACCAAATAAACCAATTCAAATAACATACAGCCCTGATGCAACAATGTAATCTGCCAGTTCAGTATTTGCAGTGCCACTGATCTAATTATCAGGCATCAGGTAGATATGACTAATCCAGGTTAAATATAGTTCCTTTAGTGATTTAATTATAAAATGTGTTGATGTCTCTCCACATCTCCATAAAGATGGTGAAAACACTGAAGAATCTCAAATTAGCTCAGGCATAAAAAGACTCTCCATTTATAGTTACAAAGTAATGATAAGTTTAAAAAAGAATAATATCCAATAACTTCCCTGAAGTGTGGAAGTATAAAGATTGACAAAGATTTGGGGAAAGGAGAGCACTTCCATCATAGAGGGTTGGTCAGATCAATAAATCTGAGTTGTGACTAGTAATACTAGTTGTTTAAATTTACCTATGGCTGCGCCCCCTTGTTTCTTCTCCTCTAATATTGCTGCCAGGTCCTTCTGCTTCTTCTCAGCTCTGGACCGACCACAGGAGTCTCCAGGGTCCATGCTCCTCATGCGCAGCAGCTGATTGGCCTTCTTGATCTTCTGGCTGTACTGCCGTGCCATCAGGAACACCTTGTTCTTTGATTTATCCATCAGCTCCAAGGGGAAGTCAACGGACTCGCCCAGCAGGAGCGAGGAGGAGGCCAGGGGGTGGTCCAGACCCGTCAGCTCCCCTGGGAACAAACTGTGGAGGTCCTTGAGAGAGTTCTCCCTCTGAGGAGCGCTTCGCTGAGGGAGCTCCACCAGGTCGTCGTCCTCTAGGCGGAAGCTGCCGCTGCTGAGGCGAGCCAGTCGGTTACGGATGCTCTTCACCGAGCCTGGGGGGTGCTCTGGGGTCACAGGGAGGGGATCGGGACAAGGGCTGTGGTGTTCTTCTTCGGTGGTGCCTTCACTTTGAAGATCGGGAAGGTTGATGACTGGAATGGTGAATGATGGTGTGGAGGTGATGGGTGGGGGTTTAGACTGATGTGTGGGGGGACTCTTGGTTGGTGGGCTGGCTGCATGGGCACTAATTACAGGGGGGTTCTTTTTTGGGCTGTTTTTCACTGAAGGAGCTTTAGTGGGAGATTCGCTGGAGCTAACGGGGAAGGCAGCAGGAAGCCGATCAGCTTTCTTTTCATTGTTCTTGATGTAGTTCTCTAAGTCGTTCCAGATCTCGTCGACCCGCTCTGACATCTTATCCCCTTTCTGTGATCGCTGGGAGAAGGTCTCAGACGCAGACGAGGAGGAATAATCTGGCTCGGAAGAATACGGAACAGGATGGGAGGCGTCTGGTCCTTCATCCTCTCCAAAGTGGAGGCTCTCCTCGGATACAAACCCTCCGAGACTTTCCGTCAGGTCCTGTTCAGAGGCCAGAAGACTTTCCCTCTCCTGTTGGAGTTTATTGCCTTCATTCATTCCTCTTAGCTCAGATGACGGCGGTTCCCTGAAACAGATGGTGTCGTAGATGTTCTCCTCCACTATCTTGAGCTCACATGTCCCTAACGGCCTCCCCTCCTGCGCTGAGGACCGGTTGCTCTCTGAAGAACTGTCTGGTTCAATCACAGGCGCTGTGGTCCCTGAAACGTCATTTACTGGCCTCGCTGCCGGGCCCTGGGGACTCTTTGCATCTGTGGACGTCTCCTTCCATGACTGACTTTCCTCTGGGTCTCTCCTGACCAGGCCCATGCTCTTCAAATCCTCGTAGCTGATGTTGTCATAGACATTTTCAATATCGTCTATTGTCAGCTGCTCGGCTGAGGATGATCCAGAGATATCATTGCTTGACGATTCAGTGTGGATAACTTCCAAGTTGCTGTGACCGGCCTGGTCGTCATCAGGGCTCTGTCGAGCTTCCGTAGCCTTCTCCCCCGCACTGCTCGCCCTCCGCAGGACTCTGCTCCCATTGGGCGGAGGGTCAACGTGGACCGCGGGCACCTGTTCGACGTGCCAGCTGCAGGGACGAGCTGTCCTGGGCGACGAGGTGGCGTCTGTCCTCTCCGAGGGCGCCTCCGGTTCTGGTGCACTGGGCTCGGTGGGAACAAACATTTGGTAAATGTCCTCATCCTCATCATCAGGCTGCATGGTTCTCTGGCGGGTGGGGAACATGGCCCGACGAGCCCGGTGGTCTGCCCAGATGTTCCTCACTGAGTTATCACTTTCTGTGACTACGACAGAGGGAATAGGGGAGTCCGGAGGTTCCTCTGTGACCCGAGGCGTCCTGAGGAGAGGCGGGTGGTGACTCCCCTCCCTCACCAGTGTTTCTCTTGCTCTCTGAAGGACAGAAGACACAAGTTGTTGTAAATGAGGTTGAGGAATTTAAAAATCATCCAGATGGCAGTAGTTTAATTTACCATGGTTTATTTGTGGTTAATACCTGTAAGTCTGAAGGGCTCATGTTGAAGGTTTTCCACTGTTCTATACTGTCGACAGATGCCTGAGGGTTCAGCCTCTTCCTGCTGCTTTTGCCGGGGACTCTCAGCCTCTTTCCACCTCCCTGAATGCAGTTTCACCATTAACAACATGTTTGAAGGTGGAAACGTACAAATTGATGCACAAATGTAATGAATATAATTCGTTTTTTTGCAACTTTGAACTCACCAGACCACTGTCGTCCTCGTCGTCAGCGTCCTGCAGATGTGGCTCCTCCCCTTCCTCTCGGTCACTGTGTTCGTAGTGATCGCCGGGATCCAGAGATTCTTGCGATTGGTTGATGAGGCTGCGGCTGCGACCGATTGTGCCCAGAGCCAGCTGGGACACCGGAGAGAGCAGGGTGGCACCCAGACTGGTTCTCTGAAGAGGAGACCAGTCACAGGAGTTTGGATGAATCATTTCCATGAGCACGATTGTTTGTATTCACGCTCCTTAAACCTTAAAATGTTCATCATCTCCAGTTGTCACTCACCTTTTCGCCGTCTGTGTTTGCAGCGTTCTGCTTGGCATTCTTCAGTAATTTGGACAGAGGTTCTGGAAACAGACAAATACATTTAAAGTGAATTCTTACAGTTGAATAATGCAAAGTGTGTGCTTCCTAAAATTCTGTAAAGTTCTCACCTTTCCTGCGTCCTCTTCGGGGAGTGAGACCCTCCTTGGTTTGAGGGGAATCCTTCTTGTCACCATCAGGGCTGTAATGAAACCCGGGATGATCTGGAGAGAAGAAGGAAAAGATGTCACACAAATAGTAAATAATGTTGTATTCAAATATTATAGAATGTGTTTTATAAACATAAATTTAATTAACTGGCACTTACGCATTGCATCCATTTCCAAAATGGCTTGCTTGGCCTAGAATAGAAGATTTAAATGAGGTTGAGTTCAACAGGTTAAATTAGGGACAAACATATGGTCTGACACTAGGTGGCGCCACAACACCGATTTAAACGTTTCTCAGTGACCTTCAGCATGAGAAAGAAATCTTAGTTTCCACTTGCACATGTTCACAGACAGATGAGATATGTGATTGTGTTTGAGTGAAAGAAATCAGAGCACATTAAAAGAGAAGTGAAGAAAAAGCAGAGGTTAGAAAAGATGGAAAAGGGAGAAGTGGGCAAGAGGGAGTGACGTTTTCAACACATCCCACTCAAAGTCTGTTTACGCCATCAGCGAGCAAAGAGAGAGCTGTCAGGAGACGAGGTGATTCGTACCTTCGCAGGGATTTTGGCAGGGTGGTTTTCAAGTATGAGTCTCTTCAGGTGTAAGATCCACATGCGCTTGTCTTGTTGAGATTTGGCCTGAGGGCGTCAAACATCACAGGGAAGATAATATCAGACATGCACTTTAAAAAGCAGGTGAGAGAGGGTTGGGATAAGCCCTTCAAATTTTTGGAACAGCTCTTTCTTGCATCACACACACATTATCTTTTCTTTTTCAACGCTTGGCAACAACAATGGCCACCATTAGCCTCTGAACACTCGACGTGTCTGAGCAGCTCGGCGACGTTGAGCCTGGACTCTCGATAAAATAATCAACCTGCAAATTACACACTTTCTGACCGCACTCTTGCACAAAGCCGCTGGTGGCTACAGTTTTAAACGTGTAATTACGCTCACAAAAGCTGCTCTCAGACATGCACTTGAACTCCAGATAATCTCCTGACATTCTACGGAGCGGCTTGATGTGTGAATGCAAATGTGCGAGTGAGTTTCCCAGGTCAGCCCCCTTGGGAAAACTCTGAAAACTGTCCGAATGAGCCGATGAGAGAAAGAGTAGTAGATCCTCTGCAGGATTCTTTCTCTGGAGAAATTCTGCGGACATTATCTGGAGTTCATGCCTGAAAACGGCTAAAGTGTTCGACTTTTTCTGTGATGAATGTGTTTTCCTACCTGGACTGTATGCTGCAGTTTGGGATTCTTGTAGTGGAACACACTGAAACTCAGTGGTTCTTTTGGAATGATTTCCACCAGCATCAGGTTGCAACACTGCAAAGCACAAATGGGACGTCACGTAAAAAATACTGTCGCTGAGCACGGACGTTCGTGTGTTTAGCGTCTCTTTGGGACATGTAGTGCCTCGAGCATCATGACTGACCAGGATGTGAGCCTTGTACGTAAAGCTTTCTTCTCGCTTCTTGGTGATCAGCAGCAGCTTGTCGAACAGGAAGAGCGTTCTCTCGTTCTTGGCTCGCTGCAGACGAAATGTTCCTTCGAGAACCAGCTCTCCGTAGCCGATCAGATCGGGGCCCTTCCAGTTGGTCAGCTGGCTCTGGATTTCCTGTGGCGGGCACACAGAGTTAAATAATTATGGAAAAGCAATTGCACAATAGCTGTAAAGAGTGGGAGAGTAAAAAATATCTTGAGTCAGAAAAATAAATGTTTGACCTACAGTACATAAAAAGTAAGCTTAAGGGATTTGGTGCAGGAAAAGATGAGATATTGAAAGAAAAATATGCAGAAAATTTGTGTCCAAGTGTGTTAAGATTTGTAAATAAATCATAAATTAATATAATAATAAAATAAATCACAGAAAAGCCATAATAAAAAGGTATTTTTTGAGAAAGTAAGACGGGAGAAATAGAAACAAACTTAAATAGAAAAACAAGTAAAATAACAATAAAGACTTGAAAGTTTCTATCAATATCTATCATTTCTATCTAGACACTGAACCCTACCACGCACAAATTCCTGCATTCATCCGAGCATTCTGGCTCCCAGCTGATAAAAGAAACAAGCTTCCCTTTTATGTGCCCCCCCCTTATGCAAGGCCATCATCAGCCCAGTGGAAAACGCAGTGACTTGCGTAAGACGTGGGGAGGATCAGAGCTTTGGCCGATTCAAACCCAGAGATCACATAACTGCCCCGTGCAACAATAAAAGAAATGGCTCCTGGAAAAAAATCGGAAAACTCCTGTGTCTGTTTCAGCCATATAGGAATAAAGAGAGACAAGGCAAGCGTGCGGTTTTGTCCTGTGTGTACGTGTTTGTCGTACCTGCAACCTGACGCCGTGCTCGTGCTTCCTCTTCATGTCGTTGATGTGCCAGGCCACTCGCTGCATGGTGTCAATGGCTTCCTGCACAACCTCGTAGGTCTCTGTGTCCTTCTCCATGTGGTTGGCTATCTCCTGCACAGACAACACACACACATCGCTGGGAGTTAGCACTTTGACACGTGCACGTATGCTCACACATGAACACTTGCAGTACATACACCAATGTGTGTGTTTTTCTGCACGGAGAAACAATAATGCATGCACCGTAATGCAAGCACATACACCGGAACATACTGAGAGCACCATATGTCGAAACATTTGGCCTCTCCAGTGGAGCCGAGTTGGAGAGTCACAAAGCCATTTGCATTATAATACATAAAAACATTAGTGTCCTCTCTGTGCACTTGCAAGTGGGTGCCTGCACTTGCATTTCTGCGGGTTATGAGTAATTGTTTTTGTGATACTGTGTGTTTTTGGAGAGAGAGAGACGGAGACTGGAGACTGGAGACAGAGACAACAGACTGACATACGTGCAGCAGTAGGTGGTACTTGAGGATCCTCTGCACTGGCTTGAGCAGGTAGGAGCCCAGGGGCAAGGAGTGCCGCAGAGATTCCTGGCGCTCGCGGAGAAACTTGGCCAACGCCTTGTTCCTCATGCACTCGGTGAGCACAGCCACCGACCTGTGGAGGCAGAACACGGCGAATGAGATGTCAGCGAGGGGAAGTAAACTGTAATTTGACAACAAAGACTAATGAGACTTTTAATGTATATTCTCACAGACAATAACAAAAGGGGAAACTTTAACTATAAAACATAAAAGGGAATAGCAAGCTGTGATGGGGATTATACACAGGGCTGCCAGTTTATTGAGCTCACCTTGTAAAGCTAATGCAGTCTGATGATTATTAAAATATTATTCATTTGACTATTTGTATTCTAACTATATGGCAAATGTATGCAAAAATAATGCATAAAGAATATTTGAAGTCAGTGTGCATCTTGTACATTAACTGTGCCTGTGCACATTAACTGTATACTTTCAGACATGCATGCAAAATCATCAAATGACTATGCACTGTGATGACCTGTGATACGCTGTGTGTATAGTTAATAAGACAAACACTTAATTCTACAGTTTGAATGAGCAATTTGGTATTTACAGTATGATTCCACTGACAGTCAATAAATAATATTATTAAGTAATTGATCATCAAGTCTCTTTTTAGCCTTTAGACAGCAACATTTCATTTTTGGTGCTAAAACCATGACTTTAACAACTTCTAATGAACCACATTTACAAATGCGTGTTCTGACCTATTGGTGAAGAAAGAGGCTTTTTCACTGACAAACGGAGGCTGTGTGTGTGTGTGTGTGTGTGTGTGTGTGTGTGTGTGTGTGTGTGTGTGTGAACGTATGCAGAGCGGAAAAAAGACGAGAAAGAAAGTTTTGAGTCGCCCAAAAACGTTCGCTCTCTTCTGTGTGTGTGTGTGTAAGTTTGTGTGTGTGCGCGCATGCATGTGCATGTCTGCATGTCTGAATTCCAGTGCAGCTCCACACAGGCCTCACATTGTTCTGGAGGAAACCTGACCTTCGAGCTCAGCATGACCATGATACATCTGCAGCCTCTGCCAGCGTTGGTGTGCAGAGTGTCTCCCTATGGTTGTGTGTGTGTGTCGTGTGTGACCTTGGTTGGGGTCACCAGCTGTGGTGTGGATGTGGGCGAGGGTCTATCTCAAACAGCTGACAATGGCCTCCTCACACACAGGCGCGTGCACACGCACACAATCAGCATTCGCCATTAGTCATCATTAACTTGTAAATAGTTCCCCCACGTGCGTTTCTTATCGCGGTTCTTATCTTATGCACGGTTGAAGACAAATGGAAGCCAGAGGAGAGGGTGTGTTTGTTAGGTGCTGTATATCTTGGCATGAAGAATAGCCTCAAGTTTCAGCCTTTTTAAAAATCATACACAATAGACACACTGACAGAAAAAAACAAACTCTTCATTATTCCTCCTCAGCCGTTCATTCAGGTGTCCCACAGGGCCGCGCTCACACAAAGCAGAATAAAACATTAACAGGTTTAGCTATGATAAGGTGACATCTTTAACAGCCCCATCTGTCAGTGCGTGAGCCGTAACTCTGTCAATAGGCCGCACATAAAGGAATGGCATGGGGGTGGGGGAAGGAGCATGGAGGAGGAGAGACCCTGCGGCACAACAGCCAGTAGACACTTTGACTCCTGCCGAGCTGCCGACTATAGAGCGCGTCAGTCTGTCAGTGAGGGAAGAAAGGTAACGCATTGATCGACACGCACAATGAGGCCATGTGAGACGCTGGGAAGACGAGTGCGAGGAGGTGAGATCAGGACGGAACAATGGCGACGAGAAGCTGGGTTTTGTACAGAGGACTGAATAAACACCGTCTCTCACTCACACTCACACACACACACACTTTTACCGCTGTCTTACCGTGGATAGTTGGTGCAGTACTGGGTGTAAATGTGGAATTCTTCACTCTGCAAAAAAAACACAAGGAGAAGTAGTGAGTTCAAGTACTTCTGTATCAGGAAGAAGAAATACAAGACACAGTAATGTCACGTGATAATTGTCGGCTTCTGTGTGTGTTACTGGAAAAATGTCTAAAACTTTTAAAACACACTCGGCAAGACAAAGTACAGCTGAGGCTAATCACGATGCCATTTTTCTTTTCGGGACCAAACTTATGGACTGACCGATCAACAGATGTTAGCATTTTTCAAGCCCTGTTGCTCACATGACTAAAAAAAGCACTTTGACTTTTTAATTTGGTCCATGTCCCATCGACTTACATGGAGGAGGCAGGGTTTATGGCTTATACTGCAGCCAGCCTCTAGGTGGCGATCAGGACACTTTGGCTTCACTTTCAGGGAGCAGTCATGTCGTCCATCTTTATATACAGACTATGTATTGTGTAAAAATCGGACTGACTCTATACAGTGGTAGAAATGCAGTTTAATTTCAGACTGAGATCAAAGTCTGTTTCCCCGTTACAAAAACAACATATACAACCACTGGTTCAGTCCTTTAAAAGGTCAAGATTTATCACCATTGTTTTCATTGTTCATTACCATGCATCTGCAGTGGTTTGGTGCAGTGGTTTGATGACTGGGTTCATGTTTACTGCTCTGCACGCTGCCCACAGACGAGGCTGCTCTCTCCCTTCACTGCTTCTAATTGAGAATCAACAGTGTAGCTTATGATCAGGCTGCATCCTGGCCTTTAAGTCGGTTGATCCCAGCAGCTCCCAGTGCTCGGATTAAATGTCCCCCTCATTCCCGCCCCTTTGATTGAGATTCTTCCCACCTTGCCGGCCTCACATGAAACCACATCAGACGCAGCTTGACTTATCAAAGCTGGAATGAAGTTCTTCCTCTCCGCTCAAAAAATTCTCTATATCATCCACCGTGTTCCTTGATTTCTACAACACACTCTTCTCTTCCATTGTCGTCCCTCCTCCCTCATTCTCGAAAGCTTTTCTCTTCATCCCTCTTTCACATGTCGCTCTCTTGGAGGCCTCAAGATGAACCCCCCCCCCTCAAGGTTGCATAACGTGAAAATCTAATTGAACTCTATTTGTGTCCATAAACACTGAGGTGGGGGTCGCAGGATATTGTGGACATTCATACACGTGTGCCGACATGTGAACGCACTGTATGCATCGAGTGGATGTATGTGAATGTTATGGTACTACGATAAATATACATCCCTATTCATGCTGAAGAAAACATTCAACCTATGTATATGCAAACAGACTATATGTAGACACACACACACACACTAATATACACACAGACACACACACACACAGACAGAAAAACTCATGCTATGTTTGCCTGAGGTGCTCCGTGAGAACCGTCCTAAATTGAAGAGCAGTGCTCTCCTCCTCGTCTCCAGAAGTCTGCCGCCACAAAACCAGGCCTAAACACAACCAGATGTGCCACCATCGATTTCTGATGACACACACCAACACACGCTCCTAATGCACACTCTTAATATCCCTCTGCACTGCGAACGCAAGACCGCAAAACACATAACTGCCTCCGTGGAAGACAAATTTGTGCAGAGCTTGCATGCGTGCACACGCCGACAGGCAACCGCACGTCTGCACCCACTCTTTGAACCTAACCAGGAAACTAACAGACCCTGAAATAACTAATCTATAATATACTTCCCTCGTAGAAATATATACAAGCTATGTTAAATCATATAATCATCATATCCAAATGCTGCATGTGAGAGTTCTGAACTGTGCACATGACGGAAATCTAAAATATCATGATACAAATTACATGGAGAGATTTCTACTTTCTTGGAGCTGTGGCCACTAATCACAACACAGTACAAGGAGAAAAAAGGTCAAGTCGCAGCAGCACCCACTCATCATTTTAACGATGAAGTAATAAAGCAGCAGGTTACGGTGTTGCAGCGTCGAGACCGGACTGGTCACAGTGAGTCATCGGGCAGGCACCGAACCCTAAAGATCACCAGGGGCGAAATAATAAGAGATCTTGTTTTAATTGTGCTCTCTCTGCTTCAGTCAGCGTGTAGCAACCCATAAAACCTTGTAAAGGCTTACTCAACACATAGCGCTGAGAGGATTCAGTCAAACAGAGGGGAACATGAGGATAGATAGCCAATTATCTGAGAGGGGGGCCGAGATTTATAACTACATCTGTCTGTTCTTCAAAGAGGGCAGGGTGGGGACACTGGGCCACACTGATTAGAAACGTATCAGCTGTGTGTGTGTGACCATTTCACAGCAGTGAAACAGTGAAAGAAAGATTTGTGGTTTTCTGGGTCTTAGCAACAATGACTAACCTTCACTAACACGTCTCTTACCAGAAGTCAGCTTCATAAAGCCACACACACACACACACACACACACACACACACACACACACACACACACACACACACACACACACACACACACACACACACACACACACACACACACACACACACACACACACACACACACACACTTTCCTCTCTGCTTTCCTCTGTAGCTCTTCCCTGGTTCTATCCATCCGCTGTCAATGAGGAGCATTGAACTGGGACTTGAGGTCCTTTCAAAACATTGCACTCAGATTGTATTTAATGTAAATAAATCCCATTGTTTTTAAGGTGTTCTGTCATTGATTCCAGTAAGTTGTGGTCAGTGATTTGAGGGTTGTACGCCCCCTAGGGTCGCCAAACGGTGGAGCGTAACACAGACATTATCTGTTGACATTTTATTTTGTGCTAACTGCTCCGTTAATCAGTCAGTTACAGGACGTCAGCATCCAGGCTTGTTTATGGATCCCAGTTAATTATGCCGAGTGGAGCTGTGGGCCGCTATAAAACGGGTTTGTCAACAACAGCAGCTGCTGCATTTAGGGAGTCTGTGACTGTGACTTGTTTTTTTATATACATGGTCAGACAGTTGCTCTGTGGTATTGGGTG
Source organism: Hippoglossus stenolepis (assembly GCF_022539355.2). Classification (NCBI taxonomy): domain Eukaryota; kingdom Metazoa; phylum Chordata; class Actinopteri; order Pleuronectiformes; family Pleuronectidae; genus Hippoglossus; species Hippoglossus stenolepis. The sequence goes on from NC_061502.1 coordinate 14,306,316, forward strand.
TAATTGCAGTGGGGGTAGGGAGGGAATGTAAACTGTTTTAGAGGAAGTGCTGGAATGCAGTGTATTTATCATGGGACATAATAATTTTATGAGGCATGGATGGGTGAGGAGTCGGGCTGGAAGAAAGGTTAGAACACACACACACACACACACACACACACACACAGAGGGAGCAGTGATACGTCGTTCAGCAGAGTTGCTGAGTCCAGCTTTTCTTGATGAAGTGCAGCTATTACCGGCCTCCAGTAAAAAAAAGAAGAAAAAAAACTGATTACATATTTGGGGCGGTCTTTAAAATTCCTCTGGAGTTGTCCTTCCTCTTGCACTTAACACGGACATTCCCGACACTAAAGTGATGCTACTGGCTACGATAAACTTCACTGACTGTATGCAACGTCTGCATCGGACTTTTGGGAACTGGTCTCTTAAAATAACCTGTTTCTCATTTTCTGTTAGTGCGTGTGTGCGTGTGTGCGTGTCTGCCAGCTGTTTGGACAGGTTTCAACAAGCAACGGAAAGGAGTTGGCATGTGGACACAGAGACAGACAGTAGTACAGAGGAAATACTCAGAACGGTTAAAAATCCTCCATTACAAGTAAAGTTCTGCTTTCAAAATCCCACTTGAATAAAGTTTCAAAAGAACTCAATCTGTAATAAATCACATTATAACCAAGGCACAATAGTGATAGTGTGGAGTTCTCATGTGCTCCCCAGGTCTGCGTGGGTTTTATCCAGCTTCCTCCCACAGTCCACAGACACTCAGTTTGGGGTTCGGTTGATTGGAGACTAAACTGACCAGAGGTGTAAATGTGAGCATGAATGGTTATTTGTGTGTTGGCCCTGCAATACGTTAGCATCCTGTCCAGGGGTGCACCGTGCCTCCCACCCAACATCAACTGGGATTGGCTCCAGCTTCCCCCCCCCGAAGGATATGGATAATGAGTGGTATAGATAATGGATGGATGGATAATATATTTGATTTTTAATAGAAATGCTTCAAGGTGTAAGAAGCAGTTTTTTTATTATATTTGGTAGAGGAGAAGCTAGTTTTAAATATTAGATACAAACAAAGGTAATGTACATTTGTAGATCTGAATCAAGGGGTTGTAAAATGATTCATGTGGAAAAAAAGAAGAAAAAAATCTCTCTGATAAGACTCAAGTAAACTGATACTGTACATGTACTTCAGTTTCAGTATGTGTCACATTGTGAGTGTGTGTCATCAGTTACTTTCCATCAGTGGAGTCAAAGAGTTGGAGGAGGCGTTGGACATTTTTACCTTGGATACGAAGCACTCTGCGATGGCCACTGGGTCGGCGTTACACTTCTCCAGATCATGAAGAAGGTCCCTGAAATCAAAGGAAATCAGAGAGATCAGACTTTGATGTGAACCCACAAATTTCTTCTTCTTTTAACAGTAAACAGATTGCGTTTCTCCTCTTCCCACCATTCTTTGTTCACAACAATCACAGCGAATTTGAGGAGAAAGAGTCACGCTGGGTGCGCAAATGAGGCCTCAGGGCGCTCGGCTCTGAACAAACGAGAAACTTCCATGAATTCAAACGGGTGCTCCTGTATGTAGCTGTGTGTGTGTGTGTGTGTGGAACACAACTGCTGGAGTGATTGTTTCCTGGCTGAAGCATGAGGTCACTGTCACCGCTTTAAACTGCTTTTACATGCTTCCTTTTACTGGCCAGGTTTTCTGCCACACAGCAGCTGAGAAATGAATAGGTGGGAGACAAGAGTGTGACGCCAGACCACCAGGGCTGATGCTCAGCTAGCCATCTCGTCTGGATACAGCAGACAGACACACACACTTCAGAACGGTGCCGGAGGAGACAAATATGCAGACGGGGACTGATTATACACACACACACACACACACACACACACACACACACACACACACACACACACACACACACACACACACACACACACACACACACACACACACACAACGCCCTTCCAAGAAATCAACAGGTGCCTCAGCCCAGTTTCACTATTAACAGGTCATTGTTTGTTGAGCCTGGGAGAGACGAGAGTCTGTCGGTGTATTAATATGTCGTCAGACATTTTGGGGCCAAGTCCAAGTCAAGTTTGAAGCTAGATTATATTTCACTGTAACCTAATGATTTGCTTATGGCTTTGAAAGATTGTGAATGGGACTCACCCAAGACTTTAAAATAGCTGTCACAAGGCGTTGTAGTTCAATAAGATAATTCATACAACTCACTTAACACCAGAGACAGCACAGGATTAACAGTAGTTTACGGGTGTAGAAAAAAACTTGACAATTACTTGGGATTTGTCAACAACCACTTACATCATAGGTGTTAATATTTCTTGTTTAAACTTATTCTCCTTGGGGACACGTCAGTATTAGCCTCAGAATATAAAGGCATGAGACACCATATATATTAAAATATTGATGAACAAGAATCAGCTCTAACATGATCTGTGAAAAAAATATATTCAGGTTGAAAGCAAAATCATCCTTTTCTAAAAAATACTGGAATGACTTGACTTGAATGACCTATTTTGTCACATCACCGTCTTTGTCTGAGGTAACTTAGGCTTCACAGGTAAAGTCTGAGGTCTCATATTTGTGACTTAGGTCTGTAGTGAACTGCCACTGTCTCCATGTTGTACCTGTTGAAGTGGTAGATGTCCTGGATGTTGCCGAATAGTGAACCTTTGTCCTCGGAGCTCAGGGCCAGTCGAGACTGGTTACTGATACACTCCAGGTAGTCCTGCACAGGAGGAGAGAGAGAGAGAGAGAAGTCATGTTAGAGCTGGACGGCTGTAGACGTCTGTCTATTCTCAGATAATCAAACTAAAAACCCACACAGCATGTAGTTGTACATTCTACTGTTTAATCCACAACGTTCACCTACAACTAGAACTGCAGACCGAAAGGAATTTCCACTGTAGAAACAGAAACAGACCTTTTATTATCGTTCTTGCATGTGCTCCAGTTCCACATATACAACGTGAACAAACTTGCTGTATTATTTTTGGGGACTCCTCATTAATACATTTTATTTATTTATTTATAAACTAGAGTCATTGAGTTCATGCCACTATAATACCCCCCTGCACTTTGTTTCTGTTCTACTGAAGGGGAAAATATCATCATCATCATCATTTTTATTTAAATGTTTTTCTTTAATTTTCCTGTGCACACATAATTATATGACTCATCATTCGTCATGGCCTCCTCTGTTCTTTAAGTTGTAATAGCCAGCAACACCAATTAAAACACCCATGGTATACATCATTTTTCATTTCATGTAAATTCTCTAATTTGATTTGAAGTGGTATAATTAGACGTTAAGTTATGTTATTGCGCTGCTTGATCCCCTGTGGCTCTGTTTTGTGTAAACATCCTGATCGGGGAGATAAGGCTGATCATCAGGTTTGAGCCCCACCACAGTCACTCCGATGCTGCAGGAAACACAGGTTCAACATGTTGGAAAACAGGTATAAATCTGCTCAGGCTGATTTAACACCAACGTCTCTTATCACTGGCTCCATCACTGCCGTCAGCGCTGTAACGACTCGGCTCTCAGTCTGCCCCGCAGACAGAAAGTGAGAGGCGGGGGGGGAAAAACACACACCAGTCACCGTTTCTCTTCTGCAAGCCTGTAGCTGGTTTCTGTTGCATTAAATCCCTCACATTAATTTGTCATTACGTTCTTGTGTATGTTGTTTACACTGTGTAATCACAACCATGAGTCGATACAAAAATCTGAACCCGGATCAGGAAACACACAGGAGCCGTGAGAGTCGCTGTGTCTGTCTCTCTGAAGCGCCTCTTGCTCGTCTGTCTCTCTGACAAATGAGCTCTGATAATATCTTTTCCTGCAGGCTGCTGAAAGATGGGAGTCAAACCCGAAACACAACTACACCTGAAGAACACATAACACACAGGTGCACACGCACACGCACACACACACACACACACACACACACACACACACAGGGACAGTCAGTAGGAGTAAGTATCGACCACAGTCTGTAACTGGGCAGGACACACACCCACTGATTACAGCACACACACACTTCCCTGATCACCTGCTTTTATCTGTTGAATTTACAGCCTGCTGCTGTGCTTTAATCTTCTATGTTAATGTTATAACAGCAGCAGTCCTACAGAGAAGGGATTTTAAAAAAGAGTCTCAGCCAAAACAACATGATTCAAACCTAAAGTGAAAGTCATTTGAATGTTTATTGGTTTGAAGGTGATGAAAGAGCCCGTGGTTTCTGTTGGGAGGATTTGATGGTTAGAGGTCACGTCAGGAGGTCATGTTTGGATTTTGTTGACTATCGAAGGTAATGTGTAAGGTGATGCTTTATTAGCCACGGGTCACGGATCTGACCTGGCCTGACCCGTTCACTCAACACCCTCAGTCAAAGCCTGGCTGATTCTTAACAATGGGCAGCACACACACTCATACACACACACACACACACACACAAACACACACAAACACACACCTTAAGGAACACTCCCCGCTAAGCATCAGACATAACATGTACAAACTTGATACTTTCTCCTGTTAACTATTAACCACCTCAAGTACACACTTCTTTCCTCTGCACCAATCACATCCCTTCACAGTCGGAAGTCATTCCTCAAAGTAATGTCGAGTGGCGACGTTCAAATCTCATTCATTTAAACAATTTGTCACTTTTCATTTGAAATGCCCAGTCAACTACAAATGGCCTGGCAGTGGGAAATCAAATCAAAGCTTTGTTTTGGGAACGTGAAGTGGCAGAGCGAGCCCGACACGCTGCATCATACAAAAGAAAAACACATTCAAATACATTAAACAAAACCAAATGGGGGAAAAAATTTCGCCAATTTGACAACACATGCACTTTTCGGAAAAAACACTCAGGACACAACCAGATGCATAAACTTCTGCACAACACAAAAGAAATGACTTGCAGACATTTCCAGGGAAACAAAGCTTGACAAGCTTGTTTATCACTTTTTAGTGTCTCCAGGAAACGTATTGTTTTCTAAATCATTTTTATTGAGCTGTGTGAGAAGACTCGACGGTGGACTTCTTTTGTTCTGGCAGCACGTTTGTGCATTTGGTTGTGTTGTCCAGTCTTGCAGAACTTTTTTGGAGGCATATTAGGGTTTCTGTTTTTGCAGCAGTGTTTGGTGTGTTGACAAATCCTTTTTCATTTCTCTTCTTTTCTTTGGCTGCATGGTTTTCAGGGCCACCATAGACATGAATTAATTCCTGGACCAACTGACAGACCGCTCAGTACTTTCACTTGTACTGTAACTGATCTAAATGAAAACATACGGTTCACACACAAGCTCGCACAGTGTGTGTGTGTGTGTGTGTGTGTGTGTGTGTGTGTGTGTGTGTGTGTGTGTGTGTAGACTACCACACCACTGCTGACTGATGGGACACAGGTGAGCCCAAGGGAGTCTGGGTAAATATTTGTGTTTGAGGCTTTACCCCACCCTCTTCCCCTGCAGGAAGCAGCACGGGCAGAGGGATTATGGGATGATACTGCGGGACCAGCTCACACAGGACAGTGCTGATAATAGATGGGTTGATGCTGTCCAGTGGTCTTCTCTTCCCGATAAGTAAACCATCATGTTAAAAGCTCTATTCACACAGACGCAGCCATCGCAATCCATCTTCTGTGCACCCACTGGAACCGGCATTAAAAAGGGTGAAGAAAGGCAAAATGCATGCGTCCCATCCAAAGTGCTGGTGAAGAATTAGCCGTGCTGCCGTCTGAGTGTGGTGGGCCAGGGCTGGGTGGTCTGACGCACTAATGGAGATAGGTGATGTGCAGAAGAGCGGCAGTGGAGGGTTATTAAGTGCTGCTCCTAAGCTCTGTTCAGTGTTTTCCTAACCTACTTTGGACAGTGTTATCTCAGACCTAAATCCCTTCCTACCTTCCTCTCTGTCTCCCCCCTTTTCCTCACCTCCTGAAGGGAGGAGGAAGGGAAGGAGGAGCAGGAGAGGGTGGGACATCGATCAGGGGTGACAGGCCAAAGCCACAACATCTAAAACCGCACTCCCTCTACTTATCCTGTCTCTCGGGAATATGAATATCCTGCTTTCTTTTTCCCCTCGTATGAACCTTTTCAACCCTATACAACAAACGCACACACGCACACGCACACACACACACACACACACACACACACACGACCCTTGACCCAGGAGCGCAGAGTTGGGAAGGAAAGATGTGGAAAAATGTGGACGAGCCTCCGACACATGCATCTTACACCACAAACAACTCAAATTTAGCTGCAGGACACAAATGCAAAACACATGTCACATGTGTGTTGCACATATTCGAGCATGCACAATATCATTTTTTATGTTCCACAGAACCATAAAGAGCTGAACGGAGAAAGAAAAGAAGAAGAAGAAGAGTAAAAGGAGAGCAACCTTTGGTACAAACCACTGCACCCAAGCTTAAACAAAGCCTCTAAAGTCCTGACTGGAGGCAATGTGTATCCTCGCAGTTCAAAGCCAACTTTAACAAAGGGAGTGTATTTGAGTGTGTGTGTATACAGTATGTGTGTGTGTGTGCGTGCGTGTGCTTTTAAAAAAAAGAAAAGAGTTGTGTGGTTCTGTGTGTGTGTGTGTGTGTGTGTGTGTGTGTGTGCCTTTGCCCACAGCACAAAAGCTCTGGTGTCGTGTAACTCGGTCCAAACCCCGCCTGCAAACACAGGTGACCTTATTGTATTGAAGGTTCGCTGCAGGCAATGAGCTGCATGTGTCACGTGTGTGTGTGTGTGTGTGTGTGTGTGTGTGAGGGAAACCACAAAGATATAAAGGATGATTGTTATCTTGTAAATTAAAGCCCCATATTCCTCCTGAAGAGACCAAGGTCAAGGCAGGCGCTGGACTGCAGCACGTTTATGACGTCCCACTGCTGCTCAGAGCCTAACTGGGTCAGCGAGGAAATATTTCAGTTCAGTCACTGTTTTGCCTGGAAAAGATGGGACCTTCTAAAAATGTTAAAACCATTTGATCTTATTTGAATTTCTGCCTCTTACGAGAAAATGAAAAACATGTTTTCTATGTTAATGTTTGCATTTTTCCCCCCTCTTTGGATTATACTGAATAGCTGTTTCCCAGGTCTCGAAAGAAGCAATAAAAACAAAGAAAAGAAAGAAAATCTGGACATATGAAACCAGTCATGAGGGGGTGATTTGTTTTAAAGGATCACAAGCCAAAAAGTTCCGATACCATTTTCCGCCTTCAGATACAGATACCCGGACTTTGCATATCTGCCGATACTGAGTACTTACGATACCAGTGCAACTTGCATGTTGTACACGTCGCCAGGACTTTCCAGGATGAAATATTGCAAATTTGCTGACATTTCAGCTCTGGCTAATGCTACACTAACAGAAAATACTTTAACAACACAACTGCTGTTTTGGAGCCGCGAAGAAGAAATTTGTTTTCTGAGAAAAGAAATTTGCAGTTTTATCTTTGTGAAAGTAACATATTTTAAAGACATGGTATCGGATCAGTTCATAGATTTGTATAGATTTGTATACTGTATTTTTTTTAATCAAAACCTTAACTATAGTTAAGATCACACAAAATCCTGAAGATAAATTGATTGACCCGTCCTAGGGGAAAGCTGAGAGGTCACATTTGGAGTTGATATAATCTGAGTAACCTTGAATTCGTTCAAAGCCTCACATCTGATCTGCTGCCAAAAGCGCTTTACCTTTGATATTTTATACCCGTCCCATGTGTAGGATCCTTCTGCTTCTCATTTCTTGCAGAGGTTATGTTATGTTTTGTTTTTTCTGTCCCTTACCTCTACGATGCTTCGCAGGTCCTGGACGTATGTTCTCTCTGTATCCAGTATCTCCTGCACCACTCGGTCCACATATGTCCTGGGTCCCTGCCCCGTCCGCTCACCTCCCACAGGACTCAGCTCTGGCTCTGAATGTTCTGTCGGAGTCTGTTCGCTGCCCTGTCTCCCTTGCCCCCTCCCTGTGTCCATCCCTCTATCATTTCTGTCCTCTTCCTCCCCGCATCCCAGCTGCCGAGCCGGGACCAGCTCCAATCGAATGGCCCCGGAGTCCCGGTCCGAGGCCACTGGGTTACAGTGAGGGGCAGGGACGAGGGTGGAGCGGCTGCCCAGGGAGCAGTGACTGTCCCGGGAGGAGGCTGACGACGAGGTGGAGCTGTAGCTGATCGGCCTTTCGGCGCTGTCGGGAGACGAGTCCATGCTGAGGGCGGAGCAGTAGCGCAGGGAGGCGTGGCGGAAGGCCGGGTTGCGGAGGCAGCGGGCCGGGTAGTCGACGGAGCTCAGGACAGAGCCAGAGTCCGGGACTTCAGGAAGGGGCGGCAACACATCAGGCAGGTAGTTGTAATCATCTGGAGAGATAACGAGACAAAGACAAACATCAGATTTGCGGCCAAATATGTTATATAATATTATTATTAAGTTCAGGTTGTCTAAGGCAGTTTTCTGACAAACAGATCTGTGGAAATAAAAACACCAGCTGGCTCATTCATCTCAGTGAGACCAACACAATGCCACAGCGGAGGTGTTGTTACGGGCAGCTCCACCCAAATAAGCAGTTCAGCAAAAAAGGTTAACATGACTCACGACTGAACAAGGCACAATAACGGCCAATCACACAGAAGCAAAAGGTGAATGGCCTCTAAATTTCACCTTTGGGCACATACAGACTTCTTGTCCTAGTGTTTCTAAATAAAAGGCTGCACATAGAATACATGATGTTGTCTGGACCAATGATGCTACCACTTTTTTGGGGCCTTTCACTGTCAAACTTTGCAAAAAAACATCAACGTTTTGGCTTTATTTGGACTAGAAAGTGCCCAATACCTTGCATTCGCAATGGTGGTCTAACAAGTAAAATCTGTAACATTTTATTTGTAGCTCTCAAATATCAAGTTTGTCTATGAACAACCTTGGAGGCCATCTGAGGGCAATGGCCAATATTTGGGCCAAGACTCCATCTTCTGTTCACTGTTAAGTTTCTTTTAACACACGTGTCAAACATGCAGGTAAAGCAAAGCCTGCCGAAATGTGATTGGTCAAACTTGAAACAGAAAGACCGAAATCTTGTCCCTCGCCTAAATATTCTGCACATTCACACGATGAATGTGTTTATAGAGATTCAACATGTGACCTCCTCAAATCAAAACCAAACAAACAGCCACAGAGGAGGAACAGAGTCACAGTATGTAACTTACGATTCAGCACCTTAATATTCTTACAGCCAAACTGTTTAGTATCGCAATGCCTGACGTTCCTGCGGACCACAGTGTGACTGACCAGCAGTCAGATGAGGACCACTGACTCACAGTTGTCCTCAGTTCCACCCAAATGTTTCACATACAAGGAGCTGGTGAAAACTCCCAACACACACAAGAAACGTAAACTTTAGATTTCGAATTGTGTGTGCGTGCATGTTTGTGTTTCAGCATTTTTCCAGCGGAATACAGAAAGAGCTTGAGTTTAATGACAAGCTTAGTGTAATACAGAGAGCACTCCACACTGGGGCCATGAATGAGAGCCCTATTCCACACACAAGTTTGTGTGTGTGTGTGTGTGTGTGTGTGTGTGTGTGTGTGCGACTACAGGAGTCTATTTGGCGTACCGCGGTGCCAAACTGGCTCTCAACCTTGGGTCTGTGGAGAGATCCGTTAAGATATGATTACTGACTCCCGAGGCCCCACAGTGAGGCCGGCTGAAGTGAAACCACACATGCAGCGTATCGGACAGAAGCTCTCCAAGTTTCCCTCAACGGTTTCCAAGGTCTCGCTTCAAAGGGCAGCTTTGACGGGAAGTGCAGGGAGCAAGTAAACACAGTGGCCAGGCGAGGGGAGGACAAGATGAGAGAGCCTCATACCGTCTCTGTGGGAGTTTGACACCGGTCTTTATAATCAAAGCTCGCTACACCAGAAAGCCGGCAGCACCGGTGTTGTGGCAACACTGATCTCCAGAGCCCTATAGAACAGTGTCACTCTCTCTCTCTCTCTCTCTCTCTTTCTTTCTTTCTGCCAGCAGCACCAGCTCAGCTTTAAAACCTGTCTCACTTCAAAGCTCCGGAGATCACACGCTCACGTTCAAAAACATGAAACGTGAAACTGAGGACAAGCTCAAAGAATCCTGGGTACATACCCACTCTCTCACCTTTCAAATAGGTACCTTGGAGGTCTTTCTGCTACGGTGACACCTCTTTAGAGAGCAGCAGACGTGCTCGTTAGACTGGTCTGTGACGAGAAGATCACAGGGCTGAGTTTGAAAACTACCAACGCAAAGATACCCAGCTAAGAAAGGACACCGGTATGTTTCTCTTGTGAGAGAGAATTTAAATAAGCTCTAGCGGATATCTGACATATTTTTTATGTCAAAGTTGGCCTAATTTAAAGTGGCAATCTTAAAGATTTCTGTCCTGGTTAATTTGGCGACACCTGTGGTTACTGGTGGTAACTCCAAATGTGGTTAAAGACTACAGGTCACAGAGTTCTTCGGGTATAAAAACAAACTATTGTCGCTTTAATAAAGAAGCCACGAAATCATTGGCTTTTCCCCATCATTTCGTGAGCCCTGATCTAGGCCACTAGGCGTCTCTCAATCAAAACAATAACAAAAGACCTATTTTGATGACGTCGTAAAGCCGCGTGGGATCATGGGAGTTGTTGTCTTTACCACCACTGCCGATGAAAATCTCCCTGATGCGACTCAATGAGGTATTAAAGTTTTATTCACGTTAGGAAAACGCCGGCGAACAATCAGGATCTACTATGAGTGACCAATACAAACATTGGAAGGAAAACAGGCAAGCAGTTGGTTTTTGTTTCATCACATGTTTGCCTCAGGAAGTTATAGCAGAGACGAGCAAAGACACGGGTAAAGGGATATGATGCAATTAAAAGGGCCTCAAAAATAAACGTATAGTTTGAGTAAAATTGGGGATTTCTCTGGGTTTGAACATTTTTGGAAACATTGTCTTATCGACCTCTTTCAGTGCTTTACAGTACAAGTCACAGTCAACCATCCACACACACATTCATGCAACGCTACTACATTTAGGATTTTAACAAAAACACCATTTATTTTCTGTCGGCACAGCCATGAGAAGCAATTTGTGCCTCAGTATTTTCCCCAAAGACTCTTCCACATACAGACTGGAGGAAGCAGGAATCAAACCACAGACATTCTGATTAGTGGAGGACCCGCTTTATGAGCCACAGCCCTAGTCTGGTACTGATCATGAATAGTCCCTTGATCCATTGCGAATATCAAAATATTGACGAGTGCAGCTATGAGTCCAAACATCACAAATATGTCTTTGCCAGATCCAGGCCCTCGAGTCTGTCCGTCTCTACTGAACCATTACAAACATGTTTTTCAGAGGAAAATAAAATGAAGCCAATACCTGGTTATAATGTTTCATGGATGTAAAATCAACAGTATTGAATTACACATTTGAAAAAACAACAACAATGGGGTGAGACTCCTGCTGAATCACAGCGTTCGCTTCAAATTTGTTCCGCTGGCGTGCCAAGAAAAGCAGGGAGGAACTGGAGCGTCCAAAAGCTGGAGTGGCATGAAACTGTGTTTTCCTCAGACAGGCCAAGGCGCTGATTGACTGTGCGTGTTTCAAATGTGCGTGTGCGTCCATCCAAATACTAACATTCCCCAGACTGACCCACTTTTTAACAATTAAAGATCAGAGAGTCCAGTGGGTGAAAACATCTCTACACACACACACACACACACACACACACACACACACACACACACACACACACACACACACACACACACACACACACACACACACACACACACACACACACGGCTTGTTGATAAGCAGCACACGTCATATAGAGTCATCATACACACAATGAGTTTTATTATATTACACACTGTGGCATTAATGGGTAACTGACCGGTTTCTTTGCCCTTTGATTTATCCTTATCACAACAGGTGTATGTAAATCTGTCCCGTGTGCGTTTCACTCAAAATGCATTAGGTTTATCACGGAAGATTACGCTACCTGAAGGAATTACCTAATGGTCCTCACATCAGTTAGATATGGGCAGTGTGCACGTGCAACACACACACAAACACACAGGCTTAGAGAACAAATACAGAGAAAACCATGTGTTTCCGTTTGCAGTGAAACCCAAACATCCCGGAGAGAGAGATTGCTCCATCCCGTGTTTGCCCAGCCCCTCCTTCCCAGCGTCGGGCTTCGTGTTTGGGACATGCTGTGGCCGTCTCCTGGGTGAACTGGCTCTTGAACACACACACACACACACACACACACACACACACACACACACACACACACACACACACACACACACACACACACACACACACACACACACACACACACACACACACACACACACACGGAGAGAGTGGAGAAGATGGACAGGCTTTGGTTAGCCCCTGTCCAGATTATGTTCAACCCGATCCTTGTAAACGATCTCCAATTATAGTGCCTACGCATGCAGGTTGGGACCGTTTTTCCCGTGTGTGTGTGTGTGTGTGTCTGTGTTTGTGTTGTATGTCCGTGTGGGTGTGTTTGTGTTGTATGTCCGTGTGTGTGTTTGTGTTGTATGTCCGTGTTTGCCAGACGAGACAGAGAGGGTGATTCACAGAGAGGCTGCAAAACCTGTCTTCAATCTCTGGCTTTCATTTAACTTGAAAACGAAAGCCCCCAAAGAGCCGAGGCCGCTTCCCTAAGAAGTTTAATATGTTGATGATCAAGCTCGTCTGGAGGGAAAACAGCGAGAACCAGGAGGAACCAGACTGAGAAGAGAGCAGGCGATAAACACAGATGGTAAAATTACTGGCTATGTACTGCAAGTTTATTATTAACTATTTTTGCTATATTTTTAGAACAAGGAAATACCTGTAAATATTTGTGTGTTTATTCTGATTACTTAAAAGAGGATGACAAATTGATTAAAACATGTATTGGCAGTAGATAATTTATAGATTATATAATCGTCACCCTTTGAAGGACTCTGGTGCATATTCACCAGCTCGTGCAGAATGCATCTACACTTTTCTTCTCAGTTTAGATTATGGGATGCATCAATGGAGGTGAGGGCAAACTCATTTACCCATAAACCTGCAGTTATCTTTGCACCACGACACAAAACAACTCTGGATGGACCAGATTTAACAAGCAAAAGCTTCTTTCAGATACACACTGTGTGAGCGCAAATGTCCGAGTCAGTTGCTCCAGACGTTTTCCAGGAAACTTTTCTTTCCAGTCCCCCGGTTAAATATCGGGAAAATGTCTGAGTGAGCCCATGTGAGGACACAGCAGGACGATTTTCTACAAATTCACAGCGAGCGAGTGGGCGTGTTGATGATGATTCACATGACACACACGAAACTGAAGTGTAAGACACGTAGAAGTTGCCAACAATTTAAAATTGGACAGATGACGAGATTTGGGAGTTTTTTGTGGCCGACGCTGGTGTTGATGTGCTGTGAACAAAAACACGTGCTTTCTGCAGCAGGATTTTCCTCTCCTGCCTCCTGCCTGCTCTAAAAGCATATAGATAAAGTTTGATTGATTGAATTTAAAATAAAAACAACATATATTCAACATATTAAGAAGTAACGATTAAATTGAATCATGATTGAGACCACTTAATCTATAAATGAAATCTTTGGTCAGTGTCGTGTTCACAATACACAAACACTAAACAATACACACAGATGCTACATATACAGCACATACCACAGGGTTATAAACTGCTTCTAGCCATTGTGCTGTACATCCACATACATGCCAACCTGCTACAACTGACACCTGATCCTTCCTCTCCATCCCCTCAGTCAGTGCAACAGGTTGGTAAAGCCCCTCTGCCCGTCTAGCCCGGTTTAATGGCTCATGCTACACTTAACTTCTCCAATTTCCACTGCACGCTTTACGGTCACCTGAAGAGCCCTTCATCCTGAAAGTGGTCAGCAAACAGCTGTGAGGACCCGGGTCTCTTTACGGCCCTGATGAGCCTCACAAGTGGCTCAGACAGGTCAAACAGCCCCGTGAGTGCTTTATAATGGGCACGTGAACATCCTATGAATCCTGAGTATTATGTCATGTGCAGATGTTGGATACAGAGCAGCTGCAAAAAATACCTTGTGTTTATTTTAACCTACATAGTGTCCCTATAATCACTGGGTTTGAAACACAAGTAACGTGTGGAGGAGGCTGGTTCCAGGGAGTATCCCTCGGCAGTAAAACAAAGTCCGAGGAAAATCAAAGAGGGGAATTTAGAAAATACCCACTTGGTTTGGCCGACTCGGAGACGGAAGAGTTCAGTGTTGGTAAAGACTCCTGAGAATCGTTATAGTGACCAATACATGGACACGATAACAACATTTACACTTCATGCACCTTTCAAGCAACACAAATTCAAAAAAAGTATAAATTGGCTTTAACTCTTTAAACCTATGATAGGAAGCATTACGCACAAATAGCCTATTATGAAATCACCACAAACTAAATTTAATCTTAAAATCTAAATTTGCAGCACCAGTATTTATTACAACAAAATGTCTTTTTTGACAAGATATCTTTGGACATTTTTGTCTGTGATTGGTAGGACAGCTTCACTGAAATGCAACCGCCCACATCAATGAATTTGCTTGTGGACATTTCCTTCTCATTGGGTTCTGTATCATCATCGTCTGTATCTCATTGGTGATCGCTGAACCTTTGCCCCCTTCACATTTATTTTGCCATCAACCAATGGGAGCAGCCGCACAATCCACTGTATCACCAGCCACTAACTTGAGTTCACTGTGGAACTTTCTGGTGCGACTGTGAACGAAGACAAGAGCTGAAGGTAGAGAAAACAACACCCTGACATCAGCGAGGAGAGACCAGCGCAACAAGCTGTCAGTCGCTCCTCCATCTTTCTTTGTTTTTCTTCCTTCCTTCCATCGCCTCTACTCCAATTTCCTTTCTTGCCAATTGCAACAAATCCAATCAGATGTAAATCCTGCCATCATCTCGATCCCTGCTATTTTCTTTTTCTTCCATCTTCCTATTACACATACAAACTCCGATAATGTTCAGCTGGTCCGCCAAGTACGCTGTGTCCATGTGAGCACCGCAGGACATTCCTCTGGGCTCAGACCATCCCTCGCCAGGCGTATACTTTACTATGTAAAAACACACACAGGCCGGCTTGTGTATGCGGCTACAGACCACCAAGGCTCATATTTGCATTGGGAGCACATGTGTTCAGAACACTCCCTTTTACTGAGACTCTTCTGAACGCAGGACTGTGACTGTACCGTCACACAAGAGGATATCACAACAGTTGTTCATTATTAATATAGATAGTAGACATAGTAATTCAGAGAGTTTTAAATCTTTTTAATTAGTTTAGTTGCTTCATATCTGCGTAAAGAAATAGCGTTTTTAGAGTGAAAATACACCCAATGAAATCTTGCATTTTGGTGTCTTTCTTTTCAGCAAAACACATGACCAGAGAATATATACTTTACTATGACATGAAATCAACACATTGGACCCCAACATAACCACAAGAAACATCACTCAGGAGGGTCAATTTCTAGCAGTAGATTCAGATCTTAAGACCTTGTATAAAAGTTTAAATGAAGGTATTTGGAAGATCCAGTGACAAATGAGCTAATTTAAGACAAAAACAATTTAACAAAAATGATCTTGCCATGGCATGAGTATAAACAACCCACAGAATAGATGTTTTAACAAATCCATGCGGATCAGTAAAATCCATGTTCACCTTTCGGCCACAGACCAGTTAGACCAGAGTATAACAGCTGTGATATTTATCCTGAAAAGAACTAAAACTCGGCATGAATGATCAAGGCTTTATTCCCAGAGAGGAGTGAGTTAACCAGACAGGATCTTGACCACACACTCTGCTCACTGGCCCTTTAATCAACCTTGTTTGCTTGTGTGTGTGTGTTTTCTGTGTTTATGCTGCGACCAGATGGCAGCCGAGCTCATGCCATGCAGCTTATTGCTGACTTTGCAGTCCTGTAACAGGCAACAGCCCTGAAAAACCTCCAGACGCTGATAATAATCTGATGAATGATGGGTCCTGTAAGTACAAGACTGAAATGAAAATGTTTGTTTTCGTCTTCGCCAGCTTCTTGGTTGAGGAAAGAGGATGTGAGAAGAGGACATGTGTGAGTAATGAGGAGGAGAGGACCCGAAGGAATGAAAGTAGGAAGAAAAGATGAGAGGAAAAGCCAGAGGTCAAACACCACCCACTCCCTTGCTTCTTTCTCCTTTTCCATCTCCCACTCACTCTGTCTCATTTTGAATCCTGCTTGTTGTCAAACTTAAACCCTGCTAAAGTTACGTTAGTGGCTCTTTAAAAAGTTTAACCCAAACTCGTGTATTCACTCAAGCACCCACACCGTCATATTTGAAAATGGCCGAGACAATTTTCCGAGACTTCGTTTGTTCCCTGCAGCCTGCGCCGATCCTCCACGGCACAAGGACGCATCTGAAAGTCTTCGCTGTCCGTTTAGCCACGGCCTCACATCTTCCACCGTGTCCACTTAAGGTCACTTCTGATAGAGACGCAGGCTTGATTTTAACTGACGCTAAGGACCTTAAAATGTCACTCAAGATTTCACAGCGCGGCCGAACAACTGCGGAGGAGCAGAGGCGGGGAGGATGAAGTTGAAAACAGAGGGCGGGGAATGTGACAAAGACCTGCGCCGGCCTGGACATTCTTTATAATGCAGATGTTTCGGAGGACGAAGGGAGAAAGACGAGCGGTAAAAGGAAAGAAATAGCATCCTTCCTTTATAATATAGCTGCAGAACAAGCTGCACAAGCTGCAACAATCTCATGACAGCGTTTTTCAAAACATGTCAACACACGTCACGACTGATACAGACAGAAGTTTAAACATGACGTGTGACTTAATAGACTCTTGTGGCTTTCACAGCCTCACAAAACATGATGTGTGCAACCGCACACACGGCCGGGAGGCTAATTAGCAACAAATGGCTTTGGCGCCGCGGTAAAGTTTTTTAATGATTAAACGCCATTTAACAATCTCTCTTATCTGCAGGTCTTGTTTATGGGATGTGAGGAGACGTCTCAGGCGGAGATTCTCTGTTTGTTATTGACACTGTGGACATCAGTGAGGAATGTGCTGCATAGTCGCCTCTGTAAAGAAATGTCCACCCTCGAGCTCACACCCCCCTATTTTCAGACACACACACACACACACACACACACACACACACACACACACACACACACACACACACACACACACACACACACACACACACACACACACACACACACACACACACACACACACACACACACTTGCTCCCCCTCTGAGGGCGACACACTAGCCTCCTTCTCTGACCTGATTGGATTTCAACCCAGAGGAAAAAGCTCAAAACTCTCTGCATCCACCTCCGCCTGCACGGCACCGTCTTACACAGCCTCTACATGCAACATTTTGGCGGAAGGTGAAGCGTGAGATTGAGATGGGAAAACTATTGATTTGTTTAGATTACTCCAACAGGACCTGCCCCCGCCCACCAGCCATGCAGCATCTGTGGAGATGCAGTTTCTGGGTGGGGGGCAGATGTCCTCCCACAGGACTGGCCGAGCTACGAGGGTGTAAGGAGGAGGACGGAGGGCTCCATTGTCTCCAGCACCTCTAAACCAAAGAGTTTGCTCTAAACAGTAATTATTCCCTCCTCCTCCTCCTCCTCTTCTTCTTCTCTCCTCTGCCCCTCTCTATCCACATTTGTAGCCACCCCCCACAACTGCTGCCCTCAAGGCTCTAATTTGGGTCACAGGCTGCAGAATGGCATCTCACCACCGAGTCAAACCAACACCCAGCATGAGGAAACTGACACGTGCTGGCTTTAGCAGATATGAAGAGATAGAAAACTAAAGTAGAGCAGAGTGGACAGGTGTTTATTTAAATTTTATACTTAATCTGTTTGTCTTGGAAACAGGAAGAGAAGGTTTGTGACAGATTTGGCTGCTCGTGAGTTTCCATTCTCAGTTCCTGAAAAAACACAGACGCAGAAACACACCTTGCATTTCCACCGTTGAACCGACCTTAAATTTGATCTATAAGTGCCAGAAAAGTAAAATATCTAAAAACATAAGGCTCATGAGAGAAAAGCACAAAGTTCTGTACGTCATCATCTCATCTTCATTTGGGAATTGAACCTGCGACGGTTTGCACGAAAGCAAACACGCTCCCCTCGACACCAGGGGTGAGAAAACAAACCATGAGGACGCTGTTCATACAGCAGCTCTGCTGAGAGACGCACGCTGCAGAGACACTTCACACAGCGCTGTCAGCTGAGGGAAGAAAATATCACACACGAAAGACACAACGCCAAACCATCAAAGACTCGTGAGTGGATCTGATATTTACACGCTGTTGTCTGATGTTTGGCCACTAGAAAATAACCACTTTCCAAACTTTACTTCTCCATCTTTCACTCGTCATACAAAAACAAATGTGCATGGTTTATTTCTCCAAATAGAAAATCAGGGTTTTGTTCTGAAATGCAACATCTTTGATGCCAAAATAAAATCCCACAACATCACAGATTCATTTCAAACTTGTCTGAGTGTCTCTAATTGATGCTGGAAAACATTGTTGTATATGCCTGAGAAATACAAAATGTAAGTTTAACAGCTGCTGCTTACCGGTTGGCATCGTGGCTGGTTAGTCTCTCCTTCCAACAGAGATGAGAGCGACAGAGGGCGAGTTTTTAAAAAGCGCAGATCTGGGTAGAAAGAGGATTTCCTGGGCATCTCACATTATCCAAAAGTATTCCAGATAATATTCCCAGTGGAAAAAAATTCCCTTAGATTTCCCAAAGTCTCTCAGTCATTATGTGTCCTCTCTCCCAGGAGTAGACGTTCAGTCCACTCCTCCAGAATATAAACAGGACCATACGCTCTCCCTCTCTCTCAGGCTGTTTTCCTCCTGAACACACACAAACACTCCTCCGGCTGATATGTTCCCTTCTTTTCTTTCCTCTCACTTCGCTGAGGATCTCCTCTCTCCGCGCGTCTCTCCCTCCCTCTATCCTGTGGCAACAACTGTGTGCATGTGTGTGAGTGTTTGCATGTGTGTGTGTGTGTGTGTGTGTCAGAGTGAATGGCCTCTGCTCCCTCCCTGCTGGGTATTCCCCTCCCCCTGACTCCTCCTCCCGCTCCCCCAGCAGCAAATTACAAGGAGCTGGGAGTTCCACATCAAGTGCCTCCTCTCCTCCTTCCCCTCCTTCTTTCCCTTCTTTTTTCATCTTTGTCAATTTCTTCTTCTCCTCTTATTCCCTCCTTCCAAAATCAAACTTTCAGCTAGGCGTGTA
The DNA here is from genome assembly GCF_022539355.2 of Hippoglossus stenolepis. Lineage (NCBI taxonomy): Eukaryota > Metazoa > Chordata > Actinopteri > Pleuronectiformes > Pleuronectidae > Hippoglossus > Hippoglossus stenolepis. The sequence goes on from NC_061502.1 coordinate 14,325,718, forward strand.
ACGCTTAGACGAGGGCCGGCGAAACCTTTTGTGTGCGTTTGTGCGTCTGCTGCACGCTCAGCAGGCTGCTGCTGTTGGCGCACAGCTCCAGAGATCACACACGTACACACACACTTTACAAGGCCAAGCGAGGGATCTGTGTGTGTGTGTGTGTGTGTGTGTGTGTGTGTGTGTGTGTGTGTGTGTGTGTGTAGGGGGTTACGGCTGATCAATAGGCCGGGAGCCAGCTCAAACAAAAGCTCCTCGTTCAGTGCGAGACACTGCACCGCTCATTGTGTCCCACATCAGAGAGAGGCTGGACAAAACGAGCGTGTACACAACTGTCTGCAGTGGGAGCGTTAGGGGGGGACCGAGCAATTGTCAACCAGAGTCAAGATGAACATCAGAGAAAATGGGCAGAGATGAGATCCACTCTTTACGACAGGGGGTCCTGATTTTTGGGGTTTGCAACCACTTGTTAGGCTGATTGTTCAAATGTTTTATTACTGGTGCCAACGCAAAATATGTCAGAACTTGTTATGCCTAACTTGGGGGTGTGGGTTATGGGCTCCAGTTAAAGATGCTATAGAGTTGTATTATGATAATTGTAGGGACGTTTTTGACATATTCATGCTTTCCTAAGGGACAATTCATTGATCTTGATTAAAATCCTCTGAAAGTGTGTGAAACTTGGTGCAGCTTGATTGTTATCAAGGGGACTGTTGGCGGAGGTTTGTGCTCTACTGACTCATACTACTGAGTCAAAGTCAAGTCATATCTTGTCATGTGGGCAGGATGAGAGAATACAGTTAGATTAACGGCCGTGGAGAGGTTTGCACTGTCCTGAGCACTCGTCTACTTTTTAATATGTCCCTTGTACGTTAAGCAACTTTTCGAAAACGCGATGCTGAATTGATAGAACATCCATTTAATATGACTTAAACACAGAAAGCCGAAAAAGAGCTTTGGTGGAATAAAAGACAGCAGAAAATATTTAATCACAGACCACACTTAGTTCTGATTAGTCTGTAGTTTGTCTTCCCTCATCACCACCTGTATTTGTGTACTAGTTGTGACCATTTCAACCAAAGTCTTTAGTTTTAACTTCTTTTTTAACCCCTAAAAATGATCAAATAATTCACCAGTAGATAAACAAAGACTTGAGGGAAGTTTGGGAAAGCAAACACTTAAACTTTGTCGGGTCAGAAACTGCTGCTCCTGGGTCTATAAGTCATAACTCAGGACAGGCCATGTGTCCCATAAGGAGGACACACGAGAGACAATAGACCCTAAGTCTCACACACTAAAGCCAATGTGTTGACTATTTGTCGTCCCCCTTTAAAGACAGGGACTGGTCCCATCAGCATGGGGTCCTGCTCACACCACCCCCTTCTCCTCAGCACTACAAAAACAGAGACCCCCTGGACTACACCCTCACACAAGCACACGCAGACCAGATCCCGAGAAGCATGACCCCTCTCTCTAATGGTCTGAGGGTCCGCTGACCCACGACGCCCCTAAACCTCCAAACCTCCTGTCCGAATCTAATCACTCTACACCCCCCCGCCACCAGAACCTCTCTGTCGCACACACAACAATGGACACCTTTAGTTTGGCAAACACAGAGGCAGCGTCTAAACTCCTCGGTTCAGCCAAGCACGACCTGTTGATGACAGAAACCTACAGCGGCAGTCTGGCTTATCTGATGAACCCTGCTCCGACAGCCTCCACTCGGCTCCCCGCACGACATCCACAACACTTCTTTTACAGCATATTACAATCACTGTATGAGCTGCAACACATGCAGACACGCTGCTTTAAAAGAGGGATTAAAGGGGAGACAGGAAGACTGAGGTTATTGATAAAAATCAAAGATTACCTCAATGTTTTGTCTGTGGTTTTGATGCAGTGAAAGAAACCTCAAGCAGACTGTCTGAAGCATCCAGAAAAAGAGGCTTCCAGCAGCCTGTGGTGTGTGCTACAGAGATGATCATTTGCACTGTTGAATTATTTGTTGATGAGCCCGAGGTGTCATCTTCACACAACTTGTTTTGTCCAACTCTAAAACCAGAAAATAGTCAAATTCAAGTTTGTCCCGCATAGATACATGAAACAGAGAAAACAGCAGGCAGTTTATGAAATATGCTCCTTTACTCTCCTGCCAAGACTGGATGTTAGATGAGAAGATCGATAACCGCTCTCGTGTAAACTCAATATGCAGCTTGATCCAAGACAAAGTCCACCAAGGCAAGTCTCGCCACTCGGCAGCCATCTTGGCAACGTCCCCGGTTTTCTTTCAATCCATTTTCCTCTCTCTTATACCGTCTCTGGCCAACGTTAGCTGAGCTTAGCATAGAGACTGCACTGTTTTGCTGTCAGAAAAATTATATATAGGATTACTTCTTAAACCACAAAATGTTGCTTCTACATTTATGCTGTTCCCTCCATCCATTAGCTACACCGCTAATCCTTTGAGGGTCAGGGGGAGGCAGGAGCCATTTTGGCGAGTGGCGGGGGGTGCACCCTGGACAGGTCGCAAGCGTATCACAGTGCTGACGTACAGAGACAAACAACCATTCAACCATGGAATTCAGATCCTTCTTGCATATTAAAAGCACAGACATGAAAGCACTTATGGAGTATGGAGCTTGACTCCAACCAAGGATTAAAAGTCAGGAGTTCTCTACTTTTACTTTTTTCGATATGCTTTTTGCCAAACGTTCTAAATTGTGAGTACCAATCTAGTCGACACATGTTTCTGTCAAAGGACTATGATGAATCAAACGATAATTTCACTATTTGCAGTCAAGTAAAAAAAAAATGACGTCAATACTTTTTTTCAACTCGGTGCAGCCAACACTCCACACCTAACTCCCTCTCCACACCACCGCCCTCGCTCGGCTCTGCTCCAGTGTCATTTCCCATGTCACCCCTCTCCGCTCAAAGAGATTACCCAACAGACGTCCCCTCCTTTTCAACAGCAACGAGCTACAACGAGAGTTAAACATCCAGCACAGAGGCAATCCCTGGCTCCAGTTCTCTTCATGCAGAAGCGGAGTCAGAATTGATGGTTTGAGAGTTTGCAGGGTTGCCAAGATGACCGGGGCCCGCAGTGCTGTGGTGGTCACTATGACGACAGCGGGGCATTCATCTCTAAGGCCGAGCGGCATGTGGAAAGAGAGAGAGAGAGAGAGAGAGAGAGAAAGAGAGAGAGAGAGAGAGAGGGAAAGAAGGATGGAGAGAGGGAAGAAAATGCTTATTGTCAATAAACCACTCACTCCATTCCTCATAACACTCAGGCGGCGCAAACACAGAGGCAGGGCAAAGGGTTCATACACACTCTATTCAACTTTTACTGATGCGTGCACACACACACACACACCATCATTTGTTTTCCAACAGGATTGTAAACACCAACTTAAAACACTGCAGCCTCTTGAAAATCCTTTAGTGTGTGTGTGTGTGTGTGTGAAATCAGAAATAAAACCTGTCCCCAATCGCTTTAGCATGTGGAGAACTAATTTGATTGTTGTTATTGGAGTGGACCGTGTGTGTGTGTGTGTGTGTGTGTGTGTGTGTGTGTGTGTGTGTGTGTGTGTGTGTGTGTGTGTGTGTGTGTGTGTGTGTGTGTGTGTGTGTGGCGTCCACTCTCCAGCTCCAGACAGCCTGACAGCTTCTTCATTTTCTCAGCTGTCCGCAGTTTGAAGCGAGGCCTGTGTGTTTCTGTGGTAACGTCTAAGGCACATGACTATACGCCGAGAGAATACAGAGAGAAATACATTCAGAGGCTGAAAGAGACTGTGACTAATGACAAGAGTTTGTGGGTGGAGGGGTCATTCATATACAGTTTCCCCCTCCCTCTGTGACCCTGTCTCTCTTTGTCGATGGCGAGATGGATCATCTGCGGACACGCTCTCTTTCTTTTTCCCCTCACACGGACTCTTGAAGTGTCACCAACTTTAAAAGCTTTTCTTCTTGCCGCCTGAGCTCTTTATTAAACTCTTAACTGTCCCTTTTCCCCCTTTCAGTAACTTTAACGTTAGACAAATCCATCCTCGCTGTCTGACAGTATCAGATCTATATCAAGTTATTCCAGCTCGTCATTGAAGCTTTAAGATGTTGCGAGCAAAATATTAAGACAAGAGTTATACATCCCCCATTGGTATGCTAAGATGATATCAACAGTGACTTTACACAGACACCAATAGACTCAAAAATGAAAGAAATAAAAAGAAAACAAATATCCAAGGGGAAAAAGCTGTGTCATACATGAAGAAGACACAGAAAAAGATGTCTAGAGAGTTTGTGTTGAAAATGGCTATAATGTCTTAGCCTGAATAAGTTGGAATATTGCTTTAAACTTAGTCAGTGTCTGGTGTTGGGCCTTCAACAAACACGGTCATACTAAACTGAGAGAAGGGATAGGTCTATTTACTGGACATGTCGGAAAAGCACGTGTGTAGAAAAGGTAATTTTGGCTTAAATTCCATGTAGCTGCTCCTGGTTCATTGTCACAGTCATTGGTTGACTCAGACACTTTTCCCACTACATTTTTCCTCTATGAATAAGGCCTGTTCAGAAGTAGAGAACCAGTCTATGTAAAGATAGCCTGAAACTTTTGGTTGAACAGTGTGAGCTTGTAATCACGGACCCACTTGCAAGTCTGTGGGGTGCAAGGGGTTAATTCCATCTCTTTAGTGACACTTCTGCCAGCGAACACATCTGTATACTCAGACTGACTAAAAACAACATAATTTGGTCTCAGTGAATAGAAATGACATACATGTTTATTTGCATATACAGCAGGAAAGACAGATCTGATCACAAGTGGTCACCGGAGACTGGTGTGAACTGACGTTCTTAAGACCATCCTCTTGTGATCTGATCTCACAGGACGGATGTTAAGGCCTGAACGGGCCAAAAGATCTCTGGCCAATAACAACCAAGGAGAAACTGCCAAGTAAAATCTACGTTACTGATCAACTCTGTAATTTCCCGTATTGATTTTCCTTTTCCCAGACAAGGTTTACAGATTCCTGGATTGTATTCCCTCAGGCCACAGCGGTCTGCTCACAGCGCCAGGACAAGTCCAGGAATTTCTGACTCCCGCTGGCCAGCAGTTTTACTGAAGCACCAGTGAGATCTTATATAAGAGCAAGGAATCCCTCAAAATTGGCCCAATTCATCCAGGGAACCAGGGGGAGCGTCCAGGAAAACAAGGAGCGTCTTCGCCATTCCAGCAGACTAAACAACAACAGCGACACAGAAATAACTACAGCTGCTAACAGCAAGGTCAGCAGCGACAGCCGCTGCTAATGATAGAGCAGGGTGGCACCGCGGCCATGAAAAGTATTTACGATAGGAGCTAATGTCAGTATTCAGCTACGCAGCGAGTTGGTGTTTGTATTGACATATGAAGATAAAGAAAAGGAGCTGATCAGCAGGAGGAGGAAATGGAGAGAGAGGGGGCGAAGACGAAGGAAAACAGGTGGTGTAAAGGAAATACTTTCATTTCCAATAACTGAATAGCAATAGCTGTGATTGTAGGACATGCATTTATACACTAACACTACATCAATCGATATAACCTACTGTATTATTCTTGTGTACTAGTTAGATGAGACCAAAAAGAGAAAAGTGTGTGTGTGTGTGAGAAAAGTTACTGTGTGTTGAATGAGTACATGAGCATGTGTGGCGGATATATGGAGGAAGCTGTGTTTGGCCTCAGATTAAAATGCAGGACGAGGGTCCCGCTCCAGGAAAGGAGACCAGCAGAGTGGAGACACAGGGACTTTTCTTCCATTAGGGAAACATGTGACCCATAAGAAAAAAAATAATATCAATAAAGCACTCATACCATAATTTATAGTTCTATGAAATATGGTTAATGCTGTTTAATTTGTCTGATAGGTAGCAGCATTAGGCAAAATCTACAACACAGATTACCATTGACCCAAACCACTTCATGAATGGATGTGGTACGGGTCAGCGAAGAATCCAATACATTTTTGGTGCAGATTGGGATCAGGGAACATTTTTTTAACATTGCAAGATGTGTTTTGACAATTTCTTTATTTCAACAACAAATGTTGCAGAAATCTTTATGAAAATGATCAGGAATATGTGTTTTTCATATATCTATGAACAAGTGAAACTGAAAGCAGTTCGCGGAATTTTTTTGTATATGTTTATGCATCCTGTATATGCAATATAGTGATTAATTGGTCAATCAGCCTTGGCGGAGGGATGCGCTCTCTTCTAGTTCTGCTACGTAGTAAGTAAGTAAGTACATGATAATAATATTATTATTAATAATGCTAAATACTAAACACTTTTTAAGAATGGATAAGAGCAGTCGGGTCACTTATAACTTATGTTTATGAAGACTATTCATCGTCAACACTTCTTTACCAATGAGCTTATTACTGTGTAATAGTATCCATCTCATACATGATACAAATGTTATGGAAAGTGGCTTCTGCAGCTGTTTAATCAGGTCATCTGATCCAAGACAGTCTGACTTTGAACCACAGAGTACAAGCTTCCATGAGCACAGATCAATAAATATAGAGTAAACCTTAATGAAATCTTAATGATTAAAAGTGTCACATGACAACAAGAAAAACAAGTGAATCTCAATCTGTCGTTAAATCTGTGTCCCTCGGAAGCTGGGCGCTCCAGTTAGGGCTCCCAGAATGAGGACACACCACAGAGGAGATCACAAGACAGACACACACACACACACGCACACACGCACACGCACACGCACACGCACACACACTTAGACCCTTAGGTACGAATGTCAGGCGAATAAAAACCATTAACAACTTACAAATTAGTTTCTATTGTCTCCAATTCTCTTTATCTGTTACTGCTATGGAAGCTCTATGATTCTCAAATAATATTTCATTTTGTTAAAGCTGTTCTGGAATCACTGCGAAATCAGGTTAACCAGATCCTCGACAGCTACTTACAGACTTTCAAAAGATAAGACTGAACAAAAGTCTTTAGATGTCATGTCAATTGTCCTATGGAGGAGAAACACACACATGCAAACAGCATCACCAAAAACCTAGTGGTCATCAGCCCCGAGCATAAAGAAACTGGTCTGAAACCAGCAGTCTGTCCTGGTGTCTAATCAGACAAGTGGGCAAAGGTGCCATTAGAGTCGCACTAAATAAAAACTCTGGGCTGAGAAGTTGGAGGTCAGGCCTTCAATACAGCTGCAATTATCATGAAAGAAAGAGCTGTGCTTTTCCAGAGGGAAAACAAAACTTTACTGCTGTGAAGTCACAATCATTTACAGTGAATTAAACCAGTTTGCACAAAGACGATGACAGCCTGCCACTCACCTGAGAAAGACCATTCCCACCATTATCCTTTCCTCCGCTGCTCGTGTCCCAGTATCCTTTCACAGGTTACATCCATGTCCAGGCATTAGTTAAGTTTCACACAGGCTGAGAAAAATGCTGACCGACCCGCAGAGGGAAGGAGGGCTCGTGTCAGGGCAGCCCGGTCCGCGGTCCACACCTCTACAGTATGAGGTCAGTTCAGAGAGAAAGAGAGACACTGAGCAAAAAGAGGAAGAGAGAGAGAGAGAGAGAGGGGAACAGATGGAAGCAAAAAAATGCAACGGAACTGACTGCCCACTGGGAGGGGAGGGGGGACGGGGAGAGAGGAGCTCGCACATCCAAGCAGCCCACTTCCTGACCAATTACTGCTGCAAGACTAGTCTCTCTCTCTCTCTCTCTTTCCAAACCCGCGGCCCTCGCTCTCTCCCTTCTCCTCTCTCACTGTGCGGTGTGGGGTCGCCGCGAGAACTGGAGAGCGGCCAGCACTGCAGGCGACACAAGTCACAGAAATTACACGGGATAAAAAAACAAGACGAGCTGTCACTGAAACTGTGAGAGACAGAGGAGAAGGGGAGCGACGGCGAGCGATATGTTGAGGTGTGGTGATTGGCAGGAGACGGGTGTGGGTGGGTGAGACGGAGAGAGAGACAAGCCGATGCAGAGGAGGTGAGGAAAATAGGGCAGAGAAAGGACGAGTAGTCTCGTATAACTCCCTTCTAAATAACAAACCTTTGCAAAGTGGGTCACATTGTGTTCAGCGTTAGTTTTTCTGCCCGTCCTCTGCTCTTCATCCCCAGTGTCACTTCCAATACCAAAGCGTTTTGGATGCAAGAGGTCGGAGTCGGGGCTGAAAGGTTAGACTACCCCGTAAAGATCAGAGATCACGGAGCCCCGAGCTCAAAGTGCAACCTGCTGTGAGCCAGTCGGTATGAGCACACACAGAAAACATCCAAGCCAGTGGCCACTGTGTGTGTGTGAGTAATAAGGTCATTGTTCCGCATCCGAGCAGAGCAGGATGGAGGAAAGTCCCCTCTCTCGGAGCCAGCGGCCTGTTGTTCCTGCCTCCTGGTAGCAAGGCTTCCTGGGATTGATAAAGCAGCTCCTGGATCTGGCCGGTGCTCACACACTTTCTCGCTTTTATCGCTTTTTAAGTTTCTTTTCCAGGGAAAACGACGCAGCACGTGGTGTTGCAGCGATGGTGGATGGAAGCAAACATTGACCTTTGATAAGCAACCGACTCAAACACACTTAACTCAGAAAAAGTGACCGGGTTTTTCTTGAAATCAAGGGGAGGAACTTGTTTTAAACTCCCGGTGTGTTTGACCTACTGTAGCGGTGACCAGTGACCATACAAACATGGCTGATGTGGGTCAGTGAGCGGCTGCTATTATCTTAACCTGGATAAAGCCACAAACAACCGTGGCGAGCCTTTGAAACCTAACACCACGCCTTGCAATTTAAAACATGCAGGGACAATAACAGTCGATAGCACTGAGGAAAAACAAGCTGATAAACTACCGTCAACTGGTCATTCTTATCAACGCTTTCATTCTGCTGCGGGTTACGATGGTGTCAGGTAGCTTTTCAAACACAGACTTTTCAATGCTTTCCTTTGATTGTTTGAGATATCTCAAATCTGATAAACGGTTATGACTTACCTTATATCTAGTTGATTATGATTCTACACTCTACTGACACATAGTAAAGCTATAAACAACAGCTGAAGAGCATTTAGAAAAAGACTTAGAGCTCTGGACACAATGAAGAAACCATCAGAGGTAACATGAGACCTATTTGAGGTCAAATTAAGGTTTGTTTGTTTTTTCAGATTTGCATACAATTGCATCTACAACTTAAACAGAAGTTCCCACATCCCAAATGTAAAGATTTGCTGCTTTGCCTACTTGATTTTTATTTGTTGGTCCAATTAAACTAGAGTTACCACCCTGCGTTCACCATCCAGTGCAAATTCAATCCCTCCAGGTGCTGCTGACATATTGCATTCACAACAATATGAGGTCACCATGACCTTTAACCTTTGACCAATAAAATTGAATCAATTAAGTTTTGAATCCAAGTGACAACTGCTCAAAATAGGAAGTAAATCCACAAAGGCAGACTTTAGATATCATGTTCTCAGGGCCAAAGACATGTTTTGTGAGCGCACCATTATCTTAAACTTTGAGCTTTAGCCACACAAATCTACTCAGTTAAACCTGGAGTCTAAGAGAACATTTGCACCAAATTTGAAAGGATTCCCTGGAGATGTTCCTAATATTTTGCATTCACAAGGCAACACCATGTGTTTTAGGATGTCACAGCGACCTTGACCTTTGAGCACCAAAATCGAATCAGTTCATCCCTGAGTCAAACTAGATCTTGTCCTAAATCTGAGGAAATACCCTTAAGGCATTCTTGAGATATCGTGTTCACAAGAATGGGACAGATGGACTATTTTGAAAATCATATCAGGCCTTTTAACCATTCTGACCAGACTATTCATCAGCTAATTGATAAAATTGTTTGAAAATTGATAACGAAGGATTCTTACGAAATGCTAAGAGCAAGAGGTGAAATCCAAGCTGCTTTGATGTCATAAGCTACTTTCAACTGAGTGCTCATTAAGAGGAAACCAGTCATATCCTACTGCAAATAAACAAAAGCTGACCGTCCACAAAAGCCTGAAAATCTGAATAGAACAGCTTCATGCAAATGGAAAAAGGAAAGAGGTCAACATATTTTTGGCTGCAGCGCCGTGTGGATATTAAGGGATCACTCCAGTGCCGATGGACAGATGTTGTCATCCTGCAGCAAAGTAGAAATGACTGAATAAAAGTGGAATCACTCTGGACGTCCCCACCTATCAACAGGAACCCCTCCCTGCTCCTGTTCTCCTACCGCCATTTCCTGCCTCTCTTCAGTCACTTGTTTACAGATGAAGCGGCCAAACGGGAAGTGACCTCACCGAGCAGGTGAATCACGCTCATGTGACGGCCTTGTCACATCAGCGTCACCGAAAAATTACACTTTTATCTCCACCATCCACGAGTTTCCTGTGGTCATCTAATTGACAGGGCAGGAAATGTTAATGAGAGCAACTCATTTGTTTGTTTATCTGACTAAAAATGGAGGAATCTCTGTCGGACTGTATTTTAGATTTTCTCAACAGCCGCTCACCCGACCAACTCCAGTTTTGGTGAGATATTAAAGGAAGTAAAGTGTCAAACAGTAAAAACAAATGTGGATTAGGAAGAAAATGTAATATTTAGCTTTTTGACGATAAAAATGTAAACTAAAAACATTCAATATATTGGAGGGAGCGACAGTAAGTAGACAGTTTGGAAAAAAAACAGCATGAACGTGACTTATTGAATAAGCCTCCACTGCTCCATGAAACACACACAATTTAAATAATATTTCTCGGTGTGGTTTTGAAAAGTGTAACTGATACTCCAGCTTCTATAAATATGAATGGGACGTCTTAGCGAGTGCATGTGTTTGGCATTAAGATTAAAAGCTTTGCATTATAGTTAGAAACAGAGACGAGGCCACAGCTCAACCACTGGGCCGGTCTGGTCACAAGTACGAGCCAGAACACATTACTGCTCAGATTAAGATGAAGCAGCACAGACGAGAGCTGACTACAGTTGATGGGGAAGTGCTGATGTGTGTGCGCGTACGTCTGCGTGTCTGCGTTTGCGGGTCTGAGCGGGATAAAGGGCCGGGAGTGCGTGTTGGCAGGTTCCCTTTGACCTGCGGAGGCTTTATTTTCCCTCATATTCATATCGGGCTAATGCTCAGCCTTTCCCATGCCAGTGAAAACCCTGGAAGCCGAGCTCTCTCCGGCCCTCTCCTCTCTTTGGGGAACCTAAGATGTCACTTTGCACAAAAGGAGCCGTGAAAGCCGTCCAACTCAAGCAGGGGCTATTATTTACAGTACCAAAAGAAAATCGCTCCTCTCCCCCCGTCGTCCCCCTGAGCGTCAGCCGTCTGTCTCCTCGTAATGCTTCCTCCTATTTTGCCCTTTTCCAATCTCTTTCTTTCACTTTTTCCCCCTCACTCTTTTCTCCACTTTCACTTTCCTTCAATCATGTCTCTCTTTCTTCCCATCCCTCCCTCCGCCGCCCTTCACTATAATAAAGTAAATAGTGGGTTTTGTAACCAGTAAGCCCAAAATTAGGAATAAGCTCTAAACCGAGGCTTTGTCGATCTGCATTGAGCCATTCAAAACAGCCAGAAAAACCCACAGCGATCATATAAGTCCCTCTGGGGGGAGCTCCACTCTGAACTTTGTGAACACATCAGCCTTATACTCCTGCGTTCAGAGCAGCCGACATTTGCATACTAAAAACCTGTACTTGAAGAAAAGCTGTACGCACACACTACGTCGAGAATGTGGCATTTGAAACCCAAGACGATGGAAGATTATGCTGATTACAAACTTCAAAAGCAATCGGGTCTTTCCACGCAGGTGCCGCTCGCATTAGATTTGCCCTATCCCGTATAAACTGTAGCGAATGTTGTTGTTCCGCTGCTTTTTTACCAGCTCACTTTGAAGTTTTTGTGGTGAATGCATTTTATTAATGACTCAAAATTACAAAGGGACGTTATGTGGGGCGGCAACAATTGGAAACATGCTTGTTTTAGCGCTGGCACATACGGACGTTAGAGTATCTGCACATAGGTTCCTTTAAAGTCAATGTTTTACAGATGAAGTCTGGTTTGTGTACAGAGAGATTCAACTGCAGACTCATATTCACATCAGGTTTTAGTGGAGAGTTTTCCTTCTAGCCTTGGATCAAATGAAACGATTGGCTGAAGACTGGTACATCAGCCAAAGAGGCAAACACCGCTGAAGCAGGGACGATAGCCAGAAGTTAGCGGGCGAGTCACGGAAATGTCGGCTTCTAGCAGTCGTCAGTTGACAGTGTGCGTGGATGTGTTTTGGGGGCGTAGTAACGAGAGGGCCAATGAAAGTGGGTGGGATGTGTCGTTTGCATTTTTTCTTTTTTTAACATTTAGCCTGCTCTTTCTTGGTTTTCCAGGATCACCACCCCTAGCTTTAGCCATAACTTACTTTGGGGCTATGGGTAGATCAAGAGAATGGGGACAGATTTGTCCTTGTAACTCCTGACATGTTTAAACCTGAATCCAATCACATGGCACACCTGAAGGCCTCACAACCAAAAAAGGCAAAAAAATCACATCTGGAATCCTATCACTCCGCTAATGCTAAACATCACTCACTTTAAATGCATGTAATGTTCGCAACATTATATAGTTCCAGATCTGAATTAAGGAGCAGAATACAATATATGACACATATAATAACCATTAAACAAATCAGGTAAATTCTCAACCCTAATCTACAAAATAAATCTCCATAAAACTATTTCGTTTTACACTAGAATAGCAGTTTTTTTTCATAGTTGCATGGCTGTTTTTTCACTGCTCTCTTTTTTTTCCAATGATTTGCTTGCTGACGCGGTAGATAAGCCTGCTGATTGGTGCCCCCCCACACACACAGTAGCCCAAACTGATCCAGCTGATGAATGAGGTAATATACAAGACGCCAGGGGTAGAATTATGTCCATAGTCCATCTAAATAAAGTTGTTAAATGGCTCTGAAACTACAAAATGTCCGTCACCTCTTGTTTACAGCAAATACAGATGTTAGTGACACATCTTAACTACACCCAGATGTGACCGAGAGGAGGATGGGCCCCACAGACGCCCTTACACAGAGATTTCTACTCCACAGAGAAGATGGACGACGTGTCTCAACTTCCTCCTCGTATCCATAAATGAAGCCAGAATATCGAGGATACAAACACTGATCTCCACCGCCAATAAAGTCATTTGGATAAACGGAAAACAGATGAACATGCTCGACTCATCGGGAGTCAGTCTCAGCTGTCAATCATCTTTTCCAACAGTCTTTGGTGCTGACACAGTTGAAAATGAGCCGGTGGTGCAGCTTTAGAAGCTAAAGCTCATCTGTATCATTACAGTGACAATCAGGCCAAACAGAACCAAAGAGCACTATTATGTTATTATATACTATATATTTTATAGTTTTAACATTTTTTCTTTCCTTTGGTCTCAGGAATCTTTATCCCTCTCCCTCTTTCTGTTGTTGTCATTCTTTACGTTCACCACCTGTATTATGTTGTAGCTGAAGGCTGCTGCTAATATAGGTCATCAGTGACTTCAGTGACAACACTGAGCTGCCCCCCCAACCCAGACCAGATCCCCAACACACACACACACACACACACACACACACACACACACACACACACACACACACACACACACACACACACACACACACACACACACACACACACACACACACACAGAGAGAGAGTCCCAATGGAGCTGTAACAGAACTCAGGATCTAGGACGACAGAGAGAAAATGGTTTGAGCTGAAAACCTTCACATCGACAGAGAAGAAAAATAATGATTTCATTCACATATTCAAGCAACAAAAAAAATATACAATTCATATTTTATATTAAAATAGATCAGACATTCAATTTAAAATGAATCCAATGAATATAATGGACCTGCATGAGGAGCTGCTGCTGCACAAAAGCAATGTGAGCAAAAATGAATGAGGCAGAAAACAAAAGGTAAACATGTGAGATGACGTACATTATTGTGATGTGCACTGGTGAGATTGTACAGTATAGCATTGGTCTATATGCAACTGAGAGCTGAGGTGAGAGCTGGATGGAGGAGGGAGGGGGGGCTCCTGTATTTTTAGCGTTGTTCGCCCTGCACACTTATCACCGGGATGTGATTTAGAGACGAGTTTCTAACTGAACTTCACAGCTCATAAAGACCTGTCAGGGTGCTTATGAAAGTCTGTTAAGTTGGATAGATGTACAATCTATAAGTGGAGCTCTGGAGTGAAGAAGAATTCGCAACAGAACAAAAAAAAAAAAATCCATACAGAATAGAGCAGGAGTGGCAATTTACCACTGTTGGACAGTTTAGCAAAATGCACCTGTGGTGTGTTCTATACAGTGCAACTTCCTACAGTACAATTCATTCACATCAAGCACACACACACACACACACACACACACACACACACACACACACACACACACACACACACACACACACACACACACACACACACACACACACACACACACACACACACACACACACACACACACACAAGAACTCCACTCATGCAGACGTAAGAGGCTATTTATACACCACTTCCTTTTATTTACCCAGCTCATTGTTCAGACCACATCTGCTTAGGGCCAAGGGCACAATAGCCAGTCCATATAGCTGACCACACACACTCACACAAGCCTGCACACACACACACACACACAGCAGCCAGACACAAGCAGGCATTTAGAAATATCCACAGCTTTTGTTCAGGGTCCAAGTGACAAACTCCAAAAGCTGATACCACCTGTTACACAGGCCGACATTCCTGCACTGACAATCACACACAAACCTTCGTACACACAAGAGAGTTCAAACTCACAAAGTCACACACAAAAGCAAAATCATCCAAAGATGCATTAATGCACATGAACCCGCACACGAACCTGCAACATGTTAGTTCTGTTGGCACAGCTGGACATTTGGCTAAGTGCTGGGGACGACAGCTCATTACAGACGGTCTGTTTTATGTCAGCTTTAATACAACAGGAAGTCAGATGCAGGCTTTAAAAAGCCACAGGACAGCTCACAACCTTCACGGCCCGGAGGCTGTCGACTCACGACAGCAGCTGAGGAGTCAAGCACACGCAGCGACCCACACACACGCACATTACGCATAAACAAACAGAAAGTCGGTTTAAACCTCAAGCTTAAGATTGAGACAGAGGCACTTGCACAAAATACACACGTGTCACAACCCCCTGATTCCTGCAATTCTAAAATCATCACTGTCCTTTTTGAGCCATTTACACCGAGTTATTTCCTCTGTGGATGGGAGCTGCCCAAAATGGCCCCCGCGGGGTAAACAGCCCAGATCATTATCGTCCCAACTCTCAGCAAGCCACAGGGGTACAGTGGTGGGGCAGAGCAGGGGTACAGGAAACCAGTATGGTTTCATGTTCAAACCACCAACCACAGACATCCATAAATCAGATCCAGGTACAAAGTAACATGTGAAAACTCACAATTTATGGGAGTTTGCACCTTCTACAGATTTAATTCACAATTAAACAAAATTTCAACAAAAACCTTTGAAATCCAGTGATTTTCAGAATTAACTAATAACACTTCCTACTGTATGTGACATTATATTTAGGAAACTGGAACTGCAGCAACAAGTTATAAGTAGGTAACTCTGTAGTGTATAACATCTCAGGCACACAAATAAACCTCTGGGCTTTTTCCTTCTCCCTCAGGATCATATTCACACTGTTTGGTGGTTGGAGAATAAACACGTCCTCCATGTTTTCATGAGGGTGCTGTATTTTTTTGGCTCGTACTGTAGGAATAGAGGCTGTTCCTGTTTTTTTCTGCTCCGTCTACAAACCGTTTTTTTCTCCCCTCCCCTTTACAGGAAACAGTCGTTTGTCAACACCACAAATAAATATGGTTTGCTTCCTGTCCTCGACTGGGGATTTTTCCGGCCCATTTGGAAGCGACGCCACAGACCTCAGTGTTTTTAGGCCATAAGAAAACCATGAAAACATAGGTCGGTGCTTATATTTACGCAAAATGTAAATCACAGGTCAGAAAGTCAGCTGCAATGATTTCAATATCAGCTAAACAGCCCACAGTATGAAAAACACTTCACATTAACATTTTCTGACACAGTAAAAAGATGTAGGGGATTATTTTTTAAATACAAGTGCTTGTTTGTGGAACATCTGCGACCCCAGCATGGAAAAAAACATGTTTCCTCTTCATCTCCACATCTGAAACAGGTGTTCAAACTGCATGTGGGTGAGGAAGAGTCAAAACTAACAGCTTCAAAACATCACGCAGGCCATTTAGAAACCAAATGTCCAACCGGGCTCCATTAATCCTCTGCTTATCTGGGCACCCACACACCCCCAGCGCTCGGAGAGGGAGCCGGACCCCTGCCCCATTGCAGACGGGGGTTTCCCTGCCCAAACGCTGCTCAACAATAAAACAAAGCCATCACACTAAAGGCTGCTGGGGGAGGTGGGGGAGCGTGCGGTGTGGTGGAAGGGCGGAAAGTGAGAGGAACAGCTGCTGAGTGGGAGAATTGGATTGAGGGTGGGGGGCAAGGGAGAAAAGGAAAGCTTGAGGAAGGGGGGGTGGTCTCTCTCTTTTCTCTGTCAGTGAAATAAATTACTTTTATGTCTGCGGCCTGTTCAGACTATGCCATCGTTAGCCCCCCCCTCAACCCCAACTCCACTTCACAACCCCCCTCTGGGATCTATAGGCACACACAAGTGCACAAAGACTCCGCGTATAGCTCTACTGTCTGAGTGTCGGCTCAAAAGTCCAGCGAAAAATGTCCGGAAACTTTTTACCACGACATGTGTACCCACTTTACATGACATTGTAAAAACAGCCACATTCTGGATTTCTGCTCCCGACCCTCTGAATCTGGGGAACTTCTCTATATGAGAACCAGTGTGTCACTTTGTGGTCGCACTCGCCGAGCGCTGACAGATCTGTTAAACACAGGGATGCAGATGACAGCACGGAGCTTCTGTTAAGTCAAGAGCTGGAGACTGGCCAGGTGTGTGTGTGCGTGCGTGCGTGCGCGAGCGCATGCACGTGAATTCAACCCCAATAAGTGGAATTCCAATATGACCTCTCTTTTCTCTCTGTGTTTGGTCTCTACCAACACCTGAGGGAAATATCTGTCTTCACCTGTTAAATTGACTCTGCTATGTTCACCAGCTGGTCCGCAGGTAGTTCACCGAGGGTATTTAGAGCTTTCTCTCTGAAAACAGCTGTGTGCTGAAAACAATAAGAGAGGTGAGAGTGAAGCAAAGTAGTAAGTGTGTGGGCCAGAGAGTTAACGACGAGCTGAAAGTCACTAAACAGATCTGGGTGATAATTCTCTGTTGGTTCATTACCTCCATGTCTTCCAAGCCGTTTATCAGTCTGTCCATCTGTCAGACAGAAGGATAACTCACAAACTACTTCACCGATTTCCAGGTCATTTTATGGAGGGGTGGGGCATGACCCAAGGAAGAATAGTTTTATGTTTCACTTTCTTTAACACGGCGAAATCAGGCGTTTGCCCCAGCGGAGGTATGTGCTCTCCAGAGCGCCCCCTCTAGACATCATGAGCGACTCCTTTCACATTGTCATGTGATATTTTAATTAAAAGGAGACATAATTTATCGTCTCTTTAAGGACACAAGTGGGGAAAACAAATGGAAAACCGAATGCAGACACAAGGAAGCAGAGCCTGCAGGCTTGTCTGGGTTGTCAACTTGAATTCACGTCCATGCTCACAATACACCCCCTCACGCCAACATATATCCAGTCTAGTAAATGCACCTTTTGATCGTGACGGTGTGCATCCACTGCTGCCACATCAATCAACTGGAAGCTGTACTGACTGTTGTGGGGCAAAAAAAGACATTAGCACTTGAAAAGGCCCCAGAATCCAACTGATGGATCAACATTTACAACAGTGTCGATGGGAAGTTTTTACCCTTCTCTGCTTGTTGTGCTAAGGTTGGTCATGGTACATTCACATAATAACCAGATCCATCAACACCTTCCTGTGTCATCATAAATGTATTAAAACCTTTCACAATGGCCACACTAGTGACACACTCACTTACCTCAGGGGTATTCTCAACATACTAATTAACACTTGTTTATTTAGTCAGGAAGTGGAGCTGTATAATGAACTCTGCTTCTATCACAGGATCAACACTTCAGACACATGTTAGTAGTCAAGGGCAGTTTTCAAGAAGAGGTGACCTCATGCATTATCAGCACTGTTTTACTGCTTTGAGTATTAACTGGTGATAAAACAACACATCCTCATTCTGCTGCTCCTCCTCCTCCTCCTCCTCCTAATAAACTTTACAACGCCGCCTGTTGCTCAATTCGCTGTTTCTAAGAAACAAACCAATGAGGTACAAGCATGCGAGCTGGGTGGTGCACAGCACGGCACCATTCAGGCACACACCCCTCCTGCCTGGACACTTGGTTTGACCTGCAGCTCAAACATCTGATGTTTGACTTGGTACGGCCCTTGGCGACATCCAAATACAGCTGCTCCGTCCACTCAGCCTGTTGCTAGTCGGAGGTTTTGCAAGTGGAGGCCCGAAAAACAAAATTTATTTGGGGGTATTTTCGGTGTCATAAGAAGAGCTGGTTAGTCTCTAATTTAATACAGAGGCTAAAATAAGTTTCTTGGGTGCAATTTGCCAACTTCCTCACCGCAGCGTTTTATTTTCTTTAAGATTTAACAAGCCTCTCTCTCTCTCTCTCTCTCTCTCTCTCTCTCTCTCTCTCTCTCTCTGGCATCATGTACATGTACATAGAAATGTATGCCAGAAATAGTGCAGTGTATTTGGGTAGGAACTGTAGACATAACAAAAATCAGGGAGGAAAGAAGCCAGCCTCATATACGGGGCCTTGGGGAGTACACTGGGGGGAGGGAGGGGCTGAGGCCAGACAATGGAACACATTCACGTTCTTGTCCGACCTGAAGTTTGTGCTGGCCTCATTATTTCGCAGACCTACTGTAAAGTTGGACAACACTTGGATTTGAGGAAGAAAACCTGTTGGAAAAGGTGCAGTGAATGTAAATATCCATAAGCTCAAAGTCACAGAGCTGTGATTAAATGAACTGTATCATGAGCTGATCCACAATCAACAGGTGGGCGACTAATTCTTTTGATTCATAGTAGTTTGGTTACTCCAGTAGTTTATACATATGAGCCTTTCACAGACATATTGGTGTCTGTGTGTTTATGTTTTCCAATATAAAAAACTTATACTTTACTGAATAAACAATGCAAAATCTTTTTACATTTTACATAAAAAAATTATTCGTATAATTTCAATATTATTTACATGTTCTATACATTTAGTTGCATGTGTTTTCTTTTTATTTCTAGTTATTTCTAATAACATTATGCTTAAACTGTAAACTATTAAGACTTTGAAATGTCTCTGTCATAAGGGTTTGATAACGACATCTCGGTTTCAGATCTAAACTATTTTCTAAATTATTACAACTACTTCAAAGTAGCCACATTACTTTTCTCTTCTACTCAAAAAACAATTCAAAAATAATTTAGTTACATGTATCAATGGAATACCTGGAGTATCCATAGATATATATTTAGTAATTTAAAAATATCATCCCAGAATGATATACTGAAAGTTAGATGTTGGGCAGTTATTGGACATAAAAAAAGATCAAAAACTAATCTATTATTAATATCTATTCCTAACTAAGTGTAATATACGTTGTACAGTAATCAGAGATCACAAGTGAAAGGTCTGCCCACCAATCAACCCCAACACTTCATTAGTCTGCCAATTGAGGCCTGAGGAGACACTTAAATAAAACCAGAGGAATTTATTTCCCACCACAACATTCAGCTCCACATAGTTTCCCACCTCAGAGTTCACCAACCTGATAAACTTAGCATGGAATCCGCCCGACTGGCATAAAAATGTCAATGGTCGCCATGGGACATTCTCTGACTATGGCGAGCTGGTGACCTCTGACCTCATCCTGGCATTCGCTCCCTTCTACGTCTTGTCTTTCGTCGGCAAGATCTGATGGATCATTAAAGGTCCATTTTATTCACCAACATGATGAAGTGAGTAGAAAAAGCCAGGACGTCTGTATTCATTTTAACTTTACTTAAACAAACACAGCTTACGAGCTAATCCATGGCTTTGTCATTTCTTTACATTGTACCTTCAACTTTCTCTTACAGTTTACATGATGTTGTACCAGGCATCAGGCGGATGAACACAAAATCCCTACAGACACATCAGCATTTTGGATTATGATCGTGGACTCATAATTTAAAATAAGGCATTAAATAGGTGATACCATCAAAAGGTAAATATTAACCTAGGTTTGGACGTTCAGGTTTGAAAATGCCCTTAAATCTATTGCGTTTTATGTATTTTACGTTCAGTAATCAGCTTTGGTTGATTAGCATGCGAGGAAGGTAATAAACATGATTTTATTGAAGAATAATTGAAACTTGAAATGTCAGCAGAGTGAAACAGACATAACACTAACGTGAACACTCAGGGCCACATTCAGCCACTTAATAAGCAGCTATGTTTACATGCCCTTATTATACAGAGTCTCCACTGCTACATGATGAGTGCAGCCTGGAGCTCTGATAAAAGGCAGAGAACACACTCACAAAACACAAAGCACCACATTCAGCCCTTCACAATGTTGACACACAATTACTGGGCAGCGATAGTGTCTATAGCCACTGTACAAAACGTGTATGTGTGTGTGTATAAACAGAGCCACACGCCCATATATAGCCATTACTATGTAGATTCCTTTCATACTATCTGGAATTAAGCTGCTGCATTCAGGGCGTAGATATTTCAGTCTCACCCTGTCCCTGACCTCCGACCCTTTAGCCTTCAGTTTACTCAGACACGACCTGCAGGAGGCAGTGAACCAGGCAAGTGCACGGGCGAGCCACCTTCAAAGCTGGAGCAGTGAACACGGCACGCACGCTGGGCGAGGACTTTGCATCTCATGTTTCACTTTTCAAAAAGTACTTGCAGTTGCGATTCCAGATTTAAAACACATGCACATTTAAGTATTCAGGTAATAAAAGTATTTTTAGGGTTAGCTGGTGTAAAGTGGAGTAATTTGCTGAGCTTACGTATAAATCCCTTAATTCGTTAAAACTGAAATCCTATGTAAATTGCAGCGGCAGCATGAGGAAAACCCCAACAATTAAAATACAAGCATGACATTAAAAGCTTTGTACAGCATGACACTGTGTACATGCACCAGTGGTTAGCAGCACCTTCCTTTCAAACGCTGTAATTTATACAAATATAACTCTTGCACAGCGGCATTTAAATTAATCCCAATGTCGATAACTCCACAGTAACCTCCGTGCAGCTCTGGTTTAACCAGGTGGGTATTAGAGCTGCTCTAAAAGCAGACATTAAAATATTTTCGAAAGGTTACCATTTTCAGCGTTAAAGTCAGCGCGCCGAACTTTCCCTCTCCCCCCATCACAGAGCATGTAATTAGGTGGAACATGTTTTTACAGCAGATCTCTAAAGCACTTTAAGTAGCGGTTAGCAGTATAGAAAAAAGCAGGAGCACACACACACACACACACACACACACACACACACACACACACACACACACACACACACACACACACACACACACACACACACACACACACACACACACACACACACACACACACACACACACACACACACACACACACACACAGGCAGTTAAATCACAGCCTATAGGTACGTCTACAGGAATGTCTCTCCCTGCTGAACAAACACAGACACCTGTGTGCTTTCAGATGCACAGAATGTCTAGTGACATACGGTACACATCCACACACATGTACGCCCGTGGATACTTTTCTGTGCTGTAATGTCATTTTCAATTGAGACGAAATAAACCCCATACACGTTCCATCCATGAACATGGGGGAGGTGGGCGTTATGACCTATACCGCTGCCAACCACCAGGGGGATATCAGGATGCTTTGGCTTTACTTTAAAGGGTGCGGTCATGTCGTCCATCTTTATATACGTTCTATGGCAATGAGTGATGAAGAAACAGGAGAGGAGTACTTCAGACTAAAGTCTAAATGCTCACCTCAGGATGTGTTTGGCGGATCTAAGTGAGTCTGTGCACATATGAGACTGTGTACCCTGCACAGATCAAGTCATGGTTCCCTATGTAGGTTATCTGTATTTAGCCCCACAGTAAAGAGTTCAGGTTACTTTTTATATCATGTCTTGGCAGAGGACATTCTCCTTGTCTTATTCTAGATAATCTTTCATCGTGTCATCTCAGCACTGCAGTGAACCGACTATGAATAGAAAGTAAGCAGCCCGGTGCTTAACGGACAATCTGCCCAATCTGGGACAAAAAAAAAATCTGTTGACTTTGTAAAGGAAGGTCTCTTTGCAGCTTGTCTCACAGTAACACAACAGTCCAAAAATATCCCCGTTCAATAGGAGCAGGTCTCTGCACGTCCGTCTACTGCGTCTGGCCCTGGGAAATATGGGTTGAATTTTGAGGACACATGAGCAACCGCGTATGTGCATGCACCTGAATATAACAGGAAACACATGGCGATATCCTCAACCTTTTGTCTTCTGCCATGCACGCACACACACACACACACGCACACACACACACACACACACACACACACACACACACACACACACACACACACACACACACACACACACACACACACACACGAGGGTGAAGCGTGGATTTTGGAAATTATAACAGGAAGCAGCAGTCGGAGCAGCAGAGGCTCATCCATCTCAGCAACAGGATGAAATTATTAAAACATAGACACACAGAAAACCAGAATAAATGTGTGTGTGTATGTTTAACTGCAAAATCTCCATTAAAATATATCTGCAACATGCTAAAATATTGTGTGAGCTCATTGTTACTCTGGTATCTGTCGAGAGTGGCTGCCACACAGCTTTGCATGTGAAAGGTAACACTTTGCATGTCAGCTCAGATCGGCGAGATTGTTTGCATCCCTGCTCACGGCATGAGAATGACAGATGATATATTCTCTGATCGAGGTGGTGGCAGCTTCTCGTGAGGATTTTAATGGATACATGGAGCCGTCGCTGCTCAGACAGTATTTTAAGATCAACAACATTCCTTAATAAGTTGTTCTGCCTCACACGATGCAGGGGTTTTGTGCAGGAGTGTGCATCTCTAAGCAGGAGCTAAATTTAAAAGCTGCCTGACCCGCTTGTTAGCGCAGCTCACTTCCTCTTCCTGCACGAGAAGCAGGAAAAGTCATTCGGCCGGGCAGCTGAAGCCTCGGCCGTCTGATTGAGACACAACTAGGTGATGATAGGTGCCGAGGCTTCACACGGCTGCCAGATCATTTAATTTCTGCTTGTCACACGAGTATCACAACACTGTTGATGTTCAGCCAATGTTTTATTCCATTAAATGTGACTCAAGTTGCTCGAATCCTACAGTTGCAAGGATTCCTCCACATGCGCAGGAAGTTTTGAGTTGGGCAGAAACTATCTATGCACCAAAACGTAAACAGCTCAGGTTTCCAAAGTGTTGAAAGCTAAAACAGCAGGAGAATAATGGAACTCCTGTCTGCTCCTTCCCCTGCCACCTTCCTCTCTCTCCCTCATTTCCCATCCTCCTTTGCACCCCCCCCTCACTTGTCGACTTCTTCATGCCTCACCTCCTATATGTGACCTCCCAGCAGGGTAGGCTGCCAGCAGCAGGTGAAAGATCGTGACCCCCCCACACAAAGACCTGCTGCCCTTATCCTGCAGGCAGGGACAGAGCTTAGCTGCAGCCCAGAGCAGAGATTAAGAAAACAGGAGGATATCACACATCTCTCGACGCCAACAATTTATCCAGGAGGATTTCAAAACACTGATAAAAGTAGCCAAAGAGTTTCAATCATCACACTGCATTGATGTTGTTTCTACAAACCAGGCTGCCATGAGAGGAAACACAAGACCTGATACGGGGAAAACACAATAAATCCAAGCCTTCATTATATTGTTACTGTGGTATCACTATGAAAAAGCCTTGTAAGTGCTCTCGTCATCAGAAGTCTGAGAGACATCAAGGAAGGACGGTTGGGTTTCTTCCGCCTGCAGCGCGTTTGAACTCTGCATGCTCTATGGAACTGCTTGAGGCACAACACAGATAAAAGTGGTGGATTACACTGGACATCGGGACGTATAATCATTAAGAAGCATAACTATATACACACACACACAGGCATACGCGCTTAGTTATTTTCCCTATAAACGGTGTTTATACCGTGTACTCGTGTGCATGCACCACCTGGACCTCAATATAAATAGGGCAGGTTGCGGAGTGATTTAAGATTTTTCTTCAAGGGGGAGAAACGGGATACAGCAGGGGACCAAAGACATCCTGTGGAGCCTTCCGTCTGAAAGTCCTCCAGTAAAAACATCAATCAGGAGACACAGGGAAAGCTGCGTTTGACAGCTGCAGCTCATCGTAAATCTGACCGGTCGTCACTACTACAGGTACATGTACCAAAACACCCAGAAGAGAAAAACAAGAGGAGCCTACAGTAGGTCTACCGAAGACAAATACACACAAGAGCATGTATCACCTCTGAGTTTCTTTCCATACTTGACTTGTCATAAAATATTTCTTGTCTAGTCTTTAAAGTTAGATTAAACACACTCAGAAGCAATTTCAGCACATTCAAACAGTGATATCAAAATTATAATAGTTACATTTCTGACTTAAAACAAGACAAAAAGGTCTATGAAGAGTATTGCAGGTATTTGGTTATAAAGCAAAGTTGGAAAGTTCATAAAAACTTCATTTTGACCCAATGAAGAGGCTACAGGTGAAAATGTGAGGGATCACCAAAGTTATTACAATTCATCCTAAGGGTGTCATGACTGCATACACTAATAATAGTTGGAGGCATTTTGTTTAAAAAAAACCCAGACAATTTTAACTTCATGTTAGTGTTGGTTAGACGAAACACTTTATCCTCTGGGGAGCATGAATAAAACCGCTGCAGAGATTTTTCTGTCCAAACCAAAGTGGAGGGGCTGACCGACAAACGAAAAGAAGTCTTTACAACTTCACGTAATATAAACCAGGGGCGACAAATGTCATTAGAAGACAAGCGGAAGACAGTAAATCACCGGGACCGAACTACCGACAGCACAAGAGAGAAGACAAGAGGGTCTGGTCAGGGTTTAACGTTACAGCATGGCACACGGAGGGGCGAAGGGGCGAAGGTCGTCCAATCTCGGGTTACTTTCTCACGAGACTTGGAAGTGGGAAGAACACCTGCCACCTCGCTCTTAGCGGTCAGGAGGGAAAATGCCATCCCTGTCAAGTTCTCCTCCTAATATTATATAATTTAAAAGAATAGTTTTGTTCGATTTCTTGCCTTAACTTAGATTGAGATCCAACTCTCTGCAAGAAGGCTACATATTTTCTGTAAAATGTCTGGTGGAACATCAGGAGCGGACGTCACGGTGGCCTTAAGAGTCATTGACGCAAAACTTAGCGAGTGGTTTTAGTTGAAGCATTAATCATCACTTATGAAGAAATGATTCTGTGCAGTTCTGCCCCCTCCTTCCATCTGCTGCTGTTGCATAACAGTCTGTTGTCGACGTGCCCAGAGAACAACATCAATCTTTACCTGCAGAGTTCTTTTGTGAGACGATGCTCCAGTTATGCAAGTTAAATTTCAAAAAGGGTCCGTGTCAAAGTCCATCAAGAGGGTTAAGATAGGAAGGATTATCAGATTTCATGCATTCCCTATAATTGAAGATAAGGTGAAGTAGAATGGTGGAGAATTAAAACATCGAGTTATCTCTCTACAAGCAGAGACAGGTCCATAGTCGAGTGTTTTCTGATCCTGGCGTTTACAGGCTCAAAACTAATTTTCAAGCACGCCATAAGTAGAATTAAAAATGAACATTAATAAGATGAAGACCTACCTAAACATATTTAAAACCTAGTTCCTAATATTTCAATATATTCAAGACTTTTTAAGGACTAAAATTCTGATGTTTACAGTAAGAAACCCTGGATAAAGAACCATTTGAGATCTGACTTATATCTGTATCTCAAGTCTTTATTAAATGGTGGAGACCAGTTGAGTTTTGTGTCCGTTCTTGTATATTTGTAGGTGCTCCGATTGGTGCGTGCTTCATAGTCATAGCTATGGCAAACCTTAGAAACCCAGTAATCACATGACCTACTTCTGGTCATTCTCATATATCAGCCAGCAAAGTTACCAGTCTGGATGTTTGTGGCCCCTGGGATGGAGAGAACTAAATGTTTCTGTCCGCCCCTGCAACGCTACACTTTAATACTTCACATCAAATGATGAAGGGTCAATGTCATTGCCTCGTGCTCTTCATTATTTCTCCCTCTGACCTGCAACCTTTTCCACCATCAATCTCTCCACTCTCTTATATCAGCATTCACCTGTGTGTTATCCAGGCTGCGCACCTGCTGCTGCGGGGATCTCACTGAAAACACACGCTCAGGTCGTTGTGCACAAACAAGGGACTGGACACTCACTGGTTTTCTTGGCGGATGTCTTAGCAGAGAGCAAATGAGCGAATCTCCTGGTCCCTGCAGCAGCTGGAGACATGGGGTTCCTCATTTGGAGCAGGTTCAAGTTTTCCTTGCGCGCCTCACTGGTCTGTTTGCGCGCTGACAGCTTCGTGCGCACTCGTTGGCCCGGTGGTAAAACCTCAGGGACTTTACGCACGTTTCTGCAGCGTCGCTTCAAAATACTTCTTATAATCCCAGTTTTCTCCTCAGGGGTTCAGCAGCTTCTCCAAATTCAAGTTTTAGATCGATAAACGTGGCCTGCTACCTTTACTGGTTAAGAAAAAAAATCAAATCAAACTTTATTTGTATTACACTTTTCAGACAGATTGGTGCACCTCAGTGCTTTACAGGTGACTGACGAGCTAGAAATAACAGATCACAATATAAACAGTAAAACAGCTGAAAATTAATGCATAAAGTTAATGAGGGTTGAGTCTTTAACATTTAACATTTAATGTGCATTTGGTGTTAATAGAATTTGCCTACTTATCAGAGTATGTCGATTATTATGGGGCAGTGAAAAGTCAGACCGTTTTTTGGCATTTATACTTGAAATATATACAAAAACATGATTAAATTACTTATATATCTACAAAAATAATGTGCATTTTCATCCTTTGTCAGCTAAATTAATTTAGGTACAATATTTGTATTATTTTAGTCATTTTGCCATTCATCATTAAAACTAGTGGAAAAAGAGCTCAAACTCAAACATTAAGATAAGATAAGATAAAAGTTTATTGATCCACACACCGGGGAAATTCATTTGTTACAGCAACAGGCAGATCAGAATGAGGCAGACAAGAGAATAAAGAATATAAAAGAAAGTCAATAGAATGAAAATAAAAAGATTTAATAAAAAATGCTGAGTATGTTCCTTCTCCTGTGTGTTACACTTCACGCTCCACACCTCACCGCTCCACAGTGAAGCTCCTCTCCTGCCATGAGAAGATCAGTTCGCTTGAGGTGCTCAACATAACCTGTGTGGAATTTAGAAAAGTCCCTGCAGGCCCCTCGTCAGATTTACAGACGGTAGCTGACATGGTGTCAGTTTGTGTCAGGTCTCAGGTTTGACCTCTTAGAAAACATTCTGTGCAAAGCAGCTATTCTCTGTGAATTATATTACTTCACATGAGGCTTCAAAAATACTGGAGACCTATAGGGACCAACAGAATGCAGATCACATTCACAGATGAGATCGTTTTGTTGACGTACGGTACGGTGTTTTTGGGAAAGAATGTTTTTGCTGTTTTCTGTAGTTTCATCATTGACAGATCGAAATTTACATTTCGATGGAAACTAAAAAGTTACATCATCATGGGTTCTGGGAACTTGTGATTCACTTTTGAAAATTGTGATGATGAATGACAATAAATCATGGGAGCTATAATAAAAAACGGATTAGTTGCAGATCTTTTCATATATATGGAAAACAGATTCACTTGGATGCTTTCCTTAGGAGAATAAAATGAAGTGTCAAACATGTCATGTTAAAATCTGCCCCCTTTCAGAGATAATCCTGCTTGAAATGTCATTCAGTGCCTCAGACAACACCTGACATTTACAAGTAGCTGGTTCCAAACTGAATGTGGAGGAAACCGAAAACCAAACTCTGTCTTTTCCTCTTTGTTTATAGCTTATCATTAAGGCACAAAAACACAATGTATGGGCAGGACGTGTGGAAGGAAACTGGGTCATATGAGAAGCCCACAGGGACGGAGCAGTCTTATATTCCTCATGTCCCTGTCCCACCTTCTTATATATCCCCTTGACTTCCATGCTTAGAAATATGGTTTGCAGTTTAAAGTGTCATCGTAATCTCATTCTTGAGTCACGCTGAAACAAAGGGGACGTTAGTCAACAACTAAAAACAAAACTTGTCACTGTGATTTATAGGTTTCATGCTTTTTAATGACTAATACCTTTGGCGCTGGTGGGGTCGTGGCCTAAATGATTGTCCCACAGGGGCTTGGCCTTGGAGCCATTGAATACAATATCGTCTTTCTCACAACCGGATGAAGTCTCTGTCGCCTGAAACCGCTGAGATCCTGAAATCCTGAGGATTTCCCCCTCAGGTGGCAGCTGAACAGACCACGTCAAAGCCGCCCATTAACATATTCTGTCCTCTCAGTATGTCAGCGTCTAGTCTTCCACTTAAAGAAATTATAGTTGGCTAATAACAGTTTTGCTCCATACGGGTGTGGACATGCCCGGCCATTCTCAGTCCCATAGTCCAAATAGTTTTGAGTTCAAGTAAAGTTGTGGTCATGAATTTTCAGGGCAGCCTGAAAAAACACTATACTAGTAGTTATTTATTATATTGATTTTGATTTTCCTCTTTTTTAGCATCTTGTAGTTCACAGCCTATTCAGGTTTTCCAAAAATGAGAAAATGACGAACGCAGTTTGATTTGTTTGTCGCAATGTCCAAATGTCCTGTTGTTTTTATGTGACACTCAACAACACAAGAAGATTATGTGCTGTTCAAAACAAGCATATATCTGAGAGGACCCGGGCTGTGGGACACACAAAATGACTTCCTGCCCTTCAGATAAAGATTTCCTGCATTTAACGATGTTTGTGCACGTCTAATGTGCGCACATGAGTTGTCGGGTTATTTTTGCTTCAACATCATTTCCAGACATTTGTACCCACTGTCTTTTAGAGGATGTTATTTACAGCACTCACTTAAATAATACTGTTTCCATCCTGCAACCGGAAGTCGATTTCAGCTGAAAAGTCTGTTGCTAGTAGCAACTGCTAGTGGCACGGTTCAGTAACGTGATTTTAACGCCATTTTGGTAAATGGTCTGTATTTATATAGCACTTTTCTAGTCTTGATACAGTACAGTTTATTTCCATTCACCCATTCACATACATATTCATACAGTGCATCTATGGGCAGCACTTTTTCTATGAGGGGCAAGAAGACTGGGATCGAACCGCCAACCTTCTGGTTAGAGGATACTGGCAAATATGTGACAAAGCAAATTTTTTAATTAATCGCCACATGTTCACATTTCCTTGTTCGACCATTGTCTAAAGGTTTTGTGATTTTCTGTGATCAACTGCTAACCCAGCTAGCATAGCATAACGCTAGCTGTCTGAAGCTATTGCAATATATTTTCTGTTGAGCTAATTTGCTCTTTGCAACAGGCCTAACTTTGGTGTAACTATAGTTTAAATTATAAACTGCACAAAAAGGGCCGACGTAGCAGGTTAGCACGGGAAGAAATAGCTGCTTTATGCACCGAAAGAGAAAAAACTAATCAAAGAGGCTTTATTGAAGACAAAGACGTGGAAAGACAACGTGATATGTTTTCTGCTGCTCGTTTTACTCGATGCGCGTTGTGTGGTTTCGGAGTCTCGATGACTTTATTAGTGTGTGACTCAGCGGATTAACCCGGTTTGCGGCGACGTGAGAGAAAGCTTATCTCTGGAGGAGACCTGGCAGAGACCTCCGATGGATTGAGTCACGCCAGGAGATAAAAGATGTCGGATGAGATGCACAAAATAGGTTCAGTGATGTCCCCCCCCGCAAACAAAGGCCATAACTGAGAGGGCAGCCATAATAAAAACCATCATAAAGTGACTGTGAGTGCTACTGTAGGCCTAGATATGAAAACTCGTTATTACACCTCCCTGATACAACAACACAACACTTCGCTGAGCTCACGACCTCCTGTCTTTAACCTCAGTATCAACGTGAATCAGCACTTGCTTGCAGACGCTCTCGACATCAATCTGGCACAGCTTGGCATCACTTTTTACAATTTCCCAGACAGTTTTTCTCCCCCCCCCACCCAGGGCTGAGCTGTATACACTGTAGATGTCTGTTTTCGCTCTCATACATGTACACCTACACACACACACACACACACACACAAGAAAGCTTATCTCCACCATCGGCTGTGAAATACCGGGAGCTCCGGTCTGCTGCTCTGAGTTCAGAGTGACGGCTGTGAGAGAAAGAGAGAGAGAGAGAGAGTCTTTGTGATATTAGACCCTGAGACAGAGAGGGCTGTCGAGGGTTCGCCAGGATTAATGGACATTAGCACATGAAGTCATGAAGGAAACAGGAAACGCCACAGGAAATGCCTAAGAGGGTGTGTAATGCCATCTCTGGTCACTGCCCATGTGGCATCCGCATTATGTATGCTGATGTGTTGGGAAAATACAGGGGGCCTTTGTATGTTTAGCACACGAGAGAGATGCTGAATATGAGAAGTCGGAGATATTTTAGAAAAAAGTATTTGCATCGTCGGTGTTGCAAGACAGAGAGATGGGCAAGCAGCTGCAACACAATCCAACATTTTGGGATTAAAATAGTTTTAAAAACTGGATACACTTTTTTTATACATTTATTTCCGAGCACTTAAAACTTTACTAGCTGGAAATATATTCTAAAACAGAAGCGTTTCCTCAAATACTAAAAAAGCAATGCATCCTTATGCAAGAATTTAAGAAGAAGACAAAAAAATGGAAAACCAATGAGGGAGTGTGCACCAACTTTATTACTCTATTTATCTTTTACAATTTTTCTGTAGCAGTTTTCATTTTGGCTTGTATCAACACTTATTTTAAGAGACATACAACAATACATTCTAATTCTATAATATGTATATATTATGTAAATTTTTTTATATTACTATTCTTTATATTTTTTATAGTTTGAATCTTGTTTTTCACATCTCGCTTAGTGGGTAAGGATCAATAAAGTACATATCTATCTATCTATCTATCTATCTATCTATCTATCTATCTATCTATCTATCTATCTATCTATCTATCTATCTGTCTATCTGAATGCATTTTTATTTATACAATATATAGGCTACAAACTATGAAAAGTGACAGTGAGTGTGATACCTCCCAGGTGTCTGAACCCAGTCTTTACCTCCATGTGTATCAGCAAAGCTCAGCAATCTGTTGTCTAATCAGCACAGGAAGAAACTCCTGTGGGTCTGTCATCACTGTCACTGGGCTCCAACCAGTTCTGGGGAAGCGCTCAGTCGGCACTTTGTTATTCTGCTGAGTTCACTGATTAAGAACCAAACCTTTTTATTTGGCTCAGTGGCTGTGAAAGGCTCAGACGCATGAAGCTGGACGCACAAGCAGGTGGTTGACAGGTGCCAACAAATACTCTCACGCTAAAGTGGCTGTTCCTGTTATCAGGAAGTTGATCAGATAACATACGTGACATGTTTTGCAAATCCACCTTTGTATGTATGATTTGTCCGTGACACTATTTTCCATTGCTTATCAAATCACATACAGTTACCATGTTACCCACATGTACCTCCAGCAGTGGGTTGAACGATATATTTTCGATTGCTGTAAAACAAATGTGACTTGTGCTTAAAGTCCATCTGCATTTGACCTTCAATAGACAAATAATTATAATTAATAGTCAGTTCACAGCAGAAAATACATCATCGTCTGGTGTCCCTCCTCGTCCTCTATTTTTAAGCTTATTTTCTTCACTACCTGGTGTCGAGTTGCCCCGAGATGATGATATCATCTGGGTAGAGTAACTGTGGTAAAAGGATGATCCTGGGAACGTGTCCCAACACATTTTCTTTTGCTTGACTCACCACTTCTCACCACAGACGTAGCATTTTTACCTCCAACATCTCACATCCAAACAGACTTATATGGACAAATCCCAGCTATAGAACATGCACTATAAATGTCATCAGCACAAAATCATGTTTTAACATTTCAATAAGTGACAAGCTGATAATGATGTGAAGTTATGTAAGTTGTTAAATAGGGGACAGGGTCTCCACTGGTCTCCAAACACAACCCTGCCCTTTCTTCTTTGTGAGATCGCTCCACAGCAGCAGCCCACACCCTGACCTCTGATTTCACATTATAGCTCCCTGATGGAGGTTTCAAACCAGGTGTCATTTCAGCATCTCTTGTGACTGATACCTTTACTTCTATACTTTTTGTGTTGCCACCCCTATGACCTCAGTCTCCCAGAAACCTGATCCACCTACAGATCTGAACTTTAAACTCATCCCTCGTAATCTTCCTTCATCTCTCCCTGTCTCTCCCGTCCTCTGTTGTACGATGGTTGTGTTACATATCATATTTGAGTCAGAGGGGAGCACTTAGATCCAACCACCCGACCTCGACACTCACTCTGTCAGGATCCTCTCAGGTGGCAGGTGGGGGGGGGTCGTTGGAAATGAGAGTCTGTTTTCCTCAATAACCTTGAGAGAGGAGGGGAAGTCTAGGTCTCTTCGTTTCCTCTCTTCTATACATTTTGTCATTATGTTTATAAAGAGCACTTTGAATTGCTGTTGTGTCTGAAATGTGCTATATAAATAAACTTTCCCGGCCTTGGTCCTCAAACCTCAAGGGCCTCTGCACTTTTTCAAAAGGCAGTATAACTATACTTTAGCAGTATTGCAGTATGCAATCTTACGAGTGTCAAGTGAGAGTCTGTGTAGAAGAAAATGCCAGAAAATAAATTAAGTTGGGAGCAGTCTCAGGGGTAAACAGTGCTGCAGCCAAATCCAATACAATTGAAGTAACTGGTGACTACTTCTTCAAACGTAAAAAAACAACTGAAAAAAAACGTTAAAAATTCCTCCATACTGCTCCTGTGGTGTCTGACATAACACTCCGACCAACCAGACTATTGTTTCACAGGAAACCTCTGTGTATGTTCCAAGACGCTGGGAAGACATACTGTATATGTTGACTGTCAGTAAACTACGATTGTGGCCGATTGTAAAATGTCCGCCTCCTCCAGTGTATTACCAAACTGACCAGAAATCATTTGCACCAGACTGGACCAACCACACGGCCCCTGAGATAAAAGCCCTTGCTGGAATATTCTAAAAAGAGCCAGAGTGTCACCTGTAGGCGGCTCCATCTCCCTCCCCTGCTTTATAGATAGCAAACACGTGAAACTAGGCTGGCGCTCTGCTAAAGTTAGCCGCGCAATTAGTTCACACACTAATTAGCTGTGAGAGGAGCAGAGGCGCGTCAGATTTCCCCGGTGTCCAAAACCCGTTTCCCAGCCTGAATAAGAGTAAATGAGGTCCTGGTAACTGCAGCAGGAAATATCCAAAAATATAATAAAGAAAGAAGAACATGGCAGCTCCAGAAAAAATGTCATTCTTCCACGAGGTATGACAAGGAGAAATATTTCTAATTGTTTAATCAGTGGTATCTCGAACAGCTTTCCTCATTTTACAGAGAAGTGGTTCCCCTCCTGTGCATTGGGACCCCCACAAGGAGTCACAAGATGAATCTGAGGGATTGCGATATGATCGACAGGTCAGAAAAGTAGAAATGATGTTTATTTCCCTCAAAACTTCCTTCAACTTTCCTTTTTGTTTCTTGCAATTATAGTCATAACATTAATTTGGGGAAATAAAACCTGTAAATGGTTGATTTCGAATTTTCTCAGGTTGCAACATCAATGTAAAAGACATCCACTGTAATCCTTGGATTCAGATGAGCTTGCATTTTAATTTGACTTTAAAGTCGCTGATATCGTCCTTGTTGCTCAACTCTGCTTGGACAAAATGTGGTTTCACTTCAGGGCCGGCGGTTCCCACATTCCCGCTCGTGTTTGTTATTACTGCAAGTCAAGCATGGCGCTTCATTGGAAAGGAAAAATAACGTCTGATGAGTGTTCAGTGTGTGTGTGTGTGTGTGTGTGTGTGTGTGTGTGTGTGTGTGTGTGTGTGTGTGTGTGAGAGTACCGAGGTGAAACTGCAAGCCCAAGAATGTGGAGGGGTTATGACACAATTAAAGCTCTGTTAAGGGAGTGCAGCATTGGCAGGCATCTGACATCAGGTGCAACGGACACCCAACAATAAGGCATTCTGAGCCGGTGAACAGATCAATGTCATGTGTACCGCTTATCGTGCACGGGGCCAAATGCTTCACTTGACGGGCACTATGGACACATTAGACATTCATAATGGGCATGAGTCATAAAGGTCAGCTTGATGAATTCCCCCTTTAATTAGCTCGAAATCGGTCTGCTTATCCTCCAGGGGCTTCGATCTGGATCACTACTGTTTCTGTCCTGATCCGCTGATCGGATCATCAGGTGAGAGACGGTTTTATGGGCTGTAATGATGTTAAAGCATCCAACCACTACAACAGATACCGTACCAGTGAGATCAGCTTTTTGCTTTCTCTCAACATTTGCCAAAAGGATCATAAATCACACTTTTTTCCACAACCTGGGCCCGTTGTTCCAGACAAATCCGGAGGCAAACATTTAAACTTCCCATCTGACTCAGACAACTATAGTTTCATACGCCTCGAGTTTCTGACCAATGCACAGCGCAGGCTTCACATTGTTGTTTCTCTGACAGTGGAGAAGAAATTCTCTGGCACCAAATGAAAGCGGAGGGGAGGTCTCGTTGGAACATTAGCTATTCATGCACTTGTACTCCCCTGGAGGGACGGGATCAGGAATCCCACCCGTTTACCAGAAGAAGGCAACGTCTGAAGGAAACCTATCCAAGATCTGTGGGATCGGGGTGGAGCCCTTTTTTTTCTTTCACTCATTTTTTTTTCAAAGTAAATCTTTCTTTTCTACAGTGGCATTATCTCAAAAAGTCTCTCTCTCTCTCCTTTTAAGGGATTTAACTGCCACTCATATCCAGAGTGAGTGACATTTGAAAGAAACTGTCGATGGGAGTTTGAATAGAAATACCTCTCAAATCTCCGAGGTAAAAGTGGCCCCACACTGAAGGACAACTTGTTTTTCCTTTTTCACCCACAAAACATTTCTCAAGCATCATATTCATCATTTTGTAGATAAGTAGATAACATGAGCAACGATTAGACCTTGAGCCAAGACATGATACAGTCTGTAAAGACCTGTTAATACCCACAGTACAATGTGTTCCTCATTAGGAAGATACAGTGGAGATCATTGGAGGTGTACAGGTTCATTATCTGAATCAAAAAGCTGGAGGATTTATTCTGGACTGATTCTAAAGCCCTTTGAATAAAAGTTGCTTGACTTACTTGGTTGTTTTTTGATGCCCGATGTTTGCTTGAACCTACAACACTTACATTTTTAGCTCCACACTGTAAACACATCACTGACTCAGGCTACAGTGAACACATTTACATAGCCGCATATATTGCTAATTGTGTATATCGGCTGTTTGGTGCTGGGCATAAAGTTTGTTTTTGTTTAAAACAAGCGACTACTACAACAACAGTGCTGACGATGACAGTGAATCATCGGCCGTGAAAGCAAAACTTGGAAATACAAGTTGGGTCATGATTTTCTGTGAGTTCACCCCCACAAGTGAGTCTTTCCTTACACAGTAATTTGATCCAAATTTGATATTAAAAAAAGGAATAGTGCAACTTTATTGTAAAGCATGGTGGATTTCAATGTCTTGTCTTGTAATACTTTGTTTGTCTGAGTCAGACATGATATACGATATATTCCCCATGTGATAGTTAGTCATATTCATAAATCACACTCTGTCTCAAGGGGACTCGTGTCGTCCATGTCTGGATTTCTTAAATATCCAACATTACTGCTTCAACCACTTCACATATTCATAAATCCACACTTTGTTATCCAACTCCCAATCCCCAGCCAAACTATCCACATTAAATACCACTTGTCAATTCCCATGATCCCACTCGTGATCGCCCCAGCACAGTGGCTCTGTCTCTAAACACATGTCATTAGAGCATCGAAAACAATGTCCCAGCAGACGGAGAGCCGTAAATCACGCACCCATGCAAACCCAGGAGAGTCCATAAATAGTGTAACACTTCTGAGGGTGAGGACGCCGCGGCCAGCCCCTGGTCCCCCAAGGGTCCCGGGGGCCGGGGCAGTGTGCGAGGGCCACTGGCTCGTTACTCTCTCATTCCTTCTGTGACACTGAGCATTTTTCATCCTCTCATTGGCTTGTGAGTAAATCACAGAGGGGAAACGCTGCCATGAACTTCTCCTCCTGCCACGACCGGTGATGATGGTGGGTGTGTGTGAAAGCACTTCGCAGAGACAAACCAGATGTTTGGGTGGAGACTGTGTGTGTGTGTGAGAAAAAAAGGAGGAAAAGAGATAAGGACAGGAAGAAGGTGGTTGGGACAAAGGATGGAACAAGAGAGTGTTATGACGGAGAAATCTGAACTGATGTTATCCCAGATTCTTTGATTTGACGATGCTTCACCTAAAACAATCTTTAGGAATTCCCCCCTTTAGTTACAGTTGTATTAAGCGCAGACTAATTTCATACATCAGCTACAGCCAGCATGAGCCTCATACAGGTTACCAGACCATGTGAATTGATACATTTAATCCCCTCACTATTGTAGAAGGGGGTTCAAGCACGGTCATATAGTCTGAAGGGGTCAGGCGGTTGTGGCAAGTGTGTTTCTGTTAAACCCCCCATGAGTGAATCTATTTTCTGAGGCACCTCTGACACTCATCTGGACCACAACAATGTCTCCATTCTCCTCTCGGCCTCACGCTTGGCTGGACCCTCTGAATACGGCCCAGGGTGAAATAATCCATAGCCTCTGAACCCCCACCACGCACTCGCATGCCTGGAAACACACACATGAATACACATGTTGGCACGTAAATGGTCACACGTGTTGAGTCTCAGTGAAATGTACACACGGCCGCTTTTGGAATTTGTTAGCACTCGTCTGCAGCCAAGAGACGAAGCAAATGAAGAAACGTGATGATGTCACGTTCACACAGAGAAGCACATTGAAACGCACACATGCAAGAGGGGAAGGACCGACAATACACACACAATGCACAGGGACAGTAAAGCTCCAACATCTTCCAGAAGACAGGGAAAGAAACTCTGAAAACTTAAAATAACAAGGCTGCCCCCATGTGGAGACTTTGAAAAACTACACAAACTTTGCTCCATTTCTTTTTCACACTAAAATACTGCTGTTGAGTTGTGTGTTTTCTTACTGTCACTTGTGATTGTGACCCACAACTGACTGGGACATAGAATTCTTCAAACTGAAATTACATGAAAACATAACAGACCCACAATAGGGTCCAATGGACTGAGAAGTTGAGATCTTTACTAGAGTTGGTTCAGTTCAGTTTTAATAATGTATTTAATATAAATCAATTTCTATATTTTATACTGCCCGCCAGCCTGTTGCCCTGAACGGCCGTTTACATTGAAATATAAAAAGTGACTGATTATTATTCATTAAATGATAAATGTACATCATAATCACATTTGGTGGAAACTAATCACAATGAATAGAAATAAACCCAGACTCTGAGAAACCGTCTAATTAAATGATTCAATTCTGATAAGGTGAACGGACCATAATTCATTAATGCCCAGAGTAAGTTGTCCCAAAAGAAAAATGCACAATTAATTCATATTGAATTTTCTCTGAAATTCTTACAAGTTTGAATTTCTTTATCATTTTGAGCTGCTTGCACTTTGCGTTTTTCATAAATGTTGAAGTCGGCCAGGAGCCTCCAGTGTTTTTAAAAGTAAAACACAAACCTTGAAACTGCATCAATGACCCGCTTCCTTTTTTTGAGATCTTTTCTTTTCTATCTGGATTCCTTGGCTTCGAAAAGATTTTATTTAATATTTTTCTAACATTGGCAGTTTAGCCTATTTGAAGATCACAGAAGCCTGAAGCTTGATAATTTAGTAAATATAAAATGGTAGATGAAACGTTCCACATGATTAAGTTCCTAGAGGTCTGAGATTTGTCAATTAATGGGAACATGGTTTCTGGAATGAGACTTTGTTATTAGCTCATTTAGGATGATTACATTTTTTTATGATTTTTGTGTCAACTTGCTTCTCAAAATGGAAAACCACGGCAACCAAACATTCATGTAAACACTTTATTCATTCACTTCTCTTAGATCAAAGCCCCTTTATACCTACAGCAAATAAAACCATGACATTTTGGTACAATTAACAAAAGCTGAGCAAAAAAAAAATAAAAATAAAAAAGTACAGTGTATATAAATTTAATAGCAGTTATCACCAATACAGGTCAAAACATAAAAAAGACCCATTTCTGGAGTCCAGTCTGAGCGTGGCCTCGTGTCCCACTCCTCAATGTCCAATCCCTTTTTCAAAATGTACATATAGAGAAGCTGCACAACTAAAAATCTTTGTAAAATCAACTAAATCCGAGAGTAAAATAAAATCAACAAGGCAGAGTGTGTGGTGGCAGTCAGCCTTTTATGAAGGCATCAGAACACAGCCAAATAAATATTGAGGCGGCAGTTAAGAGGCCACTGGTAGAGTGACAGAAAGTCTGGACATGTTGTCAGCAGGAAGCCCTTCCTCCTAACTCTGGTAGACACAGCAAACGTGGAGGCCGCTAACTGAGCCTGAGGCAGTGAGTCCACTGAGGCGATATGGCACAGCTAGGAGAAAAGTCCAACTAGACCCACTCAGTCCCTGGAGCAGCTTGCAGCAAATTGTTTTCCCCCCGATGTCCGAGGCTGACACTCAGGATACGTCTGTGGAAAAGAACGAGGGAAAGAAAAAAAATCCAGATTAATATCAGTGACACATTTCTATGGAGGACGTGGCTTTAAAAGGTGTCACTGTGAATGTTACAGGAATGAGGGTTGGTCCTCTGCAATCTTTCATCTCAGTAAAAGTACACTCAGTCCTTAACCAGATCTCACGAGTATCTGGAGGATATTCAAACAGATTGTGTGTATTGTTATATTCATCTGGACTTTTGGCAAATACCCTAATACTTGAGTTGTTTTTAATTTCCCATGATTGTGAATCTCTTTGGCTCAATTCCCGTTCTTTCTAATGTGCTATAAAAATAAATCTGACTCGACTATTGTCCTCGTGTACACAGGGCAGCCAAGCAAAACAAAGTACTCTCACTGGAGCACTTTTATTAATCAAAAGATGAAATAACACATTTAAGAACCATGTTCTCTCCAACAGGCTGGAATAGGATTTGATTGTTTGCCAAAAATAAGTTGCAGGATATTTTGAGAGATATGCTTACTTATCACATTTCATGTTCCTCTTTGTTATTCTATCACAGTTGAAATGAAGTTTAAAGTCAATCTGCCTCAGTCTGAGGGCGACACGGCGGCGCAGTAGTTACTGGGCCCTTATGTGTGGAGTCTGTATCTTCTCCT
The DNA here is from genome assembly GCF_022539355.2 of Hippoglossus stenolepis. NCBI lineage: Eukaryota > Metazoa > Chordata > Actinopteri > Pleuronectiformes > Pleuronectidae > Hippoglossus > Hippoglossus stenolepis. The sequence goes on from NC_061502.1 coordinate 14,365,466, forward strand.
CGTGCCTGTGTAGGTTTCCTCCGTGTACTCCAGTGTCTTCCCACAGTCAAAAGACATGTAGGTTATGTTACATTGCAATCTGTTTACTTCAATCCTACGTACGTGTCAGCCCAGCGATAGACTGGCAACCTATACCTCACCTCTTGTCTGAGGTCAGCTGGGATCGGCTCCACTCAAAGACCTCAAAGGATCAGCCGTATAGATCATGGATGTCTCAGTACAACCATGCACGTAAGTGGATTCAATAATTTGGGGATCACGAGGATGCACCACAGTTTGGTTTCATGTCATTTATTGTGTTGTATTTAATGCTCTTTAGCCACATCTTTGACAGCAAGCTACAGTCGGCTCTGGGAAAAATATGAACACCAGAGACGTGCATACGAGACCATTAAACAGCAACAAGTGTTTGACAACAGTAAATGTACTCACAGCTAGCAGGCTGTTCTCCGAACCTTCTCATCAGTTGGTCGTGTGTAAATTTAACGAAGGCATCATATTGCTCTGTTGGAGGTAAAAATATTTATTGGCATAAATTGTGGATTAATCAACGCAAATATTATTCTGTAACCTGTTTAAAAAGTAACTCATACCCGCGAGCTTTGTCGTCAGTAACTCGTCAAACTCCTCGCGGACTTTGTCCTCTCGCTCTTTCAGTAGTCTTTCACAGATCATTCCAACCTGTCTGAGGGAAAACAAAGGCTGCTCTTTCCTGGTGGGAGACGAGGCACCTGAGGACGTACCTGCCAGGAGAATCAATATCCAACAGTCGATTATTCAAAACCATGCAACTTTTATCAGTCTCATAACATACCCAAGCGGGTATGGAAGAATGCTTACGGCCAAAAGATATGTATCATACATATGTGTTTTTCATCCATTTCAAAGGGCCCTTGTGTGCTGGCAATTTTAACTGAATATGAGGAAAACAGATGTTCAACTTGAGCCTGTTTTTTTTTTTCTTTTAACTCTACACAGAGTAAAGGCACTTTTGGTTAATAAATGAATCTCAAAGCCTGCCTAGATGGGCTTTCCAATAAGAGCAACATAACACATACTGTGGAGAATCACTAGCAAATATCTGAATCTATCAACCCTCCTGTTAAGAGCTTCCTCCACCTTTGTTTTATTTAGAAAGTGGGGGAAAAAAACAATCACATAAAAGAAAGTGAAATTTAAAAAAGGGAGGAGCAGGTGTTTCTCCTCTTCCTCCTAAACCCCCGGGAATTCCCATGGTTTTTGAGAGGCTGGCTAAAGCCCCGGGAATTCCCATGGTCACCAGCAATTCAAAGGTTTAAAAAGAAAGAAAGAAAACTTCCCAACTTTTATGTTTCAGAATGGACGGATGTCAGTGGTTACTTGGTGTGAAAAATGAGCAAATAGCAAACAAGGAGCCAATATCACACTGAATAACACAAAGTGCGACTCAGTCTGAATATCTTATGAGTTTACATTACATGTACATTTTCACAACCAACAACTGAACCAGTTGGTCACAATATTTCTGTGACTTCGTGAGGTAATATGTGAAATAACTGGTTTTATAAACTACATTCTTGAAGTTTGTGGCTATGAATCACTATTTTACAAAATGGTGGACAACTTTTTACATTACCCTTTGAATAGTAAACCTGAATACGATGGGACTACCTGGTAGTGCAGATCCACTGTGGATGTTCTGCGCGTCCAGAGGACAGCAGCCGTCCGCCTGCTGCTGGAAAGCACTGTCGAGGTGTCGCCGTTTCTGCAGCCGCTTGTACTCTTGCTTGATGTTGTGTAGAATTTGCTCTGAAACAAAGAAATGCATCCGTCCCGTTATATAAAGTGACACCGAGGACGCCACGCACGTACGGAGACAAAGACCAGGCACAATTCACAGATTGTATAACTGATGCAGCCAAGAACATCATGGCTTGTGACATTTAAAGAGACGTCCCATTCAGCGAGGATCAAATTCTGCAAGATCCACTGATGACTTTCAACAGCAACGCAATTCTATAGGTTACCTATGACTTCTATGATTAACTTACATAAAACCCACTATACACTAGTAGTAAGAGTCAAAGCAGTTCAGTACAGAACTGGGCAATAAACAACAATAATCTATGTAATTTACACCAATAACAATACAGCAAAGGTTCCACATAGATATTGATATGTTGCATTTGAACCATGAGGAGATAAAACATAGTTGATCCATCTCAGATTTGTATTAAAGATTTTTGTTTATCAAGTGATCTCTGGTCCAACTAAGGAGTTTAAACCCAAACCAGTCACAAGCAAAACCGTCGTTAAACTTAAGACATTCGACATTTATCATGATTGTTGTCTCTACACAGACTAATATGATTGTTTATAGTATATTGTACAGTCCCAGTTCATAAACCGTGCTATAGTTAATGCCGAATTCACAACGAGGCTACAAAGATTCACATTACATAGTTTATAACGCGTTTATAGACAAAGAACATTAACTCCAGCAGCGTTTATCTAACTTTGCCAGTTTTGAGAATGGAGTTTGGTTGGACCCACACGACACCGACATGCTAACACTACGATGCTAGTGAACCGAGCAGACGTTTAGCGGTGGTTTAAATGTGAATCGGTTATTTGAGCCGACGCGTTGATTTTAAAAAGTGGCTCTTCTACCTGTGGTGAGTCTGGACGACACCTCCCCGAACGGCGAGGGCTCCATCCGGAGGTACTTCTGCGGCGAGGACACCGGAGACATGCCCCCGGCGCATCGCCTCCTCTTCGGGGAAGCCGGGTTCATGAGCGGGTCGAAGTCCAGGCTCCTTTTCAGCGTCGCTCCGCACGCCATTACAACGAAGCACGAGCGAAGAGCGAACAGGACAAAAACAAAAAGCTGCGCTCCCCTGTTGTCTGGTCACTTCGCCACCAGGGCCACGGTCTGCGCTGCTAATGCTAGCTGTCGGTAGCTAGCGGCGGTTCCGGGGTGTCGAGAGAAAAACACACTTTTATTCGTCTCTTCGTCTCTTGAGCCGATCGATGTCCCCGAGTTTGAGTCGCAGGATAAATCTGAACTCAAACTGGATGAAGAGATTCAGGTTAAATGTTGTATTTACTCTGATGATCGTAGATTTACCGTCACTGCCTCAACAAACCCGACGCTACGGCTGAGGCTTCGCTTTTATTACCTTCTAGTTCGATTAGTGTGCGCATGCGCGAGAAAGCCTCTCCCTGCCGGTACTTGTAGTTTTTACCCCCATTGGCGTCCGTTCATTTTATCAGCTTGATAACTACATTTCCCGAAAAGCCAAGAAAACGTAATTTCTTTTCAAATTTGTTTTGTTTGGAACAACCCTCCAATAATCAATCACGACCAAGTTTCAATTTCACATCAAACTTCAACACAAAAACAGTTTCTGTTTCACGATGAGATTCAAACTAAAATGTTTTCTGGACGATATCCGCATGAACACGTGTTGTAACGTTTGTTGCTATGATCACATATTTAATTGTTATCCCAATTTAGCCTTTGATCAGTTTAAAATCAATATGCATTGGAATTAATTATACTCCCTGGAGAAGTTATTTAGTCTTTGGGCTTTTAATATGATTTCTAAGCAGTAATGTTGTTTATCATCAGAATTTAGGAACCAAAACTCTTGTTAATTTTGAACATGGTTGAACTCAGACATATTTTTGTTTTAGAAAACATCATTCTGCCTGATAGTTAGACTTTATGTGGGTTTGTAAGATAAATACTTTGGATCTTCTTCTTCTTCTTTTTCTTCTTCTTCTTCTTCTTCTTCTTCTTCTTCTTCTTTTTCTTCTTTTTCTTCTTCTTCCTGATGATTGGAAGTTTCCTAATTTGTAAAAACTCCCTGTCTGGCCTGGAGTTTATGATTTGAAATGAGTTCACATAGTCTGTGTTACGCTTAAAGTCATGACTGAGACGTTTCCCTTAAATCAGCAGTTCCTCAATCACTCCTGTATACACACATATTTCAAACTGTGCAAACCTGAAGAATTGGTAATGTTACTAGTTTACGCTTGTTCTAAAGCAAAGCCAAAAAGAATTATATCCATGATGATATACTCTGATAAAATGTATTTTTGTTTCTATAGCCTGAAAAGTCAACCTGGAAAGTTCACCAACCCTATTGGACAATCTGAATGGTATTTTTTAAGATCAGTAATAATGTTAAATTGAGACGTGTAAGTGCTACAGGCTGTGGAAAACATTTTGGTGCCAGCTACTTCAACTGTAATTCTTTATTAAATGAGTCGGCTGCATATTTAGTTTTTTGTCAACCTTTATAAAAATGTTGAAAATGTTTATTACAAGTCCAGGTTGATGTCTTCAAAATGCTTGTTTAGTTTGATTTTACATTTACCTTCACATAAAACAAAGAAAAGCAGCAAATGCTGATGAACTAGAGTTTAAACTGAGTAATGTTCGGTCATTTTCGCTTGAAAAAACAAACTAAATGATTCCAAAAAATGTGTTACCGATTAAATTTATTTCGGCCCACCAATCAACTCATCAATTCCGCTGTGATCTCAACCCAGATTGTTTATCCAGGAATGATTTCCAGCTCTAATCGCAGCCTCTCACACATGGCACAGTAAACCTGGCTCACGACTCTCTCTGTACTCCGGAGTATTTGGTGGATAAATGGACAAAATCCTTTTGACATCTGTGTGAACAGATGTTGCAATTTTCCCGATTCCCTCTGAGCCAAGAGATGAAAAGATCCGAGCAGATGTTGCTATCAGAGGATGCTGCGGCTACATGAAGTAATCACAGCAACAAAGCCAGAGAGGCCCTCTCTCAGTGGAGAGACTGCCAATAGTGACTGACTGTGTTGGATCTTTCACAAGGGGGCAGTAAAACATCACTTGTGGCCTTTGTCTGGCCGTCGCTCAGGGTTAGACAGTTTCCTCCTGTTTCCCACCATCATCACACAATCAATCAAAACGAGCGCAAGCGAAATGACAACCAGCTGTGACTTTATTCAAAAGTTTGATAACAGCAATACTAAAAACACTCGACTGATTGTGATTTTTATTTTTTTTCATAGATTCCTCATTATGCCAGCACTGTACAGAAGCCACTTTGACATTTTGATCTTCAATAATACGAGAGGCAGCAAGCATACTGAGTAACAGCGGTCTGGATAACTTCACACCTAGATAAATGCCTACAGAACAATTGTGCTGTGAGAGATTTTTTAGATTAAAACGTAATACATCATCATATTAGAAATGAAAAGAAAAATCACATGTTCTTTTGTAAGGTCAGTTGTTGATTCTCCGCACAGTGCGCACACAGACTTCCACTCTGCCACTGGAATCACCCTTGTGTCTTTGTTTGGATAAGAAACTCAACAGCAGACATGTTTTTTATTATTATTCAGAGTTACGTCAAAAGTACTTCACTAGGCCTGTGCATGGGCTGCTTTTGTTTTCCAAAACGATGTCCCGCTGCAACAGTAGCACTAAAACAACCCACTGCAATGATCCAAAAGGCTCAGGGCTTGGAAACATATCACCAAGGTATCACACACACACACACACACACTCACACACACACACACACACACACACAAACACGCATACACACACAAAGGTTGAATCCAGTAAAATCCTACATTTGATGACAGCAGAAACCACCTCGGCTCGTCACAGTAGTGTCCAGCACACTGTGTCCGAGTTCGGTTTGAATGAATGTGTTCAAGTTTTGGCCAAAAGCTTGCTGTCGGTGTCACGTTGGCTGTGTCGCTGACCGAGTGGATTTGAACTCTTTTATTCTTGCAAGAAAAACACTGTACAGTCGTTAGGTATACATTTGAACAAAGACACGTTACTCCAAAAGGTCTAACAGCAAGCGAGTAAAGGAATGGACAACAGGGACGATCGTCACTCTGCCACAGAAAATGCCGTGTGAGATTTCACACAACTCGTAAGCTGTGAATTCTTTTAACCTCCATCTCCTGTCAGTAGATTTTATTTAGTGATGGTGGTAAATACGTTTTATTTTTTCATATCTTGAGCATAAATCACCTCTCGAAATCTCTTTGCCACTCGCCGAGTGTTGTCAGAAGAAGTACAAAATGTTAATGACAATCTTTTTTTTTTCTTCCACATTAGCTCATAGAAATGTTTTTACTCAACATTGTACATCAAGCCTGTAGAAAGTCAAGGCGCAAGGATTTATTTTATTTATGGCGCAAGACACGTGTTAAAGTCTAAATGACACAGTAAAACAGCTCTAATCAAAAATGTCAGTAGCCCCTTATCCCATAAATGAAGATGTGTGGTTTTCAAAACCTGAATTCACAGTACAAAAATATAATATGCCTCCACTAACTGGATATCATGAAGTCTTATGGTAGTCTTTAGAATCCTTTCAAATTGTCCTTTCTGTGACCTTGCAATACCATTTGGCACTTTGGCACACCATGTACTCACTCACAAACATAATAATGCAACCACTAAAGCGTCTATGTGAGGATGTAAATCAATACTTTCAGGAGAGGATCTTTTGTCTTTCTCTGGAATATCTAACTTCTGCATCCTAGTGTTGGATGACATTGTTCGGGGAGGATGACATTTACACAGTCTCCCCAGTGATGGCCAATTAGACAGCTTCTGCAGAGGTTTCAGTTGACACAGACATTGTTACTTTGGCTATTTTCACAGTGGTCTTCACGCAGCTCTCTGCAGCCCTGTTGGCAGAAATGTTGGCGTGTCTGTTCTGGCAGTCTGACTCCAGGCTATTGTCCAACTGCTGGGCACTGCCCCTGCAGGCGTGGCAGGAGCTGAGGAAGGCATGCCGCATGTCCTTGCTCCTCAGGGCGTAGATGATTGGGTTGACGGTGGAGTTGAGCAGGCAGAGCATGCTGAAGAATGCAAATACTGTCTTGATGTCATTGTCCATACTCCAGAAGAGGTCATAGACCATGATGGCGAGCACTGGGCCCCAACATATGACCAGCACCACCAAGATGAGCACCAGGGTCTTGGCCAGGCGGATGTCCATGCGTGTCTGCTCAGGGCGTGTGGTCAACACTTTAGTCCCATCTGCTGAGTAAACAACGAGGCTCTTCTGGGAGGTTCGGCTCAGCATGCGTACAGTGTGGTGGTGTGCTTTCCACAGGATGTACATGTAGGCGTAGATGATGAAAAGAACCAGCACACTGGTTACACCGATCCAGAACATCAGGTAGTTCTTATCAATAAGAGGGAATAATTCTGAGCAAACAGAATTGAGACGTTTACAGTTCCAGCCCAGCAGAGGTAGCACAGCGATGACAATGGAGATAGTCCACATCATACAGAAGGCTATGACAGCCTTGGTCCGTGTCACGATGCGCCTGTAGGCGAGAGGCCGGTGTATAGAGATGTAGCGGTCAATGGCCGTGAGGAAAAGGCTGCCCACAGACGCCGTGAACGATGCCGTGACCCCGCCCAGCTTGAAGAGAAAAACATTGGGGCTGTCCTTCCGGTGGAAAACATGGAAGTCCAGAAAGCTGTAGACAAAGATGACACTGCCCAGCAGGTCAGCCACTGCCAGGCTGCCAATGAAGTGGTAGGACGGACGGCAGCGGAGGGTGCGGGACTGCAGGATGACGCAGAGCACCACCAGGTTCTCCAGCACCGTGAAGGTACCCAGAGTCAGAGACATCACAGCCACAGCCAGCTGCTGACTGGGAGTCAGGATCATGAAACACTCCATGTCCATAAAGTTCTCCCCACATTGTATACTGTCAGTCTCATCTCTGCTCCTGTTGCCAAATAGGTCTGTGGCATTGGTGGGGAAGAACGGGATGCCCTTGAGGATGAGCTCCTCGTCCACAGGTACTTTGTCTGGGAAGGAGTTGCTGCGGAAAGCAGATAAGGGCTTCTGCAGAGAGAAGCCGCCCTTGAAGTCTACATCATTGGCGGGGTTGTCGTAGTTAGCGTCGTTGGAGCCGAGATACTGTAAACCAGATGTGATAGTCCGGAAGGTGGTGTCAGCCACACCATCCAGCACAGACTTCATGGCTGTGTCTGAGAGTAATACTGCAGTGGAAAACCTACAAATTGATGAGAAACATTTCAGACCTTTCTTTCAATCTGAAAATGCTCATATTTAAACAAATAAATAAATAAAATCCCACACATTTGATCTCAAGATATTTTTGGATAGTATATTTGCTGTATCTAAGTATCTACCTCGAACGTAAAATGCCTTTGCAAATATTTAGAAATGCAAAATTCCCTATTGACAGTTTGTACAATGTTCTTTTTTACTGAGTTCATGGATTGGACATGAACCACATCTGCTCTTCAGGAGTCAGTGAGCTCATAAATACTTTATTCCGCTCCCTCTGCCTTTCAACACATGAAATTATTCATCACTGAGCTTTTAAAAACATAAAAAGAAAAAAGGTTTAGAGCCCAAAAAACACCTGTATTGACTGGAACACCGTTGCAAAAGGAATCTAAAGGCTAATTTCTTCTGTAAAAGAACATACAGTAAAACAATAAAATGCTGAAATTAAAATGATCTTATTTCTGTAACAGTAAAGAGATGATGCAATGTATAGATGCAATGTGCAGTTATTATACACGACTATATCTATAACAAGAAGCAGAAATCCGCATATTAAAAAGGAGGAAAACACTTTCCTGCTGGGTCAAACAACACAGGGTTGAAAACACAAACATATACACAATAAAAAAAGCCTCGATTAAATATTTTAAAAGGGAAAAAAAGTGCTTCTTTACCTTACATAATTTTCCCAAGTGCGCAGAATCGCCCTTTATCGCCGCGCGTTAATCCAAGTCAGAAGCGCATCATGGAACCAGCACAGATCTTATACGAAAACACAGCCAAGCAGCGGACTTGTGCTAAAATGAAAGCAGTGCGTTCATAATGAGTGGTTTTCTATATTTCAGATTCTGTTTGGAACACAAGTTTTTCAAATGTCTGCAGACGCGTCCTGGTCTTGGAGCGCGCTCCTGCTCCGTGGCTCCAGTCGGATGCTGCTGCTGCTGCTGCTGCTGCTGCTGCTGCCGCTGCCGCTGCTGCTCCACAGTCTCTCCAGCCTCTTTCTCCGTGTGTTCACACTTATGAAGCTTCGCCCCCTTCAAGCCCCGTCACGTGTCTCCATGAAGCTTCATCTTCACCCAACCCATGGAGCTGTCAAGTGCATAGGAACAAGGCAGACAACAGAGGTGGTGCTGATGATGGTGGTGGTGGTCGTTGTGGTGGTGGAGGCTTAAAATAAAGGGTCTGATTTTAATTCACAAAGCTGCTCTTTAGTGGATGATGCGCTCAGACAAAGAAGAAGCACGACGCATGAGAATAAGATTGAAGAGCAGCTTAGAATAACCACCTCAGATACTCATGAGGAATTACACGTTTTCTGACATTTTGCTGGAACCAAAAAGCTGCATTTCGTTCAAATAAAGTCTCCACGTGAACTTCTAATGCTTCTCAGAGGTCACAGACTCAATCCACAGTCAGTGCATGTGTGTTTATCGTGTGGATCATTAGACAGAATTGAAAATCTCCCAACTACCTCATGGTTTTGATGCAGCAACCCTTCAACCACGCCTGTTTTTTTTACCTTTCAAGCTTTTTTCTCCCTCCTGATATTTTCTGATCCAAACCAAAGCAGCCGAGTGAACGTGAGTCAGTGTTTATATTTGGAAAGAACTGTGAAAGAAAAGAAGGTTTAAAAAAAAAAATCATTTGCATACTTAAAAATAAAACTCAGACAATACTGAGAGATGATGAGACACCACAAAATGATTCATACACATTATTTTCTTCTTCTTCTTCTTCTTCTTCTTCTTCTTCTTCTTCTTCTTCTTCTTCTTCTTCTTCTTCTTCTTATTATTATTATTATTTTGAACACAGACTTCAGGATAAGCCAGCTGGTTATCAGCACATCCAGCCAGGCCACCAAATTAAATGAAAACAGATTCAACCCACTGATCATGAATGCTCTAATTTCCATGTATTCATCTGGCCACATCCAAGCAAACGTTTTAGTGATGTGTTGTTTGATTTGTCTCTCTGTCTAACACAAGGGCAGAATCGGTGCCGGCCAAGGAGGCAGCGGCTGAGTGGTGTCATTGTTGAGAGATAAATCCGAACAGAGGCGTTAATATGATATTTTGCCTCGGCAGAGAGAACATGAAAACCTTGTGCTACTGAGTTTGAGGCCACGGCTCTATCACTCACGCACGTCAACGTCCACAATGAATAAAATGTTCCATGTCACAAAACGAGGAGACATTTATGGTGAAAATGACAAGAATATGAGAAAGGAGGAGTTTCAAGTTCATTTTCACTTGAAGCTTAAATTGACGGCTGGCAGGTTGTCAGTGTAAGCAGCTGACTTAAATCTTCCTCAAGCTGATTCTTATTCATCTTTATTCAAACCGTGTAAGGAGGTATCATTTACAGTCGTGATCTGCCGGAGTAGATAAGGAACAAAAGCCGAGCTGAGAGTGATCCAAAATATAAAGCTCTCTCCCTCGACTGTTGATAACTGATTAGCTCCAGCAGATAAATATCTTGTTCTGTGAAACATCAAGAAGGCGAGAGGAGAAAAAAACTGCGGTTTGCTTCCAGTGCTCGGGGTTTCTTGGATTACACAGAAACTGGGAGTAATGATCTCCCAATCACCAGTTTGCCTCGTAAACCCTGGAAGGAAAACATCACCTGCAGATGCACTTTCAATGTTAGAGCATCAGTCTGTGATGTTCCCGTGCATTCTGGGAGTTGTGCTTTGATCATGCGGTGTATAGTTCACTTTTTCATTGTTAACTTCGACATCCGTGTCAATTTCTGCGTTCTGTTCCCTCCAGTTCTAAGAATATCTGCAGACAGGTTATGAGTTAGGAGTTGTTAACTTTATAGGCATGTACATGTGGTCTGTGTGGTAAGCCAGTGTTTCTATGATTGTGTATCTGTCATTTTTTATCAGGAAATCCATATCTCTACTCCCTCTGTTAGGAATTATCTTTGTAGGCCTATTATGTGTCAGTGTCCTTAAAATTAGAGGAAAATAGCCTATTTCAAAATACTATAGAGGGACTCTATCAAAGTTTGTTTTTTATCAATGAAATTTTAGATTCAGGAAAACTGAAAAATAATCAATGTACTAGTTCCTCCATATGATCTGGGGCTAAGAGTGTGAATTATGCTAACAGCTCTGTAAGCGTATACGAGGTGATGCTTTGAGCTAAAAGCTAATATCGGCACGTCAACATGGTCTTATGGACTATGCATAAAGAGTCAATGCTAACATGCTGATGTTTAGCAGGCATCATGTTTATCAAGTTCTTCATAATAGCATGCTAAAATTTGCTAATTAGCAGCTTGGGGTGTGATTAATTATTACGTCTAGAAAGTATTCAACAAATTTAATTATTGAGTTGATGATGGTGGGGAACTAGGTGAAAGGTCGTCCTGAGGGAGACTTTAATGTCCATACAAAAATCTGGCAATCCATCTAATAGCTCTTGAGAAATTCTTAGGTGGCAGATTAACCGACCGGTATTGCGATCCTTAAACAGGACATTGAAATGGAACACCTGCCACTTTTGTGACAGTTACAAAATGTAAAAATGTCTCTATTATTCATATTATTTGACAGCATGTGGAAATGTGCAAGGTCTCCTTATATCTACACGAACAGCAATTTCTTCAGAATGCACGATTAAGTATTCACATTCATTTGATTGACAACTGGCAGCAGCTACATGTGTCTCTGTTTCTGCAACCTGGGTAGCTACAAGCCTTCATGTCACCCGTGTGCAGAGTAATTGATTATGTTTTTACGCCTGCTTAAATGTATGCTGCACCTCTAAATATAACATACATCTGCCGTAACCCAGTTGCCAGCTTGGTAAGAAGCATCAATCTTAACCTAAAAATAAAAAACACCTGCTACAGCTATTACCAAATGTTCCAGCAAGAGATGTCTAACATATCGTTCTGATCCCAGCAACTTCGTAATATCCACCACATGGAACCGTTAGACATCAGGGTGGTTTCGCCAAAACTGACTGTTGTACTGTGACAGTCTTCTCTGACTTGTTTGGCAGGCTAACCTGTGACTGAGCAATGAGTGACGGCTAAAGTAAAGCTCGCGGCCATCTGCGTTTCAGTTGTGGTACATGACATTTTGTCCTGCAGTGACTCACTTTGAGTCCACGGATCTGAGAGAAGAGCTCAGGGGAACAGAAACTGCAGGAGAGGAAAGAAGTCTTATCAATTCTAGTTTGACTAAGTGTTTGTCCCCTGAGTGAACTGTCCGGGGACTTTTTGTGTATATCTATCGTCTACATGTGCAGTAATGAGGTGTATTATACAGTGTTACAAGCTGTTTATCTGGTGAATACTCGTCAAAATAAATTGTATCCGTGACAGAATAATGTCCACGTTAATTGGTGTCCTAGGTTATGCATTGTTAATGAAAATTATGGCAAAGTTTAACGCACCCAATAACATGGACTTCACTGGACTAGAGCAGAGGCCAGATTGGCAGCAATGGTCTTAAAGGTACAGTTTAGCTATTAAAGCTAAACCTGGAGAACTAGGTTAAGTGAAAATAGAGAATACTCAAGATGAATTAATCATTGGGATTCTAGATCAAACGTTGGGAGGAGCAATGAGATGGTGAGACAGTCATGGGAAGTTATAGTTGCAACAACCTAGGCTAGACCAAGACAGGGAAAGACAGAGCACCTTCAAGGTATTGGACTTTTTCAAGGTGAAATCAAATCAGAGCACATCTATACATCAGATTTTATTTATCGTGGAATTAAATCTATTCCATTAAATCTACCAGATAAAACTCAATTACAGTGATCTTTAAAATGGACAAAGTGCAGACACAGAGCTGGAAACGAAGTGCAGCATCATCAAGGACTTTGAGGAACCAACGGAGGTCCCGATAAGAAAACAGCAGAGGCGAGGATCTGTAGTGACTTTAAATGGCTGAATGTGGCTGTGAGGAGGGGGAGGTTAATTTGGGATCCCACAGATGACATGCTGCCGTGGCTGGCTGGATCCTGCATGCTTTCCCTGCTTGAAGAGGCAATCAGCTTTTTGAAAATTGGGCAAAAGAGAGTAAATTAGCCAAATCGACCTCATATTGATCATGGGGAGATAGTGTTTCAAATGGCTCCCATTTGGGATTTTTGGATGATATCCTTGTCCATGGCAGGGATCCTGGAGACTGCAGGCTTGAAGCTTAATGACAGACAGTGTTGGCTGTGCAAAAAAAAAACGACCCACCTACGTAACTGCAAAGACAGAGATGACTTCCATTTGGGCCTGTGAGGCACTTACCTAATGTATATGGTCTAGACAACTTCATAGTTCACCGAGACCACAAACCGCCGGTTCCCCTGATCGACAACAGAGACCTCGACACAGTTCCCTGGTGTGCTAGTGCCTGCTCATGCGTCTGATGAGATACAGCCCCACTGCAGAGCATGTGCCAGGAAAAACACTGACAGCAGCAACACCCTCTACAAACGCCATTACCAGTGATGCAGCATCTGAGGATGTGGCTCCCCCAGCGTAGCCTGTGCTAAACCCCCATGGTGGAACAGATTAAACAGCATCGAGCATGGACTATGAGCTGCAGGTGGCGATCCAGAGTGTGTGAGCAGCGTTCCAGTTCAAGTGACAGCATACCCCCAATGGAGTAAGAAACCTGTGATCCTCAAATAGACATGGGCTTCGCACCTACATCTCACACAGCATGAGAGGTGACGTCCTCCGCTGTGTGCGACGGTCCGGGCTGGAGACTGAGATCCAAGAGCTGGTGACAGTGACCTGAATGTATATAGACCAGACCGAAGCTGCTTGTCAGAGTCCATTTTCTGGAACTTTCCCCGTCAGCCTTTTAGTTAAATGTCCGGAAAATGTGTCAGCGAGCTCACGTGAGAATAAAGCAGGAAAGTTCCCCCTGTGGATGGGCATGTTAATGACGATTCTAATATAAATATCTCACAATGAAGAAGAGGTGCCATGTACGTAGAAGACAGCAACGAATATGTCAACAGCAAAGAGTGTATACACTTCTACAATCCTGGATGAGAAGCAGATAGGAATTCACTCGGGACTCAATACATTTTCTGCGCGTCTGAAATCTTGTCTCTTTCCTGCAGGTTGTTCCGCACTCAAGGCTTTTTCAAGGAGGCAGCTCTGACCGACAGAATCTACAGACAGAAAGTCTCTAATGCACCACTAACAACCCAATCAATGAGAGGTCAACTAAGGTTGAACACACAGGATTCTTGAACTCACCTAAACCTTGTTTCCCTCTGGTATTCCCCTAATCGGACTCTTGAAACCTCTGCTCTCCTTTGGAAACACGAGAGTTTAGTTGCTCGTGCTTTTACTAAATAGGCCAAACCAGTGATTAAGGTTATCATATGGCAAACGTCTGAGTCAGCGCCATCTGAATAGGCGTCATCAGCTGTAAGCAGATACTTTGGTCTTTTTCTGCCAGAACGCACAAGCTCATTTTTCACATGTGGCACTTTCCCATGGTTCCGTGTGAAAAGGCTGAGAAAAACTATAAAGACAAATGACCCATTGTCTTCCGGCTCCATAAAGGAACACAACACAGCAGTAAAGTCTGTGTGTTAATGTCGCAGAGCTGCATCTGCACCATCGCTCCGTGACAAATGATTCCACTGCTACAATGAACTATGCTGAACTTTTGCTCAATTATATCAAACAACGGACAAACCTCGGCAATTATGATGCATAGATTGGATGAGCTTCAATCTCACCTGTGTCAAATTGTTGGTGGGAAACGACGTCTCCATTGTCCCCCTGAAAGCCGCTGTAATTTCAGACGGACACCAGATATTGAAGTGGTGTCTGGGTTTGCTCATGATTTTATAGATCGGATATTTTGTTCGTTTTCATGAACGAGTCAAATGACCTTGCATCAAAAAGCTAAAATATAATTGGGAGGTTTGCTGTGCAGGTGAAAGAACAGTATTTCAAGTTTAAACTTTTAATGTTTTCCAAGGGGCAGTTTGATCAGCAGCAACTCCTGTATTTCTTCATGCACATGTTTCTTTTGGTAGGTCTGGGTAGATTTGATAAATTGCCAACGACAGCACTGCAATGCACTGATACTCTCCTGTTGAGTATTTGCAGTATACACTTAAATGATCCTGTCTGGAGACAGTGCATATTTTTAAGCATAAATGCACCCAACATTTGGTTGCAAGTGGTTAAACAATATTTATGTTATAGTTTATAATATAGGTCCAGAAATATACAGTAAGTTTATATATATGTACAGTATTAAGGTTCAATGTGTCCTATTTGTCGGTATATGCAGTGTTTAATTATATAGTGCATTTTCATTCTTCATAAAGTAATAAGTCAAAGTGGAAGAGAATCATTATGGAAGTGAAATAGGAACTAAAATGCACTCCAAGCAGAAAAAAGCATTTGTTTATCTCCCTGTTCTGCTAAACTTAAACAAAATGGAAAGAAGTCAGGACGTCTCACATCAGTGAACAGCGCCGCGCTCCGCTGCCGCATGTACAGAGATGATATATCGTCCCCACACACATTTTATAAATCATAAGACACGGCCCCTAATGTGAGCGAACATTTGCACTTTAAGCATAAAATCTCTAATCATAGAGAAAAGCCTCATGCCTACTTTATCTTATGGAAGGTCGTACATCCTGTAATACGAATGAAAGAGGCACGTGAGCAAGGCATGAACATGGAAAACGGTTGAAATGTATTTTCACTGGCAGCTTTAAGGAGAACTGTTTATCTTGTAAGCTGTTTTTTAGAATTAAATGAACTGTTGGCAGTTTTTAAAGCATTTAAGAATTGTTCAACTATGATTGTCTCAGACTAGAAACAGGGAAATCTACAAGCTTAATGTAAAACTGATGTATGCAAGATGGCAGTGTTCGTATCAGGAATATTTTGGCTTCATTTCTAAATAGCTTCATTTAGGAGCTCCTCTGGAAATGTTAAAACTGTGGAAGCTCAGTTCCTACTGGCGATTACGATCATGTGATGTGACCAAAAGCTCCAGAACAGCTACTAAATGGCCCTGGAGGCGAGATCATGTTTGTCCACCTCTGTTTCAGGGTTAAGAAGAAACTTTGAAACTCAAACTTGTGCATCTTGTTTTATCAGAATATTGGAGTCTGCTCACTCAGAGCTCCCACTGAGAAAAACAATTTATTTTCTACCCTAAGTATTTGTTCTGCATTTGGAGATTGTAAAGACAGATTTTCGCTTGTGTTCTGTTCAGTTCATTATTTTTTTGTAGAGTTTGTTTCTCCTGTTCCATCTCGTTTTATTTGTTTGCAATATGAGACTTTAGTAACAAGCAATAAGTGCAGACGTGATGGCGTAAGACATATGTCGTCTCTGCCGTTTATTTTGTGATATTTCGTCCTCCTGCCTTCACCGGACCATGATCCTCCTGGGGCACTACTAGGCCACTTTTTGCGTTTCAGCTCGACACAGTTCAAATACGGATCAGATCTTCACCTCTGAGTCGGCCTGTCACGCAGGGGCCGAGCAGGACAGCTGGTGAAGACGCTTCCTGCTCCAAGGCGCTGACAGACTGGGAGCAGACCTCAGGGCAGACCCGGGTCACACTGGAGGAGGAGCACCGCTTCCCATCTGGACCGACGTTGCCCGAGGCTCCAGCTCATTAGATCTCACCAGTCGCAGCGATACTTTAATGAGGATCGGATTTGTTAAAGAAGTTTCACGTTCAAGTGCTGCCGTTTAATCCGTGGATACACAGAGATACACAGGAGGCCTTGATTATGAATTCACCTTCAAAACACAGCAGACATCCTGGGTTCTTTGTCGTGTTATAACAGTAACATTCAGGATATTCGGGTCTAACACACAACTGTTCCTCTTCTGCTGCAGTGTGATCTCTGTGCTGTGCATTCGCAGATGATAAATTACCCCTGAGACTCTCCTCGGGTCGCGACAAGCTTTTAATGGCGAATGAATAAAGATAAAAACCAAATATGTTCAGCTCTTCCTCCCGAGGTATCAGAACGTAATCTTAATATTCGAAGCAGTAACATTTGCTGATAACATCTCCACTGAGAGGGTTTATGTTGAAGCTATAAAAGTGATTTAATCAAGTTTTATTTCCACTTATAATGTTTGTTTGAAAGAATCTCACTGCGGCAAATAAAATGTATTCAATTGAGAGAACTGCACTGAAAATGCATCAGCAACTTAAATCACTTTTTGGCTTCAGACACTTTATAATGAAATTTTAAATTAAAATCTAAGTGCGATATCGTGATACAATAATAAAGTTAGAAAGAAAAAAAAGAAAATTATGAACAGGACAGAGACAAGAAATTGAAAAATAAAAAAGTTGGGTTCTTGCGTTTAAGCTCAAGCGAGAAAAGTCCTGATGAAGCATGTAGCTTATAATAATTAAAGATGTTTTTCATTACTGCTGATTAGGTCATGAATATTTAATTTTGTAATGAAATGCTTTTTGAGATAAGATTGGAAACGAAGCTTTGAGGGTCTTTAAAAGAACATCAGGGAAAATAAAAGAAGAAAACTGGACCTTTAGGGCAAAACACAAAGAAAAAATTAAACACAATTTTCCTCCACTAAGGTTCTGTTGTCATTTCTGTCCATTTGTTCTCTGTTTGTCAGCAGGAGATGGGGCTTGATATTCAGGCGACTGATTTCAATGAGATTGTGCAATTTGAATTTAAGGGAACTGAGCGCATGCCTCTGCTGATGTGCTATCATCTTCCTACACAGGAGAACATTACACATGGACACACGGGGAGACGCCAGGTGAATTATAAACAAAAATGTTAAAACCCTTCTCGCTCTGATGGGATTATCATAAAAACCTAAATGGAAACAGGATGATTGCAGATACAAAAAGAAGAATTTACAATTCACCGCATATTCCGACAGCCGACCTGTGAATTCAGTCCAGATTATAAAGTATTTTCTATTGTTTCAAACCTGAAGAGAATAAAGAAACATGAATGTCCTCCAGAGCTCACAGTCTGACCTGCTGTGTGCTCGTACCTGCCTGTGTGTGAAGTGCAAACATCACATCTCTCCACTGAACTGGCACGACTGCCTCAGATATGCTGTTGGCATGACAACCAGCGAGGATTGAAATGACGAGTCACATGACACGGCCAAGGTTGAGCGCAGACAAAGCCAGAGAACATAATCATTTTATTTTTTCTTCCTTTTTTCCACGAGGAACAACTTCACAACAGACAGCGTCGCACCAACAAAGGGGCCAATAACAAGATGTTCTGTGCCAATTATCCCAGGGACATCCAAGGGGGGTGCGGGGGGGCCTCCTCTGCTGCACGGCACGGCCGAAGTGGGTGTATATTCCAGCCCGGCACATCGTGATCCCACAAGTGTTGGTGAGCCGCTCACAATCGCTGCGGAAACAGCTCCTGGAGGAAAGGTGAGGCGAGAGGACAGAGAACGAAAGAGAAATGAGTCGAAATCTGTAAACACAAGGCCAAGCCTGGGCGTCATGGCAACTGAGTCCCTCTGAATGAGATGTTGGTGTTGCGGCGTCATGTTTGCCGAGTAGCAGGACCCCAGGACGCACATGGTCACGGAGAGCTGGTCCCAGCGAGAGCATGAGCACTGAGGGGCTGCGGTCATTCATACTAGACTCTCCTCCACCCGTCCCCCGAGAGTTCAGAGGACTCAACCTTCACTGAGACAGACCTGCAGCTAGAGAGATACAAGGGTCGGCTTTCTTTATACCTCCTATTTACAATTAGCTTTAAGTCTCGCAGGAAATCTGTTGTTAATTGATATGTTTGTGTCAATTAACAACAGATTTCATTTGATCACGCTCCGTAAGATCTACTGGAGAACGAGGATGACACTCTGTAGAGCTCGTACCTAAATTCAGTCGAGCTGCACCAACCTGCACAAACTCATCGATATTAGTTCCCTAAATGTGACTGATTTTCTTCAACAACATTAATCGCTTCAGTTGCTTTTGCGTAATTTCTTACAAACCAACAAACAAACAAACAAACAAACGGACAGTCGTGGAAACAGAACCTCGTTGTTGGAGGTATGTGCTGTGCAGAGAGATGTACAAGAACATTAATGGGAAGTGCTGGTGTCTATTAACTGGGAAATGTGATACTATTAAAAATGCATTATGTTTATTCTTTCATACAATTAGATGCATGTTGCTAAAATGCAGGAAATGTATTTTCTATTCCAGGAATATACTGTGTACATGTGAATGTGTATATATGTATATGTATATGTGTATATGTGTACATGTGTGTATATTTATATGTGTATACGGTGCAGCAGGAAACATGATGCAGACTCAGAGGGTGGGAGGTGTTGTCTCTGAGTTTAGGTTGAGTGATGCAGGCGGCTGGTGGAGGCTGGTGTGGGAAGACGGACGAGGATGTGACTGACGGACAAGCTGGAGGACGGGAGACACACACACACACACAAACACATACATACACACACGTTGTCATAACACAGTCACTCTTTTCTTACTTCTCAAAAGAGAGGAGGAGGAGGAGGAGGAGGTTTGACAGAGTTTGCGGAGCCGTGCCTGAGCTGACAAGGGGCAGAAAAAGTTGAAGGGTGCTCATTTGTCAGGAAAGACACTGAGGAAGAAGGAAACACTGAGGCGTTGGCGTGGCGTACATTTTAAGTTGGAGCTTTCAGGCGTCATGGTTCCTCCTTCTGACGTTTGTCCACACAGAAAGTTGCTGCCTTTGTTATGTGAGGATCCAGGAGGTGAAACTGGTGTAGGCCCCAACATGAGGAAGGGCCCTTTAAACCCTGGAAATAAAGGTTTGTTATCTGCGCCACAGAGGTTGTGATTTCATGTGTGTGTCTGTCTCTCTCTTGTTCGGCCTTAGTTCTCGTGAGGCAGGTCAAAGAATCGTCGAGAGGCAGCTGAGGAGAAGTGTGGAAACCGAGAAAAGATCTGGGAGAAAAGTTCCAGACAAATTTGCATGTCTGCTGGAAAGAAAGAAAGAAACCCCCTCATATGACTGTGGAGGAGGAGCTGGAGGGATGTGTTTCCACTGAGCGGAGACAAGGAAGAAAAGACTTATTATGCACAAATGTCCAATTCCTCATAAAGACACAAATTGATTTACAAATAACTTTTCAAGCTCAAAATCTAATCAGCCTCCATTTGAGCCCATAGACACCTCGTCACAAAGTCAGTGTCTGCAGTACAAGCTACATGTGGATGAGTCAAAGTATTTTATTTCTTAAGTTGTAATATTATAAGAAAACAATGTCGTAATTCTATTTGACTAAAGTCGCAATATTACGAGAGAGGAAGTTTAGATTTTTCTAGAAAACTAAAGTCACAATATTACAACAATAAAGTCAAAATATTTAAAGAAAAAAGTAAACATTTTAAAGTTAGTAAATCGTAGTATTACCAAAATAAAGTCGTAGTATCAGGAGGAAAAATTTGTGATTTTACAAGAATAAAGTCAAATATTACAAGAAATAAAGTCATAATTCTAGAAGATCAGTGTTTAAATGAGGAATGTGGAACATCTTGTTAGTTCAAGTTTCCTTATCCAGAAGGAGGTGAACTCCAGCGAGCACCAGTTCTCCGAGCTGCTTATGTGTTGCTGTTTATTCTCGTAATATTATGATTCTTTCTTTCCTTTAACTTGGACATAATACTCCATTGAACAGTCTTTGGCAGGAACGTAAAAGGTTCAAATTGAGCTTTAGTCACAGTCCTCACAGGGAAAAACGAGTCGGATTAAAGGATTAAAAGAAAAACTTGTGGTTTGTTAAGTAGAAATGTTCAACTTTAAGACCGTGTGGCAGCCGGCGGCACAGGAGACATCACACAGACAGACGGAAGAGGAGATTCCACTGAATATCAACAAATTCCTGGATGTAGTTTAGTCAAGAAAGTGAATCTAAAAAGAAACCGAGCATGTTGGGGTGTTGGGGTGTGTGTGTGTGTGTGTGTGTGTGTGTGTGTGTGTGTGTGTGTGTGTGATTTGTCAGAACTTGAAGTGATCTGCAGGAAGCGAGGGAGAAAACTCCTGAATCAAGAGAAGAAAGACTCAAAACAACAAAGAGTGTTTACGAGCTGTGTTATCTGGTTGTGCTCTGACTTTTGCACATCTCCACTTAATGTGTATTTTTCGATTCCATAAGTTCATGAAGTAAAAAGTACCAGCGTGTAAACATTGGTAAAAAGCTTGTTCTTTATGCCTGTTTGTTGTTGGTGCTGTTTTTAAATTGTTCTTACGGTTTTATATTCAAAGAAGGGAAATACAAAGAAAGCGAATATAAGTTCCTGCTACTTCACATGAACTATTTCCCTCTTTCCTTCCACCCTCGTCTTTTCGCTCAGTGCAGATCCTCAGGGGGTAAAGATGGTGTCAGGACCCGTCTAATCAACAAATCTCTCTCTGAGCGTCGCCTCCCTGGGTTCCTCCACTTGACTTTCATCTGGATCCCCGGTGGAGCGGTGAGTCATCGGTGTGTGACCCGTTTTTCATCCGTGTCCACTCCTCCTCCCTCCTTTCCTCCATCACTCCTCCCAATTTCAATAAGCTAATCGATACATTCATAAGTGCATTAAATAATGCATATAGTTATTTTGTTTCTCCCTCAGTCAGTCAGATGTCCTCACTTTTCAAGGTTCCTCTGCTCTTTTAAACTCAGCCAAGGAGGTTATGTATTTGTCTCTGTGTGCTTGTTTGCCAGTTAGTTTTTTTGAATACTGAATTGATTTGGATGTGGTGGTTTAGGAAAGAACCCATTGCTCAGGATCCAGATCATGAGGCGGAGGCAGGATCTTTTAATAGGCTCTTCTTTCCATCACACCCCACCCCTCCATGACATTTTAATGGAAATCGGTTGAGTAGTTTTTGCATAATCCTGCGAAACACCTCCCAAACAAACACATGTAACAAAGCCATCTTCACTGCAAACACTGTGGAAGTATGTATAACTGTATATGCATACACATTTATATGTAAATTCATGACAGTATATATGTGCTTAGGTGGGTGTGCATGGGATTTTCATGCCGGAGACCTTCATGTTCTCATCAGTGAGTCTTTCATTGAACCAAACTAAATGTTTCAATCGCATTTAACCACAGACTAGATCTGAGAAACAGATGCACATGTCTTAGTCATACATTCCT
Source organism: Hippoglossus stenolepis (assembly GCF_022539355.2). Taxonomy (NCBI): domain Eukaryota; kingdom Metazoa; phylum Chordata; class Actinopteri; order Pleuronectiformes; family Pleuronectidae; genus Hippoglossus; species Hippoglossus stenolepis. The sequence continues at coordinate 14,387,665 of NC_061502.1, forward strand.
TATTTCACCCGTCTGTTCGGCACATGCATGATCTCTGACGTCTTAGTCCGTCTGTTCTTACACATTCTTCTTCTTCACCTCTGTCCATTTGTTTGTTCGTCAGCAGAATGGCGCAAAAGCTAGAGAATGGATTTCCACGAAACTTGGTGAAACGATGGGACCTGGGCCAAGAAAGTAACTGTTTTGGCGTAGATCTGGAAAAAGGGGCAGAACCAGGGATTCTTTCTTCTCACCAATTTCCGAGGGAATATATCGTCAATCTTGATGAAAATATAAAAAGGTGTCTATGGGGGTGATACCTATGAGTGTGTGGTGCAGGTTGCTGAATTATGAGGTAGAGGCATGTGCTGCCATTCCAGTTTTCAAAGATTTGAGCACACATGATGTAATACGCTGGCAGGATTTTTTTAAATATAGTCGTTTTTAGGAAGACGCTAATCCTGAGAAGTTTGGTTACACAGAGACGTTCATTATTAAAACCATCAACACAGCGACTGTTTATTCTGAATAACAGGGCAAATATAATATAATATACTCTTAAATCCTCACAAAATAATACTTTAACTCAGATGAGCAGCTCTGCTCACAAAGACAAACAGCCTGTGCAGCACAAAGGCTTTTCTCTGCTCTCCTTCGCTAAAGCTCTCATTTTCAAAGCGTTTCCCCGAGCTCCATTATATCAATTACAAACTCCCCCTCACACCAAAATCCTCACTCCATTTTCTGCTCAAAAAAGCGTAATTGCAAAAAGAAGCTTCCAGCATCTATTCTCATTCCAGCCTCTCAGCCATGTCATGTTGATGCATAACAATTTTGAAAGGCAATTTGTCATAGATTTCTCCTTTTGTTTGTTTTTGATTTGACGATTGTTTACAAAATTCATCAGCGTGAAAATGTACTTATTGTGTTTTTCTTTCTCTGGAGAAATTAGAATAAGAAAGACACAGTCGTCCGTTTTCATTGACACGTCAATCAGCCGGCGTCGGGCCTTGTGAGGGTGTCAGAGTGGAGGAGCAGGGTGTTGAAAAGCCGCCGCCGTGGCTGAACACTGTCGGCTAAATGAAGCTTCCAGTTTCCTCCGCTCTAAAGCGCCTCATCCTCGGGAATCAAACACCTCGCCGGTGAAACCAAGTCGTGTCATTAGTGTAGCTGGAAGCCGAGAGGAGGAGGGGTTCACAGGAATCAAATGGATCCCTGTGGAGAGAGCTGAAGAGGCAGAGCAGAGCTGCACCCAACTCCGCTGCCACGTTAAGAGGAAGGGGTTTCTATTAGAGGAGGCTGCCGCAGGTTCAAGCTCTCGCTCTGGCTCTGACGGGAATGACGCAGGCCCGTAATTGACATCAGGAATGAAGTCACGTTTTCAAATTAGAGGCCGGAAGAGCAAATAAACAAAAAGATGTGGAGAAGATCCGACTCCAGCTACACTCAGACCGTATCGTACTCTGTGCTGTGACAGTTATAATAAAGTTTCCTGTCCAAAACAGAATAACACGTCACGAGAAAAATATATTTTCAGTTTATACCGAGGAAACATTTAATTATTATTATTATATTATATTATTATTAAACCATTATTATTATATTATATCTTAAATCCCATTATATCCTCTTGATCACGTGAGGATTCACATCAGTTCTGGATCGTGTCATGAGAATAAAACAGCTTTTCTGCTTCATTTACATTTACGTGGTTGTGTCCAGGTGCAACTACAAGCTTGTGACGCTTTAAACGTTGCTGCTGATGTTTCCTATGCTGAAGGAGATAAGATAGGAAGCACTGAAGCTCCTTTCCTCATCCTTTAGAGAAGTCAAACAGCTCTTATTATTCCCTGTGATACGCTGGCGACCTGGTAGGGGTCGAACCATGACTCTCGCCCAATGTCAGCTGGGATTGGCTCCAGCCCCCCCCCCGCGACCCTCAGGAGGACAGATAATGGCTGTATGGAGGTTGGGCCTTGGCCGAGGTGTGTGCTCTACTGAGGGACATGCCAGTCTATGAATTCCAATGAGAACCATCTCTCTGCCACTCTTTTGTTGAGTGAGTGAGACGTCACACTATTTAGACAATCCACACCAATAAACACAAAAGTAATAAGGAGGCAATGTTTTAATGCGATGTCGTGGAGACGTTCTGTGGAGAAAAGTGCAAGTTTCGTTTCGTTTGAGATCCCAAATAAAACTTGTGTCGGACTCGTCACAGTGACTGTATTCGTTGAAATGGAACAATCGATCCCTTTAATCTCTCCTCAGTCGGCAGTTTGATTGAAATATTCACCATTTATTGATCGTTTGTTGATGTGACTCATGTAAACTGTGTCTGCCCCATTTTCACAGATGAAGCACTGATGCAATTATTCACTCATGTAACAATTAGTCCATGCGGAGCGAGACAAACGATTTATCTTGTCTTCTGCTTTTTATTGTGCATCAGTGTAATGGGTCCGGTCGGTGAATGGCCTGTGGTTTGAAATGGGGCCGTGCTCAGCGACATTTGCTCATTAAAGGGAACATAAAGGCAGCTTCACAGACAGAGATCGAAGGGCTGAAGAAACCGAGAGCACGAGAGACGTATCAATAATGTAAAGATATTTCACCAGTGTTTTTGTCTCAGAGCTACAGGCAGCGCAGACAACAGTGTTTCTGCTGTGTCAGCGTTGGGACTGCAGCTGTGCCTTTGCCGAGTCCATTTTCTTTACAACGTTCCCCCCGAACATAATGACGCGTGGCAACGATGAGGCCGTTACTTCTGGCGTCTGTGCGATGAAACTTCATCGAGGAAAAAGTAAAGTATGCAGACGTGCCCACTGAGCAGGGAGTCCATCATTTTCACACATCAGCAGCAGCAGCAGCAGCAGCAATGTGGTCCTGCAGCTATGCCACATGAGAAAAATCCAATTTACCCGTCTCCAAAACACTCTGCTTCCTCTGTGAGTGTGATTATCTGCAGATCTGCGAGACCTGCATGAGAATAGATTCAGGAGATCCCATTTTTTGGTGTAGTTGTTCCTAGTGTTTGATGATTACATCTGGAAATTGCACTAAAGGCTTCAGGGATGATAAATATATTCAGGTGACAACAACAAACCTGCAGGGAAAAGCCGAGATTTATTCAGACCAACATTAGAACACACTGTCTACTCATGTGACATAAATACAGCATCTATAAAATCATTTGCTGGTCAACATGGAGCCTCCAAACCCCATTAACTGGATATTGAAGCTGGCAACTTGATATGGCAGGGACTCAAAATGGCGGCAGTCGGTGACTGAGTGGCTGAATCCAAAAAGTGTAGCAGACGTCTCCACACTCGCAGACACGACGGCCACATTATCAATGACTCGAATCCACAATTCATGTGAATCGACGAGGAGCCACAGGCAGACGTCCACTTCCAGAGAGTGAAGAGTTCACAACATGACCCATAATTCATTGCAACGTGGACGCAAGGACGTAAAAGTGAGGGATAGAAATGATCTTAATCATAAAGGAGAGCAAATAATCTGTAGTCCAAATCTAATGCATATAGATTATGCAACCCTACAACATGCAGGGATTTCTGCAGGATTTTATTCTGAAGGTGCCAAAGACGACGCATCTCCACTTCCTTCCGTTATACAAAAATAAAGCTAAAATATCCGGGGTATGCATGTCGCCATCTTGCGCCTTTGACGTCATTTGGAGTCTGCGCAGTCGTGATTGGGAGATGTCGATACACTTGATTTACCAATGTTAGCAATCATCTTTGAGATAAATATATTTAACAAGTGCTTTGACCTATTAGTTTGGTCCGTGTCCCATCCTCTAACATGGAGGAGGCAGGGGTTTATGACCTATACTGTGGCCAGCCACCAGGGGGAAAGAAATCTCAGCAACAGAAAAAAGATAGTAGTTCGAGGTCAAGTACCCTCTAAAGTCAAGATTGTGGAATAGTAGGGGGGTAAATTGTCCAATCCACTAACATGGAGGAGGTGAGCTTTGGGTAAGCTGTCACATTGTGCGTCTTTATATAGACTCTGTGAACTGGGGCTGCAGAGCTTGATGGTTCTCAAACACCCTTTCATCTATCACTATTGTTTTTTGTAATTTGATTTATCATGTGTAAAGTTTCTATCACTAAACTGAGGAGGGTCCTGTGCTGTTAGCTAACTATCTGTCCCGTCTGGTTTTGAAACCTTTATTGGTTTAGTTGACATCGTCCTGTATTCCCTTAAATAAAAGTTCTGTTTCGAATCAAATCAAAACAAAGTATTGTTTCCACACAGTGTTTTTACTCCGGAGACTCAATTTATAGAAAAATAAAAATGAAAGGATTCAGTCAGAAGTGTAAAATGGAAGCGAAATAAAAAATAAATAAAAGATTCGATGCCGAACAACCGAGTGAGAGCAGCACCAGGAGACATGTTTGCTGCAGGGCATCAATGTCGACCTGACAGCCGCTGTTGTCTGAAACATCAAGGTCTCCGTGGCGACGACACCCGCCGCAGCCCGGTGTCTGTTCCTACAGGCGACTGAGGGAAGTGGGAAGAGAGAGTCAGGGGCCACGCAGACCTGAAATCTCCCACTGATCATAAACAAGGAGCCGCGAGCGTCAGGCCAGCGTCACCGGCCTCTGTTGTTCTCCGCAGGCGTCTGAATTATTGACTTGAACAGTGCTCCCCTTTGAACTGATGACCTCATATTGACAATGTGAGAGCGTGAGGGCAGCTGAGGATCGCTGCTGTCCACGAATACACTCTGGTGCCGGTGCTGCAGACGGAGCGAAGGTCGCAATGCACCTCAATGTGTCTCGCAAATCTTCGTTGTGTTGTAATGAATCACCACAAAAGGTAATAATGGCACACACACACTTATGAAGGCATCGAATAGAATAAACGCCGCTGCAACTTCTCCATATACATACTGTATACGGACAGAGCCCACTGTGCGTACTCGTACTGTGCACGTCTTCTGAAAGGACACGTACAAAAAAGGGAAAACGAAGCAGTACCGCCAGAAATCCTGGGGGAAGTGTAACCGATAGTTGAAGCTACACAACCATAGGACACGAACAAGAATTTTCAACAATGGCGGAACTTTTTGAGGAGAGACTCTGCAAGTTTATAAAATACTAGGGGGATCTAAATATGATGTAACTTTGCTTGGGCACATTTCTGTGTGTATATGTACAAAATATCTCAATAACACATGGATGGAATTTCACCAGATTTGGTGGGATTGTTACTTGGGAGCGTTTCGAGTTGCTTTGTCGAAAGTCAAGATCAAAAAACATTTTTTTCAAGATATCTCCAGACATAATAGAGAAAATCGAAAGTTTTCATTTATCAGAAAATTATTATCCATCATATGATTAGTTACTTCATGAAGAAGTTCGAAAACGGAGTCATGCAGAGTTTAAATAATTCAACACCACCTGAGGGTTCTATCTATATATAGATAGAAAAATAATTCATGATCATATCGTAGAAACGTCATGACATCGCTATGAAATCCAGAAAGGGCATCATATAGTGGAGTAATGCATTCACTTTTGCAACCAATAATATTAGAGACACAATTTACAGCTTATTTAGGTGAAAGGTGAAATTAGATCGTAACAATACTAAAAAGTTGCCGATTGAGGTCCGCACAGCACATGGAGGTTATTTATCACTGCTCCAAAGCTTTTCACATTCAGTTTCATCATAAGAAGCTAATTAAGTTACTATTTTGTTATCAAAGCTAACAGAGGGAATGACCAAAGCTACGTTTTACTAAAGGACACTGCAGCTTCTCTATGAAGCGTTTTGCAACCCTCTGTCTTCACAGCCCACTTTGTGTTTTAAGCATCCACTTTACAGCTTTTAGGCCGAGGAGCAGGAACCGTTAATGACTCTCAAAGAAGTTGAAAATGTCACAGCCACAAAACAAGAACGAAAATTACCGCCACTGGCTAAACGCGCTCCCCCACCTCGTGTCCTTCAGTGCCGACATTCTCACAAGCAGCAAAGTTAATGTGGTAAAGAAAAAGCGTGAACCTGGACCCACTCTTATATTTACTGGGTTTTTTTACACCTCGGTTGCTGGAGGGAAGAAAAAAAAAGAATCATTGATTGTAAACAAACTTGAGGGAGCTGCAGAGAACTTGAGTGGTGAAGTGATTACGGCAAATGTTGAGAGCGCGCTGAGGGCTGAGGGCTGCGTGTCAGTCGCTGGAGAAATCTTTGAAAGAAAGAAACTTCAATAAAGAAAACGTCCCGACCTTCTCAGACGACGTGCAGCTGAGTGTCGCAGCTTAGTTTGCTGCATCCGAAGCGTAAATGGAGCAGGCACAGAGGAAATGATGCGAATCGGGAATGTGGCAGCCAACACATCAGAAATGTGTTGGCACTCATCCCACTGCCGGCCCACATTTGTTTTGTGCTATTTGGGCAAAAGTCCCCATTAACCACATGGGCCACTTCAGCTTCACATCCAGTCCAACCCTTACCTGGAGCACCACACGGCTCGTATTTGGGCCACATTTACGAGTTTACAAGTGGTGCAACTTCAGGCTCGCATCCATTTTGTCCGGAGCCACGAGAAGGACAGAAGTGCTGCATCATTGCCTGAAGTGGCCCACATCCGTAAGCCTTAGCTAGTAGCAACCACAGAATACAATACACAGCAACCGCAGTACTACAGCTCATCAGTGACTGTTGAAGAGATTTGTTAAGTCTGACATCAAATAAAAAATAAAAAATCGTTCTTGTCGTAGAAATTATTCACGGCCGCTTCAATATCTCTGGGTGTATAAAACCGTCATGGGAAACCACATCTGAGCAGACGGACCAGTTTATGTGAGGAGATAAAAAGAAATTAGTTCCTGAAAGAAACTGACGATTCCAAAGACAAAGGCAAAATAAAAAAAAAAGGGTCATTGTTCGTCTTTCACATTGTGATTCACTTTTCACTTTTCATTTGTTCATTTCATTATAGTTCTTTTGGTAATATTTTTAGATATATTTATGCACAAACACAGCACAGGAAATTCCCTGTGTGTGTGTTTGCTTAAATGATTTATAAGTATGATTGACTCTCGGCTTTACAAGAACCGACGAAATCAAATCTGCACCACGTTTTGTTGTCTTCACTCTATCTCTGCTTGTATGGTGGCAAACGTTTTAAATCTGAACAGGTCTGATTCACCTGTGGAGAGAAAAAAGTTAAAGCAACACTATGAAACTTTTACTGAGCACAGCAGCGCCCCCTGGAGCCACAAGTGGTGATTATTTCGCCTCGGCTCAAGTGATTTTCAGGTTAAGAAATTGAAACACTACTGGACGCCGGATATTACCCATGATCCCCGGCGACCTGAACGACACTAACAACAGTTTTTAATTCTTTCATATTTTAGGTTTCCGCACTGAATATTGGAGACAAACGCTGGTTTGGACGACTAAAGCTTTTCAACCGCTCGACAGTTCTGCGTTTCTCTTGAACTCGTAGCCGCTCTCCAAAGTGTCAAAGAGCCAGAACAGACGAGTGGAAATGAAAGGAGAAACATTCCCTCTGTTCCAAGTCAGTGATCCGTCAAACTGATGTGGAAGCTGCTGTTTCAAGGTGAGAAAGTTGCAGTGTAGCTTTAAGATGGTGGATTCCTCACTATCCACTGTGGCCGAACCTACAGAAGTAAAACCCACTTTGTGACAACTTATATTTTAATAAAAACAGATTTGAATTATCACGTCCTCACAAACATTCGCCTCGTGACCTCTGATAGACACGGAGGAATCAGCGCCGCAGCTTCATCACCATTTGCCCCAAACGGCAGTGATTTGTGTCCACGTGGCATCGCGCCTGAGAAGAGCTTACGAGAGGGAGAATCAGCGATAATAGATTTCTCTCCTCGACTCCAGCGGCCGAAGAAAATGTGTGCAATTAAATTTCTAATTTCACCGGGGTCGGGTCACAATTGTCTGACTTCATTAGCGAGATCCAAAACTTGTTATTCAAATTGGGCTGCGTTCATTGTGAATTCACTCCATTCACTCACAGGCGTGTCTACTGAAGTGAATTATAATCGTGAAGCCACCGTGTGAATAAAAGAGTCCATGATGACGAATCCTTGAAGTTAAGTGATCTGCGATTTCCACCATCCTGACCTGCAAGTGTCCCTTTTCCGTTTTCAAGACAAATTGCTTCACAGCGGCGAGAGTAGGCCGTCTAATTTCTAAGCTTCCTTCCATCCCCCATGAAACTAAGTCTCCATCGGGTGGATACGTGGTGGGTCGCAGCCTCTGAAGGATGCAGCCCCTGAAGGATGCAGCCTCTGAAGGATGAAGGATGTTGAAGTGTGTTTTGAGTGGGTTCACTTCACAGCACCCGGCGTCCAAACTAAAATCATAAGCACGTCTCAGTTTGAGACTGTTGCTGGTGGCTCCAGCCTGGAATAATGACTATGTTTAAAGGCATGAATGTATATTTTGCCATTGTTGCTTTTTCAACACAATAATAATAAGTCACTTATGGTTTAAGTGGGTACAATCAGACGAAGTGTGAGGACACACGCTGGTTCAAGCTCCACAGAAAACCTGTTCCTGCAGCTCTCATCACAGGGAGGACAGCGTAAATGCATTATTCAAAACGCAGATAATATTGAGATGATAATGGCCTGGAAATCGTCTCTGCTGATTTAATATCCTGTTGGAGCCCGAGCGTCTTCCAGCCTCCAACACCTGAGCAAAGAGAGAGAGCGAGAGAGAGAGAGAGCGCCAAGAGCCGCATAATCTCCCCTGCACCACCTGGGCCCGTGCAAAAAGCCACAGAGTGTGTTTACACTTCCAGATCCATACAGCGGAGGCCTGCATGCCTCCTGCACTCAGGGGATCAAACACACACATGCACACAAGGTGAAAAAACACATTATTGATGTTTCTGGGTGTGTGTTTGTGTCGCAGTGTTTTCACGAGAGGTGAATGATGCAGAAGAAAAAGCCTCATTCGCCAAAAAGAGTGTTTTACCAAAAGGGAGGTTTTGGTTAACATGGTGGATGTGATTTAAGGAGGGGGAAACACAAATAGCTGTAAATGTGTCTGCTGCTGCGGGATCCTGCACCTGCTGCGTGACCGGCCGCGTCTCAAGCTCACGGCAAACAGGTGAGCGAAGGCTTTGATGGGAATCAGTCCGGCTTTCATGTGCAGCCAGAGGGGAGGAGAGCCCGGGGAGTCGAGCTCATCTATCTCCTCCATAGGAACAGTCGCCTCAGGCACCAACACACACACACACACACACACACACACTCACTCACAGGCTTTGTTCCACCCTCGTGTGTTGAACTCCACTGACTCGCAATTCATCCTTTAACTCCTGATCTAAATTCTCCCCCCCCCCCCGCATGACGAAGCACTGTCGTCACCCTCGTCTTAAAATAAAACACTAATTTCGGAGTTCAGAAAACAAGCTGCCACAACACAACTGCTCTGAAACGCCTTAAAGATGCATTCACTTGAATCACCTCAGCAGCAGCAGCAGCCTGGTCGGCTCCTCGGAGAGAGACTGAAACAATAAATTGAGATAATTGAGTTAATTTGCTCTGATTACAGTCGACAGTTACAGTTCAATGCACAAGGCAAATCTCGTTACGTGTCGAGCGAGTAAATCTTCTCTAAAAAACACTGATCAACGTGCAGATGGGCAACAGACCTATAGCAACGATGCGAGGAGGAGAGAGGAAAAAAAAAAAAAGGTTCCCTAGCAACAAGGTTTTCCAATGGGAAGCGAGATGAGCACGTTTAAACATCTGAGGGGAAATGATCTTCATGTTCCCGCCCTTCGCAGGGAGGTCAGTGGTTAACAATGAGAGCGTGAGGTGGAGAGCGGATGGATGCTGTTGCCAGAGGATCCTTCAGTGGAGCATGTGGCTGCCGGGATGCAGGTCCATGAGTTATTGTGCGAGACGTCCTCTGCAAATGGCAAACACACATTTCCTCACACACACGGGTGATGGGAGTTTGTCTAATCACATTTTTCCCCCATCAGGAGCGGCAGAGAAAGATTTCACTTCGCCCGGAGTGTGACATTTTCATTTGTTATTTAGCAGGACTGCGAAAAAACTACTCAACTCATTTATATGAAATTTCGTGGAGGGGGGTGGGGGGGGCAGGACGCAAGGAACAATTCAACATTTACGGAGGGGATTTGGATAAATGGTCAGATCCAGGATTTTCTTTGCTTTCTTGAACAAGGCGAAATAGCCTTTGTGGAGGTGGATGATAAATATTCAATAGTGATATTACATTTGAGCGAATAATAAAAAAGACTTAAGCAGAAGAATGGTTTGATAGAGGCAACCAGCAGCTTGATCGGAAATATTTTCAATGCTTTCATTAGATTTATATATTTTCTCAGTTCCGTTTCCGTTTTTTTCAAATCCATCTTGGTTCCAAACCTCTGACTTTCCGACGCCATCTTCCTACAAAGTGTAGATGAGATCGGTGCAGATAAGATAAACAAAAGAGGAACCACTGATGAAACAGTTGCTACAGGACAAAAAAAAGTCCAAGTACAGAAATACAATCAATTTAAATTGCGATAGATATTCTGTTTGACTGAAATTGACGTTGACATTTCTGTCACTTGCTGCAAAGTGGTTTGGACAAATGGTCACAAACCAACACGCCGTCAGACTGAAGTCAAATGAAAAGGCCACAGTCCGATTACTGAGCTGCACATCCTCCTCTGTGACATTTAAATAGAGTTATTACGTAACACATCGTGCATCCTAATGAGGACGTCCACACCCACAGCGCACCAGTTTGAAAACAATGAGGATTTGTTCCGATCGAGTCGCAATCAGCAGCTGTGAGCCACCAGTTGAACGTCGCTCTGCACCAACACCACCATCAAATCTCCACATCCAGTGAAACCTCCTGGGAGAATTGAATCTACCTCTATGATTTGTTAAAGATGCTTCTCTCTTTTATTTGTCGTCCGTCTGCAGCTCGATTGTTTTTATTGCTTCCTATTTTGTTGAGACTTGAGCCTTCAAACCAAAAGTCACACTCACACAGATGGACACAATCTTACATCAAAAAAGAACTGAGATTTCAGTCTTGGATCTATTTGATCAGAAGACATTTGGAGGCCTCCGACTGAGCATCAGCAAGGACATTAATAACTTAACTGAACCCAGAAGCAGAATCCACGCAGCTTTGTGTTGCATCTATAAATAAGATCTCGGACTTCTGAAGTGTTGTTTCCTGGTTTAAATACAGTACGACGGGACAATGAGCTTTGATAATGTTTACTCCTCCTTCAGTACAAATTAAGGAACTGGTGGACAGAACACAAACAAGGTCGACACTGGCAGGTGTAATTTGTAGCCACAACAACGTCCCCGTTGATTCCAATTAGCTCAGATTTTAAAAAAGATAAATAGAAAAACAAAAAACAAAAAAAAATAAACTAAGCATCATGTTTTCCATTTTAATAAGAACACCAGCAGTCAAAGCTACAAAGAAGTCTACAAGGTAAATGAATGACGCTGAGGCAGTCGATGAAAGGTTTCTGATGGACACGCTGAACTAGCAAATTTGTGGCGGGTGAGAAAGCCTTGAAACGTCCGTCATTGTGATGATGAGGCTGGTTGACGTGGATGTACACAGTGACTGTGGAGCAGTCCAGAAAGAAGGCCCCCGGCTGTGGGCTACGGGATGGCCCGGTTGGGTCTCTTTGGAGGGGGAGGGGGCATTAGCTCGGCGTCGGGGTCTGGTGGGTGTTTCCGGTTCTGGGCTTGGAGTCCCTGAGTGCAGCGGTCCACATACTCCAGCAGGACATCCTTAGTGACGGGCTCCTTGATGCTATTACACACAGCTGGAGGGAGGAAGAACACACACAGGAAGTTACTACACACGTGGTGAAAGCACAATGTATTGTTGCAGTCGCTTTATCACAGGCAACGACATCAAACTGTTCGGGATCTCTGTCACTAAACAACATTTATTCAAACAACCCTCCATCAAACTTCATGGAAATCAGATGAGTAGTTTTGCTTGGTGGAGGTAACGAGCTGAACATCGCAGGCTGATGGAAGGTATCAGAGAAACTGAGATGTTAGTAAAGAGTAATTTGTGGCGCTCTCACCCATGGCTGTCTCATAGGAGTTGGGGAAGCTCTTGTCCACCCGCTGCCTCATGAACACCCAGCTGTTGCTGGCGAAGGTGCACTCGATGATCTTGTTGTCGTACTGTCTCAGCTCTTTAGAGGCCTGTGCAGACACAGATGAGAAGGAGACAACGGTTTGTACTTTCACAAAAGAGAGACAGAAATACTCATGTGCGATTATAAATGGAGACGGATTGCGTCTCAGTGGGACGCATTGATGGTGATGAGCCGGTCTTCAGAGGTGTTTCTGCCGACAGCTACATAACGACTGTACCTGCAGTTTCAGGACTGATATGAAACACTGAAACTTATTATCTTGACTCAGCAGTTAAGAGGCAAAATTAGACTTCTGGGAGCTTTGAAAATCAAAATGCAATAAATGGAATTTACAAATTGGAAAGAAAGCTACAGGGAATATTAAGTTAAAAATCAAGTGGGATCGATAAACAATAAATGTGCAGCCCAGTATGATGGATTCTGTTGATTCTGGCACCAGCAGCAAACAACATGTGTTAGTTTGATATTTCTGCCTTTTTAAATGGTAAGAGGGAGAAAAAGAAACACTACACTGCTGTTTAAATCTGCTGCAGAAAATTGCACATTTTACTGTTCAAATGGGATAAAAGTCATTATTTCACCATCAATAACTATTTGAGGAGTAGGAACTTTAAGCCGGCATCTAAAGTGACTTTTTGTGAGTAACTTTTAGTTTGTGTTTCTATCATTTTCAAGGACAAAATAATATGAATATGATGGATGACTCAAATCAATGTTAAAGTGATGAGGGAGGGGAGAAGATTATGATTATTAGAAAATCGAACAGATCAATATCAAATAATTAAAACGTCATGGATTTTCTTTTGTTGTAAGGCTGCCTGAACGTACAATATGTAACTTCGGCCACTAGGGGTCTATCAACAAAACAATAACGTTTTTTGTTAGTTTAGCAATGTCGTAAAGCAGCGCGGGATCATGGGAGTTGTTGTCGTCACCGCCATTGCAGATGAAGATCTACCTGACGCGACTCACGTTACGCAACGGTGATGAATTTCCTTTGTCATATGTTTTGCCCTGGAAGTTGTTGCAGAGACGGACAAAGCCAAGGGGTGAAGCTGATGTGACGCCAAAATGAAACATCCTTTAATAAAATTGTGGATTTCACCGAGTTCAAACATCGTTGGAAGATGTAAATACACAAGTCGACAAAACATACAACACAGGTCTTGTCCTTTTTGGACATTTTAATGAAGAATTGAGTCTAAAACTGTCGTATTCACTCAGACAGATCCCCTCGTCTGCATCTCTGTGATATAACCCTCATCGACGCAGAGCGACAGCAGCGCCAGCTCGTCCCATCGCTGATTATTACATCACATTCTGCCTTGAAAACAAAATCAACTCTACACGCTGAGCACAATGTGTCACTGTTGAAGTGTATGAAAATGGCACACGATACTGACGACCAAGTATGAGTCAAAGAAGACATTTGAGCATCTGTTGTTTGTTTGTCGAAGGAGTCACTGAGAAATTCTCGTGACTTGGAAAATACACATCCTGGAGCGGCCGGGAAGCAAAAACGTGAAACTGAAATAGCGTAACGGTTTTTTAAAGAGACGGAGAACACAGCAACATGAACATGAGTGCCTGCGATGTGCTCGTCTGTGACATTTCATAAAAGGGATTGTGTGGAGACCCTGTGGACATGGACGGCTGACCTCCGGGGTTCAGAGCGACCACGTGACCTGCTGCGAAGGTCAGAGCGTGAACGCTGGTGCCAGGAAGGCGTTGGTGTTTGGCAAGTCACAAAAAACCCACGAAGGGAGAGCTTGTTTGATCCTGTGTGTGGGGCATCTGGGCTCACAGTGGGGGTCGGAATCACACAGGAAGCAAGAAAAGTGTGAGGAAGGCCGACACAAAGAGAGAGAGAGAGAGAGAATACATGCCAAGAGAAAGACGTGATAGATATTGGATTTCATATGACGACATTTGACGACTCATTAGCATGGAGGAGGAGTCACAGTTGTTTAAAATGTTTATATTTTTCTCCCTCTGATCTCAGTTTGAAGACATTGAGTGCATTAGTAAGACTGACTGGAAATTAAATGTTTATGATTTTAGAGAAGAGGCGGCGGCCGGTGTGAAAGCAGCGACAGAATCGCTAAGCTTTCCTAAAGCTCGACACGACACGCTGCCAGGAAACTGCAAGGGGCCGCACAGGGAGCCGGGGACCGCGCTGCCACAGGCTGGGATCTCTTCCTGCTGGTGAAGGGTGACATGTTGGCTGCCATTCTTCATCACCACTTGGTGCTTAATCCGTCCAAATCCGTATCATTACGGCGACACACGTGCGCCACCAGTTATCAGGGACTTTGGCGGTCGAACTCTTCATCGGCTGCGGAGAAGAGGAGCTCGGTCTCTGCTTTCTTCTCCAACATAAAGCTCATATTTATTGTAAAGAATAATAAGAGGGATGGAAATGATGCAAGCGCTCATTCTAGTATTTATTATTTTGACTTTACTTACAAGAAAATTATGTTTAATGTCTGAAATGGGAAATCCTCACGAAACCCCAATGAAATCACCGTACTCTGACGTGGACAAATCCCAAATACACATAATCACCTGATGCCGTTTTCTTTTTTAGCTCAGTTTCTTAGTTGTCAGTTTCTTAATATGTGGAGTAGCAGCCATACACGGACGTTTTGACTTGTTGTGCCATTAACAAGCCCTATGACACGCTGGTGACCTGTCTACACTATAACCTGCCTCTTGTCCAATCACAGTTGACATTGGCTCTGGCTCCAGGTAATGTATTAAAGTTTTATTCACATTGCTCCTGATCCACTACAAACAGGCTAACTGGCTAACTGGCCATCAGTGTGTATTTCCATCGTCATACGTTGTTTGCCTCAGTCGTTACAGAAGAGACGGGCAAAGCACATTTATCACATATTATATCTTAGTGGTAAAGATAATGGATTATAAGTTTGGATGGTTTTACTGAGAGTAAAGTAAAAGTTTTAAACGTAAGCTTCTTGTTATGGACTTTGTTTTCAACTACTACTTCTGCTACTTAAAAAACAGGTCCCGACACTTCCTCCACCACTTGCTATATTATTTCAAAAACAGCATGTCAAGGTTGGAGTGCATCTTCAGCAGAGGGCCCAGCATCTTTATTGCAGCTCGTACAAAAGCCTACAGAGCACTGCCACAGCCAGGCAACGCATACTGGGATCCCACAGGTGGGGGGTTTTTTTAATGAGAAAAGCAGAGGATTTGGACTGCCAGGAAATATCTGGTCCCAAACTGACAGCATCCAAACCTTAATCTCAACCTGAGAAAGGAAAAAACAACAACGACACATAAAAATAAAGTTTTGCTCACAGCATTGTGTCTGTCGCATCGTGCAGTGAGGAGGAAACTGGGACCAGAAACAAACAACTACTCCAAGTTTATGACATCTGACCTTTTACCAGCCTCAGCACAACAAAACACAGTCAACCTGCTTCCATATCAAATATTGGAATCCGGGCGGGCTGTCGTACCAGGACTCGGCGCCACGGCTTATTAAAACGTTCGCAGAGATACCGACACAGACGAGCCAACATTCAAAGTTTGTAATTTCCTTGAGTAGCCATATTTTGTTTTCCCGAGCCTGCCTTTGTTTTTCGTTTCCAGAGTTAATCAGAAGCGGCCCCCGAGGTCTGCGGCACGGCAGCACTCCGGTCCATTTCAATAAGGAGAGACTAGATGAAAGAATATATAAGTAGAGAGGGAAAGGAGAAGAGGTGCAAACACAAACGCTCCCTCCGCTGATGGAACCCATCAAAACCAATGTTCAATCTTTAATATATGCTTTCAAGCAGAATACATTATCCGCCTTCTCTCCAGTAATATCAGCTCCCTCTAAAATCAGCACTAGTCACCTGAATGACCCAGCGAATTGTGAATTGTAGAGTTCAAACAAATGCTGCAGCATCTACAATGTGATTACTACCAATTACAACGCCAGTCCAACGACCCATTAAATGACATCAGCGCCAGGTCCCCGGTGAACATGAACAACATTTATCATCATCTCATGTGTTCAGACTGACGGTCGCATCCGGACTGAGGCGGAAAAAAACCCATCATATTAATGTGTAGGACTGTCACTTGTGGCAGTTACACAAGAGACAAAACAACAAAAAGAATCTCCACAGACTTTCAAGACACAACCCACAGCAGCGTTTTTTACCTTTTACATTTTAAATAATGAGGTTGTTTGTTGTGCCGCATCATTAAGCGTCTTTCTTACGTGTTCCGTGGGCAGAACGCTCAATTACTGTCAGTCATAGCTTTTTTTTTTAATGCCAGGTCTTAAATAATAGACAGAAGCTGTGGGCAACAAAAGTCAGGAAAAGTAAAGAAAATTCAAACTTATGCAATTATTCACCAGCTGTGACAGGGTTGTTTTCGCCCTGTATATGCTGTATGTACTGTGTGTGTGTGTGCGTGTGTGTGTGTGTGTGTGTGTGTGTGTGTGTGTGTGTGTGTGTGTGTGTGTGTTCATGGATAGATTTTGACTATGTAATAGAGTCAAAATCATACTAAGGAAGTCACAAAAATGGTCAAAATGACGGTCAGGTTTGAAAATGGGTGTGGTCTAGAAGGCGCCGAAAGTGTGTGTGTGTGTTTGGTCCTCTACTTCTGCCTTTGTGAGGACCATGTTAAGCATAGACCCTACAGTAGAAGGACATTTTTGAAAAGTGGGGACCTTTTGGCCGGCCCTCAGGGCTGTTTGAGGGTTAAGACTTTAGCCACTAAGATAGAAGTACAATCTGTGTGTACTTACTTAAGTTAGTAACTTGATTTCTGAGGTCCTGGTTAAGGTTAGGGGTCCAGTTTCGCTTTGGGTGTTCACAATGAATAGAAGTCAATGCAAAGTCCCAATATGGATAGCTAGTATGTGCATGTGTGAGCCCACATTTATCGTAGTTCAGAGATCACTGTATTCCAGTTTCAATCATTCCCTCCATCAAGCATAGCAACAGATGAACTTGCGATGACATCACGCCACCTGTGATGCACGTCAGCGATGAGAAGCGATAAACTAAGTACTGACGAGTCGGAACGTCAACATGTTGACAGGCGTTGCTGCTGTGGCTCCATCATGAGCTGCTCTCCAGTTTAACTTAGCTTCAGTGAGGAGCTGCTACTTTTGATTAGACCTAAAAGCCCTTGGTCTCCGACTCACTTAATGATGCATACGGGGTCGAACAAATTGGGGAAATCACTGAAGGTAAAAAACAGTCAAAGGCGTATCAGCTCTCAGCAGGTGAAGTGCACACCGCCAAACTCTCACCGCCTCATCAAAGCCGCCGCTCTTTGACAGAGAGCTGCTCTTATCTCCGTCTCTGGCGGCTCCACCTGTCAGGCACCATTCAGATTGTTTATGATTAATGAGCTGCACTCATACTGCGCCGCACAGGAAGCCGACTCAATCAGACTGGGAAACTAAACCTAAATGGGGGGAAATCAACAGCCATTAAATTTAGAGCAGGCTTTAGATATTCTACAAGTCAGATCTGGAACACAGCAAATGTTCACTGAAAACTTTTGAAATAAGTGGTGGCTCGTTCGGGGGTGGAAATCTAAATCGATCCCCAACTAGTCTTGACTAAGGAACTATATTTCTTAGAGATCATTGTCTGATTAACAGAAAAGGGCTAAGAGAGATTTGAAGTTAAAGGTATTTAAGTTAACTGCATTAACTTGGATTCATCTTTAAGTCTCAAACCTACGGAAAGAGTAACTTACATCATTCAACATCACATTTTAAATGATTTATGTAAAGACAGTGAGTTGTGAGTTAAAGGTGAAAAAAGTAGTTTTCTACTGTGTTGTTGTTATTTTTAAAGTTGTGTTTCCAAATGTGGAGAACAGCTTCTCTGCTCAAATACTAATACCGTAATCCAAAATGCTGTACTGATGCACAGGCTTTAGAAATGAAACAGACTGTGGAGTTATTCTCTTCAGCGCACCAGAGGTGGTTGATGTTTTGTAAAGTGCTGCAGTGGGTGTTGGTTGGTCTTTAGGTGTGTGGGCGTATTAAATATTCACAAAATACTTCACATTTATCTTGCATACGCTTGCCGTATTTTTAAAAGTACAAAGATGAGCCACGTGTGTGTGCACAGCATCCAGGTGCTTCACTGAGCTGTTGCAGTGGATTCACACTTTTTTCTTTGCAACATAATGTTGTCGACGAATGTTTTTGTCACTTGTGAATCGATTCAGAATCACAGAAGATGGGAATCGTGACTCTAAAGTGGATCTTTTTCTCACCCATTCCCTGGTAATGTTAAACTTAAACCATCATGTTTAAGAAAATGGACCAATAAGTTATCCAACCTTCGAAAAAGTATAAATACAATACAATCTCGCCTATTGATAAGAATGGAAAAAGTTACAGCTTTGTGTTATCTTGCACAAATATAACACTTTTTACAAAGAGACGCAAAGAGATGTTAGATTTTGGGGGGGGAAAGAAGATTGGTGTCAACAGTTTTTAGTATCTGTCAACACCTTGAGCCTGGGAATCTGAATCAACACTGAGAGAGAAAATGACAGATTTGTGCATCTCTAAAAATAGATCCAACAAGCATGAACGATGAGACCGGTTGTAAACAAGCCGATCTTTTCGGTCTATTAGCTGAAAGTGAGTGGGACCGAGTCTTTCATAACAGTTCACTGTAGAGGAAAACCGTTGAATGTTTGATTAACCTGTAAGTTTATTTAAAAGCTGCCTCATTGGGCCATCATGCTCGTTGTGTTGGACCTCTAGGCTACCTGTTACTGCGTTCCTACAAATCACCAATTAAGTTGCTGATTACAAAGTGATTCCAACTGACAGAAACTATTTGGCCGTGTAATGCAGTGGTAGAAACTGCATTAGTTGCAGCATTCGCTAATTACACCTGATAAACAAGAAGGCAGCGGCGCCACAGGAAACCACATTATTACATTTCTTCCTTAGTGAGGAGAAATAATCAGTACATCTCACACCGTGATCACACTTTTATCTTTAACATGCATTAATTCATATGTAGGTCTGGAAAGGCTTTTCCAAATTAAGAAAAGTAAACCTTTATACCCCTGTAGGTATCGACAGTGAAAGGAATTACAACAATGAGATAAATTGGAAGAATTGAACCAATAAAACAGCTTTAATTTCTGTATAACAGCAGCTGAGGGCTTCCAAATGAGCTGGAAAATGTACGTGCGATCGAACCGACACATCAACGTTTCTAACGTGCCGATGAGCAAGGCAATAAATCTCTGCTGTGGAGCCCTGCAGGCCACAAACAAACGTACACAGACTGTGCAGAGGTGGCACTTCATGTCAGATATATCAGGAACATTATTCAGGCTGCCAGAACCACGAGTCGCCAGGTCCTGTGCTGGCATGTAATTACCATTTTTTAGCATACTCGCACTTGGTCTGACTGTAAAACACGTTCCACAACAAAAATAGAAAGATGGGAGCAGACAGAAGAGGACCCCGGGGCGGCAGGTCTCAGCTCGGTCTCCCAGAGAGGAGCTCACAGGCCGAGCAGCGAACAGAGACTGCACCTTGTTCAGTCACAGAGCTCAGGGCTGACACATGGGAATATACCACAACAGTGACAATACCTGAGGGAGCAGAAACACTTGTTTACTGTTTCTGAACCACCACTGTTCGAAAGGCCATAATAAGAGCCATTTAGGTAAATTTCCATACAGCAAAATAGCTGTATAGAAATGTGCATCAGAATAGAAATCATAGAACAATGGTAGGTTAATATCGTAATGCACAACTCTGTATTCACACAGACATTATGAAACATGATCTCATTATTACAGTAAGAGCAACTGAATTAATGGTTCAGACAGACAAAATGGGAAAATAATGAACGCGAGATAATGAGAGTTCGAGTTTGATTAGTTAATTAATAGTTTATCTGAATGGGGTGAAAATGTATCAGCAGCTACTTTGATAATCAATTAATCGCGAGTGTAAAACTATATTTTTTGACAAAACGTGCAATTTCAATGCCTCGCATGCATTTTTCATTATCTATCTATCTAATCTATCTAATTGTCCGAACAATTGTGAAAAAATATCTATCTTCTGGAGCCAAGAGGTGACATTTGTTTGGTCAAAAGTCAAGGAAATCACAGATACTCCATTTATAAACTATATAATTAGAGAAGGTCTATGAAACTTCTGGGGCTGAATCGGTTAATTAATCAGTTACCAAAGTAGTTGTGATAAATCAATTAATGATATAACTGAGCAAACCTTGCTTTGCTTTCTTAAAAGCAACAAAAGACTGTGAATCAGGACTTTTCACCTTTGAAAGCAAAGCTGACTGGAATGAATGAAGGAGAAATGCAGGTATTTCAGTTAGAAATAAAAAATCAAGAGCAGCAGGGTGGTGATGTGAAAATGTTGCTGCAATGATTCTGACTTTATTCAAATTATTTATTAAAACACTCTAAAACAAGTCAGATAAAGACCTGGTTCAGTACATTTACACAAACAACTAATCTAACTGCTACATGTTGCATCTTCATGTCACAAAAGCAGTGTTAGCTTTGCTACAAGCCTCCAACCAAAACTAAAATCTTATGCCATGCAAAAGAGGAAGCTGTAAAAGCACCAGGGGGGGCTTTGGCTTCTTGGATAGTAGATGAATTCAACAAAACAACACATTTACTTTCTCACCTTCATCTGTGCAAAGGGCCTGTCATAGCTGCCGACGTAGAGCAGGCCGACAGTCTGCGGGACCAGCCTACGGAGATAAAAAAGATCACGGTTAACACCCTCAGCACAGGATCTCAACAGGAGAAGTATCTGAGTGGTAACAGTGGTGCAGAGAAAAAAATCACTACGTCGCTTCCATTTCGCAGCTAGTAACAGAACGGCAGAGATGTGAGATTACACCTATCCGAGCCCTTCTGTCTCCCTGTGCAGCTTCATGTTTATAAACTCACAGAGAAAAACGACAGTATGAGCCCATTCAGACACCGAGGCAATAATATTAGAGACTCAGGGTATTACAGCGTCTCTGTCAGAGAGCGGACTGTGAGCCTTCACCGTGGTTCATTGGGGTTCATATTTACACTTCTGCGGTTCTCTTGTCTCATCCAAGGGGCTCACACCCAACAGATGTCTTAATCACACACTGCTCCCTGCCTCCCCCCACCACCAACATCCCCATGTGCCTGCAGACGCGAATACGGCCAATATACGTGCGCTGCTTTCATATTAGTGAACCATTTTTAGAAACGTAAATAACGGGGGGGACTATTCGGCTAAATTGTGCACCAAACTACCGTGCGACTACTTAGTGTGTTGCAAACCTCATTCAGAGATTTCAATTGGAGCTGAAATTGGAGACTTGTCTTTCCATCGACCCCAGCCCCCCTCCTGTGTAATGATAGCTAGCACAAGCAGGAAGGAAGCAGCAGTAGACATTAAGAGAGCAAAATTGCCATGTAGTAATGGACACTCTGCAGACCTTTCAATGCCAAGTCTATTCCCATTGTTGTTTCTATTAATACTTGTGAATTACATATTGTGTGATAAAGACTTCTTCCCGAAACCTGCAGGACTCAAAGCTAGAGCATTGTACTGATGACACAGTTTTCTGAAAACAACACTAACATGTCGGCGAGGCTTTTGCCAGAGGCGGCGGAACAGATGAGGAAACAGATGAGAACATATATCAGAGGAGCAGACTCCTCCGTTCACAAGCTGTTTCACGATGCTAAGTTGATATTGCACTCATAATGTTGGAGGTGAGGGAGTCCTGCTGTCTTAAATTGCATTGCAATTTTCCACAGACTGAGCGTCAGATGAGTTATGTTAAACCGAGAGACCTTTACGGCACAAAACGGTGATAAAAATAGAATCTGACACGAGGCAGAATTTTTTTTATTTTTATTAAAACAATCAAGAAGCTTTTAAATGGCACCAAATTTAATAAGATCCTAACACACGTATGTTGGTAGCTCTCAGTTTCTTCCTCAGTGGCTCGGGTGGCCTTTCATTTAACCCATTCCTGTTCAAAGGATCACATTGTGGAACTGTGTATTTATATAAATTCACAAGGAGTAATGGACATTAAGCTAATAACTTATATGGTGTGTGGTACTGGTCCAACACTATTCACTTGTAAACTTGGTTTAGGTATTTTGGGATTTTTTGACAGTAAAAAAATAAATATGATGAATGAGAGTTGGTGTATGCTGCACAGGAATATTAATATTCATGAATCATAATCACACTGTGAACATTTCTCAAAAATTCACTTCCACAGTGGAAAATTTGACATTAAAGACCATAAAATATGTTTATTGGATTAAGCCAATTGGATACAGTCGGGCCGTCTGAGACGCCAACTCCAGCATCTTTGTGTCCATACAGCAAAATGTATTCACGAGGGGTTCAGAGTGGAAAGACAGGCTCCGTATTTGTTATGCAGAATCCTTCCCGTTTGTCGACTGAAACATACACATCTGAAATCCACTTGCTGTGAACTACGCCACAAGTGCAGTGAATGTCTCCCTCACACAAATCCGTCTCTGCAGCTTATTAAAACGGTCTGTGACATTTGTTTGGATCATAAAACTGAAGCTGCAGGAATAAAACTCAAATCAAACTCCCAGACATGATACAGGGTTTTCATAATATTGTTGAAATGGACACTATCTTGCAAAATAGATTAACTCTAACGGCAAAATGGTCAAACACGGACACTTAAAATTGGGAAAATGATCGGGAAAAGTATCGACATCCTCCTGATCCAACATGCTCAACCAATCACGAGTCAGTCTCAGCTGTCAATCATGACGTTTCAGCTTGTTTTTATTGCATAAAATATAATTAAAACAAACAGAGGGGAAATTTGGGCACCAGTGTGTTAAGAATTACTTATAATAACAGAAATCATCTTTAAGATAAAACGTTTAAATGTGTACTTAAACTTTTTAGTTTGGTCCATGTCCCCATCCACTTACATGAAGGAGGCTGGCTTTATGGCCTTAAGGTTAAGATTCCTTTATTGTCCCGCAATCATGCACACACAAGCACTACATGCAATGGGGAAATTGACCCATACTGCAGCCACCAGGGGTAATCGAGAAGATTTGGCTTCACTTTGAGGGAGCAGTCATGTCGTCCATCTTTACATACAGTCTATGGTAGCAAGTAAGAAAGCTATCACAAGGAAGTGGGGAAGGAAGAACTGCCAGTAAGAGAGAAATGGCCAATAATCACTGGCTAAATCTTCTTATTGGAAAACCAGACATCTGGAGTCAAGAAGCACAACCTATAGAAAAATGGAAAATGGACTTCATAGCAGAGGCACCAACAGAAGAGGGGTGGAAAATAATCCATCAAAAGGATTGTATGAATGAATTTCCATAAGCCTCAAAAGCTTCTTTCTTTGGTATTTTTCTTTGTCACTTTGATACTTCAAGACGGTGAGTACCTGATTGAGACTGAGACTGTGGATCCTTTATACAAATTACAGACAAGGATGCTGTAATGACACTCGAGTCCACAGAGTAACAGAGAATCGTGGATGCAGGCCTCTGGAGAGCCGAACCAAGCCAGTCAGACTGTACCGCTCCTCCTTTCTGGGTCTTCAATGTCACTACGCACCTAATGAATAATGATGTAACCATTACTCATTGCCTCTTGAGACAGAATGCTGGCTCCAATTATCCATAATTCAAGCCATCTATACAATACTCAGGACTGTTCACCTCCACACTTGGGAGGGGCGCTATCACGCTTTATGGAATTGCTTCAACTTTCCATTTTGTCCTTTTCCTCCTCTCCACAATAATCACCGTCTGCCTCTGTGCTTGCGCTCAGAGAAGGTAATAAGACTTGCAAGGGTGTGTGCTTCAGCGGTACACAAAGACGTGCTCAAGGATTTATTGTGTGGGCTGACGAATAAACAGTTGTTACCTCCTTACAGGTTTGTCCATCTCTCGCTCTCCCTCTCAGACAGTAACTAAAGGAAAGATTTGAAAACCTAGACCGAGTGTGAGCTCTGAGAAGTGTTCCACCTCCTCAAATGCATCTTTCGGGGAAAATATCAGAACGCTCTGAAACGGTAACAATAATGGTCTGTGTTCTCCCACACAGAGACGAGTCAAGACGCTGACTAACTGGCCTGCTGGCCGGCTTTGGTGTACGATGAGTGACGGTGGCCTGTTGTGATCAGCTCAGTCTGTTGTCGGGGAGTGGTGGCAGGCTCGCTGCTACAAAGCTTGGACGGTCGCAGAGGTCACCTGGCTCTCAGAGGAAAAGACAGCTTGACCAGTGAGCTGACAGCTGTGGATCTGTGTACTCGCACTCAAGAAAATACTCACAGACCGAGCGGCGGTAAAGTACACCAAGAGATGTGTATCGTGCTGATGAAAAATAACACAGGCTACAGCCATGCTAGCAGCTATGTCAGCTAAATCCTAACATCAGCTAAAATGCTCGGTTGGAATGTAACCACACTAAATTGTAAATGGGCACTTAAACTTTAACAAAGTGCTTCATCACCCAACTCACTTAATAGTTGTTGGGAAACGGCCTCCACATGGCTTAACGTCTATAAAGATGGACAACATGACAGCTTCCCAAAGGTGAAGCAACTGGACTCCTCTGTGTTACATGTCAATTAAATTGTTCTCAAAGATGGCTTCGGTCATTATAGGTACTTATGTGTGCTCAAGTTTTAATTAAGACCAAAATAAGTTTGATTTTAATAACTTATTTGATGCTATAAAAATGGGGTGAAACATCATGAGTGACAGCTGAGACTGACTCGAGACCTCGCAACTGTGGCTCCAGAATCTGGCTCCACATGCACAAGATGGCTGTGTTTGTATGCCGTATATTTTAGCTTCATTTCTGGACAGTGGGAGGAAGTGGAGATGCATCATCCGTCTTTATATATAGTCTACAGCCTTGCCCAAGAACATTTCGACATGTTGACAGGAGGAGCTAGTCATTAGCGGATGATCTGCTCTACCTCCTCAGCCACAGCCTCCGTGACATCATACTTGTTACATCGAAGGAGTTTGGAAAATTTCAATCAGTGCTTCTCAATAAAAATAATTGAGACTGAAATAAATCCAAGGCTTCAAAATACCTACAGGATATCAATTGTCTTTTCTAGTATAGAATTGTTTGTCTGCAGAGATGTGATGTTTACCAGGATGAGGGCTACGAGAAGCACTGGTGCGTCTGAATAATTTATACTACAGAGAATAATAAACAAACGATGGAAAAAGAGAAGGGCAGTTATGTTTCCCCTTGCACATATAGCCGCATGCAGCAAGTAAGACTTTTATGGGATTGCAGATATAAAGAGCGAATGAAGGCGATGATGGTAAAGTATATTAACTTCTGCGGACCGTGAGAGAAACTGAACCCCAAGGCCAAAAAGGAAACGTAGAAAAAAGATGGCATGAAAGCGAAATGATAAATGCCAAAGATATTCAGTGCCTTTCTTTGAAATGATCGCTTTTGACATCTGCACACATAGAAAATGTACATGCATGTCTGTGTACGTGTGATGCAGTGTCTCGCAAAGTGACTGATTCTATTACATTCGTCAAGCAAGGCGTTTCCCTAGCAACTGGGACTTACCCTTCTCCTCCGACTTTGGTGATCTTCAGGCGAAAGTCCACAGAGTTGAGATTGGGGGGCTTCCACTTGAGAATTTCATCACACCTCCCAGCCTTGTATCTCTGCAGGGACACCCCCCCAACAAAAAAACAAATTACAATACAGAAGAAGATGATTTGTGGGGTAAATAAATATGAAATCTCCTTTCAATGAACACGGATGACAAATGTGTTTCCACGAGAAGTCATTTATTATTGTCAACCTATATCCCGCGCCGACTTAATGGTTGAGTGATTTGTGAGCCAGGCAGAATTTTTAAGCAACAGCATCATTTCTCATTCTAATTCGGCTCCACTGTAATCTTAGGTTAAAAATGTGTGTCTGTGTATCAACAGCGTCATGAAATGCAAACAAGTTCCGGATAAAAACAAGGAGAGCTGAATGTATAATTTGTTCATGAACTTCATATTTGAAATGAAGCGATTACAAGTGTGAACTATTACGGTCGGATAAGCTTATGAATAAGAATAAATATGCATAAGAATAGATATGTAAATATAATGAGGCTTCCAAATAATGATTTAATATGATTGCGTTTTTCACACATCACCATTGTGGTTCACTGTGCAGTAACGTCTCTTTGATTATTTATGCCTGCCTGACATTTAGTGCGACATGAAACAAGTGCACTAGAACATGAGAAATGTAAAGGCATGACGGGTGGAGGCGGGAACAGATGATCAGATTCTGTCACTGTCAGGTTGCCCGGTAACAGAAGTCTACTCCGAGGAACTGTGTGGAAAATGGACAGGATTCCTCAGGAGGACCTGCTCTGTCAGAACAACATGCCCAAATGAGGAGTTCCTGGCTCCACCCACGTATGGTCCTCTGACAGGATTAAAACAAAAAAATCACCATGGGAAGAAACATACAGTACAGCGACTTGTCAAAAAGAAACCCACTGCTTCACATACACAAAGCCCAAAGCCTGAGTTTGCTGAATAGCATGAAAATCTTGCAGGTTGATAAAAAGTTTTCCAAAAGGCTTTTTCTATGAAGGCCAGTGTCTCTAAAATTACCCTTATACTCTTTATATTATACAATGCTATTGTCTTGTTCCACAACCCATGTTGTATCCCATTTGTCAAAGTTCAGTGCCACTTCTCCTCCGTCTGGCTCTGAGAGTAAATACACAAACATGGCTGATGCATGTATTTGAGGTTTAGACTGTAATCCTTCCTCTGAATGCTGAGTTTCTTTTTCATTTGGAGCATCATAAACTTGGTTGCTATTTCACATTTTTTCACCATGCTCCACATTGCTGAAGAATACTCGTCTCCGTAGCTATACGGTCGGTCCAGCTTTCAGCTCCGATGGGCCAGTGCAGAGTTGTCGTCATAGAAACTAAAATGATATTCAACTGGCAGTAATTGGCTTAATGAGAATGAACAAATGGGCGATTCACTCATATGTGAAAGTCTCGCCTTAGGTCTGCTAACTCAAAGAGTCCACCTTAGTAAACTGGTTAAGTTATGGGTAGTTTGACTTTGTTGTTTTAGGTGTAAAAAGAAGGGAACAGAGTGTGAAGTGTCCTTCTGCATTGTCCATTGTGGTGCTCTCAGTGTGGGAGGCGACCTTCAATCCTCTTTTAAAAGGCTATTCACCGCAGTTAACTAGACAGCCGGGAAAGAGGGCACATATCTTTTGAAGAACCTCGACTTTTTTTTCTTCTTCTGAAAAACGTGGGAGTGGAAGGGAACATTCTTCAGTGCATTTAGTTATGCTATGCTGCACAGGCATCGAAATAACCATTTGTGAAATAGCTTGCCCACTTATGTAGCTGTAATGTGAAATGAAACAGAAAAAGGGAAATCTACAAATGCATTAAGTGATGAAATATTCCTCTTCCTACTGTTGATTGGCTACTTGATAAATGATCTGAACTAAAGAGAGAGAAATACCAACTTCTGAAGAGCTAAGATGCATAATGAAGAAGGTCTGCATGGTTTGTGTGTTAAGAAAACAACAGTATATAAACTGTGCACCTCGACCAGCCCTGGAGAATCCACGAGGTTTATGTTTAAAACTCTGAAACTACATTTTCAACCAGAGTGAATTTCACTTTAGATGAATCCAAGCCAGCAGAGCCATAGCAACAACATCACGAAAAACCCAATCAGACTGCAGATTGAATAAATAGACAACCTTCGAATTAATGCCAGAGTGGAAAGAGCGCTGCCAGTCGTACTCGCGCTTTCATTACTATTGTTAGACTTGTCCATAAGTGACTGCACATACAAAACAAGAGCTTTCTATTGAAGTGCCCATCAGACATTCAAAACCTGACCTTGAATTCAGGGAACACATCTCTAATCTATCAAAACTCATTTGCATGTAATGATTGCATAAAATCTGCTCCTGCTGCTGGTTTGGGATGTGACTTCAGAGGCTGTGAGTGAGGGGAGGAAGAGCTGAGGGTGATGCACACTGTGAAAGCACAGGTGGGGCTGCATGGCTTCGGAAAAAATAAACACATTAAGAGTAAATGTAAATTCAAATGACTGAATATCATCTAACTATCAATTACATTAACTCTTTTTTAATGTCTTTCTGGGAATTGCAGACTCTAATAAAGCTCATAACCCCATGATACATTCTTTTAGACGTGAACTCCAGAAAATGTCCAGAAAATTGGGTCCACACAGGAGATTTGTTCTGTATTTCACTTTGCGTCTGACATGTTTTAGAAACTTCATTGAAACGCTCACTCGCTCTGTGTGAATCTTCTGGACTTTGAATTTGAAACATCGGACGTCACCAATCACTGGGGACACTAATTGTATGTTCTGTTCATATTTGAAGTATATATATGTGATATACAATATGATATCTGGAATACTTCACTGTTGGCACAATGACTCAACCTGATTAGGTAGAAGGAAGTCTGGCCCCTCTTTCATACAATAGAGCAAAAAAAATGACACGTCTTCAAACCGAGGAGCTGAGGTCCAATCTTCTAGATCACCTAAAAATGATTCAAGAACCTGGATTCCTTTTATTAAATATAAGTGGGTAATCTATATCCTTGACTGCAGCTTGTCAATATCCAATTTTGTACACAACTTGCACACCCTCCCTGTATTGTACAGTTGCTGTTGTCGTTTCTCCCCTTTTTTCCCTTCCCTCCTGCTCTGTGCCAATATGTCTCTGTGCCTACAAATCTGTGACAGAAACAGTCCATTACCATATGAATATAGAGTATGACAGGCTCATCTTTCCACTAAAATATTCAAAGAGCTTTTGCAACTGTCTTGTTGTCTTGCAATTGTCTCTGCTTTTATTTTTTCGGGAGCGTTTCTTTTGGTTTGTTTTGTCTGTGTTCATATTATTATTATTATTGCTATCAGTGTTATCTTCTTTGGAGAATAACAAAGTGAGAAAAGGGCTGATTGTCTATAATCATGCACATATTGTAACTATAGATGTGGAGAACATGACAAATTATGCCAGAAGCCATGCATGGTAAATAAAAGCTAAATAAATGTAGAAAATGTTATTCTACTGAGGAGAAAGAATCTTGCTTGAGGATGTGCTTCAAGATGAATCCTTTGATTACCCCTTTTTTCAAAGCCTCATTTCAATAACAGCTTTTTGCTTCCAGGCAGACTTATTTAAGTGTGCTGCGGATTACAGACAAAAGGCTGGAAAAGTCCAATAAATCTGTTCCCCAGAGAAAAAGCTCCCTCTGTTACAGCTCAGACACACTGGCCCATTTGTTTGAGAGTCACATTGTATATGTGAGTGTGTGTGTGTGTGTCTGTGTTCGTTCCTTTGGTGTAAATGTACAAAATGCTGAAGCAGTATTCACGATCTGTCTCAGAATAAATTGCAGTTGAGGAATACAGGGACAGGGGAAAGTTTAGATATTGAGGTGGATGGTGCAGAGATGTGACATACAGATACTCTGAAGAATAACAAATCCCACATAAAATGATTAAATGGATTCAATAAACCACAAAATGCACCATAATCAATGTTTCGACCCAAACCCAAGTCTGTTTCACAATATAAATTAACTTCTCTGGGCTCAGAATTGATACAAATCACATCTTCTGTACTGACTTGGCTTTTTGAGTGGAGTTAAAATGATTTGCCATAAAACAACAGTGAGAAGAGAAATGCTTCTTGATACTCTTTGTGCAGAGATCACCACCTGGAGTTCTCCCCCATAAGCAATTCTGCCGTCTGTGACAATGGTCCCGTTATAAATTCAAAGTATTTCCAGTGCTCCCTCAACAAAGAAACCATATTCCAAGGACGCCGTGTGTCGGGTGAGATAACACGCCCAGCAATCGGCGGAGCGGCTGCAGAAGCAAACCTTTGTGTGCACAAAAACTGACTTCAAGCCCCTGCTGAGATTAACCTCGAGACCACCATAATCCCATCCACATAAAGAGATTAACATCACACTAGTTGATGTAGTGGTTGACAAAAATCAATGACTTTGGAAAATAATCTCAATCTGAGGCAGACACACATTAATATACGCCTGCAGTGATGGTGATAAAAAACTATTTAAATTCATCCTACTGCTGCGTGTGCTGTAAACTGCTGTGAATAGACCTTTAATATATGAGTAATGAGTTTGTAAGATGAAATCTTATCAAATATTTAGTGTGAGATCAGAAGTCTTATGAAGTGAAACCCTTTGCTCTCTGTTATTGATTAGATGGGATTTCACAGCAATGATGTATTTTTCTATCTCCTCATATTGATTCCACCTGGGGCACGGATACTGATTATAGATCCGATTACAGTGTCTCTCTTTGTCACAGGATGGGTCGCTCCATCTTCTTTACTCTCAAACTAAAACCAGTTAAATGCATCATCACACATCTAATTCAAATGCTTTCTGTTCTCAGAAAATTCCCCATTGACAAGGTGAAACAGAAAACAAAACCCCAAAAGTCTCCACCCATTCTAGCAGCTCCATGAAGATTTAGTTAGCCACAGCGGAACCTTGAGCTAAAGGCTAATGTCAGCATGTTAACGAAAAAGATGCTAACATGAACTTCTTAGGAAAATGGCTCCCGACGTTATAAATCAAGTGAAAGCGAAAGTCGACGTCCATTTTTATAAACGGTGGTATACATAATGGTTAACAGCTTCACTTTAAAATGTATTTGTTGTGACATACAATGCCGTAAAACATGACATATTGGGCACAACAGGATAATATATTGATATTGATTTACTCATGAATTAATAAATCAGAGCAAATAAACCAGTATGTCATTGTTTCTACTAACAAAGAGGATTTCTACATTGAACAAAAAGAGAAAATATTGCCAGATGCAGAACATCAAATCTTAAAACATCCCCCCTCCACCCAAAATGTTAGCTCCCACTGCTCTGCATCCATCACAAATAATGGCTTATTTACATAGGTTGGCATATAAAGGGGACTTCAAACAGTGTCAATCAATAATGCAATGACACAGGCTAAAGGTCGAAAGAGTAAATGCCTTTTAAAAAGAGAATTAATTCAGAAAAGCACTCAGTGACAAACTTATTCTTTTATTTTCAAGGTGACCATGAAAATGTGGATGGTTTGTGGACACACTGTGTGTGCACGGCTCATGATTGGTGATTGGATTTGGGCGTGCGCTGCAGACAGAACAGGTGAGGGGGGGGCTACAAATGTACCGCAAAATAACATCTTAATCCTTTTCAAACAATGACATTTTAAACTCAATTAAATATTTTCCTATAAAAGAGAACATTTAATTTTAAAAAAGCCAGCAGCAGCAGCCAGGCTCCATCCCCGTATCCATCGCAATCTTAATTTTCCTTGTGAATATTTAATAACCTCTTGGAAATGGCTGTTTACAATTGTGCTGTACAAATTTTATTTGGTGAAGGCCATCACAAAACACTATCTCCTTTCACATTAGGCTTCGCATTCGGTTTCTTGTTATTGAGTGTGTTCCTGCTAAAAACGTCCCCTGCAGCAAGAGGACTAGACACTGGAACTAGGGAACAACTCACATACAACACATACCGACGGGTACAGTCCAGTTTGAATTACTGATATTAGCACTACCATTTTCTTTAAGAGGTACATATGTCAAACTAAACGTATTCCTACTTGAATTTTATTTGTTATGTTGGTAAGTTAATTGTGTCACTCTGCTTTTCCATGATTGTGGTTGTTTAGGAATGTTAGTACCATTAAAGTATGTCTTTAACAATGGCCTGTGTATCATCAGAACAGTACCTGTGTGCACTCTGTTAGCCATCGCAGAGCTAATCGGCTATCGTCAGATGATGAATAAGCCTCTGGGGGCAATTGCCAATATTTAGTGCATCTAGTATCGATTCCAAGTTTAATTTATTACAGAAGTCCAACGTTCCTCTACACAAAACAGCAATACATTTTGTAGGTGTTTTAGGTCTACACAGCATTTTGGCTAATCTCTATGAACAGATTAAAGATATTACAAAGATTATTCTGTTAGCAACGTTCTCATTAGCAGAGTGTGGATAGATGCATGTGAATTAATAAATCTATTTTTATTTCTTTTGACAGCCTCTCTGTCTATGGCAGATCCATAAAA
This sequence comes from Hippoglossus stenolepis, assembly GCF_022539355.2. Classification (NCBI taxonomy): domain Eukaryota; kingdom Metazoa; phylum Chordata; class Actinopteri; order Pleuronectiformes; family Pleuronectidae; genus Hippoglossus; species Hippoglossus stenolepis. The sequence goes on from NC_061502.1 coordinate 14,420,066, forward strand.
CCTAAACCTCCTGCTCAAGCTGTTAAAATGTTTACTGCAATAGAAAAGTAAACCCAGACAGTGTTAAACAATTGTTTCTTTTCGAGGCCGTCAAATCAGATGACTGACAATTTGCATCAACACCAGTTATTCGGCCCATTTGTTTGAGCGGGTGATGGAAGTCGGCCCATTTGTTTGAGCGGCGACCAGCTGTTGACCTTCAAGAGTTTGGAGCGATTTCCTTCTGTCAGATTTATGAAACTGTTATAAAAACATCGTGAACTGTGATTTGATAACAGATCAGCCTGAACAGTTTTAATGGGACACAAGGGAAATCTGTGTCTAGGGTGGTAATTTCTGAAATCAACTGTACACACAGTCTTGCAGTGCCGTGAAGAAGACTTCCACCCTGACAGCGGATCATATGAAAAGGGATTTTTAAAGAAAGCATCTGATAAAAAATTTAACTGAACGACGACCTGTCCTTAAAATCAGTCGACTTATTGACACGACATCTGCACATTGGTCCATCTGATTCTGTTGCTGCTTGATGAACATCAACCATTTCAAAAAACTGTAAAATGCACCTCTGCCACAGCAAATCAATCCGTGGTTGATTAACATGCTTTCAACATCTTCCTCCTGCCTGGATTTTTTATGATCCATCTTTTTCACGGATGTTAAAGAGGACAACATCACCTCGAATCAATGTAGGGCTGCATCAAAAGCACCAACACCGGTGCTCTAAATCCCCAAAACATTCCCCCGTGTCGATTGCATGTAAATTGGAAAATGAATAAGGTGTCCAAAAATATTCTCAAAAGCTTTTCTTACATAACGGGGCGGCTTAAAAAAGAAACTAATTACCACATCCTATTTTTAGGTAAATAAACATGCAGTAAAGGATCATTTTTCTACAGTGTAGTAAATTAGAAACTGATCTAATTAGCTGCGCTGTTTTGATGTGAGAGAAATGTCGCAAATTAAGCCCTTTTTCAAATCCAACTGCCATCCAAATACATATAAGTATACAGGGGAAAGATTATATTGAACAAGGCACAAAGAAATCAGTGTCACAAACTACAAGCACATGCTAATATATGTGCTTGTAGTATATATATGTATATATATATGTATATATATATATATGTATTGATCAAGACAGTAATCTGCCAGCCTTGGAGCTAGGTTTGCTTTAGAGATACACATTGTCTCCCCCGTTTGAAACATACCGCCACCAAATTTCATCGCCAGCTCTCCAGAGGACTGTCTCTATCTGATGGCTGTATGATAATTACTTCACAAATCACAGACAGGAGCTGACAATGCTCAACAAGAGGGAGAAACAAACAACTGGTTGAGGCAGGGGCCGAATTTTGAAATCAGTTATATTCTGCTTTAAAACAACAGAAACTCTCTCATGCTAATGTGACATCTGGTATCTTTCTGTCCAATTCATTAAATGTAATTAACAGATGGAGCCCTCTGAAAAATGCTCTTATCAAAGCTGCACTGTAATGCTTCATTTCATATTCATGTAAAAGCTCCATTTTAATGCTTAACTTCCTCCAAGCCAGTGATGTTGAGTGTTCATTTTTTCATCTGTCACCAATATTACGTTATGCTGGTATTTTAGTAACCAAACCATGGTCCTGTATTTCAGTTAACTCAAAGTCACTTAAAGGTTTTGGATCCAAAACATGGCAACTTGGACTTTTAGATTACCCCTCATAGGCTCTGAAGGAACCTCTACAGTAAGTACAAAACAAATAATAATATAGTAATAGCGTTTGTTTTTTGTAGCCCCTGTCGACACAATCCTGTCTGCGCTCTGCAGGCAGTCCATTTGACCTCAGGGCGTTATTATTCCTCTTGATATCCATTGTCATTTGTGAGAGCTCATATGGCGTGTGATCAAAGATGATCAAACGAAGCTGAAGCACCTGAGGGTCGTGGTAAAATGTCTGAATACTTATGTCAATGTGAGTATTGAGTGTAGATGAAGAGCTAAATGTGAACAATTTTAGCATGAGGCCGAAAAAAAACTGAATACACTGCATCTGTCCATTATCTACATTAATATTGCTATAGGATATTTTATTTACACAGATCAGCCACAGGATTAAAACCTGTAACTGGTTTAAATGTTGTTGCTGGTCAGTGTATCACTCGAGTCCACCGCAGGACAAAAGAAATCGCATTACTCTCACGGATAAAAAAAAATATTTTCCACAAATCAGTATTCCAAAGTGCGGTTCTGCCATAGCACACACACACACACACACACACACACGCTGCCATGTGTCTGGTTTACTGTGCAGCATCTCACAGTGAGGTCTGTGTTTATGTGAATCCATGTAGGAGGGTGGTTTCCTTTACAATTGCAGGCAAGATTGAAATGGAGAGTGACAAATGGCGGCTGGTACTGACAAACTGTCTCATGAAGGAGCTCGGTGGAAGAAAGGACTGCGCCTGACAATCAACCTGCGGCTATGGCGCTGCGGCTTTGAAAAATGACAGACGGCCGTACATACAGAGATGGAGGCTTACCCCGCATGGCTGGAAGACAAGCCCGTCAACTTCGTGGCTGACCTGGGATGTGAAGCTGCCTTCCAGTAGCTGAAATAAAAAAAATAAAAAAGGAGGATACAGTTTTAGCCAAGGAAAAGATGAGAAATGACAAGATGGGCAGCTGAAAGCTCTACCTGGATACACAGGAAGAGACATTGATGTATAAAGTCGGTTACAGCTCATGAGTCAAACAATATCTAACCCTCAAAAAGTGAGGAGAGTATTGAGTTTTAACATAACCTCGAGGCTTACATCTGGCAAATCCTGCACAGTTTGATGCCTTGTTTTTATCCATCCAGCCCTGAAACTAGGCATTCATCTCTTTGATTGAGATCAATATCTGTACCTTGACAGGCCAGTTTGAGGACAAGAATAGCAACAAATCATTTAGTCCCTGATAACTGGAGAGAGTGAATTTCATATCCAGCATGAGCGTCAACCATAAAACGCTGCAGCTGTTGCAGGGAAAAGGAACCTACAGCACATTGATGGAGGGGGGGCTCCCTGGAGACATGGCAGAGCTACGGTACAATTAAAGCATATTTTCAACATCATGAAGCACATCAACAGCCACGGCAACCGGAGCAACGATATAAGAGGCACTATATTAATACGGAATATGAGAACTGCACAGAAGAAGAGATGCCTTAATTCAAGAGTGCTCTCCTTCGATGGTTTCTGCCTTCTCATTACAGAAACTGAAGGGTTTTCATTCCAATGGACACTTGAATTTTTCCAGCTTTTCCAACATCCATCTCGAAAATATGTTTGATCTAAAACCAATTGTTGTTCCTTCTTCATTTTAAGCTTTTTAACTTTACAGGTATTTTACACCCATAAAAATAACTATACATCACACGAGAGGAAAGAAAAACTGAAAGGGTATAATACGACTCCTTTAAACTACACCTGTGCTGTTCCTACAGCGACAGGTCAAGATTTCTGCTGCGCAAGAGCCTAATTAAATACAGTTGTCAAAATTATTGGCACTCCTGAATTTCAAATACATAATTAAGAATATCTTCAGACATAAATGCAAATTAACCAATTTTGTATAGCAAGAATATGTTAATACAATTTCCAGTTACTGAAAGAGGAGAAAAAACATTAACATGAAAGCGAGTGCTGCAAATACTGTTTGTAGCTTATGGACTTACAACAGCAAAAACAAATCTTCTGTAACACTGGAGAATACCAGAACCAGCTGCTGTACAATACTGTCTAAACTAAAATGATCAGGTTAGCTGAAAGAAAGCAGGTTTTCTCTGAAGGACAAATTTGAGAATTAGGCCTTTCCTTTTTCCTTTTCTGGAGGAATTTCAAATCTTCAAGTAGGTGTTTTTAAAAGTCTGACTCTCCGAGACCACTGCACTGCTGTGAAAAATTTGAGATGCCTCCACCTCACTCTGAACTGTCTTAATAACTACAACAGATCTGTGTTTTGTTTGTTGTTATTTTGTGTTTTCTTTATTTGTCACGTTGCAAGTTCTTCTCTGTGTCACTGTGTCCTTGAGAGTGCATCATGTTCTGCTATGTACAGACATTTATTGTGATGAATAAATTGAGGCAAATGCTTCTACCGACACTAGCAGAAGCCTCAATAAAATATGACAGAGGAAATAAGGCTGAATGTTAGAAACAAATCCAAACAGTGTGAAAGCAGAGGAGCTGAATTGTAAGTCAAGAATTCTGTGCAGTCAAGTATGAATGTGAAAACTTTTGTGTTTAGACAGAGAAGAAAAAATGTGAAGATCCTGAGCAAGGTTAGCTGAACTCCATCTTCAGTGAAATTTGAAAAGCAAGGAGCTGAACTGCAAGACCTTTAAATCAATGTTTTAAAAGTGAACATGTGATACAAGACGAAACTGCAACGGCATTGGCAATTCAACCACTTTCACCAAAATAAAACTGTGCCTGGACTTCAATGTGATGTTGTGTATGACGATGTTACAATGGATTAGCAGACTGAAGCAAATACATTAGCATTCTGCACTGGCATGAAAGAGAAATCTGCTGCGGGTGCTCAGAGGGTGGAGAAATCAATCTAAAAAACATATCATATACCTTAGAAAATGTCCAGTTGTAATGTAATACCAAATATCAAATCTAATATATGACTGCACATATATACACAGAGCAGAATCTGAGATTGCAGGAGCACTATCGATCATCAACTTAAAAAATAAGGGCTGTAGGGCTGCAAAGCAAAGAATGGTCACAAATATGGATTTTAGCTAGAGAGCTAGAGAGTTCCAATACATTTCCCCTTCAAAAACCAATTTTATACCTGAACTCAGCTTATTGTCATATACAGAGTACCCATCAGATACCAGTGTACTTAAACAGAAAAAAACTAACAACAAAAAAACTATATTGTTAGAGCTGTATGCTACTGATTACTATCATTGTTGTGTAGCCTGGCTCAGGTCAACCCCTGTCAAACACAAGTTCATACTGAGAATGAATGAATGTTGGACTTCCTACTGTGAACTTATTACATAGCTCTGCAGTTACTCTTTAAACTCGCTTTTGGTTTAATGGCCCCGCAAATTTGTGTCAATGTTGTTTTTACAGCTTGTTGTGCCGCCCCTGAATGGCTGACAAAAAAAACAAACAAGTGATGTAGGTTGATGATTCTATTTTTGAAATGTATTAAATAGAAATAGGTCAAAACTGTAAAGAAGAATCCAAAAGAAGGGCATGTGCAGAAAATTAGGATGAGTCACTGGCAGTCAAAGGAGTTTCATGGTTATTTTGTGGGGTTAAATCAGAAGAAGTACATTTTGAAACCCCTCATGCAAAAACTCGACAACCCATCTTTGCTATTCTGTATGTTCATGCAGGGCGGTAAACATATTTAGGCAACCAGGAAATGGATCAATAAAATAGAGAGCAAATGCATTAGTGCACCACACTAGATATCAGGTGTCATATAGAACCCATCAAGATGAACTGAAGCAAAAAGCAATACGTTTTAGTCATACTGCTGAAAGTGGAACAACAACATTGTACATAAGAGAGACCTTATATAACATATGTTTGAATGACAGACAATAAAATGAAATTAATAAATATTACGTAAGATTCCCTGCATCTCTGCACTCACTGTTAAATCAGTAAGCATGGGCGTCGTAAGTGCATGTTGACGAGCTCATAGGAAATTGTTCAACTATCATCAGAGCCAAGAAACACTCAGTATGCAGGAGATGACAGATTGTCATTACCTGCCTGGAGATTAATCAAATTAAAACCTTAATCATAAACACAAGAAAGCGTGTAATATAACATAACTATATTTGTGCTCAATGCAACGCTGGCAAACCACGTCAGAGACAGCAGCGCCCTCTCTTGTGAAAGATGCCTCTGACCTACAGTATGTATTTGATCCAGAATTAGACCAAATTGGTCTATCGATTAACATCCATGAGGACACATTCAGTCTTCTGCAAAAAACCTCTTTGAAATCTGAAGATACTGACTTTAAATAATATCAAGGACATCTATTCACATTATAAAATAAATCAGGACACAAAGAAACTGATTCAAACAAAGATGTCTTATAGGAGACATGTGTTCCATGTGTTGATCAATCACAACAGGGTGGGTCAGCCGGCCAATCAGAGCAGACTGGGCTACATTGGGAGGGGGCCTTTAAGAGAGAGGAACTAAATGTACAGTTTGAGGAAAGTGATGTGTTTTCTGAACATTAGAACCTGCAGTCTGTTCGAGTAATATTTAAAATAATGAATGTGAATATGAGCATAATTGCTCCACAAGACCACTAGAGGTCAAAGAGTCCATAGTGTTCCTTTAAACCTGGTTAAATGATGATAAATCGGAAGCTCCAAAGAAAATCTACCGACACAGCAGCACAAAACTAAAATTACTGCAACTAGGTTTTGTCCACATGTCTCTGATGTCCTCCAGCAATCTATCTGCAGTGTAAAATCCTCTCTGTCCTGCTGACACGTCTGAACAAGCCACAACCCCTCGACACTGCATACATTTATCAAAAGCAACTAAGGCGTTCACTCTCCGCTCTATCTGCAAATAAAGCAGAGCAACATCACTGCTTTCCACGATGATGAATGAGTCACGGCAGATCACACAAAGCTCGACAACCATGCTGACATGGAGAAGGCAGATAGCCAGACTAAAGAGAACTGATGCCTTTATGAGGGAACGGCGCGTAGGCGGTAAGATCTGGGAGTTCCATTTCAGTTCTCCTGCCATCTTAGCACACCCACCCACCACCTTCATCGAGCACAGTGAACCTTGCAGGGAAAGATGAGAAGAAAGAAGACTTCCACTCACACATCCTCCTACAGTAAGGAAGTTCCTTGGAGCGATAATGTGGAGAGGGGGCAGCGACCCTGCTTTCATGGTAAACCCTCTTTAGGAAGAAAACACAAAGCGCTGCCTGGTACAGCGTTGCTGTGTGGGCGGAGGCAAACAGCAAAGTCCCATTAAGAGATCAAGCTTTCATTGGAGACTCCAGGGCAGAGACGGGACAACGGAAGCGCTTGGGGAGACAAATCAACCACGGACATGCTCTCTCCCCTTGAGAGAGTAAATGTCGGGGTGATGGAAGTCGGACCATTTTCCTTTCCAGTGATTCATGTTTGGGCTCATTTCACAGAAGGGCACAAAGATGAATGAATAATATGATGATAGCACTGAAACGACATGAAGTATGTCGTTCACCTTCACTCGCACACATCGTCATCTGTCTTCTGCAGAGCAAGGACTGATTTTAATTTGACAATCAAAAAGAAAGAACACTTTCCATAAATTCTGGTTGTCTCTTAATCTTACATTGATGAAATGCAGATTAGAATGAGTAAATTTAAAATGTGCAAATTTTTTTTAACCAATTGGTTTGAGGTGATGTGATTGAATTATGGTATTGATAATTTTAAGAAGCTGTCCATATAAGCACTCAAGAAGGACTCGACTACAAATACAAATTAAGAGTAAAACATTGACAAGTGTATAGATATGTGTTAATGCTATATTGTTGTATTATTTCTGTAATGACTGTTATTAGAGCAATGGAGTTGTTTTTGTTTTAAAGACAGGTTATCTTATTTGAAAATATCAGACTGTGACATTATTATGTGTTGCCAATGCACAATAATCCCCAGTGTAGAAATGAGGGTTTTGAACCTTTACTCTGAATGACTATTCCCCGTTGTGGTTTAGAATAATGGATCATACGTGCTGCATAACAAACACACAAGGAATCAGTGTAATGTAGAATAAATGTTCTCCTCATTTCCACCTGAGGTGAAATCCACAGGGATCAGGTGAAGACCAAAGTGACAACAAACCACGAGAACGCTAGAACTTTACTTTGTGGATGAACGTCACCACCATAACAACAGGTGTAAAAAATGGATGTACTACGAGTGAAAAATTCAACTAAATGATTCAGTCTGAAAATAACGCTCTTTATGTCATTTTGTCATTCGGAGAGCAGTTTAGCATTCCAAGACCGGAGAAGGCAACACAAACACACATGGAGGAGGTGGGTAATTCTCAATGTGTCAAGCGATAAAAAAAATGAGGTGCTTGCACTTAGAAGACAGACAACTTCAGTTACATGGACGTTTTTTGTGGTATAAAAAGTCTGACATGGACCAGAAAACTGTACTTTGCAAATAATGCTGCAGACCCCACAACAGACCTCTTTCACCACCTACGTGAGAATCATGTAGAAGAGTAGGGAGAGAGTCGACGGAGGAGAGTACGGCAACAAACTTTCTAAAAACGTATCCCAAACGACGTCGCAAAAAGCTTTTGCCCACGGCACACCATATGGCAAATAATCACAGAGATGGAAGGAGATAACGACTGTCGTTACGACTTCCATCTGCTACGGCACAACCCCAATTTACACGGGCGAGAAAAGGTATACGATATGAGTCATCAGCTAGATATGAAATTACCCCCATCCTGACATTAAATTTTGGGTTCTAATGCTCATTTACAATTAGAGACTGGACGTTGGCCATAAGTTCAGAGCTCATTGCTGACAAAGCAACCTGACCTCAAGATCCTTATTATATCATTACTGTCTAGATTTAAATGAATTACATCATAATATACAACTAAAAGCAGCAAAATGGCTACTATATGGACAGTGAGGTGAGACTGGTAAGGAGTCAACTCTGGCCCCTCAACTATTTAAGTCATGGATAAAAAGTCCTGTGAAATCTGTGAAAATGTGCAATGAAGATAATACAATTTCCTAAAAGCTCCAAATACAGCTTGAGATGAAATAGTTTGGTTGTTTTTTTCTTGCTATTGTAGTTTAAGCTTATAATGAAAATATGCATTTTGAATATATCTTCACCTTATAGTCAAATATACTTTCGATTTTTGATGCAGACTGTATGCAAGCAGAACAATGGCACGAGCCCTTCGTAAAAAAACAACAACAATATGGTTAATTTTAGGTAAAATATCCCAAGCTTTTCCTTAAAACCCTGGTCGGACACAATGGATGTTCCCTTTCTGAAGCCATGCTGTCTGCTCCTGCTCATTGCACTGAGAGGTTTCGGTGCGGGGGCTGAATCAAAGCTAGAGAGGCTGGATTGATATTCCAATCAGACCACGGGGCTCTTGCTAGAGGCTTTTTTCAAGCCTAATGTGAATAGCCCCTCTGAAGCCAGTTTGCAGTTCCCCATTAAACGGAAAGCCCACATCAGAGTGTGCAGAAGGGGCTGCTGAACCACTGACTGGCTGGCCCAGAGTCAAACAAGGTTACAGAGTCTGGAGAACCTAAACGTCTTTAAAAAATGTGACTTTTGATGGATTGTTGTTTCACAGCAACTGCAATTAAGACCAAATTTTACACGGCCATTGGTGATGACATGGAAAAGATAAATAGGGACAATAACAGTTAGAGATTAAACCAATAAACTATAAAGTAGAAAAGGCGGGGAGGAGGACAAATAACAAGGCATAGTAGGAAACTGAATTGTTGTATAGCGAAGAGCTAAGAAGCCTTTGTATGCAACAAGTTGATTTTATTAGTCATTTAAGGTTCAGTTTCAGGTTAATTCATAATTCAAACTCTTAATTTAATACCTTCGTCAAATTTTCAATTTTATAAAATTAATTACTATTATTAATAATTATTGTATCATAAAGCTTGTTGAAAAAGACTTTCTTCCAATTATCAGACAGGATCCTGCAGAGGAGCGACTTGCAGTCTGTGTGAGGAAAGTTGTAGTACAAACTATGATAGTGTACAATGATTGGCTGAGGCCTTTACTTGGAGAGAGAAAGGTCAGACAAATGGAATCTTTTAGTACAGAGACAAGATGTCGAACTCACCCAAGCTACCCAGCGCACCATCAATATTACCAACACAACCCACCCCGTGTCTGCACAGGGCATGTTGTGTTCGGATAAGCAGCACATGGGATCTCTAGTGAGATGTCAATGACCAAGACCAAAGGTGCAAGCTCATGAATGCTTTATGGCAGAACCTGAGATATTGATCTTTCTGTTTTACAGTAGGTTTACAGTCCAGTAAAGCAGATTGGAATCCACTACTTATGCCATTATCGACTTAAGACTTATAACAACATGCTGAAGTTACAGAAACATAAGTAGGTTAAACTCAAAGCAGAATTTTAATTTGAGCGGAAAGTGGAATCATCACAGACCAACTCAGATATTAAGCTCAGATTCAGTCCAATACCAAAGCTTGATTTTTTTCTTTGTTAAAGCAAACACATAACAGAGACAAAGCCAAAAAATACCAGAGGTCCTGCTTTTCTTCTCTGGAGTCTCGACAGCTGACAGAGGTGTGAGGTCACTGAACAACAAGCAACCTGCAGACTGACAGCACTCGGCTAATGAGGATGCGGTTAGGGAGGAGGTTTGTTTTCTTCTTTCCAGCCAGGTAACTACTGACCTGCTGTGACAGGGTCTGGGTCTGGGTCTGGATATAACATCAAGGAGAGGACATTTACTGTTACAGACACGTCTACACCTAAGCTACGGTACAGTGCACTACAGGACAGGTTTGTGTATCAGGTTACTAAATGCAAGATACATTTTTGATTTCCCACCAGGACAACTGAGGATGCAAGATTTGATGCAACAGAATAGTGAAATGTACAATAATTTCATGAAGAAATAAAAAAATTGAATTTCTAGTCATCACGTTGGAGGGATGGAGCATCGGCCAGTGCACGCCTGTGCTAACTGGCTAGATCCCTGCCAGTTAGACACATTACCAGCCTTTCTCCAGGAGAGAAAAGACGAGCCGACGACTACAAACGCACAGTGGAGCCGAGCTCTGCTGGTTGTCACAGCCCACACACTCAGACACATTCATACAGACAGCAGACAGTCAGTGTGAAGAGGAGACAACCAGGAGGCAGCCCTTCACTGGGATCTGATGACATGCTGCTATATCTATGCTGTCTATAGCCATTTTCTTAGATGAAGTCCGGAGAATCAGACACATCCGTTGTCTGGAGTTGCCCTTTTGCCACACAACAGGAAACTGTCCATCTATTTCAGGTGAGGTGTGGCACCTCGTTAAAACGTGCAGGAGGTAGGATTGAACCATCATCTGCACAGCCACCCACAATGTCTGGCCTTGAAACCTCTCCAGCTGATAACTTATAATGAGAAAGAGGTTGTTTTATAAAGTTTTGATATAAAAAATCTGTGCAATACAGAAAAAAAATGAAAATGGACATGGGTTTTATATTGTTACTACAGCAGCGGTGTTGGGCATCATCATGGGTCCCACAGAAAGGACGGACAGAAGACTGAAGGTAGAGAAAGTTTTATAATGTGTAATAAACACACCCATCCAAAGAAAAACACCTGTTAATCTGACCCAGAGGACGCATGTTCCTTTCCTCCGGTACATCCACTCCGAGCCTGCGAGGCACATGGTGAGCAGGCAGGCAGAACAAATTAAATGAGGCGTTACACTCAATACTACCTCACATTGAGCCGATCTCTCTCTCTCTACAGCGAGTCTGACCTTTACTGTATAGATGTGCCGTGCATCATCAGATGTTGCATAATGTCTTTGGAGAAAACTTAAAAATCTCAAACCAACTGAGGTAAACAAATATTAGTCATCGAGTCCATGTCGTGTGCGCTTCCAAGCAGCATAAGCCCTTACACAACCGTGAACATGTTTCCCTCTGTGAGTGGGTGCAACAGCGAGAGAGAGGGGGAGACGATGCGGGTGATGAAGTGCAGCTTGCTCTTGAACTCAACTGTGGAGGATTAGAGTATTACCGAGGCCAAAGGTGTAGGCCGATGAATGCTTTGTCGCAGCGCGTTTCATAAATTAAGCAGGACATGCAGTTAAAGCTGTGAGATATTAACCATCAACGCCACAAGGATCCCACATTCTTTCTGTCAAACAAATATAACACAGTAGGTTTAGAGGCCAGTAAGGCAGATTTTGCTTCACTGGATCAGCCCTTACGTAAGACTTATAACAACAGCGACAAGGCCAGTAGAGACCAGGGGTCTTGCTTTTCCATCTCAGACAGCTGGAGACTCGACAGCTGACAGAGGTGTGAGGTCGCTGAACAGCAAGGAACCTGCAGAGTGACAGCACTCAGCTAATGAGACATGCTGTTTGGGAGGAGTTCCATTATTTCCAGCCAGGCCACCACAAACATGCTGTGACACGAAAGGCAGGACTCTGACTCATCCCGGGTCCAGGTATAACATCAACAGGAGGACAACGAGAGGGTGACATTAACATTGATTCGAGGACTGTCACAGATGACTGAGCAGATGGGAGGGGAAGGAAAGAATGAAGAGTCTTGGCATCACACTTATGCTTTCAACTGTAGATTGTCAAAACCCACAAGACAAGAGACAATGGTGAACCTTGCGCTACCACTTATCTAGAAACCTGGACATGGAGAGAGAGTATCTTTCTTTGCACAGATAAATCACTGGTTTAACTTATAAATCAATGTGGATTAGGTTATCTTTACTTTAAATGTCTTGAATACAAAGAAGCTAGCTCATGACGGTGACAGCCACAGCTTCCCATGATAAGTCAGACACCTAGATGTAGATATGTCTCTTAAAAAGCTTCAACCTTAACAGAAACTTGGTTTATAATCAAGAATTAACCATGAAGAACACAATCAGAAAACAGAAAATAAATTTAGAGTACCTTTAAAGTCATATTCTTGTGATGAAACTGCAGCTGCAAAGTGGCGCTCTTCAGTGAAAGATAAAACCCCCCCAAGCAAACAATACAAGTGCCACACTGCACATCAATGACTGATTTTATAGCGCATTGGCCCTAAAAAATCTATTCATTTCACTATTCACATTCTCCGGTAGTCTATTCTCTCAGCTGCTTAGTATTCAGTTCCTAAACTAAACCCTAATCTCAACCGGTGTGATTAGGTTCGAGCTCTGTGAAAAGACTGCAATCTTTAAAAAAAAAGTATCTAGGTAACTACTTTTCAGGTCTCTATCCAAATTCAATCTCAAAAAGGTATATCAACAAGAAATCTACTCTCGGGTTAGAAAATCCATTCTCTCACCTGAAGTCTTTATCACTTTAACACTATCTGGACTCCTCAGAGTCCCTGGGTGGTGGCCTGGGGTCAAACTTTATTTAGTTTAGGCTCTAATCTCCTTATGGGGATGATAAACGAGCGAGGGATATTAGATATTCTGTGAAGGGCAAAGACAATTAACACCATCCAATTTCCTTTCGAAAATTGTGACTTTATTAAATCTGGATATACTATGAGTCAAAAATAAATTACGGTACGCTCTGCAAATGTTAAACTTGTTCTAAAAGGGTAAACATGTCTCAGGATTAGATTTCTCAGAACTGAAAAAGTAAAATAACTCTTATTCAAAAATATTTCCAGTTTTGGAGCTTGACAATTTTAGTTTCTACAAATAATTGGTGGATGTCACATCAAGGGATGTATTCAGATGGGAAATCATATTCAATCCAGATGATATTGTTTTAATGAAGGGGAACTGACAAGTCCTACAAAAGGCAGATTTCATCCTATGCACCTTTATTGTGTGGGCTACCAAAAGCATAAAAAAAAATTGTGATTTTTTTGATTCTGAGCAAAAACATTCTAAAACCTAAAGAGATGTGGTTTACAAAAATCTAAGGAAAATTTTTAAATTATTGATATAATAAGCTGAGACCAATTTAAAAAAAAAAGCACTTTAAGAATAACTTACAAAGCTGTAATTAAAATAGGCTTCATAAGTGCAAACATCACATTCAAAACCATCAGTTCTATTCAGTACTGAGGAGTCATCGTCAAGGTAAGTATAGAAACGCAATTTTACTAAGATTAGCTTTGCATTTGATGGAATAAAAACAAGGTTTGACTTCGAGCTTCTTGACTTGTTAAGCCCACTTTCTATGGAAATTGCAAATATCAGCATCAGCTCTCTGTGGCTTCATAACTCTCCCACACTCACTCCTATAAAGCTTGGAGGAATATGCATTTCTACATTTTGCCAAATTGCCAATTTCCACCTTGTGTTCACTGAGCAAGAAAATGACCAGGAATCCCAGAATTCACTTGATTCCCAATTCCCTGAAAAGAATCACACTCTGTGGCTAACTCACCGGTCCCCTCACCATCAGAGAGAAGTTTCTAAAATTGCTAAGCTTTGCAATGCGTGTGTGTATTTAATGTACTGTGTCAGCAAGAATCAAATCATATTATACAAGTGTATTACACTGAGAAAACAAACTAATCTCCTTGTTGCGCACATTGTTAAATTGATACAAGAGCTTATTTGACAGCCCTTGCTGGGATTTTGATTGTTTTTCTTGTTGTCTTTATTTGTCCTTTCTGAAGCACTTTGTAATGGCAGTTTCGAAAGGTGCTGTATAAATGAAGTTATTAATGTTTGGGTGTGTGAAGCTGTGTGTGCAAGAGTTGGAAGCACCGACATCAGTCAGTACACGGTGGACACGGACACAATAAGACTGGGGAACAGGATTTCATGAACAGTATTAAGCTGTTTTCAGACATGAGTGTAAAACCCGGAGAATTGTTGCCAAGGATGTCAGGCAATGATTGGATTTTGCTACACACCGTGTTCTTGGAGATTCCTATGGAAGGTTTACAAAGCCCAGGTAAAAACCCTACACTTTAGAGAGGACAGCTGGTTCCCTGGTTACTGTAGCAGCTCCTCCTTGTTCAATTATTTCTTGGCGATATTAATTGATCTAGACAGGAAACGTGAGAAGAAAGAGAGGTGTATGACCAGCAACAAGGGTTGACTTGTGGACTTTGCAGTTATGTGATTTGCACCATCAACACCAGGCCACTGGGGTGCCCTAGGAAATGGTTTATACGAGAATGGCAGGCTGTCAGTGCTGCCGTCAGCTTGTCTTAGACATGAAAAGCTGCAATCAGGGTTTATGCCCCCAGGCTGTGACTGGACATTTGATTGCTTTCATTTTGGCATGGAAGAAGCAGCACAAAAAAAAACTGGTTCCTTCCACCTTCACAGCTCCTCATGAAAATTCATGAAAGCTACTTTATTTTTTGTGTTGAGATTTGACAGAAAGTTGGCCTGAAAAATCTGAGGTACAACAAAGAGCAATTAAGTCAATAATTGAAGATGAAAAGCTAAATAATTGTCTTTTTACATATCACATTTTATGTAGTTATTATAGTTAATGTGTAGATACAAGTAACTTATTTTAATAATGAGTTTTGTATTTTATTGTATTTCTTCGGTTAATTAAATACAAGCAAATATATAGAACCTGAATTCATAAAACGTAAAATATAAACATAGAAGCACATGTTTTCTGCATTGGTTATTTTCCGTAAAATAAAAGTTTTCCTGTCAGCACATGTCAGCAAACATAAACGCAGATACCGACATGTCTTTGAAGGGCTCATGTGGGTCAGGGCTCTCATGGGACTCTAGCATGTACTGTAACTGAAGGGGCCTGGTTCACATCAGATGTATGCCAACAAATCAAGTTAGTCGAATTGCTTAAAGATAAAGCAAGTATTACTGCAACCCAGAAACTCCACGATGAACTGGACCCACAGAGTTTCATTAAATTCAGAATTATTTTCCGTTCAAAATGCATTTCGTCATTCACGTCCATTCAACATACAATAAGAGGGAAATTCCAAACCGAAATTATCTGGTTGTCCTGGAGTACAAATTCCACGCCACAAAAGGGAGTCTTTGTAAGATAATTGGACAAGTGGAGGAAGCAAAAGGAATAAACGAACCTATCTGGTGAGAAAATGCCGACATGAATATGCAAGTGTCAGAGATGAAAAACAGCAGCCTAGCAACAGACAAAAGCCGTCATACAACTCCAGCTTGTGACTGAAATATCCCCAAATGGAATTTCTGCTCGATATGCCATGCAGTGGAGACTTGTGCTGCTATGAATTAATGAGACAGATTCCAGTTTTCCTCTTCTCATGTCCCATACAACAGAGATAGGACTGTATGGGGAGCAGATGGCCGCCGAACAACACAATAGCACAGTCAGAAACCAGCCGTGGTCCCGATGACTTCATTCCTTCAGTATCTTCATCAACATGAACCCCCCAAAGAGTCGGGGGTGATCTCTTATAAAAGGTTTTTAGAGGAGTGGGTAGCACAGGGTTAGATCAGGGATAACCAAGCCATTCATACCAAGAATTTTACTAGGTAAAAAAACACAGATATCAGTGTTGGCAGAGGAAGACGAGAAATGTCTCAAAACTTCACCCCCTCCCTATACTTTGATGATTTGTGAATGTGCAGCGCCAAGATTTCCGACTGATCTTGGCCCGAGCAGAACATGAAATTAATGCGCTCTGACCTCCCACAGACTGATATTAGGGCACAAGTGCAAGCCTTAGAGCAGGGCTGAACCGCTATTCAGAGGATAAAAGCTCTGCTGTCCTCACACTGTGAACTGCACACTGCTATAACCAGAGCTGTGATTCAAGAGAAAAGGCTAAACACAAAACATATTCTCATGTCAACTGAAATAGTGATAAAGAGTGACAGCCTTTTTACTCTTGGTATTATCGAGCAAATTACAGAAATGCCCGGAGCTAAGCTAAGTCCCACAATATCTATGAAATCATGTCTGTTCCTTTACTTACAAGCGCACACAATAAAGA
This sequence comes from Hippoglossus stenolepis, assembly GCF_022539355.2. Taxonomy (NCBI): domain Eukaryota; kingdom Metazoa; phylum Chordata; class Actinopteri; order Pleuronectiformes; family Pleuronectidae; genus Hippoglossus; species Hippoglossus stenolepis. The sequence goes on from NC_061502.1 coordinate 14,436,769, forward strand.
CTTACATAAGCAGTGTATTGAAATGCTCCACTCAGATGCCATCTCTTCATATGAAATGTGTATTCAGTAAGCCGGACATAGTAAGAGGCAATAAATGAAATAAAATTCTTGGTAGACTCCAAAAACAAAGTAAAAAGATCATTTCTGACATTTTTGCTCAACATTCACACACTTTTACATCCCAGAACGCATCTGGAGGGACATGCTCATAAGGTTTACGACACATGGCCGGACAAACATCAGAAGGTCCCTCCTGGTCCAGAATGAGCAAATGTCCTCTCCTGAATCTGTGAAATTACTTTCTCACAAACTTCATATAAAACATTTTTGTGTCTGCTCTGTGTGAGAAGCAGAAGCTGGATTTGACTGGGCCACACCTGTGGAAGAAATGGAGAAGAAAGGGCGTTGGCAAGGTAAAGAAAGAGAGAGAGTTCCCCTCACCTTTCTTGCTGCATGAATGTCAAAGAAGGGCTTATTCCGGACACTGAAAGGTTCCTTGGTTTTGTCGATCTGTCCCGTCTTCATCTTCTCCATCCGGGGAGAGATTATCTCCTTTTCTATGCATAGCAGACGAATGTTGAAATCACACTGGCCAACAGGCTGCCCCTGAAACACAAAAGCAAACATTTCTTCATGTACCTTGAGAAACATAACTCTGATAACTCATTTTCTCATAGACTTCTATAGAAAGGAATTGTTTACAACCAGTGGAGACATCCTCTGCGGGTCATGCAAGTTTTAGACGCTTCAGCATTGACTTCATTTTCTGGATACAAAGTCTACGTCCATTTTTATATGCAGTCTATGATTTCTTATATCAAATTACTGCACGTTTACTATTTTGCTATCATATTGTCTTTATGACATATGAGAATATGTCAACTTGGACTTTGGGAAGTTATGGACGTCTTTTCAGTATTTTCTGCCAGTACGTGGATCTGACAATTAATTAATCAGTGAAGCAAACAATAAATGCAGCCCTAACTAGTAACAAAAAACCTTGTTGCACATAATAACATCCAACTTTAGATGTCTCATTTATAGCTACACCATAGGTGAGCAATACAGTGGGCAATGGAAAACAAGACCTCAGCATCAGTGGAGCCTAGGGGAATATTATTACACAGCAGAGTGGAATTAGTTTTTTTGTCACTATGACAACCGCTTCTTCCCATGATTGGCCACACATGCACAGTTGAGCACAGCAACCGGAGCCCCATCACTGCCTCTCAAACAGACAGGGCCACTAAGGCGGAGCAGAGGTGTCATCGAACCCATCTGGTGAACCACAGAGACTGAGGCAGAGGGAAAGAAAACGCAATGACAACAAAACTTCAGTTCCTGCCCCCGGGCTATTAATAAAGAAGCTCAGAAGAAAACGGGAGCAGCCAAGCGAAGCGACACAGCCCAACATGACTGTATGACCACTTGAAAGTGTTTAACGGTGCAGAGGAGTTGTGATGAATCCACCCTGGTACCGCACGGTCAAACCACCACTTATCTCCGCGGCTAAATTGACAAAAGTGATTAAACGCAATGACTCACTAGTTTCACTTTTGTCAGCACAAAAAAAAGATAAAGATATTCACTGACAGAATAAGGAGAAAAAAAGGTGAAGTGAGTTCTGTAACTCTGCCACATGGACGGAACGCAGGACAACAATTTGACATTTAATATTTCTCACAAGTTATTAGAGAGAGAGAGAGAGAACGAGCTCAAACTCAGCAAACAAGCTGACATTTCTTTCGTGCCAAGACCGAATTTTCTACGTCACCTGGATAAGTCGAGCAGAAAAGATCATTTAAAAATAACTTCCAACAAATACTTTCTGACAGCTTTAATCTATCGAACACACCAGTATCCTCAGCATAGTAAATTTGGGATAATGTTTCCTCAATTGAAGGTTGTTTTCCTATGGAGGCCCCCAGGGATGTTTCCTTATGTAAACCATCTTGACATTAGCATCTATGTTTTGTTTGTCTGATAATGATTCTCTTGATATCCAAAGTCTTTTTGTTCACTGTAAAGTGTGTGTTGTTTAGAATGTTGATGTAAAATAAAGGTTGATAAAAACAAAATGTGGTGTAACATTTACACCTATATTGTTCTTACAGCAGAGGGTTGTGGATCAATACAACTTCATCTATATTGAGAGGAATCGAGCAGGAAGGTGCGATTCGGGGGCATTTGTATTCTGCTTTTATTACTGTTTGGTTAAGGCCATGTCTCCTCTCCAGAGCTTTCTCTAGGAATATTGGAAGTGGGGGTAGGAAAAGATTATTGTTCAACGTGGATGAGGAGGTGGATGAACAATAATGAGTCAAGATTAATTAGAATTACAAGACTGTACTGTCTTGTGAGTCATAAATATCACAAAAAAGAAAAATTAGATCAGAGTATGGATGTCCTCTTTTGTGAGCAAGTACAATACAAATCTGTAAGAATGCATCTAATTCCTTTGTTATATACAGTAGGGTGCAATTATCAGACTGTATAACCAGAGAAAATAAAGCGTTGCCAGCTATGTGTACTGATGTTTAGGGAGCTAAAAACACAATCATTACTTTTAAAACATGGTGGGAAGCCTGACTGCTTTGTTTTTCATAAGGAGGTTGGAGTCCATTTTGTACTCATTATTTCTCCACAATACAGAGAAGATTTGAAAATGTAGCCCTCAGGAGGAAGAAAATGGCATTAAAGTTGTTAAATCAAGGAAAATATGAAATACACAGTTTGGAAACCAACTTCAACTCATATCCGAGTTTCACAATTAGAACTGCGTGTGGTACGGGTGGATTCTGCTTTATTTCAGCCGATTTAGTCCATTTGACCACGTTTAACTTAGAAATTAAGCAATTAGTTGATCTCAGGGAATTTAATCAAAGAGTATTTTGATAATCAATTAAGCTTTTAGTTGGTTTCAAATGTGAAAACGCAAAATGTTCTCTGGTTTCAGAAACTCAAATCTGAGATTTGCTGCTTCTCTATTTTATATGAATACCTCTGCTGAGGAGGTAATGTGTGTCTGTTAGTTATCTACAGGACTGATTACCACGAAACTTGGTGGAAGGATGCAGTATGGGTCAGGAGAGAACCAATTAAATTTGGGTGCCGATCCGCATCAGAGGGCGGATCCAGGAATCCCCCCCCCCCACACACTTTTTTGAACATTGCGAGACAGGGCGTTTCTCAACGTTGTACTTGATTTGTCAGATAATAATTAATGGATCATGATGAAAAATATCAGGCCCGCTTAGAATCTGGAATCTAAATGTGGTTTGAATAGGGGACTGTTTGGCCTTGGCAGAGGTATGTCCCATTGAGCGAGTGCCGGTCTGTAATTAACTGAAAACCTTTGGTGTTTCTATGATGAAGAACATTTGTTTGACTAAAATCAATTAGTTATTTAATCAAAAATTTAATGAATCAAACTATCCGAAACACAACAAAAAATGAAAAATTTATTGCAGCCCTTGGTTAACTAAAATAAAATATTTAAATGCCATAAGGAGATCGTGATCCAAAATGGGTAAAAAAAAAACAGATATTGGCTGCCTGCTATGACTGCATTGCTCACGTTGCACCATCCTGGATGTCTAAGTAGGCAATTGTTTGCCAATGCACAAGCTTGATAATGGAGCTGTATGCCGTGACTGTGTCTCCACGACTTTGTTTGTGAGTCTGTCTGACTTGTGTAATGCATCCCTAACAACTCTATATGGGCAATCCATCAACCACAAATAAGGTCACAGGCAAAACAAAGTTCCAGCTCTCATCTAGGCTTTACTTAAATGAGTGCAGGAACCACACAGCATCCTCCTGGAGCAACAGCTGGTATCATGTCCCACACATTCTGCACCATCTGTCAGCTGTGTCACCAGGACAGAACGAGATGTAAGTGTGGATGATTCAAGGCATGTGTTGTCCATGCCTGCTCGTTGGGGAAAACGCAGCAGATACGTGGCTTGTTAATCCAACATTAGTGGGAATAACGACTGATTATTACACCTATGAAATCAAACAGTTTTTTTTTTTTTACTCCACAAAGGAGGTAATGTTTTCCCTGTCCATTTGTTGGTTTGGATTACGCAAATCTCCAAAAAGGATTTCCACGAAACTATGTGAAAGGCTGTGACAAACACAGAGAAATAACTCATTGAATTTTGGCACGGAACCAGACAAACGGGCAGATCAAGGAATTTTGAATGACTTTCTTAAACATTTCGAGATGTGGCCTTTTTTTCAAAAAATTCATGGATCTTGATGGAAAAAAAAAACAGGCACATTAAGGGAACTGATATGTATGAATGTGTGCAATTTGGTGCAGCTTGATTTAATTTACACTGTTTTTTTTTGCATTCTGCTAATTTTTTGACAAATAGCATGAAATCGCTGATGCCAATCTTTAAAATAAAAAATGTTGTCTATTTATATAAGAACTTCTATAGATTCTTTAAATATTGTTGATTAATACAACACAATTAATCCACAGATGCATTCATCACCAATGGACACTCGGCTCGAGTAAGAAACACTTAACCGATTGAAACAGTTCAATGCATTACATAACCCACTTTAGGTTACGTTATGCAGAACGCATAAGAAATCTACATATAACACACGTTAAATATTAAACATGAGAGAGATGCAGAATCAAGAGGATCAACTGAAGAATATGGCAACAACTGTAAAGGATTAATTATCGGTCTGGTGGATTATCAGATATTCTGTGTTTTTACGATAATAAATGTTATTATACACTGCGGAAAAAAAGTCAGATCAATGCATCAACAGAGAAGAACATTTTAGTGGAGTTCTAAAGAGTGAATATAGGAACAAATAACCTGCCTGCAACTTAATTTGACTGCCATCTATCAACATTAAGAGCAGAGATCCCTCTATCTCCATTCTTCTGGCTTTGGGTGACAGTTTGTGTCTAAAACTCTAGACTGAAAGGCTGTAGGCCACAGTTAATGACAACACTCTATCTAGTTATTATGCAAGAGCCTCCGAGGCTCTTTCTTTCTGCTCCTTTATGAGTCACTTTAATGAGGAGATGGGCTAACCTGTCAGATATGGTTCGGAACCAGCACAAAAAAAAGTTACACATGGCAAAGAGTTGTCACATCACGACAGCACGGTTTAAAGGGCTGGACTATAATTTACAGAAAGAGAAAATAACTGAATCATGAATGTCTTTATTTCAAATACTGAATTTCATATCTTCATATCATTAATCCAATAAAAAAACACTTAAGGGGAATAACTTGTAAATAAAGACAGTGAGAGTGGTAGGGGTTCGAGCCTGACAACAAAGTACATCAGTATACGACAGAAAATTCATTGCACTGGCCGCAATTTACTATAATTATCCCCATAACAACCACTTATTTCTTTAATCAATGTCCCCATGTCCAACCACAGGTTCCACAGGGAAATGAGGGGGGAGGCTGAAGTCACAATCACAGGCAAAATGTGGATTGAAGAGGGATTTACGAGTAAATTAAAGCAACTGCGGTTTTAGTCACTAGACTCCAACACAAATTCAGCATCAGAACTGCAGGAGCACAAACTTGAACTGTGCTCTACATGACAGCAAACTGCAGGTGAAAAATGACTTCAGAGGAGCTGCAGTGCCTCATCGGAGTGATGCTGCCGGGGGTTTGAAAAGAGTGACGCAGCCCAGTGACTATTCATAGTCCTGCAGAGATACAGACTGTACCTATGCAGACAAACGTCTTTAGCAGACGTAAACAGATCTGATGTAAGAGCCCCTCAACAGATCAGGTTTTTACTCGGACCATTATTGGCACTAATGTCTGCTCAGCTATTCATCGGATGGTGAGAATTATTTTCTCTTAAGCTGCTTTGAGACATACACTGAAGTCCTGACAGTTTCCTGAAATGTTCTGGGTGTGAGAATGCAGTTAGTTGCTCCGGACATTTTTCGAAACTTTGTTCTGCCAGCCCCCCCCAAGGTTAAATGTTGTTTCTAACACAAAATACAAAAAGAATATATATATCCTAGTATGAAAAAGAAAAGTCATACACATAGAAGACAAAGATGTCAACTTGGAAAGACAATGAGATTTGAGAGCTTTAGATTCCCACAGCGGAATTTATACATCATGAACCACCCCTGAATGTTACAGACGATGTTCCTCTTGTTGTGAAAGTGTCTGACGTTAACAATCTCCTGTCGTGTTCTTAATACGAAAGACATGAACTCCAGAAAAAGACACGGTCAATCAAAGTGTCAGGAAATAGCCGGTGATGTCAAACTCAAACCTCCTACGTTTTATTTCAAGATAATATCTTTCTCCAAGAACTTGAAAATTAGGGACATGCATATAGTTCTTGCTGTGCTTTCATCACATCTCGTAAGTTCCCCCACAGTGGAGGAGCTGACGATGACTGACAAGCAAGAAACAAACAAACAAAAAAAGGCTTTTTTGTTGCTTTGCAGAAGGAGCAGAAATAGAAACTTCCCTCCATGTCTCGGGGTGATTGTCAGGGTGAATCACTTTCTCTGTTGGAGAGATACTGTACACATCAACACTCATTTATTTAATTCAAAAATAAGTAAAGTTTAGCTGCTTTCAGGCATGCACTGAACTCCGGATAATCTCCTGACATTCTCCGGAGGGGCTGTATGTAAGAGACTCAAGACTTGCTCCAGAGTTTCTCCGGCCAGCCTACTAGTAAGAAATCCTGAGAATGTCCGAATGAGCCTCTGTGAGAAAACCTTCCACATGCATAGAAGACACAGACAAAGATGTCAAGAGAGCTTTTGGTGATATCTGCCAATGCTGGTGTTGATGTGCTGGAAACAAAAGCAGGGGATCTCCAGAGGAGAATTTAAACGTTACATCCTGCTTCCTGCATGTTGCTCCACCCTCCCCTGAAAGCTCCAGAGATTTCTGTGTTGTCGTGAACGCGTGCAAGCACAGAATGTCCTGCTGCATTGTTCAAATGTGAAAGGCAAACTCTGACGAAAGTCCGGAGTCAATGCGCAGAGTTCATGTCTGAAACCCGGCTCTAGATTACCCATCACGGCAAAAGGCACACACTCCTCATTACACACTAATCAAAAGCATACCAGTAATGTGCTTCGCCCTGACTTTCCAAACAAGTGAGGTGTCACGTAAGGCCATGGGCCTGGCAGGAGGCGTCCTCTCCCTCCTGCAGCCTTTCCATCCTCAATCTCAGGATGGAGCCTCGGTGCCAAGGAGCAGCCCAGCACAGATAATGGTGAAGGCTAATAATGGCCAGCGAGGATCAATAGAACAGCGCTTTGGTGATGGCTTGGGGGGAGTGCTGTGGTGCATGTGGAGCTGCTAACCTCTGCACCATCTTACAAAGACGTTCCCCTCGCCACAGGAGACTTTATTGAGCCGCTTGCTTGTGTGATCCTCTGATCGATGGAGAAAAGGAGGCGACAGACAAACATAATGGCTGGAGTAACCGCCCCTCACCCGCTGGCCACACTTCGCCCCGTATCCCGAGGCACTCATCAAGTTTTTATAAGGAAGAAAGCAGAGGCTTGCTAAGGGCAAAGTGTGAGCTCATTTGTCTTGGTGCCTGCCTGCATTACCATTAGCAGCACGCACATTGGTTGAAGGGATGAATTAATTTACAGTTGAGACGAGTGGTAGCAGTTAACAACCTTGTAATGTTGTCCTCGGGGCTGTGCAAGAGAAATGGCCGAATCAAAATGACGTGAGGAGAAATATGCTATTTTATTATTTTATATACAAAAGAAAATGATATACACACAGGAGACACCTGAGGAACTACTACTTGCAAACTATAAAGCCCGGTGATGGACTGATCATATGGTTCACTTCAATGCAATGACTCAAGTGAAAGAAAGTGAAAGCTTTGAATCAATATTTAATGAAATTTTAGTTCTAAGCAATTGTCATAAAAATAGGTCAGAGCTTGAGAAAACCGGTTTCTGAGGTAAAAACTTCAAAAACTTAGCTTATAAATATTCAGTATGAGTCGTACTCAGTTCAGACTCAATGTTGTGGTCAAGCCCAGTGTGTGACAGGGCGTGAGGGTCAAGCAAAGTCGCGCTCCTTGCTCTAGCATCAAGACTGACAAAGCGCTGACGCCCCTGTGCACATACTGCAGAGCCTGGATGAGCACCGCTCGGCTGCCTTGAAGAAACCCAACCGGATCCCACAAGGTGCCGTTTGTTTATTCTGCCTGAGATCTTGATCTGGCACATTTTCAGGGGGGACAGGTCAAGGGAAGACAGGAAATTCTCAAACGGCCAAGGCTACTCACATTGAATTTGATGATGTCGTATATCAAATAGCGGGGGACGGGCTGACCGTTCACCTTGTCGATGATCATCTCCTGCATAGATAAAGACAAGACTCGAGTCAGGAGGGGGAACGGATAACAAAAGAGAGACAAAGGGACACACACCTAGTAAATGAGATGAAGATTTAGGATGGGATTGGAGAAGATGTACAAAAACGACAGAAAGAGTCTGGGTGCTCTTAACATCACAGCAAGTGGAAAATGGTGTCTGTGCGTAAGTCGTTATGTAGGATGGGACACTGGGGGGGTGAACACTCTCAAGTGAATGTATGTTCAGAGAGGGAGATGCCTGCGGCGATGGGAAGGATAGCAGGGAGTTGGGGACGTGCATGTGTGTGTGTGCACGTGGAAGGACATGAAGCAGAAATAGCGCTGCACATCCATTATGTAAGACTCAAGTTGAGAGGCAGGTGCAGCGCTGGTGCAGGACACCAGACAGACACATGATTAGTTTTCAAAGAACTGCAACATGCAACATTATGACCTCAGAGACGAATGTGTAAACGTCACCACTGCTGAAGTATCCAAAGTGAAAGTATGACCTTATACTTCACTTGGTATAGTTTAAGAGTGAAGCACTACAGTTAGAAAACTATATTTATTACCTTCACCCTCATTAAATATTTAAGTGACGAGCTGCACTCTCCTGCGGTAACTGACGGGCAGAGGACGAGCAGGTAAGACGTCACTCAAGGATTCAGTTTTACACAAAAACTGTACTAAATGTGTGTATATCCATTCTGACCACACACTAGAGCTGGACGAAATGACTTCAAATCAATATCACGGTTATTTCAAACTTTTACCTCGATTACGATTAATGGACGATTAATTAATTAGTCAATTAATGAACGCCACCATGGGGCTCATTGCTCAGTGTCGGTCAACAAGAGACTCTGCTCCTCTGCTCTTTTCTTATCACTCACACATAGGAACTGATCTTCATAAAAAACCTGCTGAATTAATATTAATGTGTTCATGGATAAAAGGGTTCTTCTGCAACAATGAAGTTAAAACACTGCACTGAGTCATAATCTGCGGGAAGAACTTCTCTTCTGTCTGCAGAAGTGTGTGTGTGTGTGTGTGTGTGTGTGTGTGTGTGTGTGTGTGTGTGTGTGTGTGTGTGTGTGTGTGTGTGTGTGTGTGTGTGTGTGTGTCTCCCCTCATCCCTGTTGCGCTTCACACAAACTGTAGATCACATTTATCTACACATAAATATTGTTCTGTGCTACTAATGCATATGTTTGTTTCCCAAAGTGAATAAAAAACGGTTTTCACTCCTTGAGTCAGGTCTAAACCATACACAACACTAAACTGCAGCAGCCAGACAGGTGGCGATGAGAGGGGGAGTAAATGGGAGGCATGTATTACAAACACTAGGGGAGAGGTTGAAGGGAGGAAATGATATTATTCCAGGAGCCTGCCACCCTATTTGCATCTGGTGCTCTAGACGGGAACACAGCAGTAGATGAATGCATTAGATGAATGCCAGGAATTCAATCTACACTGCACATTCATAAAATATTGGACCACAAGCTGATGTAAAGCTTATTGGGAACTGCACAACAAAATAGCATCAGACAAAGACCAGTGCCTTTGGGCTATAGATGAAACATATCAGACGACACAGCTAGGCTGCTAAGGGCTCGCAGCTAACAGCCGAACACAGCCTCTCTGAACGGAGAGCCAGAAGCATTAACAGATGAATAAACACGAGTCAAAACAAAGCTTGTAGCAATTTAGAAGCTCATCCGCACAGCTCCTCCAAACGGAGAAATAATACGCTGCAATTAGATGTCCTGCCTAAGTGAGGAAACTAAATTCACTGCATCAATCAGCAGCTGTTCAAAGAGGAAGCGCGTTCCTATTTTAGATAAAATTGCTTAGCAAAAACAATGAGAGGCAACTTATCTGCAATCAACAGCACTGGAACACCAAACACAAAAACAGAGCCATATATTTATTATCAAATCTCATCTGTGTACATGAACATGCAGCAATTTCCTATCCTTGCCAATAATTTAATTTAGGAGTGTGACAATGAGGCATGCATGTGCACCTGCTGCTGGGGAGCAGCGGGGACCTATAGGGACCTTTGAGACCTGAACCGCAAAAACACGCCGATAAAAGCCTAAGCCTGGTATTACAGGGTACGGATAAGTCACCAATCCCTGGTGTCACCCCAGGGAGCTCGATGCTGAGAGTAACAGAACAACACAGAGCGGAACAAAGAGGCAACATCGCCAGAAAACTGTAAAACATTTCACTAGCCATTTCTCCACGACATGGAAGATCACTTTTAAATCAGCCGACTTTGACGGGCTCTGCCGACCGACCGAGACGAGCTCTTCTTTCACCTGAAGTTTGGCGACTGATGTCAATTACCTGCAAGACTGAGCGCAAGGAGCAGAATGGGAATGTTACAAAGTTGGAGATGGAGGGGTCATGCAATTCCAGTCAAGAGAAGAACAGGTCGACTTATGGGATTTTCAGCAAAGTTTTAAGAACAGCTTATGTGGCACAATGTGGAAAATTGCAAAATCAAAGTATAAGCCAGGACAATAACTCACCCCGTCCAATAGAGTATTTGATAAGTGGACGCGTGGATCCTTCCGGAAAGGAAACTCTAGGTTTGCCATGTGGAACACTGTGTTGTCTCTGTCGATCATGAACACTTCATTTTTTCCATTGATCAACATCATGTACCTGCAGGAAGAGAGGAGGAAACGTTATTCAGCTGTAATCACAGTGTTACATTTGTGCTGCTCATAATTTAAATGTTATCTGTTGTTTTTGAGTCATTGTTAAAAACAATAAAACAGATAAAGTAAGAATTTATTGGTGAGAATGATTTTATCTTTGGAAGACATAGCCTTGAGCTGTTGCACCTTCATTATCTTATACAGTGTGAATAGAGCTGGCGACTGTTTGCTGAGAGACCCACACAGGATTCAATAGAATATTCTGTGGCACAGCACAACTGTAATGCAGAAATTGTTCATTTACATTGAGGCGGTGGTAATAATGGTTGCTCATTAAGAGATTCAGACATTGTGACATTTACAAAACACAAGGTTAGAAAACATTCACTGAGGGCGACCTGATAGCTGATTGGTTCGGGTACGTACATCGTGAACGTAATTGACCTGAGCAGCAGCCATTTGCTAAAGGTCATTCCCCTTCTCTCTTTACCCATATTACTGTCAAGTTAAGTCACATTTATTTGTATAGCACATTAACAACAGGGGTTGCAGCAAAGTGCTTAACAATCAAAACAACGAGTGTGGAGAATATAATTGAAAAACAACGCAAAAGAATGCCGTAAAAGACGGAGATTGATCAAAGTAAATACGATTAAATAATGATAACAGAATCGTAATGCAAAGGCTGAAATAAAAGTAAGATTAAACACATCAAACTTTAATTGAGATAAATTTAATTATTGATAGAGGGACAGAACCTAATATGGGAAAAGGGACTATTCCAGAGCTTGGAGGCAGCAACAGAGAAACCCAGTCTGTCTTTCTATTCTCTAGCGAATAAAGACAATTTAAAAAAGAAATGGAATACAATCTCAAAGCCCCTTCTTCATCCTGTCAGGCTGGACTGAGGACAGACGCTACATCGCAAAGTAGGGTTTCAAAACAATACGGGCCAGGGCTATGTGGTTAGCATGCTAACTTCAGTAAAAGAAAAGGAGTTAAAGAAATACCTGCTCGTGACAAGTAAAGGGATAAAGTCTAATCATGAACATGAATCATTAGAGCTAGACTGAGAAGCAAACAGCTGTTAATGCTAACATTGGCAATGTAGCTGGAACAAAAATGTATACATTCTTAAGACTAGATTTCAACTAGAATTGTCCTTAGTAGAGCACACACCTGCACAAGGTTCAAAAACCCCACCTCTGAAAACACTAAATTTAATTTATTGAGGGTTTTTTAAAACTCTTGATCTGGAAATGTTAAAGAACATTAAAAAATATCCTGGATCCACCCCCTGATTCAGATCCGCACCAAAATCCTTCCCTGGGTCATGACCCTGCCCTCCACAAAATTTCCTGGAACTCTGAGTAGTTTTTACATAATCCTGCTAACTAAGTAACAAACAAACAAACAAACGTAGACAAAAACATAACCTCTTTGACGGAGGTAACGACAACCCTGCCTTTAATTTCATTTAATTAGTTTGTTTGGATGATTTAATATGTTAATCATACTTTAAACCCTGTTGGCTGTGAGCAAAGAAAAACAACTCTTGAGACTTTGGCTCCAGTTGGCGCTTAAAAACAACAAAGACTGCGCATCCTCTAATGTGCAAATTGGATGCACTCAATCCAAATGAAAACAAAAAAGGTGAAGGCAAGAGAGCTTTTATCATGTCTGAAAGAGGAAAAACGCATCTCCAAAACAGATACCTGTTAATTACAACCTATTATCAAAGCAACCACTTTTCCTTTTATCTCGCAGCACTTATCATTGCAATGAGAAAGCAATTTTGATCAATGTGGCTGCTCGAAACATCTCAATCAGAAACTTTTACCAGCCTCCGCTCAGAACCATAGCAGTTTGAGTTGTGACACAAAAGACGAGATTCTTAAAGTTCACAAATACCTGAACTTTTTCCAGACATGTGAATAAAATGGGTCTTATGCTGAACATTTTAGTTTCCTTTCCGATAGTCCCCAGTTGCTTTGCACCAACATAACAAAAAAAGACTTTCCTTCTGCAAATTGCAAATGTCACCGGTGGTTAGGTGATTTGTTTGCATGAGCATAAAGCTCGGCTAATCCATGCCAGCCTTTACAGGTGAGATAAACAACTTAGTAACAAAACAGAAAAAAAATCACCTCCACTGTCCCAACGCTGCAGGAACACATCGAGCAAATGATGTCCTGAAATTGGACAATGTGTAGCATTTAGTTAGGAACATTCTAAACCCTGAAATAATGAAGTCTATATATATATTTCTATATATATATTTCTACACCCTAGTTTACTTTAGTTATAGAAGTTTAGTTTTGAAACTCGTGTTAGCGGTGGTGTGATGTTCTGCTCTAAGTCCGAGGTTCATTAGAGACGCTATTTAACAAATGTCAGAGTGCTGTTTGATTCTGTGTCTAGTAAAACCACTAAGTAATGTCGTAGATATTGATCGGCCATTACGGGCACCATTAGCTCTGAACATGCACCATGCCCCTGCAGCCAGAGTTGACAATAACCATAGCAGCTCAACATGGAGAGAATCCGGCAGCGTTAGTCCCTGTGCACCAGTCAGTGGCTGGCAGAATTTATAATAACAAGGATGGATTCCAAGTGAAAGCATCATTATTCGACGCAAAATTAGTAAACATCCCTGAGTGGAGGATGGGTCATCAAACTGTTACAACCGAAAAAAGAAAGGATTGGCAAATAACAAGATGAATGAACAATTACCACATGGACACGGGATTAAAACTGGGAAAATGTACGTTTCGTTTCATGGGGCACTTAAGAAGAGAAACTCTTAAGAGGGGATAATGCTGGAAAATTACTTTCTCTTCCACGAGTGCACTTGACTGAAATATTCAAAAACTTGGCTGCAGAGACTGTGGGACTGTTAAAATATCTGTCAAAACAGGCCAGTTTACCAGCATGCGTCGTGATATGAGCATTTGGTTGGTATTCATTTGACTCCACTCTTCCACTACATGACACTCACAGGTGTGTTAGGTTGCTGGAGTGTAAAGACCCTCAGACTTTATCCTTTTGGACTTTTATCAGCCTCACTGCTCCTTCTGCACTGAGAAATATTATAGTGGAGGGGGCATATCTTAAAAATAACACGAGTGCACTGCAGGTGTGAACTCAGATTCTCTACTTTGTAACGTAATAATCTTCTCTTCTCGGATCTGTTCACAGCTCCCACTACTACTACTCCTACTATGTACTACGTGATGATACAAACCCTCCATCTGGACAATAGTAAAATCATTGGAACTGCAGTTACAATTTCACTCTTCTCTGCATGCTAAATGTAGAAAGACCAATACTGACGCGTGCAACGGGATGTTTTACGATGATTGAGGCCAAATTAAACGATTCTTGATGAGTTCTTTGAATGACAGTTTGTTCGTTAGTTTTTACGTAAGGGCCAAACTATTTCCAATTAAAGCAACATTGTGTTAGTATTTGACTTCGAAATAAAAGCTTCAAAATCATTTTTGATGAACCAATGACTTTTAACACGGAGAATTGTGTCTCTTTCATTCCCACTTTGCACCCGAAAGCCTGCTCTTGCAATATGAAGCCTTCGTGAGCAGGTATGATTTCCTGAGAGAAGTGCTTAACTGAGCGATAGTCAGCAACTTAAGACTGTCAGAATCAGGCCCAGCAAGTTAAAAAGTCAAACTTAACGGTAGATTAGTTAAAAAGACAACTTTTTACCTCAAAAATAGCAGCTTTAAAATTAGCTTGATGGTTCACTGACTTAAAATGGAGAGAATGTCTCCTTTCATTCCCACTCGTCACCCTAAAAGTCGGTTCTTGCTCTGTGTAACTTTGGTGAGCGGGTACGATCTCCTGTGAGAAGCTTAAATTGCCAGAATCAGGCTCCAGCAAGTTCAAGAGGAATATTGAACTGTAAATCATTTAGAAAGCCTTAGAAGTCATCAAAAAAACAGCGTTTATCTCCAATATTCAGAGTTTGGTGTACTTGTGACAGATCTTCTGGTTTAGGAAGCCGGGGATCATGGGTAATATCCATTCAGTTGCGCTTCAGATCAGTGAGTGGGACTTCGCAGTCAGAGCTCCAGTCAAACAATTGAGAGGCTTTGTTTTTAACTCTACATGAAAATCACATAATCTTTTGGACACGAATCCCAACAGAAGTAATAACCAAATAAATAAAAAAAACTGTGTTCATCTCAGGGTTAGACATGTTTGTTAGAGTGCCGGCACCTTTGGTTTGGGAAGCCAGGGATACATGTGGAATATCTAATCTTTGGCTGTATTTCAGCTCAGTGAGACGCAGTTGGACTTGGAGCCCAACAAAAATAATTACTACCTGTGCCTGGAGAGGTCGCTGTTGCTCGGAAAAAGTTACACAGTGATGCTTTAAACCAGTTGGGGATAAAGAGAAACCTCAAATTCACTGTCATCAAATTATAGAAGACCTGGTGACAAGATATAGTAACCCTGAATAATATACAGAGAGGCACGAGTGTAAGCAAAGCGTTCCCGCCAAATGTTTATTGTTTGGTCAACAGAGTCGGTTAATCACTGAGTTGGCAGCCGAGACAGGCAAATTCAAATGAGGGAACATACACAGACAAAATCGTTGATCCTCCCGTCTGTTGGTTTTCAAAGAGAAACTGAAAAAAAATGGGCTAGACAAAAACACAGACACCATTGTTGCCTTTGTGTCCTCTTCAAGAAATCAGCTTTAACTGTAACAGCAGACGTTGACTGGGAAAATATTGTCAATCGACTGCTTTATAATTCAACTGTTGCCGTGTCCATCGAAGTTTCTTTAAGCCCATAGCAACATCTTGAAATGTGTTTAAGAAATAGCCAAAAATCTAAAAGCATTCAGTTTATGTTGATACAACACACAGACGAGCAGTAAATGTCTGTCACTGTCGCTTGTGAAATGACTTGTATAGACCTTTTATGAATCCAATTACACTTTGTGGACTTCCTGCTGCTCTTTAAAACAAAATACCAAGTGATGAATAAAGCAGGATGAATCAACATCCTAATGAGCAACTGCTAGAGTTTGAAAGGTTAAATATCTTAATCAAGGCAACTAACAACTGGGCTGAATTATCTTGTGCAGTGAGCATATTAGGGCAAATTTGGACCATTGTGAGTCGACAGCTCTGATGATATACAACATCAGAAGCAACTCGGTGAGAAAATATGAGAACACCTTGACAGAGATGAATTTGAGATTAATGATTCCCCCTGACAAAGCTATGTATTTCTCATACCTGCTGTGTCTCTCCACCATCATCACAAAGGGATTAGAGGTAATAAATATGCCATCAGTACCAGCTGGTTCAAAGTGGGAAACTTGGACAAGCTTGGAGACGCAAGTGTGTTGGTAAAACACAACACCAGCAGACTCAAGTCTGCACTGAGAGCAGAGATGTGGCTTTTAAAAGCATTGTTCTAAACACTAAATAGTTCTTCAGTTGTAAAATATAAGGCTGCAGCTAATGATTGTTTTTGTTGTCAATTCGTATTTTCTGAATTAATGAATGAACCATTTGGTCCATGTCAAGTCAGAAACTCAACCTGATTTTATTTCGATGGATTACAAGGATGTAAATCTGATAAATGGTGGGAAATCTTCACACTGGACCAAATAAATATTTTGCTTAGAGATTACATTTTTTTTATCAGTTATTAAATAGATGTACCAAAAGTTAAATTGTGGTGTCTTCCAAAGAAGAGATGATTTAACCAAAAGGAATTTTATGGATGAGCTGAGGAACATAACGGAAATCATTGTGGCAAATCAATAAATATGAGCAAATTGCCTAGTTTCAATATTATGCTGCTAATCATTAAGAGTCTAAATCATTATCTGTCCAACTCTTAATATATGTAATGAAAACTTAAGAGGAAATTAAACAAAAACAAAGGAAGGTTTGAGTGTATTTTGTCAGTTATCATATGCATTCTTAGCCTCAAGCCGCGATTGTCGCCGGCACAGAGGCATAAACACCCAAAGAAAAGAAATAACATAAAATAATAAGAAATAATATTTTCCCCACTTTTAAATTTCCTGTTGAGGTTGACATCATACCTGAGGTCAAACACTAGACAGAATGCAATTTCTTTAGATGGCATTTCTTTCTTTCTTTTTGTTTTTACAATGTCCATCAATTTGAAGTATATGGTGTAAAATTCCCTGTTCTTAGAGAATTACTACTTTCAGTTGCTGGCCTGGGAGGACAGTGAATAGTTGTAAGACAGAAGGAAGTTGGGAGGGGGACGAGAAAGCAGAGCAATAGATGCTCTGCTGTCTGTACCCCTGGGATTAAATGTGTGGGTAGATGGCACTCCCTTTACTGTTATAGTTTCACAAAGGGCTTTTATGTTTTTGGGGGGGAAATGAGCAGCTAGACATTTAAGATAATTATTTCCAATAGACTCAAATGCTTTTCAAGCGTGCTGGCCAGGGAAAGTGGTGATCACAACCCTCATCACGCTCATTGGTTAACACCGATCGGTGGAGAGCGATGACTCTGACCCCCTGCTCCCCATCCAGTTATGACACGAGGGAGCAACAAAAGACGAGCCTTGAGATATAAATCAGGGTCATCCAAAAGTCTTACAGAAACAGCAGGGAAAAACAACCCAAAAAGTGGGAGGTGAAGGAAAGAATGGTGAGTGGGCCAGATAGAGCTGCACTTCCATTTTCCGGATGGGAGTGGACACACAATGAATGCGTTAAAAAGACATGCAGGGAATAAGGAGAGGGAACAGAAATGCCTGAACATGTTAAAGCAAATGATGATTCCCACAGACAGGTTGGTCCTCGTGTGCACAGCGATGGAATCTTTAATCTCAGAGGAGGACCAGTGTGAGAGATGATCAAACGCATAGGATGAGTGTCACAACAGAGAAGATCTGTCAACCAGTAAGGACACAACAGGTCTATACCGAGCACAAGTGCTTCCTCTGCTGTCTAATTGGCCAGTTAGCCATGGCTAACGCTGTCAAGTACGTTCAGAAGAAAGCAGAGGGAGACCATTAGTACTTTGTACCTCCCAGTTGTCCTCCTCTTCGGCGCAGTCTCACCTACATCCCCCCCTCTCTCTCTCTCTGAAGCTATGGTAACAGCAGAGACTGAATTCTCTTTATATGGCCAAAAAGGAAAATAGCCAATCCCATGTGCGCCTTTATTCAGACAAGTGTACGCCTGCCTCTCTGCACGCCCTCGCCTTTCCGCCCGTCCCCTGATGGGCGCCGTGAGACTCAGATTTTGTCCTTATTCCCGAGCCCTGTCCCCCTAGCACTTCAGCCCTAATGAGGCACAGACGGCCATTGTGTCTGCTTTAACAGTCGAGTCCCGCGGCTTTACTGACAGCAGCTGAGCTCCGGGGGAGGCCTTAGATCAGATCCACAAGCTTTGCACATCATTAGTGGTGCGTCAACGGGCAGGGCTGCTCTCCTAGCCCCAAAGAGGCCAGGCTGATCTCTCATCTTCGACAGCAGAGCTGAGAGTGACAACAAGAAGATCCGTCTCACGATGTTGTGGGGCACAGACTATATTCCGCAGTCTAATCTTTGATGATGATTACTTTTTCCCAAGAAGCAACCAAGGGAGTGCATAAGAGACACATTTGAGGGTAAATTGCTTTGCCTGAAAGTCAATTTTCTACAAAGGCATTAAAACATTTGTCATTAAAAGAACTTTTTCATACTACCATACTTTAAAGGTTTGTGAAAGCTGGGCTGGCAAGAGGACTCGCTTTTGCCAAATTCAAATTACTGGTCATTGCAGCAGGGTAAAATGTCCATCTCTACTGACAAGGACCTCCTACAGAGTCACTCAGGTTCACCAGTAATTACAAGCAGACTAGTGGCAATAACCGTTCACATCAGCCTCTGACTTGGACACTGACTGTCTCTCCGACTGGGCCAAAAGAACAATAGAAAAGCTGTTGGCAGAATGAATGAGCACCGCTGCTGGCAGAATGAATGAGCACCGCTGCTGGCAGTGACATCAAAATAACATCCAGTATTTACACTAATGCATCTATTCAGCTCAATTTATAGGATTATATCTGGTTTAACTTGGCAATAAACTGCTACAAATATTTAACAACAAAAAATGCTAATTTAGGCTTTTTAAATGGTGTTACAACAAGGTTAGCACTCGTGCTAGCCACTGGGATAATGAGGGAACACTGCCACTTCCTGTTCTTGCCATTCTGGCCACATTTCATGAATGTAGCATCGTCTTGGTTTAGGAAGCAGACAGAGACAAACACAGGAGGCTAAAATCTTTATGGATTTTTTTATGGGCCACCGGGATTTGACTTGGTGCTGCCAAAGGCCAGTCTGTGACATACAAAGAGAGCACTGCATCTTTACAATGAAGTTCATCTATTACTAGTATTTTTTTATTATTATGAAGCTATACATATACATGACTGTAGTGTAGTAGTCGGTTTGACTCTGCACTAACTGTACTGTGATGGTGTAACCTCGGTAAAACCATGGCAGCCCTTACAGAGACTGTTAAATACAACTAATAAATAACCAGCCAATAGTCAGAGAACACTCAGAAAAAACAATGGATTATTGATTCCATGCTTTAAATCAGTGCCTGAAGTGTTAGTTCAGATAGGGCAGGGACTTTGAGGAGAAAAAAAAATTAAGACAGTTTCTTTAATGAAGTCCAAGTTGAGCAGCATTGATTGTTTTTAGGTCCCAAGCACATAATAGGCCCCTCTCTTCCTTCCAAGTCCTCCTCTCTGGGGCACAAACCAATCTAAGCCTGACAGAAGACTCTACAACAAGTTGATTAAAAACCCAACTCTTTGTTTCTCCTCTTGGTAAACACACTGATTTTTTTGTCTTTTCCAAAGCCCATTAGAAGCCCCTCTGTTGACAGATAGCTTGCACAGACAGTTTTTTCTCTATATGACTGGTACGTCTGTCAGGAGTGGCTGCATTAGATGTATATTTAAGTGAAGTAGCTGCAGTACTTCGTCAGAATCTTGCCTGTTATCCTGCTACTGAGCAAGGCAGTTTAACTGTCAGGTTGATGCAGAGCCAGGCAGCCGTAGGAAGAGACTGCAAGAATCATCCATAGGGGACTGAGTGGAACACAATACTCACTCGTATTGACGGTGGTGCCTGACACTTGTTGCAGGTGCGATTAAGATAACGACTACAACCAATCACAGTTAACCACTCGGGACATTCAAAATTGCCTGTCCACGCAATGCTAAATGGAAGTAAGCAAGCAGATGAACACATACCAGGTGCAACAACTGCCTCATCCCTCCAGGCTCATTTTGACAGAAACTGTATTTGCATCAACGCGAGTTGATTGGCTTGCTCTTGCACTATATATGTTTAATATTGAATTGGCTGGTACCAGTGCTGCCGCTTGAACAGTTTAATTCTCAATGTCTACCACACACACACACACACACACTTCAAGCAAAGCAAAGCAATGGACCCACGATGCATTTCAACAATGCATGATAACACGCCATTCAAAGTGAATGAGCCACGTTTACATTGAAGCATCCAGGGCTTTGGTTGTTCTTGAACACTTTTGCCAACTGTGTTGTTTTAGGATGTTTTTGTATGAAAAAAATAAAATAAAAAAAGAAGGAGATTGCTCATTCTAAAAGTACTAATTAGTTTCTAATCTTCCACAAAAGTAACAAAGGAAAAGCCAGAGGGATTCAGAATACTTTACGTCATATTTAAGTGAGAACCACGGGCGATATGCAAAAGAGAAAAAATCTTGCCGGACCACCTTGAAGAGAAAAATTTCCCATTAAAAACCCATTTCCGATCCTCAGGTGCCACTGGCTACAACGCAGGACATTTAATGGGAAATTCTCTGCACACTCCACACAATTCATGTGGAGAATGACAAACGGAGAACACACAGTTGAGTCAGTACATTTCAATGATATTACACAGTCACAGCTCAAAACTCATAAATCCTATGTTGTATAGTACGTTATGTACATATTAGCAATATTTTTTCAGAATTTAAATTATCTAAACACTAAAGCCATTTTAGGATTAACAGAGCCTAGGAAATGGGGATTAACAGCAGAATCAATTGGCACTAATCGATACCATCATTAATTTTGCTTAAATCCATTGACAACAGATCCCAAGAAAATCCCTGTATCTCGGCTGTTACACCATTTTTGTTGTACATCAATCTGTGGTATCACCTGGATTTAATGAAGTGCCACATCAAAGGAATCTTAATAACATTCTTCCCCTCCACCTGAATGCCTCTCATCGTCACTTCTTCGGTGCCATTTCAATTTCAATTTCACACAAAAGCCAAACAGGCAGCAGAGACGTGGCTATTTTCTGGATAAATTAAAATGCATGGCAGTCCAGGTGGGGGCACTAATAAGGTAGAACACTTTTAAAAAGCTGTCATCCATTGCTCAGCTCGCTTGAATAGTAATAGTAGAAGTAATATCAGACCAGCGGCTTCAGAACAAGCCGTCCCTCAGACAGAATAAAGACCATTCACTTTATGCATATAAATGCAAGCTCTCTCCCATTGAGAGCAAAACCTTATTACCTGAATGGAATGAGGATAAAGCAACAACTCAGCACAAAGCAGAAAGAGGCACGAGGAATGCCAATGGGACATCGACACCTTACAGACAAGAGAAACAAAAGAAATCATGGAAGTTCACCGTCTACTGAATCAAATATTTTGTGTGAATATGGCTGCAACTACAGTACGTTTGTTATCAATGAATCCAGTTGCCGGTTATTTTACTCATTCTGTCTATTAACTGTTGGTAAATAGTAAAAATAACTTGTATTTTCTCTTAAAATGTCTCAGCAACAAATCCTCAAATCTGAGAAACTTCAACCTGATATCTCAATAAAACAATTATTCAACTGTCAAAACAGAAGAATTAAATTTCTGTTAATCAAACAAATGATAAATAGATTCATCATTGTAGCTGGATTACTACACGCACCTTGTTTTGTATATGATTCCATACAGTGCACTGACTGATTCTGTGTTCATTTTATTGTATTAAAAATCCTCAGCTTTGCATCCTACCATTTTTACCTAAAATATGAAGAGAAAGTAATACGTGAGAGTACTGCAGTTGAGCGATGACTCATACCCATCACAATGTGCCTCTATATCTGTTTCTCATGACTGAAGACATTAGGTGTCACTACTCTCAAGTAGCTGCAGGGCAAGAGATGAAGGACAGGATCATGAGGCAGCAGAGGAGGAGCTCGGGATCAGTCTCTCTGTTTGAATGTAAGAGCAAAACTTTTTTAAAATACACTTCCAAGCATTCGTAGATGACGGCAGTCGATTACCCACATCAGCAGCATCTTGGTTTGGGGCCATATCTGTGCTCTGCTAGGAGGAAATTAAAGCGGCGATATGTAAAAATCTGAAATTGACTGCAGTCATTAAATATTCACCAGCACACTGCATATTTGCACCAGCGAGAGAGACAGCAGACTACAGGAATACTAAAACTCCTTTTTCCCCCTCAACACTAGCTTTTGGCAAGAAAGTAAAACAACAAAAGAAAACGCAAATTCAACCCCCCGAAGGAGCTAAAAAGGAAGATCTCCCTGCTGCATTTCTTATTCTACATTGGACAAAACGATCCTTGTTTGCTCTGTGCAGCCAATTAATACAAATTCCATCCACATCTCCACAGGTATACATAAAACCACTGAAGCCTATTAACTATGTAAAGGTACTGTAATTAAAACGAGATAAGGAATAGAAGCCGTGTTAGTATTCCACTTAGTCTTCACTAACAAGCCAGGAAAGTAAATTGACACCACTAATACATTCAACCTTGACGGACAACTCCCATGGACACAAACTGTCTGTATTGACTCAGAAAGGTAGCCTAATGAACTGGTAGAGGAACCAATTGCTCGGAGATAGCGGTACTGGTATTGACACACGGGGACAAGGAGTTACTTGTTGTTACTTGTTACTTGAGAAAAGCCATGAACAGTCGACCCACCGTGTGCCATCAGCTTTCCAGCTGACTTTGTATGGATTCTGTTCCAGGAAACGCAGGTTTTGTCTGTCCATGGACACGGGCTGGGCACCGGGAAAACCAGACCTGAAAAAAATGATCAAAACACAATGGGTGACATTAATTTATATGTTAACAAATATGCCCTCTCGTATCTATACTTTTCAGGCTATGTCAATTTGCTAACTATGCAGGTCGCCTAGAAAATTTAAATTAAAAATATATTTTAAAGCATGACGGAAGTAGCATTAAATGAAGATTAACACAATTAAGACCTACCGAAAGTACGAAAGACCCAGTACATTATATTTGAGCATATTTAAGGACATTAAAGACTTTTTTAGACTCCATGGAAACCAGATGTGAAAACCTGCCTCAGTGTTATATCTAAAGTGACACGCATACACACTCCTGAGTGTTAAGACACTGTCCTCACTACAAAATCATAAAAAATAAATTGTAGAAGGTGCAATATGTGTAATATTAACTGAGCTGCAAAATACAGAAACACTGGTAAGTTTGACAGAAAAAGAATAAGAAAACATAACACTGACAAAATGAAAGAATTGTCGATATAAACTAGTCTTTTTTATGATAAAGTCGAGTCTTAGAAATACAGGAACAATTAAAGATTTACTAACTTCACATACAAATATCATAAATCACCACCACAGACAAGTATCACTTCACTATATCATTCTTCACCTCGAAGAATGATATAGTGAAGTGATACTTCACTATACACATATATACATCTATCTATCTATCTATCTATATATATATATACATATATACATATATATATATACACACAGATACATTGATGAGATCTTACACAACACATACATGAGAGATACAAGCAAGCACAGGCCCGCAAGGGAGCAGAGGTATAACAGAAACAACAACGGCAACAGCAGGTATTGATTAGAAACGGCAGCATGATGTTTCATCTGCTGGGACAACAAACAGCAGTAGAGTCGACTTGATGATTTCATTAAAAAAAGCTGTAACAGCTTGTTAATTCAGAGAAGAAGAAGAAAAAAAAAAAGTCTGACACTGCTTTTGTCAGAAGGCGTCTAGAACTTAAAGAAAAGGTGGTTTAGGACCAATGGGTCAAACACAACACAGAACAGCACACCCACACATGCACACAGAGACACGCACAGTCTCCCACAGGGGTATGTGGAGGCCAAGGAGAGACGGAGAGACCTACCTTTCCCACTCTGACATCTCCTGACACATTCTTTGGATCTCTCCTAGTTTGGGTTGTGTGGTGATCTGTGTGACGCCTCTCACCGTAATGCCTTCGAGGAATACTGCACCCTGGGAGGAGGAGAGAAAGAAAAAGATGCTTGGACTTGGATTTAGTTCAGAGGAGAGAAAAAAAGCAACAATATTTCCCTCTGAAATGAGGTGAAAGTACACGTAGTAAAAAAGCAAAATTGGGTAAGTGTTCAAATTTGCGAGGCACAGTACAGGGTCAATGGGCTTTGATGCATTCAAGCACTGCAACTACACACAGTCCACTTCAGCAACATTACTGCTTTCAGCCGACAGACATGTGACATCCAACAGCACACAAGTAGTTGCATTAGTTTCTAAGGACTTTGTCTTTGAAAACTGAATTAATCACGACTTTCTAAATTCCTACGGGTAACAAAAAAGAGTCACACTAAGCCACCTTAAAAAGTTTCAGTTTTTTTTAAGTATGGGAACGTCATCTAAATAAATGACTCCTCATACGCAGGCAACACATTCCACAGTTAAATGCATCTGCAAGACCAAAGATAATAAAGTGCAGTGTGAGCAGCTTTAGGTGACATGGTTGAAATATTCATTAATCTGACTTTGATGATATCAAGATGACAAATGCAGCCCACAGGGAGCTGATACGATTAGTTGATTAATCGGCCAGTATCTCGCCAAAGAAAAATGAAACTGTAATATTTTGGACAAGTAATTCATCATTTAAAGTTCATTTTTTAACCGATATTTCCCAAAAACTTTGCTGTTTCAAATTACACCGAACACAGAAGCTCCACAAATGGAACACAAATATCTCGGGATGAATGGCATACGGTTGTAAATCAAATATCTTCAACATGTCACGCCGCCTTTGGCTCTGAGCAACTGTGACATGCTCATATTTTTAAAAGTTAGTATCACATCATTCTGATTCCTCAGAAAGTTGATCCGTGACGATATTGAATTACAGCCTGGTGTTAAGTGTAAGGGCATCTACATTTATACTCCTCCATGGATAGTTCAAGCATATTACAGCAGAGTGCACACGAGTCCACAAGAGGCTGAAACCGGATTCCTTTGACCACATCCAGTATCTCTAACCCGGGGAGCGCAGGAACACTTTTCCAACACTGAGGAGCCAATCATTGATTAATCTATGTACTTTCCAAAATAGCAGAGCAGCGTTTCTACTTTTCACATCATCCGAGCAGACATTTCTCTGCATAATAGCCAACTGGCCACCAACCAGTCTGACTGTGAGGCAAACCACTCAACCCAGAGACAGCATTGTTTAATGACAGTGAAGTAATGTCATCTGCAAGAGGAGCTGCTGCTGCTGCTCTCCTTCTCTTCTGGCTTCTTCCCCCCAGACATCTCTGCTGCATCACATTCTCAACTATTAGATTCGGCTTGATTCAGGTTTTCCGTTGGTTATATGAGCAATAAAGCTGATAAAAAAAATGCTTTACAGTTTGTATTTGAGTGTAAATGTAATTTGCACAAGTCTATGTTTTCTATTTATTTCTGTCTTTCCATTCTGCCTCCATTACTCTGAGTGCGGGAAATGTTGGTGCTGCCATCTTAATTTGAGCTTCTTGTAACTACTCAAGATTATTTGGATGAGAGCATCTGCAAACAGAAGAAAACCTAATTACACGCAACTGGAGATGATTCAACACTTCTAATTTCACTTGACTGCACTGATGAAAGCGCCACATCACGACACGCCTGACATCGAATCCAAATTATACCTTTGCCAGCTGTTGAGATGTAAGGCTTGATTTTCTCTAAACCTAAAGATTCAATTTACTGGATTATTATATGTAGTTGAAGAGTTCCATCACTTAGAAGGGAAGCTTCCCTAGAGACGCTGCATCGCCCTGCATGGGATCCGTGTCATGCAGAGAGGGACCCACGCACTTTCTGCTTGAAAGTCCATTTCCTGGCGCTTCCAGGAAGTCTTACCAGTTTTAGCTTCTCTTTCTTTCGTTTGCCAGGCCCCGACCCAGAGGAGCTGGGGCCAGAATCCTGGCCGACTGCGTTGCCGTCATCGTCCACTTCCCCGTCGTTGACGTCGTCAAAGCACCACTCAGGCAGTGCGGGGGCCGGGGGTGTGTCCTCTTCATCTCCATAGCGACGGAAAAGCTCTTTGAGGTAGTCTCCCTTGTAGATCCCTGGAGTCCTGGACTGGCCGAAAGCAGCCACAGCTGCCTCGATGCTGATAAGAAAAGAAAACATAGACAGGGTGTCTTTTGAAAAGGTTTAATCTTTTATTCCTTAGTGTATGTTAATTATATATAGGGCTGTAACTGACAATTATTTCATGAATATGGCCTAAAGACTTTCATTTAAAAAAAACATCATCTGTTAAATATAAGATTTGATTACAAAAGGAAACAAACAATATTTGCTCATAGGATCATAATATTGAAAAAATATTCCTCTGTCTGTGATAAGCTTTTCTCTGGAGGTCCTTACCCGTTACATTATTCTACTATTTACTCAATTACTTATTAGTACCTGTTACATGTAATTGCTTGAACATATGCTTTTAAGATATGACTGCCATTAAATGCTGATTTTGTTTTTAATGCATATATTTATATGCAAAATGATAAAAGATAAAGCAGCGTTGCTCATTTGATAAATGAATTATCTACCATCACATGATACTGGACCAGGGCTGTAAATGCTCTCAGAATATTCATAACACAGGAAGTGGTGGGAGGGTTTTATGCAGCCTGCTCCTATACAGCTTCCAGGGATTCTGCCTCCTCAGACTGTTGCTCCACCTCTCACTAAAGGCTTATCCCCACCCGCCCCACCTCTGCTGAGCTGTGGTAAATTATTCAAACATATCTGTTGTGGAGTAACGAACCCTGTCACTGTTCACCGGCCAGCGTCTCCGTGAAGCTTTGTGTGTGTGTGTGTGTGTGTGGGGGGGGGGTTCAATATTGTATGGTTTGTTTTATCAGGCAAGACGATTGATGTGGGGGGCAGCCCTTACCTCCAGTCCATCTTCTCCACCAGGTACGCACATATCAGAAAGCCTGTCCTGTTGAAGCCGTGTGTGCAGTGAACACCTTCAGGACAAAGAGGAACCAAAACTCAGAACGGCACCTCAAGTTTACATTTATAATACATCATAAGCTTTTACAAAACACTATTGGAGTAGCAATATGCAGAAACTCATATCCGCACTCATTTGAATTGTAGCTTGTGGTTTAACACAACACAAACAGTCCTCTCTGAAATGTATTCAGGCTGAGTCCATGTTTTGAACGAGGGCGTCAAGTCCCACCGTCAAAAGACTCACCAGCAGATCCCCTTCTTCTTTGATGTATACCAACATCAAAACTCAGCCTGACACCAGCCGTTGCACACACACTGGCCACCCAGAGATGGTTGAACCATTCAGAGAGGTAAAGAGTGGATGAAAAGGGGAAATGAAACAGAGAAAACAGACAAACAGTGTGCAGTCCATTTTGAAGTGAAACGGACTTATCTATAAAAAGGAGAAACTGGATTCCAGGGGGAATATAAAAAGTTACGAAAAACATCGTAACCAAAGTGACATCTTCTTAAGAAGGTTCACAGCAGCATTCAGCCACACAAGATCAAACCATCTGAATCCCATATTTCCCCCAGTACAGGAGGTTAGCCTGGCAACGCTAATGAAGATAAAATGAACCAGTGTCAGAGGACGAGGATCAGATTTAGCAGCCCAACTGTCCAATTTGCACATGTGTACCGCAGAGACAACAAAACCTAATCACCGGCTGGCTCAAGACGGCGCACTGTTGATGTGACGTTCACACATTGTGCTGATGTTTGAGCGGTTTGGATTTGCACATCAGGCAGCTGTTAAAAGGTACGAGCGGATCTGATGAGAAGGTGCGAGACTGATATAAGAGAGCACCCTGCTGTCACTGAGGTGAAAGTACAATTCAATATCCCCGTGATATCCATGTGGACTTGATAGGGTCCTGATCGAACTGTAACTGCTGCTGTTGCTAACATTTTTAATGTTTATTTCAACCTATTTCTTCGCAAACATTATGGCTGTACTGAGAGATTTCTCATCGTTTTTACATTTTGAAATCATCTTGCGACCTCCCCCCTCAGACCTTCTGACCTGTACTTTGGGAACCACTGCAATTTAAAACCCCCAAAAATGATTTCAAAAGTGACTTTCAGAAGCACCTAACTTTTATATAACATAAAATTATAATACATGCAGAATATCCGTGACCTCATAACATCGCTGTTATGAACTTAATTTGTGAGTAATGGAGAATAAAATGATTTTTTTGAAGTTGATACTGATAAAAAAAATGATATGTTGATTTCTTGCCACTCACAAATATACAATTTTCATGGAAATAAAAAATACAATACAGTAAGAACAACAGAGAAAAAATCATCAGCCCACATGTTGAACCAGGTTTCAGCCTTGGTGCCTTTTGATGCCCTTGCACCTAGAAAATCACCTACACAGTGTTCTGTGGGAGGGAAGTGTTTTGTTTCTCGTGTGGAACTCCTACATACTTAGAAAACCAAAAATAAAAGGACTTGCACAAGACTGTGTTGATATGTGATCTGTTTAACGGTCATGCACATCTGGAAAGGTGCATGTGCAACTCCGGACAGTAACACATGAGAACACTGAGCAGACTGGTTGTACAGGGAAGCTGTTTGATGTCAAAGACAATAATAATGAAATACCATTACAGAATTGTTTTTAAATGAGACAAAACCTTGCTTTCATTCCCACCTGTCCAATGTTAGAGTAAGGCTGCTCTCTGCTGGTAACATAGGGTAATGCAATCATTTTACAACATTGTAATAGAAATCTTTAATTAGTTTTTCACAAATTAACATGAATTCAAGGTGCGAATACACTTTTTCTGTGTGGAGTTAGCATGTTCCATCCGTGTTTGTGTGGATATTCTTTAGGTTCTCTGGCTTCTTACCACAGTTCAAAGACATGTAAATTTGGGTTAGGTTAATTTGAGACTCTGAATTGACCATAGGTGTGAATGTGAGAGTGAATAGTTGTTTGTCTCCTATGTGTTGGCGCTGTGACTCGCAGGCGACCTGTCCAGGGGATAAGTGGTATAGATACAAGAAAGATGGATCCAACTGTTTTACGGTTCGCTTACCTATCATTTCTGTTGGATTCTTCTCTATGAAGTGTTCGCAGAGTCTGATGAACGTCTCAGTGGTCTCTTTTGAAGGGCTTTCTCCGTGGCTAAAACAAACAGAGGCTCGTTAGACTTACTACATAATTATCACTGAATGAACAACAACTTACAATTTGTCCAACTCATGACAGCAACTCCACTCATACCCTTTACACTGAAGTTTCATATATTTTATGCCCTCTGTCTCGATGTCTTTGCGGTCGTAAAAGCGAGTAGTGTTCGTCAAATCCACAAGCAACCCCATTTTCACCTGGGGACGGACACAACAGAGCGCGTCATTAATTTTTCAGTTTCAAAATCAGAATTTAAGTCATGGTGGGGTTACTTACTTTTAGGCTTTTTAAGAAGTTGGACAGCATTTCCGGATTGAACCTGTTCCCCTCTGCAACTTGGTCATCGTATCTGGGGCCCAACATTGTTTTCATGGGAAGGAATTTACCTGAGAGGGAAAACAAAACCAATCAATCTGTGATCCTTGTAAAAGTATGAAGTATAAAGCCTCTGTGCTCTGAGTAGAGACCCTTAAAGGTGGATATTTTTGTTAGAGCCCTCGTGCACACTGTATTTGTATCCATTATTCAATTACCTGAATTTCTAAAAAATTTAGTACAATAATCTATACATTTATTTCCAAAGCCACCACAATGACAACACTTAATCACACTACCAAATTAAAGATAAACAAATTTGATGAATCATGTGGGGTAATGCGTTAAAGCTGCATGACCAGATTTATGCTGTTGGGGTTCAGGAGAAAGATTTGTTGTTCGGGCCCCAACTGACCCCCATTACACATGGCAGTTTCATTATATTCCCCTTGGTGCCCTCACTCTATGATTAGATGATTAATCCCTTAGCTGGTGGACAGAAAATGAACTGGCAGTGATGTTGATAGCTAATTAATCATCAAGTCTTTTTTAAAGAAGAAATGCCCCAAAAATCTGTTATCTCTCAAAATGTAAATACTTGCCATTTTCCCTAGTTTCCTATTCTAGTAAGCCCAACATCCTCAAACTTTTGACAGCTCTTCAGGCTAAACAAGATATTATGGTATGTTAACCTGAAAATAGAAAATAATTGTGAGACATCTTAATAATGGAAATACTTGTTGATTACAGCCTTAAAGTTCTCCATCTATTATGAAAGAACCAAACCAATTAGATTCTTCAAACTAGAGTTTCACCCAGGGTCCCACAAAAAGAGCAGGTGGAAGATGGACGACCAATCAGAGCTGATATTGCCTCTCACTGGCACAAATTTCCAACAAGTTTGTGATTATTGAAAATATGAAAACCCAAATAATACGGAGTAAACCTGGGAGTCTGGGGCCTCTTGGCAAGTTGTCTGCTTTGGCCTTGTAATAATAATAATAAACTTTTCAAAACAGGGTTAAAAAGGGCTTTACATGGTTGAAACAGGATTAAAAACATAAAACAAACATTTCACAACTGAGGCAAATAAGATTGTAGGATCGAATAACACATTGTAAGAAATACGGGATTAAAAGAATAACGATATAATAATAAACCTGCCAAAGCTTGTAGACAAAATAATGGTGTACTAGTATTAATAAAACATTTAAATAATAAAAGTGTGCAAGTCTCTGATCCTCGCGGCCAGGAGTTCCAGAGCTGAGGAGCCTTGACTGCAAAACCACCCGGTCCCTTGTATTCTGGACTTAGTGACAGTCAGCAGAGCCCGGCTGGAGAATCTGGGGCTCTGCTCTGCAGGTTCATAGGGGAGCAGGAATTCAGCGATGGAGCTGAGGGCAACACTATGAAGTGCTTTACAGTAATATCTAAAAAATAATAATTACTAAAACTGTCAAATTACCTGTGGGGAGAGGGCAAGACAGGGTATTATTGTTTGGATTAGAGGTATGTCCTGTGGTCCCATCAGGTAATAATCAATAAAACTCTGGACTCTACTTTCTAAAGAGTGATAAGTCTGCACCTTGAATCTGGATCCCTGTCCAGATGATGCACTGGTGTGAAGAAATGTGGCATTTATGTTACAGGACATGTGACAGAAACACAGCATCATGTACAGTGCACCATGCTCCCGGTTTGTTTTGACACGTGATGCCTCCACAACGCAGCTAGCTGAGGCTAAAACCTCAACAACACCTAACTTGCGCGCTGTGCAAGCCTGGTAAACTGATTAACTCAACACAGCCCACAACTTTATTTATTGCAAAGTGAATTTAGAGTTAGACACTCGCAGATTCCACGTGTATCAGGGGGGAGTGGAGCTTTGACAGCCCGTTAGCTACAGGCGCAAAGTCGGCTAAAGAACACGCAGCCGAATATAGCTTCATACCGAGCTCCATTTGAAAATGTGGCAAATAAACATGGTCTCGCTGAAAATGGCAGAAGTTCACACTAATCTTTAACAAACTTTGCACTAATATCATCCACAGCGCTCATTCAATAAATCGGCTATCGAACTCCCAACAACAACAACAACTACCCATGGGTAAAATGATGTCAACGTGGACCACACAGCCTGCTAACATCGTCACATTGTGATGCTAACCTGGCAGTTTTAAGGGACAGAGAATGAACCGAGGCAGCAACACAGTGACTGTAGCAGCAGGACAAGTTAACCAGGCAGAGCTGCACCAGCCTGTTGTGAGACACAGCGCGGGGCTAACGTTAGCACCGCGAGCATTAAGCTGCCTCGACCTAACGCTGGTTTGTATGAGTTGTTTTGGGTTTTTGTTTCTCTGCTCACCCGCCACAGGATGTCCCTTTCTGGGACAGTTCCGCCACCGAGGAGGGGGTCCGGTGTGTGACATGTTCGGGTGCAGTGAATCCTCGGTAAATAGCAGTCTGCGGCTTAATGCTACCCCCGCGAGGTCGTGGCTATCCCCCGGTTTGTCGTTCACCCGAGCACCGCGGACTCGAGGCCCTTCAGCTGCTAATTCAGGCGAATCATCCAACAAATTTAAGGCCGGTCAACTTTCTGACGGGCCGACGGGCCAGTACACGAAACATACGTTCCAGCGACTCTCGGCATATCAATATCCCAGCGACGGCGTTATATTTCCTGTGTGTTTATCCTTTAATCCACAGCAGTCACAGATGGAGGTAGCTAGCTAGCTAGTTCAGGACATAAACTAGCCTTCTTCCTCTGGTTGTTAATATTTGTAGTTGAGGCGACTTCATGCGTCACACTGCCCCCTGTGGACGCTGGGTGCAGTGTCACTGAGCTTAAAAAAAAAATACCTTCTACAAAAAATAAGCATCAATATCAAAGAAGGCATTAATAAAACGTTTTTTTCCTCTTTTCTCATTCGTAACCAATTCTATATGTTTCACATATAATCTTTAAAATATTGAACTCCATCAGGAAATGATCAGATGTATCCAATTATGTATTTTTCTGAAATATTCAACATTTTGAATGGTTTTTGTTAATGAAAAAAATTGAGTTTCATGCCTTTGAAACTCAATTACACCCAAACGCAATTTAAACATGAAATCGTAGACAGAATTGTATTTTGAGTGTCTATATGGTACTTAATAAAGTCTGAACCAATTTCACAAAGTTTGCTGTTGAAATAAAATTTGTGATCATACATTAGATAATGTCTGGGAGCTGTTGTAGCAAGGTTTTCTCCCAATGTACTAAAAAGAGGATTACCTCTATAAACATTAATGTAATTCAATTGTTTTTTTGAATCCTTTAAAGGTAGTTTATGTAGCTTCCATGTCATTGTTGGTGAAAGAAAGGACTAAGTGAGCAGGAGCATTATAGTCTCAACCATGTCATCTACGTTTTACAAGTGATTATGTCAATGATAACGGACAGGGAATGACAGGAAATCTTATTTTTATTACAATACATAGCTAATATTATGGGATTAACAACAAAATATCAATTCCTCTATTTACATTTGCTCACTGACGGACAAAAAGGTCGAGGTTATCATGCCCTATAATATAAACTGTACAACTGTACGCAACCTCTGTACTATACAACCCAATACTGTTGGCACCAGTGTGATTATTCAGTAAAAACAAACAAAGAAACATCTCAAACTGAATAATAATAAAATAAAGAATATGTTTTACAGTGCATAATGTTCGGTCCACATAGATTTTGTTCAAATGAAAAACTGTTACTAAAGGCATATACACTTATATACTCACAATATTGTTTACATCAGGTAAATACTTAAGCTGGATTTCATAAAGCTGCTACACACATACGATCTTTAAACACGTTGCCAAGCAACAAACTACTGTGGAAATATGAATTACGAAATCTTTATTCAGGTCTGATGTATTCCTGGATATTGGAAATTGATTCTGTTTCTATCACCGGCCCTTCTTTCAACATGTTCAAACTGACATAAACAGTCATCGGTGCTTTGTTTTCTGGCTGTTTTACTGGAACACGCTTACTTTGTTTACTCGTCCTCAGATCAGGTGTTTTCACGGAACGCTGACTTCGGTATGGGCTGAGAGGCTTGTTCCCTGGAAACAGTAAGTCTGTGGATTCTGCAGACGAGCACAGGTGTGTCTCAACATGTTCATCTGGTTTTTCATTCTGTAGTTTCGATGTAAGACACGGGGTGTGAACGTTGTATTCCTCAGCCTCGTCACTTTCTGGGTAATAGCCGCTAGCTGATGGACAGGCGGGTGTTTTCTGCATTTCCTCTGTGAAAACTCTATCACAGAAGCTTTCAGACGGATTACTGAAAGCCTGGAAGAGGCACATTCCCTGCGGACAAAACATTCACATAAAAGAAAAGACCAAAGAGACATTAAGTGATTTTTTGTTGTATTTTTCTCAGGAGATAAAACCTAGGATACAAAAAAACCAGAGTATCAAGTAACACATGGGACCCTATATTCCAATATTAACAATTAACACTCGGGAGATGTTTGTATTTCTAAAGGCTGATTCCAGTTTCCACATTTGAAAACTTTAAGGCCAATCTGACGACTTCAGGTAGTGTGGAGAAGACTGTAAATTTGAATGCTTTAGATGTTCATTTAGGGAGACACACTTTACAGTATGGCTGCAACCTACAATTATTTTCATTATGTATAACCGAAGATTATGTTTTATATAAACTATCTTTTTTTTCTGTAAACTGAAGGTAAAATGCTGTATGTCCATTATAATTTATCAGAGCTGACGATGAAATGTTTGAATTTTCTTGCCACCCAAAGAGAATCTGTTTCAACTGTGACTTAACTTTTTTATTGTCTATTCCAAATCCAGTGAGTCATGAATAATAATAACCTGGAATGTACTCATCTCAGCCACTTTAATATGGTATTAAGTCATTATTCCTATTTCCGTCTTCACCTTTTGATGATCTGGTAACAGCCACTCCGCCAGAGAGCTGAGGCCTGGATCTGGCACCGCCTTCTCCCTGAATTTCTTCCATCTAAAAAAAGCAGATTGATAACCATCATGAAGGAAACAAGTTTTAAGATTGAATGGCCACAATCTCAAGTGTTAATGCGCAAATTTCAGCTTTTTTAAAATTTGCTTACATGAAAATGTCCTTTGGTTTAGTGTTTTAATTTGAAATCAACCTTTATTAAATCATGACAGACACTAACAATGTGAAACTTACTGAATAGTGCAGCATAATCCAAGAGATAACACAATAATTATCACGATGCTTCCACAGACACTGAGCACTGTTATCATCCTCGGATCTGTAATAGAAAAAAAATCAAACCATGTCACAGCAGTATCAGACGGTGGAGCGAGAGCGTGTTCAAATCTCCATACATTCACTGTTATGTTCTGTTGGTGTCACAGCAACATGAATGAATCATGTCGTGTGCAGCTCTAAACTTGCTAATGTTGTAATCCATCATCGCCAGTCAACCAAGGATATATGCAAATTCATGAGGGCTGCAGCAGTACTCATAAAACCCTAAATAAGATGTGTGACATTTGTTTTGAAAACCAGAAATGTCCTCAGCCCTTTCAAAGTTATACTTACCAAATCTTTTGGTTTTAAAGGAACTCTCATTGCTTTTAGAAGTTCCAGTGGAAGCTGTGGCCTCGATGTAGATTATATATTGGGTGTCTGGATTCAGATCTTTTAGAAGTACGTCCCGCTTTGTGCTATTAACATCTAGGAGAAAACCATCACAGACGTATCATGAATGGAATTGTCAAAGGAAATAAATCTCTTCATACAAGTCTGTGCTTGCCTTACTGAGCATCGGCCCTTCCGGAGTTCTGTAGAAGACCCTGTAGTTGATTACAGCACCACTGCATTCCTCCTGCGACTGTGTGATCCAGCTCACACTGGCACTTCTGTGGTTAGCTCGAACACTGGCGACAGAGATGTTATCTGGATCTGTGGAGATCATGTTTTCAAATTTAAAGACTGTGGTTAAACGTTTAAGTCATTGTAAAGCATGAAGAGTGTTGTACCTCCTATTCTAGAGCAGATCTGAACGGCTTGTGAGCCACGACCTGTCTTGTCATCAAAGAGGGGAGTAACTGTGATGTCGTATTGCTTCTTATCCAGGAGGTCTGCAAGAAAGGGAAGACTCTTGAAAATCTATCACAGCGAAGAGGCAAGTGATCTCCTGCTGTGTCGTTCATGTGTGAAAGACAAACTCCCAATAAAGTCCAAGCCCATGAGTCTCCTGAGTTCACGTCTGAAAACAGCTTATGTTAGTAGATGCGCTAAATTAGCTAAACTAAAAAGTCAAAGTAAACATCAAATACATTTTTCACAAAGATGTTTTTTGTCCTTTGAGGTAGTTCTTAGCATTAAAAAAGAGATCATTATAGTTTGGCTTTAATAACTTATTTTATGCTTTAAAAACCATATGAAAAATCATGATCAACAGCTGAGACTGACTCGTGATTGGTCGAGAAAATGTATCAGCAGGACCTCGCTTGGCTGCTTTCCCCCGATCTCTACTGCACAGACTCATAGAATGAAGTGAATTAAAGGTCAAGTGTGTAGATATTAGTGACATTAGTGCAGGTTGCAGCCGAATACCCCTCACCTCACCTCACCCTCCCCTTCCCTTCCAAACCTGACAAAGACACTGTGATGGCCTTCAGTTGTCATAAAAACTCAAAAGCTGTTTAGTTTGGCGGCCTCCGTAGAGAGGACCTGCTACTGATGTACATAAAAAGTATTTAAATATGGCCCATTGTAAGGTAAAGAAAACAACAACTCCTAAAATGAAGGTGAAATACACTAGTGAAAACATCACTGGGATTATTCACTGGAACTTTAAATGTCCTCAGAAACGTTTTACCACTGAGTGTATGAGTCATCCCTGTGAGAAGTGAGTCATATTTCTCAAAAACTCCAAGATTTTACTAGCGAATGCACTACCGAGCAGTGTATCCATTATTTGCCACACTTGAACGATGAAAGATGAGACACTAATTGATCTGGCGGTCAGCCAAGTTAAGTTACGGTGAGTCAGTGATGGGTTTGACTCAGATTCTACCCACTTATTCCATGTTTTCCTGTTTACTGTCACTAAGTATTCATTCTATCTGACGTTTATCTTCCATTTCAGGTCGGTTGACTCACCAAACAGCGACGTGTTCGTGTATTTGGTCTCATTCCAGTAATATTGATTTCCATCGTGGGTCCAGTCGATCATGTAACCTCTGACGGGCTGCACAGGAGCCGTCCAGCTGACCAGGACAACGCCTTCTGCGGCTGAAGTCTGGATGTCAGTCACCTGAGGGCGGCCTGCCAAGTGAAAAGAAACTGATTGATGCCGCATCGCTAACATCCGCATGAGGCCAAATGCACTGAAAACAAGTCAATCAATAAATTGCTAAAAAGGAAAAATCTATAACATTAAGACTCACTCCCTGCAGCGGCTGGAACGTAAACAGAGTCCTTTGCGATCGGAGATTCATTATGGAACACTGTGAGATCCACTCTGTGTTCCTCTTCATTCACATCAACATCACAAGTTGAATTGCATGAAGTCTCCGTGTAATTGAGCCCAGTTGTGTGTTGCTTGTAGGGAATCTGTTGGATTTTGTAGGAAAATGTGCCCTCACATGTTGCAGGAATCGGCTGTGGAGACAGTTTGAAGCACTTAGTGATGCAAGGAACTCGGGTTTTTCTTTAGAAAATGTGGGTTATAAAGAAGGAAGTGAATTTAAAAATGTGCGACACAAAGGCAACATTAAGAGGGCTCCTTACCTTCCACATGGCATGAACCTTTCTGATTCCATTTGTATCCAGTTTGGTTACTGTCCTCCACAGGTGCAGCTTGACATCACTCTCTGTAAACATATGAGCAAACTGTCACACAAGGAACAACACTACACAACACAACACAACACAACACAACACAACTGTTCACACCTCGAACCGAAGCCCAAAACTTTCAGCTACAACAGATGCAAATAATTAATGATAGAACTGCGCTTATTTGGGGTTTTCTGATGTTCTTTCATCACTCATGTTGCATCTTGCCACCAAGTTTCGTGGGAATGTGTTAAGTTGTTTTTGTGTAATCTTGCTTACAAACAAACATACAAACCAACCAACACACAAGGAAAGGAAATTATCTATTTAAATGAGCCCCTTTTATCAGATCTAATAAGCTTTCAGTGGTTTTGACTAGTGAGATGATACCTTCTGAACGGCTGGATATAGTTTGATGCAGTTTGGAGCAAACATTTCTTCTTACTATTGAATTTAGTCAGAACCGTCTTCTCCGGGCTCCAGTCGCTCCAGGGGGCTCTGTCCAAAGCACAGCGGACTGAAACCTTGTAGTTTCTGCAGGAGTCTACCTTTCTAGACACCTTCCCATCCTTTCCAGACTCTAAAGTACTTTTGTACACCTTCGAGAAAAAAAAAGGAATCGGTTAGAGACATAAAAGTTTTTTTTTTTACTTGAGGTGCCAGGGTAAAATGTGTCTCTTACCTTTGGAGTTTTGTTACCGACAGTCTGAAAGAGAAAAGGCACCGGAGGTATTTGAAAACCAACAACCAGCATTAAAGACAGCTACTAGCACATATTGAAAATTTGCATTCACTAAATTATCAACGAACCAAGCAATGGTAGTTTTTCAAATTAAAATAACTTTTTTGTATTTCTTACTTATATTTGTCGGACATACCTCAGTGTATTTGTCTTGACAGTCTATGTCTCCCTTTGCCTTGGCAATTGACCGCTTCCACTCAATCTTCAGATTATTAGACTCGACAGATACATCTATCTTCGGAGGGATAATTTTCACTTGGGGAACATAATCAGAGCAGCACTTTCAAATACACAAATGAGCATAGAAATTATCGCGAAATTACACAATGTACTTCTTGATACTTACATATGTTAGAGAATTCAAATTCATAAGTGTCGGAGTCCGCTTCCCAAGCATCGGTTTTAGCTCTCACAGTAACAGTTAAGTTCTCGGACAGTATTATTTTCTCAACAAAATCTTTGGCAGTGCATGTGGTTACATGCGAGTTGCACAAACCACTCCGTGTAACCGATGACGAGGAGACACTGAAACATATATACGTTTTAAGTTAAGTAGATAAATATAGGAGAAATATAAATGTTACTACAATGATTCTTACAGAAACAAAAGAAACGAGAAGCTACTCACAATAGAGTGTAGTTTATTTCACGTGAAGAATTATTCTGATGCTCCCAGTTGCACGTAAACAGTTCTGGATAAACCTCGTTTTCTTGATTATCATAATGCAACATGCATGATATTTTGCTGGGTTTTGCTGTGGAAAGAGGAAGTTTTGCATCATAAATATAAATAAATATGTATATATTTCATCTAAACGGCTAGAATGCAACAATATAAAAGGCTTCGTACTGTAGGTTTTGATGATGGTGCCGCCCAGGATTTGCTGTATATTTGCACTGTGGCACTCCAGCGCAGCACTGTGTTGTGTGAAGTTGGTCAGTGACAGGACGGAGTGTGTGGAGTTGTTGATGGTGTTTGACAGACTCTCGTCGATGCGCTTGTTGTCCTGAGTCCAGTAGACTTCGCCTTGGACACATGACCTCTGGCAAAATACCTCGGTGTCAGATCCCACCTCAATGAACGGATCTTTAGGGTAAACATCACAGCTGTTCCCGTGCAGGCCTGCAGGAAGAGACAATGTTATTCAACACTTCAAAATGTGAAGGAAAATCTAGTGCTTCCTAATGATGCAACAAACCATCACATTAAAGGGACACTTTGACATTTTGTGAAATAAACTTCATCTTGCCAAGGGTTACATGAGAAGATATTAAATTAAGTTAAACTGAGCTAAAAGCACCAGGCTGCAGCTTCGTACTTAACAGACATCGATTCTATCGTCTGACCCTTGAGAAGGAATCTTTGACCGTCCTCACACATTATATCTGTACACCACCAGCCTGTCTCATTCCACACATACTCCTTTCTCTCCAAGCAATATCCAAGGTCAGGTTGTAGATAAAGGGGCCACATAGCAGTACATTGTAGTGTCTACACTCATTTTTTCGCACAAGTTTTATACCTACTTCAGATGCTCCAGACGGAGAGGCACCAACTCCAATTCTTTTCTACACTAGATCAGTAGAGAGATGTGATTTAGGAATGCATGCTTTACGCTTAACTATCCAATAGGATGTGAACACCTATATGTAACATAGTGTGACAGCAATGTTAGCCTTTCATTGATGTGCTGTTGGAATGGGTGACGCAGGGTGAGGGAGATATACTGGGATTCTGTGGGAGACATCTTCAGACTTGGGGGTGACGATTGCTCATGTTACTCTGTTGGCGTTGGTATATTGTTTCACCTTCTGGTCTCTTTGATGCATCAAGTCTACATTAAAGCAGGAGGTTGTCCAGATGAGTCATGTTCACGACAACAGGAAAATGTCCGTATCATTCGGGAGAGGGATGGCGTCTGGGTAGAGCATGCAGGAGGCAGGACAATGACGGAAAATCTAATGTTTTTGTAGACAGCACATCAACACTGGTGTCGGCCCTTAACGCCAACAGCCGGGAGATATTACGGAACATTTCCAAAGAAACTGACTCAGATATTTTCCGTTTCACACTCAGCCCTTTCGGAGAATTAAAAGAGAAACAATGGACGCAGGAGAGTTACAGTGAGGTGCTGTTGTTTTCCTCCTCACATGTAGTAAAACTCAGCTGAGACGTTAATTGTCCGTGTAGTATTAAATATTGAGCCTCTGACAAAGAAGTGGCAAAAAACGTCCATATCTCCATGATTTTTAAACAGAGACTTAGATTTCCAGTTGAAGCGGCAGCACAGGAAGACTGTACTTTCATTTAGAGTACATTAGTGCCACGAGTTATTTTATTATATCTCAGACGGTATGAAGAGCCCATTAGAGAAATATCTTGTTTCAATCAGAGCAGAAAAATGGGCTCCAAACATCATCCACTCCAGCACCACTACATTGTTATATTCCAGTCACAGAGATAAACACATTTTCTGGACACAACATTCTCAAGAAAGTTTGATTTGATTTAAAAACATTTGCAGCTTTTGTTAAGATATTAAATACGACTCCCGTATTAACCATGGTAAACACTATGTTATGAAACCAAAACAAAAGCAGCATTTTCCAGAACTCTCATAACAGCATTTGACAAGTCAGGTCCTCCATCTGCATTTTAACACCATATGTCACCTACGACAAGACAAATTAAGATATAAACGCATTTCTCACCTTTAACAACGAAGAGGATTAAAGCCAGGATACAGGTCACTTGGAAGGGATGCATCTCTTTAGTCCGGTTACCACAGATAAAAGAAAGTCCAGCTTAGACACATTCAGAGGTGTCAGATATCCAGAGGCATTAGATAACAGTGTTTTAAAGTTGCTGTTAAAACATAATGTTTCCTGCACTGCACCTCATTTCCTCTCTAACTCTGTATATCAGCCATCAAGGAAACGGGAAGTACAGCAAACCCTGAAACAAACGAGAGGAATTACCCAACTGGAGACGCGGAGCGCAAAGAGGAAGTGAAGTAACTTGTCCGCTGTGCCTCGGAGACTTTGATGAGATCATCACTGGCAGAGCACCATGTGTATAACTTTGCTAATTCATACACAAAAGACTTATTTTGCCACAAAAATGGCCTTTTGGGAAATTATAGCCCCTAACACCCCTACTACTACTACTACTACTACTAATACTACTACTACTACTAATAGTACTACTAATAATAATAATAACAATAATAACAATAATAACAGTAAACTTTATTTATATAGCTCTTCTCTTAACAATTTGAGTGCTTTACAAGGAAGAAATGATGAGATAAAAACAATGGAACATGATCAGAAAGTAGAACAACAAAATTGAAAGACTTGCATGAATAAACGAATGAATTAATAAATAGATAAATAAATATTAATAGGGTAAATAAGAGCAATGTCAATCGTTAGTAAATGCTTAAATAATAAGAAAAACTTCTATATGCAACAATTACCGCACTTAATTAATTGATAGTTAATCGATTAGTGGATGTACGGATAATTAATCAGCAACTATTTTATAATAGTTTTGTTTTGTCCATATGAACGGTTTCATCACAGAGAGAGAGAGAGAGAGAGAGAGAGAGAGAGAGAGAAACGGACAGACAGATACATAGAACAACTTTGTAGGCGTATCGCTCCACCTAGTGGCTGATGCCTGTAACTTACAAGGAGATAGAAATTGGTGAAAAGACAATATCAGTAAAATGAACATTTTAATATTATCTATCATTAATTATGGATCTTTGTACGAAGCCGATCTGGGCCGATAGTCCGCTCCTTTATAAATGAACTCAGTTATAATGTCTTCTGTGTTTACAAATGTTTTAAACAGGTGAAGAGCTACAATTAGTTTATAGTTTGATGTGGTTCGGTTGCGAAAATAACCCGGAAGTAGTTTAGAGCATTCGCAAGCAAGCTAACGCAGCTAGCTTTGTTAGCTTGTTCTAATTAGCCATGCTTACATTGCTGCTAAACGACTTAGCAGTTATTCAAAATGTGTTTATTATTATTATCATCATTATTATGACTATCATTACAGTATTATAACTTTTATTGTTAATTAAGTATATTACCCACAATATTTAGTGTAACGTTGATATGTGTGTGTTGTGATTTGTGTAGCAATTACTTCCGGGGTCATTTTGTAACTTGAACACATAACACACCGTAACACCCTCCTCGTCCCCGCTGACCTGTCTCCGGTCCCCGCGTCCATGTCCACCGCGGTGCTGATCGCCGCTGTTGTCGGCGGAGGGGTCCTCGTCCTCATGCGCCGCTTGTTTCCCGTGAAAAAAGCCGGCAAGCTGCTCCGGTATGCGGCCGGCACGATGCGGGGGAAGACGGTCATCGTGACCGGGGCTAACAGCGGGATCGGGAGGGCCCTGACCGCGGAGCTGCTGAAGCTCCAGGCCCGGGTCATAATGGCCTGTCGGGACCGGGGGAGCGCGGAGGAGGCGGCCCGGGACATCCGGAGGACGGCTGGAGCGGAGCAGGGGGAGGTGGTCGTCAAACACCTGGACCTCGCTTCTCTTGGGTCAGTCCGGAGGTTTTGTGAGGAGATTTCTCAGGTGAGTGTGATGGTGGAGAAGTTGGATCATATCCATCCATCAGTTTATTCATTATGGTTTAGTTCTTTACGAATGACTGTA
The DNA here is from genome assembly GCF_022539355.2 of Hippoglossus stenolepis. Taxonomy (NCBI): domain Eukaryota; kingdom Metazoa; phylum Chordata; class Actinopteri; order Pleuronectiformes; family Pleuronectidae; genus Hippoglossus; species Hippoglossus stenolepis. Next base: position 14,479,931 of record NC_061502.1, read on the forward strand.
AAAGTTGTTTACTTCGGAACTGTCACTAAACCCACAGTCACCTGACATCACTCTGAACTAAAAAGTCCAAAATATAACATCAAGATAAAAAAAACTTCATTGCAGTATATATCAAATTTTTTAAAGTTTTTTTATTTGTTAAAAATATTTGCTCCTAAGTGAAAGTAGAATCAGTATTTCATAATAAACACATTAAGTAGAAAAATATCAAGCAAATTAAGAAACAAGGAGAACGATAATGACAGAAACACTAAGAGCAATAAGTGAAAAGCTCAAAATAAGGAAAACGTTAATGAAAATATGTATAGTATGAAAATATTGTACATATTTATATATGTACACAATATCCTGTGAATATTCCTAGTAACCCCAGAAAAAGTCATTTGAATCATCTATGCTTTAATCAGACTTTTTGATTTGTGGGATGAATGAAGATCAGACTTCCTCCACATTGTTACATCACTTTAACTCATGTAAGTCACGTTTTTTTTCCTTTGGGATATTTCTGTGAAATATTGCATTTGTTATTCATCATTTCTTTCCCCTGAGCCAACATTTACCTCCCACGACCACTGGGTGTCTCAGTGTGAACACCACGAGACTTATTCAGATAATCTATTAGAGCTTTAATGAATGCAGGTTCAGGGTAAAGGTCTGCAGTGTATATAACATAAATACACAGTATGTTGTCTGTTACAAGCGCATCATTATACAGATTAAATTAAGTTTATTTATTTCTTATTCCTTCCTTGAGTCTGGTATTAAAATGTCTCTGTCCCGTTAGGAGGAGTCCAAGATTGACGTGCTCGTCAACAACGCAGGACTCTACCAGTGTCCCCACATGACGACGGAGGATGGTTTCGAGATGCAGCTCGGTGTGAATCACCTGGGTCACTTCCTGCTCAGCCACCTCCTGCTGGACCTCCTGAAGACGTCAGCTCCCAGCCGCATCGTGGTGGTTTCCTCGAAGCTCTACAAGTACGGCCACATCAACTTCGATGACCTGAACAGCGAGAGCGACTACAACAAGGCCTCCTGCTACAGCCAGAGCAAGTTGGCCAACCTGCTGTTTACACTGGAACTGGCTCGTCGGCTGGAGGGCACGGGGGTCACGGTCAACGCTCTCACCCCGGGCATTGTGAGGACCAGGCTCGGCCGGCACGTTCAAATCCCTCTCCTGGCAAAGCCGCTCTTCTACCTCGCTTCGCTGATCTTTTTCAAGAGTCCACTGGAGGGGGCCCAGACTCCCCTCTATCTGGCCTGCTCCCCAGAGGTGGAGGGAGTGTCGGGGAAGTGTTTCGCTAACTGCGAGGAGGAGGAGCTGATGGCCAAAGCTACAGATGACCAGGCAGCTAAGAAACTGTGGGACATAAGCAGCAGGATGGTTGGACTCACTGACTAAGCACAGCCCTGCTCTGCTGACGGTTCCTCAGGGGACTCATGCTTTCTCGGACAAGATAATTAATCCCCGGCAGCTTCACGTTGACTGTACGGGGAGAGATGGCTTGTGTAAAGACCAGTTGCCACCTTTGGGATAAAATAATTAATGGCCTGACATTATGTCATCTTGTAATAAGTGTGTAAATTAAGTCTATTTGCTGAAGTGTGCTTAGAGTATGTTGCAGAGAGCTGATGAGAAGTGAAAAATGAACCTGTAAAATTGATGGCCTTCTAAAGAGTGGACAAGAGTTACTGTCTTACTTTTCACCTCACTAGAAAGACAAGGTATAGATATACTCCAGATGTGTTCCTTGAGATGCTGCTGCTGCTGAAGTGTGGCTCCCTCCTGTGGATGGATTCAGTCTCATATGTAAATCCTTTCTTACCCCAGAGAGAAGTGAAAGGATATGAAGCAATAATCTATAGTGTGAAATTCAGATGCACAAGAATAAATACAAGAAAAACTCCAGAGATGACTGCATGTCCTATATATGCTTATAAAACCCCTGCTTGCAAAGGATGTTTAATACAGAGGGTGGAGTAAAAACAACTGATTATTGATCAGTCCATGGATTATGTTCACAATAAATCAATATAAATGTCTGTAAATACCAGAAAATTGCATCCCCCCCCAACAAAATCTTAAATTATCTCATCTTAAGTCAATTGATTTAAATTGGCTGCCAGGAAAATAAATGTGTTAATCTGGTTGAGTCAACACAATTGTTCTGATTTCACTTTCTCAATATGAACATTTTCAGATATCCTTTGTTTTCTATAAAAGGAAGTGATATCTTTGGGTGTGGGACTTTATACCAAACAAAATGTGACTGTTGAAACTTGGGATTGACATTTTTCACAGTTTTTTTTAACACTTGAAAGAATTAAAAACATAAATATCATAAACTGGCACCATTCTAGGTAGGAGCTGCTATTTTAAAGATGAAGCATAATGATGCTTCAAATGTTAAACATATCAAAGGCAAATATACTCCATACCATACTATGCTGGGGTATTAGCTATTCTATTATTCAGAGTGTCAAATATCATAAATAGTCGGCACAAGATTAATTTCCTCTGTCTGTCATTTTCTTGACGATGCAAATCTGGGGAACACAAATCAGCTTTCTCTCTGTTTTAAGTTTGCTGATCTTGGCAAAAACAAATCATTCTCCACTAACCTACTTCCAAATTCAAAATTGTAATAAAGCAGGGCTTCATACAGTGACTCAGCAGGCACGCACCACATGGCTGCAGCAATGTGAGTGATGAAGGGTCTGCCTCACAGTTCAGTCGCTCGACTTTACGCTGAGCAGACGAGTCATTATCTCAAAAACAACTGATCACAGACGACGCTTGAACACGATGTCTCTCGCTTGCGCTCTCACATTTCAAAACCCCACACGGCTGCACGAGAACATGAAAGGAAGGCTCCGAGCTCATATGTGTAGTTTGTGCTTTAATAGGTGAATAAAACAACCAAAATATATAAACATGCATTGTCGTCAAAGAAACAAACTTACAGTGGCTTAATGGGGGGGTTGTGGGCATCCAAATCTGAGGTAGAATGGGGGAATAAGAAAACCTTTCCATGAAATATAGAAGAGCAGAAATTATGTAATACCGACTGTTCAGACAGATCTCAATACGTTCCATCAATAACAATATAACACTCATCAATACTGTCAAGTTCAATCAACAGAGGAAAACTAAATGTATTGTTCATTTTGGTGATTCATTTGTTCTCTTAAGTTTAACACTCACATTTAAATCCTCACAAGGCCAACGCCGTTTCAGTCGATTAAAAAATAATGACTGAAACTAATCTAGAAGTCAATTGTCACTTAATATACCTCTCTGAGTTTTCAAATATAGAATTGGCAGTTTTTTCAATTTATGTACAAGTTCCAGGTTTATCAAGATTTGTTGGATTGTTTTTGGATGTATCTCTTGCTAACGGCCACATACAAAATATATCACTCAATTTGTAGTTACAAGTATATATTTATACATGTGTAAATTTAAATACATAACAATACAAATGTAAGTGCGGCTTGAGCTCCACTTCTCAAGTCGGCCCAATTCCAACTCCCCACATGACTATGTCACTATACTTGCTCTGGACAGTCGTGGTGTAATCTGTCGCAAACCACAAGCTTTTAAATAACCAGCAATAGTAACAGGTTCTTGGTGCTGAGTTATTTAACTCTTGGTTTTTATTCAAACCATGTTCTTCCAAAGTGGTTCTGCTCTAACAGAAGGTGCACACCAGGGCTGTGGGTCTAACACCCTGTCAAAGAAGGAACCTGATGGGAAAAGTCCTTCAGTTCAGAAGAGTTCCATAGAGCTGGGCCTTGGTCAGACTGTCCTTCCTGGAAAGTCCCAGCGAGCCAAATGTTTGGTTGTACGGAGGAGGAGGGGCTGGAACCGGTGGTGGCGACTGGCTCGGCTGGGCTGGCAGGCTGTGCATCTCCACTTGGTAGTGCTGCAGCTCTGCGGCCATCTCCATGGACCTCTGGTGGAGAGACTCGGTGGAGCTGTTGGGGCTGGGGTCAACGTAATCCGTGCCCTGGCCACCAGCTGCCACGTTGCCCTCCCTGTCTTTGGAGCTCCCTGAGTGGTAGAGGCTGTGCTCTGACTCCTGGCTGTCCTCGCTTCGGTACAGGTGGGCTTGGCTGTGTGCCTGCCGCAACCCTTGGCTGCATTCGGGGCTGGCGCTGGCGGCCACCCACGCAGGGTCCATGGCGCCCGCTCCTTGATGATAAAAGTCAGCCCCTTCCTGGAAGCTGCTGTAGAGCGGCCCAAGTCGAATCTTAGCGGGCCGTACAGAGAAGTGCTGCTCTGAGAAGCTGTAAGGTGAAGCCCGGCCCGGGCTGCGGTGGGTGTGGGCACTTAAGTCCTCCACGCTAAGTTGTCTCCATCGACCAATCAGCTCATCCTCCTCGGGGGCTAAGGTACTGCCTCGACGACTGTCTCCGTAGGCTACACTTGGGGATGACGAGGGAGGGAGCGGCTCATAGGGCTCACTGAAACAGGAGGACATGGTGCGGCTGTAGACGGGCGAGCTGCCGTTCTGGTGGTGGCTCAGCTCCGTCTGCTGGAAGGGATGAGCGTTGGCGAAGCCTCTTGGACTGTCTCTCTCCCAGGATGAGTCACTCTTTCTCTCATAGTCCCCTGCATCTCTCCACTCCATGTAGAGGGAATGGTGGCGAGGGGAGGAAGCTACACTGCTGGGAGGGCCGTTGCCTTTGTCCTCAGATCCCCCTCCACTGAAGCTGGAGTAGGAGCTCGACCCTGCACGCAGTGTGGCTTGGAACTTTGCGAAGTGCTCCTGGGAGAAACTGGCCCTCAACCCGACAGATCCCTCCTCTGGATTGCTGTCGGTGGAGTTTTGGGGCCCATACAGAAGCTTCCTCTGACCGTGGAGATCCATGCTTGGCCTCCGCTCACGGTGCCGGTCATCAGGGCAGTACAGGGCCGTGTCGCTGGCGTACAGGTCAGATTTGTAGGCGGCGCGGAGCCCCAGACGCCCTCCTGGGCCCAAGCTCTCCAAAATAAAAGCTTGTTCCTGGGTTTGGGGGCTTGGAGAACGGGAGGCCTGGCTGCTGCAACAGGCCTCGTCTGGCTTCTCGAGTACTTTGGCAATGAGGGAGGCCGGGACAGTGTCCGGATAGGTGTGACAGAGCGGAGAATCCTCCATGTGCATGGTCAGTCGCTCCTGAAAATCCGCAGGCAGCTGGAATGTCAGAGAAAAGAGAAGGGCAGGGAAATATATGTTTACAGTGTTGCTATAAATGCTGGATAATTCTCATATGATAGTCTGAGCACCTTATTCTCATTGGTTGGTTTGGAGACCCTGTGGGAAATTGGCCCTGAACATCTGACACTGTCTGTGTTTTGTAGCTTGGTACAACTGTTGGTGGATGCAGGGCAAACTTTCTGGTTTCACACGCAAAAATGTTCTCTCATGATTACACTTTAGTGGCGTCAGACAGGACAAAACCATTGAACATAAACTGGCTATAAAGAAGACATTCGTATGCCTTTTCAATTTTTCTTTCTTCTCATGTATTATTTTGTATTTTTGTGTATGTACAGATTCTGCAAAGTTAAAAAGCCCCAAAGTCAGGGGTAAAAGGAGCTCCTCTCCCCCACAGAAAAAAATTGTGAAGCTCCTGAAATACCTTGTCAGTAATCCGCATGATACTTCTGGAAATTAGTGACAACATTCGCTTAATGCACACGGCCAATCGGAGCATTTATCAGGAGGGAGGGTCTTAAAGAGACAGGAGCTAAAACCAGTTGTTTCAGACAGAGGCTGAAAAGAGGAGCTGCAGCAATGGACAGTCTGAGGAAAGTGTTTCCTGAACATTAGAGCAACTAATGTCAACTAATAACACACATTAAAATTATGAACCTAACCTAGCATTATGTGTCTCCTTTAAACCGAAGAACATTTCACTGCATCTATACTCGATGAGTGCATATCAATAGAACGATATCTATTGCTCTCATTACAGTATTATTCTTGATATGTGTCTTTTTATCTAGTTTCTGCGCTATGTGTGTCAGTATGTCATATAGTACAGCGGGTGATTTATATAACCACAGCATGTGTGTTTGTGAACACGGTGGGGAAAAGAAATTAACGGATAATTTTCAGTGACAAGAGCCTCAAGAACAAAGAGATATAATTTGAGTGAGAATTCAGGAGAACTCAGTCACCCTCCTTGAAAGGAAGAAAGACATTGTTCTATTCTGAGCATTTCTCAATAAAAAAAAACCCCTTCATCCAATATCTGTGCCTCTCCATAGCAACAAGCATTAAACCAACTGCAGCACATCATCAACAGGGATCTAGTCGCTTGTTCCTAATTGGCAACGAGAGAAGAGTTAATTATAACTTAGTCGATAGAGAAAAGACAAACTCCTCAGAGAATATATACGAATGCATTTATTAACAGTTCTATCGCAACTTGGACCAAACTAAAAGGCACTTCATTACAGTCCACACATTTTTACATTTGTTTTGAACAAGATCACAATTAGCTTTTATGTGGCATTCAGAAACTCGAGCCCGGCTGTTTTTTATCCACCCTTTTTCTGTGCTTGTTTTGCAGCAAAACAAACGACCAAAGCACTTCAGTGGGCGCTGAAGAGCCACTGCACTCCTCAAAATGCTGCAGCACCATTCATCAATACGCTTTCGATTAGCTTCCACCCACAGGAGCAGCGGAACGATGGACATACACTGAGTGCATATATAACCTCTGACCTCTATTATGTTTGGCAGTGAGCCTGCGGAACAGTTTTTCACTCCATAACAGATCCTATACCGCTTAAAGCCAGCGAGTGCAGTCTTTGTGTGGGGGGGATGCGTTACGTAAACCAAATGCAGTTTGCATTGACATTTCCATTCACCTATATGGGTAAAACAGGGGGAGTGCATTCTTTTACCTTTTGGACGCACGCCAGCTTTAAAATCTACTCGTGTCACATGGACGAGGCACAAGGCCCAGGGCTGACGCAGTAAAAAGTGGTGCCAAGCTGGTCTGGTGTTACAACGCTCATCAATACACACACGAATCTCCTTTCACAAGCACAAGCAGGGAACCATGACAACGCCGTGGAGCGCTCTGTATTTACAATTTGACTGATATTGTCGTTTTAGCTCTTTGAATAGTTTAAATATTAATGATCTATCTAGTAATTCCAGAATTCTCTTTCTGTCTGTCCGTCTGCTCAGGTATTTTTTTTTAGAACCGTTCATCTTTTCTGCTTCACACTCCGCATGTGTATTGTTAAGGCCCAAGAAAATTCATGGTTGGATATTGTGAGATCGTGATACGTTCAATATTAACAAACGATCAAATAAACAGGCAAACAGCAATACGGATAACCTACAAGGACAGCACCATTCTGCCATTGAAAATCCAACTGCCTACGGTTTCTTCCAGCTCATACCATTAGCACATTCCACAAACCTCTGTTTGTATGTGGCTCGAGGCTACGTTCGATATTTAATAATCTTTGAATAAACAGGTGACCACAGCGCCCGGTAACAGCAGCGACTGGGACTCATCAACGTAAGCGACGTGGATCATGACAACAACACCTGCTTCACAACAGCTCTTTCAGCAGCAGCGGTGGAGCAGCGTCCGGGTTCAGCAGCAGGTCTACTTGCCGTGGCTTAATAACTGCAGGTCACAGTAAGTTTCAGAAAGCAAACTGCAACCAGCATTAAAGGTTCAGTGTGTAAGATTTAGGTGAAAGGGATCTATTGGCAGAAATCTTATATAAAATGATATTACTGCTGTTTTCACTAGTGTGTTTCATCTGAATTATACTAGTTGTCGTTTTCTTTGGCCTAGAATCAGCCCTTTATATTTAAATACTTTATATTTACATCTGGAGCAGGTCCTCTCACTGGAGGCAGCCATGTTTTTTACAGTAGCCCAGACTGGACAAACTAAACACCTTTTGAGTTTTTATTGCAAACAGGCAGGTTTACAAACGACGCTGCTCTAGTTCAGCAGAAAGTTTCTATACCTGGTTGGGAATTACAAAGTGTAAATTAAAATGACAGATTTATTTAGTATGGTATTATTGTATTTATTGTATGAGTGCGTATATGTCTTACTGGCGAAGCTCTATAATATCAGCTACAAACTTTTTAAAACCTTGTCTCACTCCCACCTCTCAGGACTCAGCAGAGGGTTATTCTGCCCTGGAAAAAATCACTTATTTCTTCAGTCTCTGCCCTTCCTGCTGTGACCTGCAGTCGTCATCGCTCCGCAGAGTCCCGTCTCTTATCTCCTCTGCTTCACAGAGGATGAGATGACCTTCAGTTATAGTCGAGACAGCACTTTTCCCCCCCGTCTCGTGTCATGAGCTGAAAAAATCCAACTTAGCGCCGCAAGAGAAACACTTCACTCACATCTCCTCTTCTCGCCCACAAATCACAGCCATTCTACCAAATATTTCTGGATCCCACTATATTGAAAGATGATTGGTTTTTTCTCATGTATGAAATTTCTTGAGTAAACGTGTAAAGTTGGGGGCAAAAAGCTTGAGGCTCAAATGGGTCTTAGCATTTGTTGGATGAGAGAATTTTCTACTTAAACTGATTGAACTCTGAATAAAATCAAAGAAACTGGTCAAACAAGAGTCAGACTTTGTTACTCTTTGATTTGAGTCTGAATAAAAGATGAAATGACAGTCATACTGAGACTCACCTCAGAGAGCTGGGCCCTGTAGAGAGACTTGTTGCACTGGAGGAGCTGAGCAGCCAGGTTACAGTCTTTTCTGTACAGCTCCTGTGGAGAAACAACGTGACAGCAACAAGACGAGAAAAGAGAGTCAGGAAATAACGTTGCTGATTGTTTTTATGGTCTCCGCTGGAGTGATATCCCTTTTGACATTTCCTCCTAAGAAGTGTAAAACTAAATCTGGCTGTTAATTACTGCAAAACATCATCTGTTCATGATCTGTTGCTTCCATGGTGATACTCGGTTTTCTTGCTTTTGCTTCTGTGGCATGTCAAAGAGCAATAACAGCCAAAGTAAGTGATGATGTTTGAAAACTGTTGCTGTGACCAACTGAGGCGATGCTAAATGAAATCATCCTAAATCAAGATACTTTCTGTTTCACTCTCTGCGACCATGTCTACTTTAAAGATCTTTTTTCACTGTTCCCTCACGTACATTGTCCTCTTGCAGCTTCTCGATGGTGAGCTTGGTCTCCATCAGGTGGTTGTTGAGAACGATGATCTCTCTGCTCAAAGCTCGCTTCTCGTCGTCATGGTGCTGGGACTGACGCCAACAAGAGAGGAGATTTAGAAACAAAAACAAGCATAGAAATAGAACTACATTTACAAACGGTGTAAAGCTGAAAAACAGTCATCAGAACTTACATACCGATTTTACTAGGTCAGTTTGGTTTTTCTTACATACTGAGCAGATTTTACCATAATGAAGCATTTGTCGACTTTCCTGTTCCAGATTCTACAAATAAAAGTTGCCACTCCCTCAAACACACCTCAGGTATTTAATGAAAATTCATCCAGAAGAAGTCACAAGAAATGTGGGACATTTTACTACTAAAACTACAATCCTGAAATCCTCATATAACAGACGGTAAAACATGAAATGGACTTCATCGTCAGCTAAAACAGATAAAGTCCCTTCTCCTCAGGGAGAACGTTACAGCTGCTGGTTTCTTCAACTAATAGTGAAACATCTGAATGTAACAGCGAAGAGAGAATATTCTACTGTTTCAGCTCAATTCTGTTTCACATGAGACACTGTAGAGAACGAGAAGTCCATAATTTAGGTTTGCACCAAACATCAGAGGACCGTCTTTCTTTAAACTGTACATCAGCTACAACTTGTGTTGAAAATCCTGAATACTACACTGGCGTCAAATTCAGTCATCGTAAATAAAAGGTTTTAAACTCATCGATAGGAGCTCTTTAAAGAGCAATGTGTTTTTTTTTCTAATTGAATTTAACGTTTTTGGTTACTAGAAAGAAGTCACTAGTGAACTGAGCACTCCACAGAAGTACATATTCTCCCTTTTTTAGATAAAGACAGAAATTAATGGTTTGTGTTATAGACTGTTTACAAAGATGGCAGCTTTTGAAAAGTGAAGCCAGATCATCTTAATCACCCCCTGGTGGCTGACTGCAGTATAGGCCATAAAAACCCCACCTCCTCCATAGGGCCTCTACTAATACTTATATATTGTATAACCAAATCAAGGTCTACATGTTAGAAATGATGCATCCAGAGTTCGTAACATTTTGTATGACGCTTCACTTAAGGTGTTTAGTAATCCAGTCCATTCTCTGTTTGGACGGTGACACATCTTTGTTCTTCGGGGCTCTGTGCTTCAGCGGATTCAATTTGAAATAAAACACTTGATTTTGAATTTAAGTACAAAGCTTTCATTTGAGCGTGTTTACATGAAAACATACAGCAGAGAGGACAGTGCACGAGACGAGCCCTTTAAACATAAGGTGCCTATTAGCCACTAGGTATTTCAAATTAAATTAGAATCTTTTATTTTATTTCTAATGTAATGTACAGTCTGCACTGTGCTGGACATTTTTTCCGTTGAGCAGAACTTTGACTCAGAATTTCTCTCCTTGGAAATATTGTGGCGCTCTATCACCGCTTTTATCTGTCTTGTAATTACGTTGTCTGTAGTTGAGCGGGGCCACGGGGTCAGATGGGTTTGTGGCACCTCTTGAGAAAACAAGCTTTCATGATTACAGAGAGACTTACTCATCACCTCTCACCCATGAGGAAGGAATATACGTGAGATTAATCAATAACAGCAGAACAGAAAAGAAAAAAAACTGGTGGCCATTATTAAAAAGAAATTATTCTCACAATAAAGCCGTTTGACCTCTAGCTCCTTATTATCTGTACCTGGTATCTCACGTTGTCATCACGTTGACGATGACCGATGTGATTATTATCTTGTGGCATAACAGACAACCTTTTTTCTCGGCTGTCTGTTCAGCAGAGACACCTGATGGTCATGCAGTGTTCTCAGGCAGCCGGCTTAATTGTATCTTCCCATTGGCAAAAGCAATGTCTGACAAATGAAGTGAGGTGCGCTGCACTGGGGAACAAAGGCTTCGCTATCACTCTGCCACTGGAAGGAGGACAGCCAATTGTAATGAGCCATAATTAACGTCAGGGGCCCCAACAGCGAGGCATTCATATTCAAATAGGCTCTGTAGCAACTCTATAACCCCATGACTTGCTTACATGCTTCTTTTTCTTCTATGTCTACGAATAAGCATTGGAATTCATAGGTCTGGATACAGACACACAGTCTCACACACACACACACACACACTCTCACACATACACACACTCTCTATCACACACACAGAGGCTTTAAACACTTACATTTCTATGGATCTTTTCCTCCAGATCTTGGTTGATGCGCTGCAGTGCTGAGTAGCTGCTTTGTATTCTAAACGACACAATAAACAACAATGCTCATCCGCAGATATCTGCTTGTACACACACACATACACACACTGTACATGTGTATAGTGTAACAGTGGGAGACCTCGCCAAGAGGAGAACAACCACCTCAGTGTACTGATGAGATAAATCACAGGCTGTGGTTCCAGTTTACAGCTCCTGTGACCTCACACTACTGATATGATGATTTAGTGAATGCTTTATTCATTTTATTTTGTCTTGTAATGCAGAGATTGTACAGGACAATGTTTGGGCAGGTCCTTTGCAACAGGGGAGGCAAACAGGTGATTACAAATTTACTACTTATTTATTATTTACGTTTCATTAAAGCGCCATCATGTTTGTGGTCTTGAGGTACATTTCAAAAAGACACTGTGGTTTAATGGTTGAGATTTGATACACAAAATAAATAAAAATTCAGGGGACTGATATCTATGAGAATGTGCAGTTTATGGATCCAAATAAAGATCCAGATCTACTGAATCCAAATGTGGTTTCATAAGGGGACTGTTGGGCCTTGGCACTCGACTGAGTCTTCTAGTTCATTTGGGCTTTTGGTTCATTTTCATGAGTAAAGTGTTGAACAGTGTATTTGGGGCCAACCTGCGCAGCTTATCGGTGAACTTGTCCAGCTCCTCCTGTGCTCGGCGCAGCTCTGTCTCCAGGTACTGCCGCGTGGAGTCGAACTCGCTCTGCAGCAGCTCCAGCTTGTGTGTTGTGTAGGACAGCCTCTTCCGTAAGTCCTCCTTCTGCTCCAGCAACGAACTGTGCACACACACACACACACACACACACACACACACACACACACACACACACACACACACACACACACACACACACACACACACACACACACACACACACACACACACACACACACAGCAGATGCTTGTTCTTAGGGCATATGGTGAGGGAGACGAGCCTGTAACTTGGGCATATCCTTATCTAAATGGACTTATAAGGGTCCATATATCTTTTTAATGCGCCCCTGAATGGCCGTGCAGAAGTGATGAGAACATCATGAGGGGGCGATAAAAGCAGAAAAGTTGTGTGTAAAAGTGCTTTGTATGAAGAAAGCATGACACCAAAACACAGATCTCTAATTAAGAATCCAGGCGAGGGTCCAGGGCTCTTTCTCTTTTCTGTATTAAAGCCATGCAGCACATCACACAGAAACCCAATCATCAGTGAGATTGGCCCCACGGACGGAAGAGAAAAAAAATGGATGGTGTAATCTTTGATGAAATATGAGCCAATGAACTCTAATACATCACATGAATAGACTGTGAAGGCTCAGATTTACGGAGCAGCGATACCCCCCACATGTAATTCAGCGAGACAGCACAATGATGACTATTTTTAAAGTATGTGCATTACCTGGGCTTCAATCTAATAAAAGGGCAAGTGTGAGTGGGAGAAGAGGAAATGTCTGCCGCCGTGATGTATCTGAGTGTGCACGGCCGGGCTTAATGGACCCTGTATTGACGGACAGATGGAGGAAGGAGGGTAATGACTCTATCTGCCGCCAGATAACAGATAGTAGGGGAGAGCGGATGGAGATGTGGTCACCTTGCTCTTTTCACTTCCTCTATTTGTCTCTTTTAACGAGATTATAGATGCAGCCGGCGGTGGTGGTGGTGGTGGTGGGGGGGGCGGGGAGACGGGGAGACGGAGACAGAATTCAGGTGCGAGTTCGTTTCGGTGCATTTTCCAGGTGACTAAGTGGGGGTGTCATCCACTTTTCGTCTCATTAATACGCATGGTCATCTTTTAAGCAATCAGGGGAATGAGAGGTAGACTGGGTCCGCCCACATTTTATACAGAACTACGTCAAACCATTTCTCTGTGGATATGTTGAAGTTTTTAGATTTTAAAAATCTTGTCGTATAAAACAGTTAAACTGGATTATTAATCTCAGGGAGTCACACAAACAATTGAAATGCGATTTTACTGACATGTTAACACTCACTCTACCCAATGGATTTAATGGATTAGCCACGTTTGCTCTTGCGTCTGTTGCTAACATGAGGTTTGTTTGGTCACAAGAATATTCATAAATTGACTTGAAGATGCAACAAATGATGAGATACGTGTATTTCTCAGAAACGAAGCTGCTTGAGAGGCAACAAAACCCTCAGTGGTTGGTGATAACTTTGACTGCCAGTGAAAAAAACAACTCTTTTGGCAGCAATTCCTCCTGCAAGACGACAAATTAGGCCTTTTTTTTTGTTTTTAATCGCTTGTGTTCTCAATATGACAAAGTACACGGTGCAGGATTAAGTTTGGGCAACTCATTTCACTTTGGTTTATGAAATGTGGTTTTCATGGGGAACAGAAATGTTAGGAAACAGGCCACAAGGCACAATCTGGACACAACATCGACGCCAAATCAATGTCAGAGGTTTTAAAGGCACCACTATCCTTTCTAAAGCTGTTTTCAGGCATGAACTCTGGAAAAAGTCCAGAGAATTGGGTGTGGATATTATCTGGAGTTTGTCTCTCGCATATGAAAGACACAGCAGGAGTTTGTCAGAGTCAGACTGATTCACAAGCTTTCTTCGCCAACGTGTTCTGGCACCTTTTTCATCCTGAGATGTTAGAATTATTTTTGCTCTTTTTAGTTTTGTGTCCGTTTCATGAAACGTCATGAACACACCCACTCGCTTGTTGTCATTTTCCCGGACATTTTCCCGCTGTATTCTCACACGGACCCAATCGGATGTTTTCTGGACATTTTTTGACCACAGCTCTTCTCTGGGTTTACAGAGAACTAACTTATGTTTCTGACTTTTTGTCCTTTATATTATTTTTCACTCAACCAATTATAAGTATTTATGCCTCCAGCAGCTTTGCACCAAGAACTGTTTTTCAGTCGCGACTAAATACTCAACATAATACAGCTGATAAATTGAAAAAAGTGAAATTATAAACTCACTCCGCACCCTGAATGTTGTTTATTGTTGAGCCTCAGTTTACACAGCGAGCCGCAGCATCTACAATCAAGTCAGTGAGTGAGAAATACAAAACGATTCAATGTACATCTCCACGGACTGGATGGCATTTGAGCGCCGCATTACCCAGCAGCCCCCACCTCCTCACCTCCTGCTTGCCTTTGATTGGCAGGTATTAGCAGGGGAATACAGGTGTTTGTTGTTTGATGGAGGATGATTTTACGTGAAGTAGCTCTAGGGATGAAAAATCCCCCATTAGTGACCTCCTGTGCGAACGGGCGCTGACTCAGACGAAATGAGTGCTTTCATTCCGCCGAGATGAGATGACGAGGCAGCGTGACTCCCGGGCCCAGAGAGAGGCGGCATGAGGCTGCCTGGGCGCCACTGGACGGCGAGAGGGGACACCTCGTGGGCGGATGAGCGGACAAACAGATACAAACGAGCACGGATGGATGGATGGCGTCTGACAGGTTCACTCTTACCTCTTTTTCGGATGTTTGCCGCCATTTCGGGGGACTTTTAAGGCGGTTTTGCCAATGTATATCTTTTTCATGGTTTGTCTGTGTTCCTTCCCTCTCATGTGTTTATAGGGGTTGACCACAGGGTGCCAGCATGTGTGTTCGTTTCCCAAAGGAAACCACTTAAGTCTGGCCTGCGGAGTTACTGAGCGCTCTACCTGTGTTGACCCTGCCGGACAAAGCAAAAGAACAGGTTGGCAATTAACTACGGTTCAAGCAAGGAACCTGTGTGAAGGACAGAGTCGATGTTCATGTTACCAGATATTTTGCAATCACAGTCACTTCGATAGCAAAATTCCTCACAGTTTTATCTTTGGAAGGGAAAGAAACACTGAAACAGCAGTGAACTAAATCCAGATTAACAACCCATTTTGAAGGTTAGCAGCTCTCCGGATGGTACAATGCATAATTCAACACTTTTAAAACAATTGCTGATGTAGTTTTTGGAATAATTTTTATACTGGTTTTGTTGGGGGGGGGTTGTACTTTCTTCTTCACAATATCACACTAGTAGACACGTTTACACGGACGCCAAAATTCCAATACTCACCCCATAAAAACTGTATTTTCTGATTAGCTATTCAAGCCTTAGTCAGGAATATGAATGGAATATTCTATTAGCAACTGGTGCAAACATTATAATCAAAATCATGTCTTATTCTGAATAAGGTCAACAGCCGCTCTGCTATTTCCTGCAAAGATACAGAGGAAGTGGAAATGAAAGAATCAGACGTCAGTGTTAAATGTCAAACTTTGGCCTCAGTCCTTCAGATTTAAAGTTCAACAATCACAATATCCAATATTCTGATTAAATGAAATGTTTCATGCTTTCAAACCACCTGATTGAACTGTTTCCCTCAACATGTATTCAACATTGGGATAAACTGGTGGGTTTTAATACCCATAAAAACCTGTTATTTCTCCATTTTACATTCAAACACTAATCTGAGATCTCTGCGAGTGTGAGCTTTTGGTTTCATCTGATTTCAAACAACCCGACAACTGTCACCCGGGAAATACATGAATTGTTATTTTCTTACATTTGGGCCTTGTCCAGCTCAAACCAGGAATACAGAAATAGCTTTAATGTAGAAACCCATCACCAACAATAAGAGGCTGATGGGGAACATGTATTGTTACGGCCTTTAAAATAAAATAAAATGTATTTTTGAGTTTTACGGTTACAATTACATCCTTTCTTGACACAAAGCTACTTCCTAACACTGGTGGTCAATGCAGGGAATTTGTCACAGGCAGATATCAGATTTAATCCCTTTTGCAACATCTTCATCTCCTTTACGTCCAAACACATTAGCTGAAACCTCCACCCGATCCCAATGACAAGCATGTGACAAGGCCAATACATCGTACGTCGCTTCCTTTCTGAATATTTCTCCCACCCCCCCACACACACACACACACAAATGGTGCGGCATCAAAGCCTGATCAAAGCCGCTCTGATCCAAGCGCCGGACTGTCCACTCGGAAAGACAAACACAGAGAACAAGAATGTAAAAACCAGACATACAGAGAGACGTGTTGGTCCTCTGACTCCCAGTCGTTGGGAGGTGATTTATGCTGTTGGCAGAGGAGGCAGAGGAGACGTGTACTCCTCCAGATGGTGACAGCTCACCACTGCCACTGGAGCCTTCACTCCAGCTGCTTCCCTGTGAGTCATAGCACACCAGCTTTGGATGTGTGTATGTACGCATGTGTGCAAGATTAGGTGGGTGTGAGCTTGTCTTTGCGTGACCTGTAAAAAGTGTGATGTTATACATGGAGCACAATACATGTGTCTTCATGTTTATTTGCTCTGGCATGAGTGCGTAACTGCACGTGTCTGTGTAATTTCTATGTGTGTGTTATTGCTGCAGCAGCTGCTCTGCCCATTCAATCCCCGTCGCCTTGGGATGAAATAAAACAACACTATCGGCCATTAAAGTAAAAAAAAGAAAAGAAGAGCTGTTAGTTTAGCGATACGTCTGCAGGTGTCAAAACCACACTTCCTCCCTCGCTCTCCTTCCCTTGCTTCTCCTTCCGATCCTCACACTGCAGCAAAAACCACAGTCGGGGCTCGTTCAGATGGCGCTGCCTGCCACCCACTCGTGCCACGCTGACATTTGATAGGAACTCAGAGCATTGAAAAGGAGAGGAAGGGAGAGGTGGAAAAGTAGAGGACGCCAGCTAGAGTAGTTGCGTTTTAGCCAAAAGACAGGGGGAGAGGGAGAAGCCAAATTAGAGAGGAAAAGCAAAGAGTGTGGGTGTGACGCCTCACTGAAAATCAGTTCAATCCTCTCCCCCTCCCTGCCTCCATCCATTTCTCCCTTTCTGCCTTCCTGGTTGCATCCACCTTGCAGACAGATTGGCTCTCAGGAAAAGCCCTTATCACAGGCCCAGACCTCAGCGTCAGAGCGGGGGAACCCGAGTGGCTGACTCATCCAGCAGCAGCAGCAGCAGCAGGGATAGAAAGCGAAGAAGATGGCCTGCCCTGTGTGCCTTCAGATTAACAAGGCAGCTAACCTGCAGCAGTCACTCAGCCCAATGACAAGTGCAGTATGACTCAACCACCTTATTGGAAAAAAATCAACCGTCAAATGAAGGTGCTGTTCTGTGAGTGTGTGTGTGCGGGGCATTGGTTTTCGCAGGAGCTGACACCTTAAGCCGTG
Source organism: Hippoglossus stenolepis (assembly GCF_022539355.2). Lineage (NCBI taxonomy): Eukaryota > Metazoa > Chordata > Actinopteri > Pleuronectiformes > Pleuronectidae > Hippoglossus > Hippoglossus stenolepis. Next base: position 14,497,511 of record NC_061502.1, read on the forward strand.
TTCGGACATCACTTTGGGGTAAAATCCGGAGAATTGGTTTGCTTTTCACACATGCACAACACAGCGGGAGGTTCTCTGCACAGACGTGTTCACAACAGCAACAAATCCTCTGCATTATTCAGTTCAGAGGTGGAAGCGACGTATCGACTCCGCTGCGGAGATCACGTGATTTTCTTGAAAACACACCGACACCAGTGTCGTCTCTGATCACCACAAACACGCTTGACATATTTATCTTCTACGTGTACGACACCACTTTGTCACCGGGAGATATTAGTTTTCTTTTCGTTTGTTTGCGTCTGTTGCGTGTTGGAAGCGTCATCAACCCGCCACTTGCTCGCGGTAAATCCAGCGGGGGATCCCTCGCTGTGTTCTCACACCGACTTCTCCTGGATGTTATACTAGGAGGTATTATGAAGTATGAAGGCATTTTATGTTTTTTTATGTTTTTTTACGTTTGAAGAAGTGGTCGCCATTTACTTCAATTGTATTGGATTTGGCCGCAACGCTGTTTACCCCCCCCCCCCTCCATTGGCATAGTGGTGGGTAGATAAGGAGTGAATTTTCATTTTTGGGTGAACTATCCCTTTTATAGATTAAAAACCATAGCAACAAAACTCAACCCAAACCAGAATCCAAGCTCACTCACTAAAACTCAAACCTTTAACTCAATTTCCAAACCTTCTCATTATTGTATGCTACATATCAACGGTTCTAAATTACTTTCGCTTCTTAGTTTGTAAGTGAGAGGTTGATAAAATCCCAAATCTGTCCTCTCTCCTTAATTCACTTGGCTCATTTCTTTGGTTTATGACTTGTTGGCTGAGCAGTCATTTATATTTGGCTCATTCTCACAGAAAAATAAGGCCAATGTTTGTCTTTTTCAGCCACAACCAAAAGGAGACAGGACGGAGAAGCACAGGCAGCTTTAAAAAGGGTTCGGCTCACACACACACACACACACACACACAGAACGCCGCCCACCATCACAACATATTGTTTACAAGTAGAGCTCAGATGGACAGGTAGTGATTAGACACAACAAAAGAAACCACCTCTGCAAATCTGCTGGTCTGCAGTGCACTGCTCTGTTTCCACGTATCTGTGTAAGGTAACACACACACACACACACACACACACACACACACACACACACACACACACACACAAACACACACACACAGACCTTATAAACTCACCAACAATGAAGCCATGGAGAGGACATTTTCGAGGTCCATTTTATTTTGAGCCAAGAGAGGACCTGCAGATGTTTGAGAGTTGAAGTTTTTACTCAACGCTGCCTCTGCAGGCTGGAGCAGGTATTATGACAACATATTCACATATACAATTTTTTCACATGTCTGTATAATAGATTGAATTGCATGCAGCCCCACAAACAGAACAGAATGGGCTGCATGGGCACTGACAGCACAGAAACACAGTCCCGGGGACTCTCTCAACCCCCCCCCAGAGGGATGTGTTTTGATGCTCCAGGTTCCGACAATGGGTGGGATTCGAACCAGACACCTCAGGTGCCTGAACCCACCAAGTCCGCTTTGCACTGGGAGCTCTTCTCTGAGCACTTATCAGTCTTCACTTTGGCTGTCGGACTCTATTCCTCAGCCTTTTAATCTTTCCTCTGGGTGCTGGGTCTTCAAAGTACAACAAGTTGCCTACGGATCAAACACACAACCATAAAATGTCTGAATGATCCTGTTACTCCAGTTCCTTTCCACTTGGCCACCATGACCTGGTCCCAATCTTTCCTTTGGACAGCCCCCAAAGGAAAGAGTCAAAATCTCTTCAGATGAAGCAAACACTCTTCATCTAATTAGCTCAGCATCGCAGAGGACCACTTAGAAGTTCTGAGGTTCCATTTCTCTGAGAGGCATAAGTGAATATTGAAGTCTTGCAGTCACAGTAAAGAGATAAAGACATAAATGCTGTTGAAATGGACCCGACCAGCTCAGGGATTTAGCAGTTTTGAGGTCAAAGGTTGGATCATTCTGATGCTCATTGAATTTTCCATTGTCAAAAGGAAAAAGTCAAACGCTCCAAGAAACCAAGCTCGAGTGTTCCTGGTCAAATTGCTGATGGCGTTAGAGGACCACATTGTTTTGAAGTCTTCGGTTCAATCCCCAGACACTGCACTGAAATTTAAAATCCATCTCCTAAAATGATTTTAAAATACTTGTCAAAGACTCAATATTGGAAATATGTTTTATTTTTTAATTAGCTCAGGGATTGAGTTTGAACCTTTTGAGACACAAATTTTTTAAGTCCAACACCCAGAGATTCTGACTAAGATGAAGATCTGCTCTGTAGATTTAAGGTAATCGTTTAAAAATGTTTAAAGCACTGAAAGATCCATAATAGAAGAGTAGTCATTATTATATTTGCCTACTACATCAATAGATGCTAATATAAACAGCATACACGATATATAGTTATTTTTGGTATTTCAAGGTATATATTATTAGCGTGCAAAACTATATAATTTTAAGACTTAGTTTCATGACATCGTGAAGCAGCGTGGGATCATGGGAGTTGTTGTTCTCTTGAGGCAGAAATCATGTTCCCAGATGAGGTAACGTGTTAAAGTTTTATTAACCGTGACCAATACAAACAGTGGAAGGAAAAACCTGCATGCTGGCTAACTGGCTATCGAGTTTTTCCTTCATCATACATTATTTGCTCCGGAATCCGGAGAGACGAGCAAAGTCACGGGTGAAGTGGCTATGACGCAATCAACAGGCAACCAAAATGTATTCATGTCTCAGTCCCACCCACAGGATGTGGAGGTCCCCTCTTAGACAGGGCGGCAAGTCGCCCCATTACAGAATTGTATTACTTATGGTCCACACTTGGCGAAGTGCAACGGTCCCCTGTTGGCGGGGTAGTGTTGTTTGTGAGTGTGTGCGTCCGTAAGTGTTTGCCTCACACTCTTAAACACGGGCGGCGGCTCTGATGTACTTACTGGTCCATCCATGACTCTCAAGAGGCATCCTAAAAAGCCTCAACTCAGGGGGATGCATGAATGGAGCTTTTATATAAAAAAGAGAGACTATGCGGGGAAAATATAGAAAGCAATATAGCACTAACAGCTTTCCAGCATACCGCCATTAATGTAGTGTTGCTAAAAAAAGGACTCGTAATCTGTGACCTCCAGCTTGAGATCATCACAGCAACAGACATTTTCAAGAGAACATTAATTTGTGGGGAAATAAAAAAACTCTCACAGTTTGATACTGCGCATCCACTGTGATTTATATTTAAAAGGTTTATGTTTGGTTCAATGCTTTAAAAAAAAAAAAGTTCAACAGTTTGGGAAATACGCTCAGACTGTTCAGTTTACTGCAGAGAGTTATACAAGATCACGAACAGCTCGTCTGTGTCTGTCAAAACAAAATCCACAGAGCAGTGTTTAAAAATGAGGAGTAGTAGTTTTACAGGGATATGCTAACCTCACTAGCTTCATATTTAGCATACAGGCATGAGTGTAGAAACAGAAAGACAATTGTGTTGTTTTTATAGTTTCTTGTAGACATTTTTGTATGAATCAGGCAAAAAGAAATAAGAATGAATATTGCACATATTAATATTGGGCCTTAGAGGTTCAGGTAGACGTAGTTCAACCTTTAGACAGCACCACGCTGTGAGTTTCCCATTGTTTTCAGTCTTCATGCTAAGCTACACAAACCATTTCCTGGCTACAGTGCAAGAAGCATCACGGCCCTGACTCAACACATCCTGTGAACTTCTGTGTAAAAGCTTCAATTCGAGTCAAATGGCCAAAAAATTGAGTTATGCAGTGAAGCCCTTCAGACATTTATATGGTCGACTGCTTCATCGTCACGAGGAATAAATCCGACCTGCATGTGTCGGACCCCTGGTGCTGAAGAGGGCAGAGGGGAGCAGAAGTAATGGGGTTGTTGAGGTCCTAACAGGGGTTAAGATAAAATACGCTTAATGACCCCCAGAGGAGCTATCAGTGCTCCAGGAGACAGAGGCCTGGAGACAGAGTGGGAGAGAGGGGCTGACCGTGCGAACCACAGAGGAGAGATGAGAGCATTAGTCTGTTACACCAACACTGTCCACTTAGGCAGATTAAAACTAACTTCTAGCCTCTTCAGACCAGCCGCGTTCCCACAGCACTTACATGTCTGCTCGGGCTCTTATCCATCACCACTTCATCTCAGATAAAAGTCCTGATTCATCCGGGACGACACAAAGGGTTTAATGCGTCTGCTTTGTATCCATAAGCAAAATGAAAGAACGTGCGTGTTTGATCGGTTTGTATATACTTGTGTATACTTAAGTCCTTTATTAATCTTGTCATTACTTGGTCCATCGACCCTCAACAGCTTTGGGCACAACCGCGCAAACTGTAATTATATTTTAGACGAGCAAATACAAAATAAATAAATAAAATGAGAAATATACAGTATTATTACTATTAACAAATACAAAACACTTTCTTCAAGATCACATCTGACAAGGAGGTTATGTTTCCACCCCCTGTCCGCTTGTTTGTTTGTTGGTTGGTTTCTAAGCAAGTTTACGTTAAAGACTACTGAACTGATTTCTATTTAACTTAGTGGAGGGATACAGTGGTCAGGGTCAGGAAAGAACTCATTGAATTATGGTACTGATACGGATCAGGGGGCGGATCCAGGCATTTTTCAAAATCTTCTTTGATTTCTCCGAGAATAATTCATGATTCTTGATGAAATTTTTTTTTAAATTTGGTTAAGATCCAAATAAAAGTCCAGCTCTAGTGAACTTAAATGTGGTTTCATGAGGGGACTGTTGGATGAATGTGAAATGTAATTTTTGAGGAAACTGCTCCTGAATCTCTTCTTATAAACTATGTCAAACTTTGTTTTCTTGCTACTCAGGGACAACGTGTCATCATCCCTCTTTCAATGAGCAGCAGAATCATTTTTTGCCATTCATTCCCAAAAAGCAGCTGCTCCCTTTTTTTGTTAGTTTCAACTGGTGTCGATCTAATTTCTAGAATAACACACTTCAAATTAGTTCGAGCAGAAGATCAACGTTTGCTGTTTGCCTGAATATTCTGTCTTTAAAAACTCTTAAAAACTTGAAATGAGCGAGATCTGCTCTGCTCTGCTCTGCTCGGCTGTGTAAGCTCCGACGCTCTGATGTGTCTCCATGTTAGAATTTGCATCTCTATCTCTGCCACAGGGCCCCCGACGCAGGAGCCCGGCCAAGGGAGGGACAGGGAAGAGGGGGAGAGGGAGAGAGCGTGAGACAGAAGAGACGAGAGATTTCAGGACATTTCATCATTGAGTCTGGAAGGCGTCTCGGAGATGAGGGGTGGGGGTGGCTGGGATGTAAGGTCAGACTCTCAGGTGGAGGCAGCTTCCTGTTTAACCTCGTCACAGAGGCCACAGGCGACCTTGTTTCCTCTTAAGCAAAAAGCAAGGAGAAAAAAGCACAGGACCCCCTCTTATCTCGGCAGAGCTGCTATAATTCAATTAAAGCTGTGACACAGAGGTGAGGACAATTGATGCCTCGTATTGAGAAACACCCCCGTCACATTAATCACCCCTCATCCGCTGGTTAAACGGCTTTTAAACTCTAATCTGCCTGAAATCATGGTATTAAGAATAATAAGGAAACCGTCAGTAATCAAACACAAAAGAGAGGAAGCTCGGGATCTATTTCCGTGCCAGATTAATAATGGCCCATTAGTAATATGTACTAATTAAAATCTACAGTAGCACAATGAGGAACGAAAAGGAAGAAGAAGAGCGAGAGAGCAATGTTTGCCTCGCCGCCTCGATTTCCTGTGTAATGCAACTTTAATCAGAAAAGTGGGGAAGCGCTTGCAATTTTTGTAATGAGCTCATTAAAAATGTGTTTGTGCAGGCGCATGAAGGCATCAGCTGTGTTATTACGTGAAGATTTTAGATGCAAAAAAATGCACAAAACAAATACACACACAAAAAAAATCACTTATTACAGCTGCAATTAGTTATTCATATATTGGTAAAACAGGGAAAATCGTGAATTATTGTTAGAGGTGCATTCCGACAGGTGACAGTCCAAAAACATGCAGAGGCGTATATGTGTTGCAGCATTAATGTATTGATGAGTAATTTTAAAAGCCCTATTGATCGATCCCTGAGAGAAGAAGCTTTTTGAGTAACGCCACACAAACACACTGCGGTGCATTTCAAGCCGAGACGTTTCCTGCCACCAAAGAAAAACACCTTTTTTCAAATCTTCGACAAACTATCAGCAAAGCAGATCCTTCCTCCCAGCGCTGCATTAGTACACAGAGAGCATGAACTGACAGTGCGAGTGCAGCCACATCACATACAGATGAGCACACATTCACACACAGAGAGGCAGAGACAAAATCAAGGCAGCTTTGTAATCCAAATCAAAGATTGCAATACCTTCCACGCACGCAGAGCTTCATCCTGGAGAGATTCAAAAAAAAAGAAAAAAACGTCCTGCTCCCTGCAGCCTCGCCGGGGAAGCGGGAGAAAACCCCTCTTTCTTCTGTGTGCTATCTGGATTGGTTTACCCAGGTCTCCCTTAAAGCTCAGAGAAACCCCAACACATGCACACCAACGACGCCACCCCACCACCACCACCACCACCAACGCTGCTGTCGCCACCTCCAACACAACCACGCCACTCCAGCATCAGCACCAGCAGCACCAGCAGCATCAGCAGCTGAGCCAGGGGTGGGGGGGGGAAGACAGAGGGAGTGAGGGAGAGAGACTGTGCAAGAGTAGAAAGACAGGAGAGGAAGAGTGGGAGGGAAGGAGCTTAAAGGAAGAAGACAGGGAGAACGCGGGGGCGTGATGATGGAGCGCTGGAAGATATGTGCACAGAGAGAGAGGGATGGAGAGAGCGGGGAGAGAGAGAGAGAGAGAGAGAGAAAGAGAGAGAGAGGCTCACCTGATAGCGTCTATGTTGATCATCTCTTTGTCAGGCACCTAAAAGAAATGACAGCATGTTAGTGGACGGGACCCGTCAAACTGACCGGGAGACGCCAAGTAGAGACTCACTGCAAAACACACACACACACACACACACACACACACACACACACACACACACACACACACACACACACACACACACACACACTCATTGGAAAACAAGAAATGAAACATACATATTCAGCAGGCACACTCTCCGTTTCCCTCTGTTTTTGTATGTTTCCTCTCCTCTCTCTCTCTCTCTCTCTCTCTCTCTCTCTCTCTCTCTCTCTCTCTCTCTCTCTCTCTCCCTCATTCGCTCCTTCCTCCCCCCACCTCTTCCCTTCCCCTCGTGTTCGTGAGCAAGCCTGTGCAACGCTCATCAGACTGCATCCCGGCTGTCTACATCTACACTTACACTCGAGGTGAGAAGAGAACAATCATATCATAGTGTGAGGGGAGAGGGTGAGAAAAGAAGCAGGGAGGGAGGGAGGGAGGAAGGAGGGAGGGAAGCGGAAAAACCTCCATTGCAGCCAGACTGCAGATACATGGCAAGCCCCCCCACCCCCCCCGTGAGGGATACCAACCGCAACTCGATATCCCAGTCGAGGTGCTGGATCGAAAAAGAGTAGGAGGAGGAGGAGGAGGAGGAGGGTGAGAAAAGAGACGGAGGAAGAGGGGAGCTGTAGGAGAGAGGGGGGGAGGTGAGGGGGAACAGGTGGTTCAATCTGTTGAATCTTACATCGCAAGTCCCAAGCTGTTTGGGAGAATACGTTTTTTTGAATATACCAGTCTGCTGCTGGCCCTCTTTCTGAACACAATGAATTATGCATCATTTTGAGAATATTCCCCCAGAATTCTCCTCTTCGTTCAGGTTTCGGGTGCAGGCCTGACGGAGCGCGGCGTCCGCGCTGCTGTGCTAGCGCGTTCCGTGATTTGGAAAAGGCGGGAAAAGTCGGGTTAGCCCATCTGTTGTGGGGAATAGCTAATGAGGGAGGCGATTGCTGCAGAGGGACGACTTGATCTTCACAGTCAGGTTTGTCAGTGTGTCGAAGAACAAACGTCTTTATTTAAGACTGCAAATGTATTCAGGGGCGGTGAAATCTGATTGGCCCCTGAAGTGCCTATTTCCTGTCGCAGCAGTAGTCTTACCGATTAAGTCCTGATGCAACATATGTGTGTATCTATCTTTGAGCGCGGGTTTCTGCGTGCTTCTACCTTTAGAGACACGTTCATCCACGATGTCATCACTTTCCAGACATGTGACTGCTGAAATACATCGCGATTTGCGGGAGAGGTGAAATGCATTATGGGAAATGTAGTTTAGCCTGTATACACGTTTTTAAAGTAGTGTTTCAGACAATGGCTGACGATCTAAGCGAGGGGAGCGATGTTGAAGCAGAGCACAGCAGCGTTTCATTGACGAAAACGACAATGGAAATAACAATGAAGATTCAGACCCTGACGATGTTACTGCTGACACACTGACCAGGGCTGAGTCCATGAGAGACAGGTTGGAGGAGGAGGAGGAGGAGGAAGGAGGGGATCTCTGCAAGTTTGCTGGCTATATTGTTTTTTTTAAATGTTCCCAAAGTTTAAGGAGAAGCCAACGATTTACAATAAAAGCCACATGTTTAAGCTAACAAACCTTTTTAGGAAATTAAAGGTTTCGTAAACATTGGCATTTCTGTCAGCTCTTCGGAAAACCCTCAGGTTTTAGGTCGTTGTCAATGCTGAGGTTTTAGAGTGAGCTTTTATGCAACATCTTCGGTCTTAATGGGTTGAAAAAATACTACTTTCTTACTAATACTAACAGTAAATAGGACAATTTGTTAAGAAGTTTTATTTCTAAGTGTTCAATGTGCTCGAACTAGGCACAAAATAATAGAGCTAACAGTAGGGAATTACTTAAAAATGCACTTTAATCAGGAATTGTGCATGCATGCTGGCCATATAATTGGCCCCTCTGTGTAAATTGTGGCCCCATTAGTGCCCCTGAGTTTAGAAAAATCGTAGATCTGCCCCTGGTCTTTGAGTTTGCGTCTTCGGCGAGTGCACAGCAGAAGGTCGTGTGCCTGTGAAGAATGTTTTGTTACTGCAAGGACTTGTGTGAGGAGATGAAACTTCACAAACACACACACACACAGACTCTCACACACTACACTGCGATGAACACCAACAGCCTCACATGCCCGGCTCTCAGCACCCACACCACCCACCTTTTTTTCAAGCAGTTGCTAAGGTGACGGCAACGGCTGAATTTTAATCAGACAATAAATTAAGGCAACGTGATCTTCTCCTTCATTATTAAATGGCAGCGGTTCCGATTTGTGGAGATGTGACGGGTTTGTTTTGTCAGGTGTGTTGCGTGAAAGGACGCTGACGGACTGCGAATCAGAGCAGTGGAATCAGTCGTTCAGAGATGCTTTACAATGTCCAGGGAGAAAGAGTTATAGTAATAATCTACTACTTGTGATGAATACATTCATTATTTAGGCAGTAACGGCTAATTGAGCCTTCAACCATGTCCTCCTGTGACATTTACAGGTCTGGAGAAACCACCGGTTGCTTTTTCCTGAGGAAAACAATTGTTTAATCAAGTTTTTCTGCATCCACAGCCACTTGAGCAATGGTTGGTAAATGATGACGGTCATGCAATAAATGCTGGTGAGTGGGCTGACTCAGTAAACGGCTGCGTTGTTCAGGTCAGATTGTTTGCGTGGAGGAGCTGCTGATGTGTAGAAAGCTAATGAGCACATAAAACACGCCGCTCGCTGGTCAGCAGGAAGCAGCGCTCCTGCTCAGACGCGTCATCATCCTCCATCTGAGTCCAGGATCAGCTGAGCGGTCGCATCTCTGTCTGGATCAGCGGGATAACTCACACTCCAAGTTTGTTTTGTTTGCGCGAAGACAAAGCAGTTGGATTTGCTTTTGCTTTGATAGTTACCTGTGAAAGGGGGTTACCCGTCTTAATGAATCAAAAGAAAACAATAACAGCACTTTGTGATACACATCAGCCATGCAGAGCTTTATAGCATCTTTCAGCTCTTTGTTTTAGGTTTTCTGGTTTCTGTTGACTCTCACGGATTTTATTAGCATCGTTTTTTGGACGCAGAAGGCGGCTGTTGTGAGAAAAAGTTCTTAAAAAACTCACTATTCGGCACCAAACGACAAATTTGCCACTAGGCACTAGGCCATAATTTCCCTAAAGTGGAAAGTGCAAGATGGCGGCACCCATAACAAGGATGTTTTAGCTTAATTTCTGTACAAAGGGAGGAAGGGGAGACACGTTGCCCATCTTTATTTACCGCTAGAAGAGAATATCTGACTTAGTCCCCAGAAACATGATTTCAACTTCAAAAGGTGATCGTATGTCAGTGGTGTGTTTACAGCTTGTTTCTGGGAAGCATTGTTTTTTTTAAACAAATTGCTTTGCTTTCTATATGTTGAATGGATTATTACCTGTATGTGTTTTAAAACATGGACTAAAACTAAACCCCAACCTTGTCTTGCCTCTTTTTTCCCCAATATCTCTTAATAACAGAGCAGGAAAAGAAAGAAAGAATCTAGAACAGTTCCCTCAAATGACCCAAAGCTAAATTTATTCTGACACCAGTTCCGACTGTGACAAACAATATCCGCTCCAATCACAACATATGTTCGGAGGCCTGGCTTTGAATTAAGACTGGGACCATTTGTATCACTCACCATGTTGACGCCCCTGGGCAGAGAGGCCGATCTGCAGGGGTATCTGCTGAAGTCCCGGTAAAACTCTGGAAAAGGACTCCTCGTCTTAAACCCTTGACAGAACTCTGGAGGTGGTGGAATCACAGTTTCCTCACCTATCTCCAGCTGTGGCGGTGTGTCGGCCTCTATCTCCAGGTCCGGCTGTTCGCCATTGCTCCTCACAGCGTCAATGTCTGTCTCCAGATAGGTTTTCTGTGTCAGGTCAGGGGGAGTCTGCTCTTCTTGGGGCTTCTTCTGCTTGAGTAAAGAGCCCTGCTGCTGGGCCATTGAGCGGGTCGGCCTGGGGCTCCGCTGACTCACCACTTGGACCTTTTCCTCAGGCTGATCTGGGTTTGGGTTGGTGGAGCTGGAGGGAGAAACCGGTTTCACAGATGCCTGCAGGCTGTTTGGGTCGAGCACGTTGGATGCCACCTCATCCAGGAACTGCGAAAACTTCAGTTTGGCTTCAATCTCTTCCTCCAACAGGCAAACAGTGCTCGTGTGGGTCCGTCCTGAGTCCCTCCCCTGACACAGCCCACCTCTCTCTGGCCATGCGTGCAGCTTGTTACGATCGCTGCCTCCTCTATGATCGGCCTGTGGATGACCTCTCCCATAATGCCCTGTGGAGCGACATGCTCTCCACCTCCTCTCCTCTCTGAGTCGAGTTTGAAAAGCTTCCCGGGCTCTGTTTCTTGATGGAGCTGTGCAGGAGGCCGGTCACTCCCGAGCTCCAGCTGTACACACTCCCGGTGGCTTCACTGCTGCTCCTGCCGCCACCGGGGCTGCTGCTGGGGACTCTGTGGCTGTGGGACGACTGGTTGGAAGCAGGGCCTATCAGCTCCTCCAGCAAGACCTGATCGCCATTAAACACGGGACCTAGGGCTGTAGAGGAGGCCCAGCATCTCTGTGATGGCCGGCCCTGCTTAGCGCTGCCTCTCTCGGAGAGGAAGCAGGCCGGCCTTGTCCCGTCCATTGGTTTGGGTTCTGTCTGCATGGATGTGTTCACTCTCTAATTGTTGCAACTGGCAGATAATGCATGGTCCAGTGGAAAGCTCTGATTTTAAAGAGTTCTACCCCAATCCTGTGTCATTATTGTGCAAGCGTGACCCAGTAGAGGGCCAATACTTTTCACTCTAGGCTGAACAGATGGCCTCCTTCAGTGCCAGGATAAACCCCTGCTAAGATAAGGGAGGACATCCACAACTTAAAGTTTAATGCAGAGAATTATGGAGACTTCCTATTACTGTAATTCGAATAAAATTATCAGCGGTTCTGTAATATTTGCCTACAAACATCATAATAACTTTTTAATAAACAGATACTTTGAGGCAAAAGTCAACAAGAGTGAAAATCACCGCCGCTGTTAATCTGCAGAAGCTTCAGGTTGGGCTTTAATGAGAGGGAATTTGAATGCAGTCCTACAGCGAGTGTCTTTGCTAGTTGAGCAGAGCTTACTCCGAGGTGCTGCTCGTAATTAGACTGTCTATTGATAGCAGAGCAGCCAAAGCTTTTTCTGCTTTTTCCAGGTCAGCGGTTGTAGACGAGGATTGATCCAACAGAGCACATGTTGAGCAGACACACAGACACACGGACTAATGGACGAGCTTTTTGAAATATGGATCACGGTAATCTCGTCAATATCTCTCATTAACAAAGGAGCGGAGCTTATGGAAAGACTCCGAGATTTTGCTAAGTGTTAGATGACAAAACTCGTACCACTCTCATGTCTGCTGAGGGAAACAGCAAACCTGGCTCTGGTGAAAAATACAGTATTTCTTCCCAGAAGACATAAGCAGATTGATGAAAGTAAGCTTTAGAGGTGCTGATAGGTATATTTTTTAACTTCAGAATAGACATCGACCGAAATCGATTTTTGGGGGTCGATAGGATGCCGATAATAGGGAGTTAAAAGAAAATTGATAACAATATCTTAACCGATTTATATATTCTTTTTTTAAATGGCAATGATTCCTAAACACAAATACAACCATATATATAGAATTCGAAAAAAGGATATAAGAATAATTTTTTTAAGTAAAACGTAAACATCTTTTCTACATTATTTATTGTGTAAAATAAACAATCAATAAACACAAACAGAAGAAATGCCTATATGTGTGTCTCTTTTGCTCTCAGTCTTACATCCAAACTAAGCTCAGTGCCTCCTGGCTCCAGCTACACACTAAACGCAAAAAGCAAGAACATAATATTAACTGGAACACCGTCTTTATGAGTTCTACAATGTTCAGGCTGTTTTAACTAATGTTTACAGTCTTTACGTCTTTGTCAATAATATCACAAACTCTCCTCTGTTTCTCTCTCTTCAGCTTAGAGCTTTTTCTTAAGCAATATTGACGAGATCACAAAATTCATTACTCAACAAAACCCTTGAGCTAATTGTCTCCCTGCTACAGCTCCATACCTGCTATTGATCCTCTCGATCTAGCGCGAAAACATATTTTATATTGCTCACCTCACGTCCACCCAAGACGTGTTAGTATTATAGCAATGTGTTTGTTCCCTTTTCTACTCTCTATGCACATGTTACATGCACATTTCACATTTTGTGCTGCAACTATGTCTTGTCCTGATTCTAAATTTAACCACCCACTGATATGCATGCCATCTGTATCATGAAGACAGCGTTCACATACTGAACAGTGTATTCATATGGGCATACTGTAGCGCTGACGTTCATCAATATTCAGGTGGTTACATAACTGCATCGATAACACCTCTGTCGGCTGGTGCATGGGAGGAGAGTGTAAGAGATCAGGGCTGGCGAGTGAGTGGCAGCGGTTGGACAGAAATCGAAAGCCACAAAGCCGTCCCGGGCCACAGGAGTCTATTTAAAGTCAAACCATGATGTAAAGCTGTTTAAAATGAGTGCTCATAGGAAATCTGACGTGAAACTGCCGGCTCAGCAGTGGCTCTGCGACCACACAGTTCACATTCTAGCATTTCATCTAACGGCCCTCTTTAGGGTTGTGCTGTGTGCGACAATGTAAAACAGTCTTTCCTACAATACACCTCTAAACCAGGAGACCTTCAACGTGGCCTACCTTTACCTTCCTCCCCCAGGAAATCAACCGGGATCAGACGAGGATAATAAACTGTACAGTGCATCCTGTCATGCAGGAGCCAGACTGTTTTAGTCTCCGGGGATATCATTAGCGCCGAATCCGATATGTAGGGTTTTAGCCACGACAGGGTGACCTGCTCTGCGCATGCGTCCTTCGCGACTTGGGGCCGCACACCCTGGCTGCTGCTACAGCCCAGCCAGCTCACAGGACCCCCAGCGGACCCCCCTGTCTGCTACCGGGGAGCAGCACTGAGCCTCCAGCCAGACATATCTCTTTATCATTTTCTCTCCGTTCCATCGCTCCTTTTCTTCATCTTTCCTTCAGGTGCTCGCCAATGTGCTGCCATTTCTCACCATTTCCAGACCTTGCAGGAAGGCTCAGGCCTCCACTATGATGAATGTCTTTAATAATCTCTTCTCAATCTCAGGAAGTGTAGAGGGGTGGGAGCCAATTTAGAACTATCGCCCTGATGGGGGAGACTGTCAGTCCGTGGCTGCCCAGAGGTAATGGTGCTGAAATGGATTCCTGCTACCAGCACAGAGATGGAGATAATTGGCGATGCTTGCCTGCCCAGTGGTCGCACCCTGCTTTCCCCTCGCTGGCTACTTGTGTCGCTGTGTTGCCGCTGCAGGGGCCACGCTCTACATCCCTTGCTAAGCCTGCAGAAAAGACCAAATGCCATCCGCTCTAGCCACGAAGAAGTATGGCCTGCTCAGCTGTTACTATGGCAGTTTCTGTCCCTGCTCGGCCTGCACTTCTCGTCACATCAGCGGAGGCTCTCCCATCTGTCCTCACAGCCTCGTGCTAAACATTGGCCGGACACGGGGTCGCTGGGATGCTTCTAAAGAAATTACAAAAGCCAGTTTGACTTGTGACTGAATTACAGCAACGGCAATAAAACAGCATGGGACATATATTAAAGATGGCTGTGACAAAGAGCAGCCGATCCCCTTTCACACAGGGAAGATACATTTTAAAACGCTGGAGGAAAAAGTCATCTTCTACTCTCACGCTGCACCATTTAATATTTTTACCCCACAAACTCATAAAATGTGTCAGTGAATTAATAACGTGCATGAGGGCAACCTGACCCAAAACTTCAAGCGACGTGATATCAGCAAGATCGCTGCCTCCCTCTCCGGCTCGTTTTTCAAAGGCAAAGCAGCGATTGATTTCGAACCCGTTAGAAGCATTTTCAGAGAATCACTTAACCTGTTCCCGTCTGCAGGTCTGCAGAATGGGTATCGGGGTATGGAGCCTGCTAACAGCATCTTGTATCTTGGCTGAGCATGTCAATAATGGAGAACAGGTGCACGTGTGAAGAGCTAAATGAGGAAGCAACACGTCGATGAGGCATTACTAATCCATCTCACGCGGAGACACTTGTCAATGCCTCTGGACTCGTGGGGTCGCTTTCAGCGGAGCACACTGTGCAATCAAATGAGAACGGGCTAAATTGAATGAGGGCCAGCTCAATCTGGAAGTGTGGAGATAGGTTTCCTGGGATCCCTGCAGAACACGCAGTTAGGTCTGCTGCAACATCCGTCCGACAGCAATTACACTCTGTTTCTAACAGGAAGCATGTTAGCACAGACTATTCCAAAGCATTTGTGCTGGATCAAAGACTTGACACAGAGATGTAAACATGTGAACACATGAACAGCACAACGACTGAATCTCAATCTATAGCTTTAACTGCTGCGGGTCTGGACTGGATATACCCTGATTTCTATAAGGATGTGTTTCTAGGGAGGGGGACCAGCTGACCTCAATACATGTCATTACCATAAACCACAGTATTCTGTCAGCAGAGCCTTAATGTAAAAAAAACACACACATGGGTCGACACACAGCACAGTCCGATTCATTGTGTTTACTTTTGGGGCTGTTTTGCATTCAAAAGACATTAGCTAAGCTATTTCTTATTTTACTGTTATGCACCTAGAACTATTTATAACCTCTGTGCAAAATGCATTAGATAGGTGTTATATACACTGTGCCCTTATCACCAAAAGCTCACGTGACATCTTCATTGGTGTCTTCTACGTGTGTGGCACCGCTTTTCTTGTTTTCTCTTTTGCATCTGCCACATATTTAAAAAGTCATCAACACGCCCACTTGCTTGCCTGATTCCTGCGGAGGACCTCTTACTGGGTTTTTAACAAATAATTTGGACACTATCCAGAACTCTTACCAGGGAGCCGGCAGGAGAAACTCCGGGGCCTTTCACTTGGACATTTGCGATCACATAAATAGCCCATCAAGAGCAGGTCAGGAGATTATCTGGAGAATGTCAGGAAAATATCCAAAGAATGTCAGGAGTTTACTCTGAGAATCTCAGGAGATTACTCTGAGAATCTCAGTAGATTATCTGGAGGATGTCAGGAGATTATCTGGAGGATGTCAGGAGATTATCTGGAGATTGTTAGGAGATTATCTGCAGATTGTCAGGAGATTATCAGGAGGATATCAAGAGATTATCTGGAAAATGTCAAGAGATTATCTGGAGGATGTCAGAAGATTATCTGGAGGATGTCAGGACATTATCTGGAGGATGTCAGGAGATTATCTGGAGTTCAGTGCTTGTCTGAAAGCAGCTTTACTTTGTTACACTATCACTAAACACAAACTACAGCTAAAGCGATAGGGATTGACACTAGTTTTAATATAATTTAGTTAAAAATCAAAACACTGGACAATTGAAAATGTTGACATCACGACGAAAATTTAAGGTTTCACTTTGAGACACAACATCTGTTCTTATCTTAAAGGCAATAAATCCAAAACTGGTCTGGCAACAACTTGATTCTGGTCTTTATTCAATGTAAACATCAGACACACCTTTCGTGTGTTCTTTGCCGAAACTATAATTTATTATATAATTGTCAGTTATCTAATTATGTCAAATAAATGTTTATGAGATAATCCAGCATGTCGGCATAAGGGCAACAAGGTAACGCTGGTCCAAATAAACGACTTTCACGAAACATCTACCTACAACTTTCTGGCCACCAACCAAGAAAACATATTTAGAGCAAATTGCTTGTCAAGAAGATAAATGCAGCGGCAGAGAATGAGAGTAGTGTTTCCACAGTTATTCTGCTGGTAACTTTTCACACACACACAAGGAAAAGATGCCAATTATAGTAACTGTGTGATGAGGTTTCTCACACTGAGCCCCATGCTACCTTTGCCTCTAATCCTTTGTTATTAATTATATCTTCAACAAGCCTACACAGTTCTTGTGGTGTCAGCACCGAGTATCCATGGCAACAGCCAGTTGGTCCCAGCTCTCGGGGATGCACACACACACACACACACACACACAAACATACACTCTGTCAAAACATCGCCTCGGTGCGAAGATACTCCACTGACAAGATGAATAATTCGACCGAAGAGGAAAATATTATAAAATTAGAATAAACCCGGACCCCCCCCGGGCGTTCACTATCTTCTCCTCTTCGTAAATTTAAGGCAGGGAATAATATTCACAGTCATCACCATAGTGACCAAATTGGTTAAGATGCCTGTTGCTGAATCCAAGCATCGCACAAACTGAAAGAGAATCAAGAAGCAACGACGATGAACTCAAACCATTTGGCTGTGATGTAACTTCAAACATTTCCTCAAGTGCGGTCCTAGAAATGAAGGTTGACCTCTTTACTTGAGCTTCTCCATTTTATGCAACTCATGTGCTTCTGCTGCTCCACTGGATCAATTAGTTTGTTTGAGTTTTGTCAGAAAATAGTGAAATATGCCTGTTCAATTCCCCAGAGCTGGTGGTGATGCCCTTAACTGTGTAAAGACTCAAATATATTCAGTTTACGAACATGTGGGACAAAAACAAGCATCAGATCCTCTCTTCTGAGAAACAGGAAGACAGAAAACGTTTCGCTTAAAACGATTAAACTCATTTGTCAAAGGCTAAAATAGTTTATGGAGATCAATTAATTGACTAGTTATAGCAGTTATACTTGACTTGTTCCATGTATTAGACAACTCCCTTTGGAGATTCAGATTTTACACTTTATTACAGACCTAACAGTCTTAAGGACCCCATAATATACTTTTTTAGATTTCTGCATCAAATATTTGTTTTATTTTCTTTCTTTCTTTCTTTCTTTCTTTCTTTCTTTCTTTTTTTCAATATTTTTGTACTTTTACTTAAGGATTTTAAAAGCAGAACCATTAGTCTCTATGGAATTGTTGGTACTCTACTGTTACAAAAATAAAGCATCTGAATATGTCCAGTATGAATAAAACATCCATACACATAAATAACTTGAGTTCTTGATCTCTTCCTTTAAAAACAAAGCTATTTCCTGACACACACACGCACGCACACGCACACGCACACGCACGCACACGCACGCACAATCCTCATATCAAGTGTTGTGTTAGTCCAGGAGGATAAACCTCATATATTTCTAATACATCTGGAACTGCAGGATATCTCATTAACTTCCAATTAGGCCTGACTTTAATTGTTATTTTTGCTTTGCGGTGATATTTCAGCACAAAGAACAATGTGCGGAGTGGGAGCTCGGTGGAAACAAACAGAGGAAAAAGGAAAAAAACAAATTTCTGGTTGAACAAGAGCAGCTCCTTGTGGTTTGTTTCTCTCTGTACATGTAAAATGAAAAGTGCTGACACTGGACAGATGAACGGGGACACAAAGGTTTAAAAACAGATTTGATGAGAGATTTGCTGCTGAAGTTTTGATTTCACGTGGATGTGACTCCACTCCACTTTTGAATTTGTCATGTGCTCTATTTGATTTGATTTTCTTGCTCTTTTTCTTACTTCATGTTTTTTATAACTCCGCCCTTACTGCTGAGCTGACCTTTCCTCTTGTCCAACTCTTTTCATTGTACCGTGGACCTTGTGTTAACTTATACAATAATAAAAGTTAAAACCTGAGACAATTAAAGACATCAAGGTGGGCAATTACAGATAAACAGCGCCATCTACTGCTGAGATGTACAAAGACCAGAGGCGGGGAAAAGTATGGAAGTCCTCAACCTTCAGTAAAAGTACAACTAAATGTCCACTGCCATGAAATGTACACGAGTATTAAGTACCTGAAGATTGTACTTGTGTCCTATTTACTTTCCACTACAGAAGCAGACAAGTGTCGTCCACATTTCTTTATTTATCTACCACATAATTTTTTTTTCAAAACACACACATCAGAGCATAGAAAAAGTCAAATGTTGTAAAAATATTACTGTGTTACTGCAACATAATAGCAATACATGCAAAATAGAGAGAAATATTATCAGTGTTGATATATTTACAATCAAGTGTAACTGTGTAACTCCTGGATGATATTCAGATATTTATACATTTTTAGAGCTTTTGCAATATAAAATACACAAAACGCCTCCAGCTTACATACATTGTGTCGTCGCTCCCATATAAAAGCATGAAAGCAATGTGTGGTTACAGTGCCCGACGTACAAACAGCTTTAAGTGTAAACAACTCACAGGACATGACTGTGAAAGTTTGCGCATCAACAGCAAAGACAGTTACTAAAACAGACAGCAACAGTTTTTAAGCCTTTTAGATGCTAGCTTGATAAACGTCCCTTTAAAATAAAAATAAAAACCTGACGTTCCCGAGACCCATTAAATGTGAGACAACACAAAAAATGTTGGCTGCAGTTGGAAATTTACCCACAACCTGGCTGGTGATGTTACTATAATAGACCCAATGTAGAAGAAACAGATATACAGCATTATCCCAACGTGGTTATGTATTACATGACAAGAACCAAAAGCCAAAAGCAAGATATATAAAATAAACTACACATTGGTATAACGGCACACCTTTCAAAAGGTAAACAGGAACAGACATGTGGTCACAACAGGTGAGGAACCTGTTGTTTCTCTTCTAAAACAGCAGTTGGTGAAGTAGTGTAAGGCATAATGGTGTAACTCTTGATTTGAAAATAACCCCCCACTGATAAAAAAAAAAACCTTTATAACCCCCCCAATAAGTAAACCTTGACTGCATTAACGATTCATTGCCTCAGTCTTCTAAAAATGTGTAATAGATCATCTTCCAGAGTACAAATCTCTTTTACTGCAGATGAAACATAGTGTATGTTTAATATTTGTACTCCCCTGTGCTTACTCCTTTTTAGCGGGCTGCTCGATGAGTGTACCCTTGTGGTACTTCTGTCCGATCCCGTAGGGCACGTGTGCAGATATGGTTCCCGTATCCCTGGCGCCCTCGATGTGGAACATCTGGTCGTCAAAGTAGATGTGCGGCCTGATTTTCCCCAGCAGGGGCCCTTTAGGAGCGCCTGCCAGGAAGAGGGCCTCGTCGATCTCCAGGCCCCAGCTGCGCAGGGTCTTCAGGACGCGAGCCCCCGAGCTGGCGGCGCTGCGGGCCGTGACCAGGTAGGTTCGGATGGGACAGTTCAAGCGCTCGTTCTTGGCGTAGAACTTTCTCTGGAGCTTCCCCAGAGCCTCCAGGAAGCACTTTAAAGGACCCTGGAACAGTCAGAGGATCAAGTTAACTTCAACACAGATTTCAACAGAGGTAATGGGAAGAGTAGGATAAAACCAATATTGTATTTCTATCTATAAAACACTTACTAGCATAATGCGTACTCTAACTCTTCACCATAACCTTAACCATTACAAATTAATTACCTAACTCTAATCTAAACCTAATTCTACACCCTAAACACACACACACACACACACACACACACACACACACACACACACACACACACACACACACACACACACACACACACACACACACACACACACACACACACACACACACACACACACACACACACACACACACAAATTCTGCTGTTGTTGTAAAGTCTTTACTTTCAGCTGAGCGTGTTTCTAAACCTGCTTGACAGCTCTTCATATACAGGACTGTAAAACATAATAACTAGGAAGTCCATTTGAACTACTGCATTTTTATCAAGAGATACAGTTTATTCTGCACCCAATGAGGTTCCCATATAATTTAAGTGGAAGTGTAGGTTACCTGAGCAAGAGGTTTGTTCTCAAATTCCTTCTCGTGCTCAAAGAAAGAGTCCAGGCCGTGTTTCTTCACAATGATCTCAGACTCGTCAGAGAAGAGGACGGCGTCTCCGTCGAACGCCACCCTGAGCTGAGTGTCGCTCAGCTGAGTCTGGGTGTCCGGCATAAACATTGTGGCTGCAGCGATTCCTGAGCGAGGGGAGAGGAGTCACTACTTCACCTTTAATTTGATATCTTTTACACACAGTTCAGTAAAGTTCCTCACCTAAAAGACTACACTGTGTATTTATGGTTCTAACAGTAGTTTCCTAAACATGACAAGAATGAAAGGAACAGAAACTGTAAAAACCTGAAGTTAATTTCATTAGAAATAAATCTAGAGCCATTAGATGGTGGTGTCCATCAAACTTGTTATAAACACAAGTACGCGGGCGAAACATTGGTTTGTGTGAAGTCTGTCCATGTACAGGTCAGATAGCGTCTCATTTGAAATTCTGACACGCTTCAGGCTGTGTGAATAGCATCACGTGTACTATATGTGGGCGGCTGTGGGCTTGGACACGGATTTCTCACATTTTCAGATGTTTTATGTGAGTTTTATCAACAAAAACATAAATTAATCAGTCAAATCTACTGTTAACCCCAGATAGATTCAGTTAAAAGTGAAAGATAAAGGATTTTTAAGAACCTGGAACCAACCGCTATTTGCCAGTGATTTTTCCCCATCACTTTTTGTCAATTGGCCTTTTAAAGATGAATTAATTTCTGTGTCTACGCTTCATATCTGTTTGTTTGCTGAGTTTTTAGATGACAGGGAGCCATAAATCATACGCCGCCTTCCTTCTTGCTGCACAGTGTGTGGTCGGGATTTCTCCAAACAGTGTGAATGAGTCACCCACTAAGTCAACGTGCGAGTGTGTAAATATCAGTGAGGTACGGAAACATCTCAAGGCTGCTGAGAGACGCTGATGTCGTGATCTATTTAAGATTCCAAACGGTTTTCGTTTAATAGAAGTTCTGACTATTCATCCAGCGGCAGCTTACCATGCTCTATGGCCTCTGTCACTTTCTCTGAGTCCTTGGAGAGGTACAGGTTGGTCAAGTAGGCCTTGAGGTAACCCATTGGGCTTTTGCCTCCCGTCATACAGAACCTCTCGATGGTCAAATCTGAAAGAATAAAAAGCAAGTGGAAGAAAGCCCACTCTAATTACCCAGCTCCTCTTCGAATCTAGAGTGACTAGACTGCAAAAATCAGTAAATCAACGATGTTTGTTTTAGCCCGAAGCGTACCGTAGTGATTAATGCTGTTTATGAGGCGCACCCCGACTTGTGCGTGGTTGTTGGTCATTAAGACGATGTCAAACAGCTCCTCGCTGTCGGGGTAGAGCTCCCTCAGCCGAGCGTTGACGTTCATCAGCGCCTGTGTGGGAGGACGCAGAGATTCACATCAGACACCCGGGTGTTGTGTCAACACGAGGTTACAAAGACTGGACCATCGTTACCACATGTTTCTGTCAGTAATGTCACAGAGATTCTAAAAAGGGGAACATCGAGGCATTGAAACAACAGAGAAACAACAGAACAGGCATCATCAGGAAGTTCTGTTCATCTTTGCATAGGACATGTATGACACTGGTGACTGGTCGTGTGATGCAAGGCTGGACGATATGGCCAAAAATGAAATTAGAGCAACTCTACCATTCAAAAAAACTGCTTGAAAATATAAAAACAAACAGAACAAAGCACTGGTGCAAAGGACAGAATGAGTCTGTTACCAGCTGTGCACCAGCAGGAGACAGATCTGTTGTGTCACTGAGTCGTTGCGTTAACGGCTGCAATCACTCTTGCTGTGTCGTTTCCTTTATCCCCCAGTGAAACTGCTCATGAATAAGTAGTGTTCTGGTGAGCATCACCAGGCCGGCACAATGCTCGACGCTGAACATTGATCAACCCGTGTGGGACGTTGTAAAATACTATATCCTTCAAAACACAGCTTCCTGCTGAGGAATGTTGGCATTTCAGGGCTCGTTTGACAGCATTCAGGACGAAGTGAAGCAGCTCTGAAGGCAAATATGAGCGTTAAGGTTTTTAAGACAGATGTCTTTTTGTTTTTTGTCCTGGGACAAGAAAATGAAAAGGTGGTTAATATCTGACTTTTACAGAATAAACTGCCTGAAACTCAGGAGAGAACATCAGAGACAAGGGCTGGGTGATAAAACAATATCAGTAATTATCACAATAGGTTTTTCATCAATAGCAACAGAAAAGTTTAGTTTAGACTGTGAACAAGATTACGCAAAATCTACCTGATGCATTTCCACTAAACTTGCTGGAAGGATGCTGGATGGGTCAGGGAGGAACCCATCAAACGTTGGTGCAGATCTAGAAACATTTTTCGAATCTAACATTGCGATATAGTGCATTTTTCAACTTTCTCATTGTTTCTCCTAGGGAATAATTAATGGATCTTGATGAATATGAACTGATATTTTTGAGTGTGTGCAATTTGGTGCAGCTTGATAGAATTTAAGGGGGGCTGTCGGGGGTATGCGCTCTACTGTGTGCCATTCTAGTTTATATTTAAAGGAATCTGATAGTATATCTGTCGGTGCCAAGAGACAAATACCTGCCCTTACACAACATACTGGGGCGTGTCACTAGGTGCAACACAGAGACACTACACACTGCAGATCATCCACTACTCATTGTACTCTATGTTTGTGAAGTGACTTATCAATTTGTCTGCTATGCACAAAGTCCACAGGGTGGTGAGACATGGGCCCCACCCTGCGGACACCTCGCGGGGACTTGCAGCAGGCGGACTCCCGGACCACTGTACCTTGACGAAGGGGAAAGCGGCGCCTGGTTTCAGGGGCTCGCTCTCGTGCTCCACCTGGTAGGCCACGTACTTCTCGACCCCCTCGTCCTCGTAGATCTGCCTCTCGACCACCATGTTGAAGAGGGTGCGGGAGGAGACGGCGATGGTGACGGCGTACTGCGGTTTGGGCTGGGAGGCAATGGAGGGGAGACAAGAGGACGTCAGATGTGCAGAACCAGACACGTTTGGGAGCAGAGGGAAGGTTTCTCCCTCCCGGTGGAAATACTCACAGGTCTCGGTTTGTTGGTTTTGAGGTTGTCAAAGAAAGCTTTGGCCGCGGCCCAGTCCTTCTCCTCGCCGCTGTCCTCGTCCCCAGTTGGACTCGGAGGCTTAATTTCACTCATGTTTCTGCGGAAAGCGTCGGAGCGTCTGGACTCGCTGAGGAGGAGGAAGAGGAGGAAGAGGAGGCAGGAGGTGAAGAGATGGAAACTTTGCGGAAGTGTACGAGAAGGAAAACCCCGGGGTGGGCGTGTCTTCTTGAAGTGACGTAGGGCAGGTCGGTCTCAGGGGCATCACTTCACCCGGGCGGTTTTGAATGTGGACAGAATTATGTGGACACCCCGGGGCGTGTAGTTTGTTTTCACCTTTTCACCTTTTCACCAAGAGAAAGAGCATCTCTCCAAAAGTGCATCAAGTATCAAACGGTCTGTTCACATATTTGATGATATTCAACACAATACTTTATGCAACAGTCTGGGTTTGTCTTTGAAAGTTCCCTCTGCACAAAAACCCAGTTTCCCACCATAATACAGGAGATACAGATGAACGACATGATAGTGAAGCCAAAACATCTGGATCACCCCTGCTGGCTGATGTGGTTCTTTTTACAACTGAGAAAGGTATAACAACAGAGATCAATACATAACATAATAGCATTAAGTAACGTGACATAATGTAAGATAACAATAACAATTTAATGTGACATAACATAACGTAACATTATGTAACATTATATTACATAAAATACCAAATAATGTAACAAAACACAAGATAATATAACACACTGTAACATAAAAATACTGTAACGCACAGTAACGTAACATAACACAACATAGCATTACATCACACAACATGCCAATATAATGTTACATAACATACTGTAACCTAACATAAGATTAAAAACATAACATTACATAACATAACAGCATGACATAACCTTGCATAAGATGCCAGTGTAACATAACACAACATTACATAACATAACATACTGTAGCATAACATGACATCAAAAACATTACATAACAAAACATAACATAAAAACTGTAGAATAACATAACATTAAAAACACAACATTACATAACAAACCAATGTATCATACTGTATCATAACATAACATAACATAACATAACACTTTATCATAACATAACTTCTACGCTGCACCCTTACACAACCTGTCCCCCCACCACCCCCACCCCGCCCCCTACAGTTGGTAGAGTCCGACACGAAGCATCATGGCGATAGACGGTGAGTACCGTGGTGTCCTGCGGGACTCGTGTGAAACTTTGAACGGGACGGACTGAGACCGTCGTGTAAGAAACGAGCAGCTGTCTCCACCCAGTCTGTTGTTGTTATTCTTGTGGTTCTGTGTTGATAAACGTGTCCGTGGTGCAGCGCGGTGCCGGGACAGCAGCTAACTAGCTTCGCGGGGCTGCTGATGCAGGGATGCTCAGAGCCCCGAGCCGCCGGAGAGGATGCTGAGGCGGGCAGGAGGCACACACACAGCCCCGGTGCTCCGGTGCTCCCGGTCACGCCTGGGGGGGAATAATCGATTAAAACACACTTGGCAATATAGTGATTGATTCATGAGTGATGGAAAAATCAAAACAGTGTTCAACTACTGTGCTCTGCTACTGTTTAAGAACTAGATAACTTTGCGGATGAATACAGATTAATATCGATTTCACACAGTAACAGGTTGACAGTTATAAATCACTGCGCTGTTATTGTCTTTCTAAATGTGCACGTGCAGTGGACCCTCTGCTCTAATGGTCCCTGGAACAGCTCAGGTGGTGGATGAATGTGATCTGCATACAATGGCGGACATGTTGATGGACATGTGTCTCTTCGGGGTTTGAAAGTGACCGGGACACCGTCAAAGAGACGCAGTCATTGAAGAGCAGGCGCGTGACCCGTCACTGTGCTCATCGTGTCACGTGCAGCCAGGCGTGCAGCAGTGTTGATGCTGTGAGACACCTGAGAGAGAGAGACATAGACAGAGAGAGAGAGAGAGAGAGAGAGAGAGAGAGAGAGAGAGACATAGACAGAGAGAGAGAGAGAGAGAGCAGAGAGAGAGAGAGAGACATGACAGAGAGAGAGAGAGAGAGGGAGAGAGGGACCAGAGAGAGAGAGAGAGAGACATAGACAGAGAGAGAGGGAGAGACCTGAGAGACCTGAGAAGAGAGACATAGACAGAGAGAGAGAGAGAGGGAGAGAGAGAGAGAGAGAGAGAGAGACATAGACAGAGAGAGAGAGAGAGAGAGAGGGAGAGAGACCTGAGAGACCTGAGAGAGAGGACAGACAGAGAGAGAGAGAGAGAGAGAGAGAGAGAGAGAGAGAGAGACAAGACACACACATAGACAGAGAGAGAGAGAGGGAGAGAGAGCTGAGAGACCTGAGGAGAGAGACAGAGAGAGAGGAAGAGACATAGACAGAGAGAGAGAACATAGACAGAGAGAGAGAGAGAGAGAGAGCCTGAAGAGAGAGACAGAGAGAGAAGACAGAGAGAGAGACCTGATAGAGAGAGAGAGAGAGAGAGAGAGACCTGAGAAGAGAGATAGAGAGAGACATAGAGACCCTGAGAGAGAGAGAGAGAGAGAGACGAGAGAGAGAGAGAGAGAGAGAGCCTGAGAGACCCAGAGAGAGAGAGAGAGAGACATAGACAGAGAGAGAGAGAGAGAGACATAGAGACACCTGAGAGAGAGAGACAGAGAGAAAGACAAGAGAGAGAGAGAGAGACATAGAGAGCTGAGAGAGAGATCAATAGACATAGAGAGAGAGAGACATAAAGACAGAGAGACAGAGAGAGAGACAGAGACAGATAGAGAGAGAAACAGAGCGAGATAAAGAGACAGAGCGAGAGACAGCGACATAGAGAGAGACAGAGCGAGATAGATAACTGGGATTGTAACCCTGCCACTGGGCTCCTGACGCAGCACTCTCCTTCCCCTCCACTTCAATCAGTCAATCCCATTCAATTTTTGTAACCCATATTCACACATCACAATTTGTCTCATTGGTCTTAACAAGGTTCAACATTCTCTGGACAAAAGTACCCCTAAAAAAACTATTAACAGGCGAAAAATACGTAGAAACCTCAGAGACGGATAAAATATGCTGCGTGCAACTGAGAACATCAACAAAATAACAGTATTTACAACATTGATCAGAAGAAACAGTTTGTAACATAATGGAAAAGCGTGTCAATATTTAAAGTATTTGTACATAAGAAGTATGAGAGTAGGTGTATTGTAAGTCACGCAGTCTTGTTGTAATCATAGTCCACGATCAGGATTCACCACCACATGGTTACTGTTTACAAAATTCATTTTTCTATCGAGTTTTGTATCGTGCAATCACACAGTCCACATACGTCTTTCTTTCTTTCTCCCCACGTGCAAATATTTTACGAAAAACAAGCTTCCCCCCCAACTCTACTTTGCAGGGGCACCGTCGCTGCATCCCGGACATAGCGCCGCCCACGACAAATGTGATTGGTGAAAGAAATACAAACAAACCAGAGCATTTTCTTTCTCCAATTGCAAAATACTGGGTGCAGCTCAGACCATTCTCCTGTGCTGGCACAGCACTTTGGAGACGGGCTTGTCTATGAGAGACAAGCCAAGACTGATGATGTGTAATGTGTGTAGGTGCGTAAAACCAGTGGGTGTGTGAATGTGTGTGTGGGTGATGTGTGTTTGCCAACATTCTTCATTAACTTAAAACCTGTGGGGTTTCTTACACCAACAAACTGGTATAACCACCAGGTCGTGTAATAGCATGTCAGTAAAATGTAATGTATTGTAAAGTGTGAATCCACTTGTCCTCATTGGGCCTCATTCACTAACAGTGCATACGCACAGATCTGTGCTTAAACCGTGCGTACGTTTGATGTACGAATCTGGGATTCTGGGTTTAATTTATTACCTTACTGGTCTTTAGCACAGAGTTGACCTATATTACAGAGAACATCTTATTGATGTTATAGTGATGATTCAAAATGACTTATATCTGCCTGTTAAAGCAACCCTGTTAAACGTTTACTGAGCAACAGCGCCCCCTGCAGCCACGCGTGGTGATTCATTCTGTTGGGCTCCATGTCCGAGCAGTTAAATGTACAATATGTTTCTTTGGTCTCTCAATCATGAGCAGCGTGGGATCATGGGAGTTGTTGTCTTCATCACTATTACAGTATCACCAGTACAACATTTTTATTCATATTACGCAGCAAACGGCAACGAATAATCATGATTGATTAAGACGGACCAATACAAACAGCCGACTGGCTGAGTTTTTGCTTCGTCCTACGT
Organism: Hippoglossus stenolepis; assembly: GCF_022539355.2. Classification (NCBI taxonomy): domain Eukaryota; kingdom Metazoa; phylum Chordata; class Actinopteri; order Pleuronectiformes; family Pleuronectidae; genus Hippoglossus; species Hippoglossus stenolepis. The sequence goes on from NC_061502.1 coordinate 14,525,703, forward strand.
CGATATGACCAAAATGAAATGTCCTTGAATAAAAGCATGAAATAAAAGTATAAATGAAATACTAAAAAAGTTTGAGCATTGTTGGAAACATTTTGGATATTTTAAGAACACAAGTCAAAAAAATGTAAAACATAGTCTCGTCGTTTCTGGACATTTTAATGATACATTTTTCCACATTATATCTTTTGGTGGATTTCATTTAGAGAAAAAACAACTAATACACCAAACTCTGTTCAGAAATCATGATATTTTAAAAGATTCCTCGCTGAGTATTGGAGATAAACGCTGTTTTTTAATGACTTCTCAGTCTTTTTAACTGATTGACACTGTGACTCTCAGTCAGTTCCACTCTTCTCCCAGGAGATCGTACCCCGCTCACCAAAGTTAGATAGTGAAGAACAGATGTTCAGGGTGAGGAGTGGGGATGAGGTCAGTGAATCATCAAACTCATTTAGAAGCTGCTGTTTCAAGGTGAACAAGTTGCGTAGTGTTGCTTTAAACATGAAGCTGAAACCAGGTTAGCTTAGCTTGTCTGTTGCTGAATGTTTTTCAGTCGCGGCATCGACCTTCTCATCTAACTGCAAGAAAACAAAAAAAACTATTTCCCAAAATGTCAAACTTTGAAATTAAATTCCTTGATCGTGTGTTGTACAATCCTTTTCTACAAACACATCACCGTAGTGGTAAATTTACGTCAGCTGGATTTTCAAAATTACCCATGTAATTGTGTTTTTTTCCGGTTGGTTCCAGCTAATCAGTTTTAATGTTTGCTGACATGATGACCATCTGCTCGCTCCTCTTACCCGAGGCCTGAGCATATGTTTCTCCAGCCCACGAAATCATATTTTAACCCTTGACTGCCGACTTTACACCTGTCTCCTTCTCCCAGGAGGGGGCCGAAACTGTGGTGTCCATGAGCTCATCTGTGCCAGAAGAGGTAAGGCCCCATTAGACCTCGTCCCTGCACTCGAGCGTCTCAGTAAGCATGAATTTCTGCTTCTTTTTTCCCGCCCGTGCACGCCCCCGTTTGACCCAAAGCTCTTAACCTCCCTATTTCCTGTGAATCTTCCCTGAAGTTTGGTGCAGATGCTCCACAAAGTTTCTCTATAGAGATCCCAGAAAGCATAATGTCTGCGGGTGAATTATGCATGGCATATCAAGTTTTAGTTCACTTCAGCAAAAGTAGGCAGCTGTGTGTTCATGATTTATTCATCGTGGAGGTTTTGTTTCGTATCAGAGCTCCATGTGTAAGCAACATTTCCAGATTGGCCACCTCCTTCTTAAACAAGCCTATAAACAACAGCAGAGTTAAATATGCAGCGCTCCTAAACTGGAATAAAAAGTCATCACATGAATAAATTAATGCAGGTTAAAAGTCCTAATGAGGAACTTTCGCGTAGTTTGTGTTCCAGAAACATGACGTAAAGATTAGCTTTAATATTTTGTCGATACTCTCTGAGATCATTATTCATCATCTGCTGTTTTCACGTCACGTGCTTCTACGGTTGTGTTTTCATGTTTATTCGTCAGCTTTCTGGAGTCGTTACCTGGGAAAAAACAGACAGATTGACTCCTGAGGCTCATTTCAAACAGTTCATTGTCAGTTCATACGCTGTGAAAACACATTTATTTAGTTTTGTTCTTGTTATATTTTCTTGTTGATTCATTTCAGACACACAAGTTGTGCGTGCACACACTCGGGGTGAAAGAGGGGAGTTGAAAGGCAGAGAAAGTGCAGGGGAGAAAAAAAAATCCCACTTTAATCTGCTTCGCTTAGAGAAACATCAGACCTTTTCTGAGAATGACGGGTGTTACATAAAAAATAACTGATCGCGGGGTGAGCAGGCCCGACTCTACTTCCCAGCGTATGTTGGCGGAGGGGTCAGGTTACCTCAGGTGTCTAAATTATTCAGCTGTCATCGACATTTACGAAGCAGGGCCGTGTATGAAGTGTCATCACTCTGCGGGGCACCGGGGGCCGTAAGCCGATCATTCCTGACTGAAGGAGGCTGCGGCGCCTGTGGCTGCAGAGGTCATTCCGGCTCAATCGACCAGAAAGTCAGCAGCGGGAGAGCCGATACGTAAGCCTGGCAAGTGCTGGACGGCCGCTAAGTGTGAGGGATTTATTACATGTCGGATTATTCCAGAGCACAACAGCTTTGTCTTTCCCTCCTCTGAGATCATGTCGTTGCAGTAGTGCTTTTTGGGAGCAGCTGTTTGTGAATAGGATGTTCATTTAGAGAAGGTAAGCCTCTGTTGCCACGTCGCTCTCTCTCATTTCTCTTCCTCTTCTAATACTTGGGAACGGAGCATCGATCATCTTAGCAGTCTGCAGCGGGCGGCCTCAGTTGACAGGCTGCAGTGGTCGCTGCCTGTTGCCATGGTGAAACAAGTCTGTCCATAATAAGTTCAGTCCGTAGTGAGGAGGTTTGACAAACTATGTTTTTTTCCCCCTCCTCTTGTCACCTGCTGCAAACAACATGTTGCAATATAACGTTTGGGCTGTTTCTGCTTCACCAGAGGCGTCTACCTGAAATGTACCAACATGGTTTTTCAAGAAGCTGCAGCCAATGATTATTTTATCATTGATTGGTCGGCCGAATGTTTTCTTCATTGATCAGTTCACTGTTTGGAAAATTCCCCTCACAATTTGTCCTAAACCCAAGTTGATGTCCTCTAAAAGCTTGTTTTGTCCAATTAACAGCCACAAACCCATAATGAACCATTTAGCATCACATTAGAGGAAGAAAAAAAGGAAAACGTGATTTGAGAAACTATAAAATGGGATTTTTACTTGAAAAATTATAGGAATAATGGATGATAAGTTTTTGTTTTTAACGACTAATCAATTCAGCTGTACTTGTTTATTTATCCAACCTTTATTTAACCAGAAATGCACCAAAAACAACAACAGTATCCTTGTTAAGACGGCCAGCTAAAGTAATGAGTTACAACAATGTAATTATACACCACAAATTAGAAGTACTGTAGATATAGATACATACCTCCACCAAGGCCTGATAGTCTCCTTACATTCAATCAAGCTGCACCAAATTTCAAACGCTCATAGATTTTTTATTAGGATCCATAAATGACTCCCTGGGAAAAACGGTTATTGTTGTAATCTTTCTCAAAAACAAACAAACAGAGGGGTGAAAACAAACATATCAAAAATATCACAACCCAGAAAGGAGCGAACATGACGCCTTAAAGCTGAACATGAGACAAATGATGATGAATAATGTGAAAGTATAAACATGAATGTAAATCTTTCCTGCATAGTTTATTCTGTAAAATAAAAGTTTTCATATCAGCAAACATAAACACAGATGGATGATTTTGAATGGGCCAACCAATGAATCAATACTGAAAACTCTGACCCCTCGTGTGGCTCAACCTTTACTTTCCAAGCCGCCCTTTCCACTGAGCCTTTTGCTCTTTAGAAATACCGTCCGTGCTTCATTGTCCCCTCCTCTGCATGTGCAGCTCGGTGGTGTGTCTGTGTTGGAGCCCATTAAGTGCAGGCCCTGGGCGTTTTCACTGGCTTTATACTGAGTTTCAGTCAGATTCGTTCCCTTTGAGGCCGTCGTAAAAATAGCACATCAGCAGCAGCGGTGGGCTGCGTGGTTACGTGCAGTACGGTTGGCCTACATACAGCGTTCGCTGTAGATCGTATCGGATGTGTCTTTGAAGTGGAAAAACCACAGCGTTGCTAATGCTTCCCTGACAAGGCAACATTTAGGGAGTTTGATTCCAAAATAAGACGTCGATCATCAAACCAAATTATTTATGGAATCAAAGCAGAGTTGTTTACAGCCTTAAAAGTATTTTTGTTCAAAATAGTCTTTTTTAAAAATCTTGAAGCCGTCTCTCTTTCTTTTTTATTTGCAGCCATGGGGACATTTTTTTCTGTGTTTGACTTTGCAATCTTAACTGCTGCATATCTCCATGATCAGTATTGCTTAAGTTTTGTCTTTTGTCTAATTTCTGTTCAATGTCTCTTTTTCTGTCTGTCTTCCCTTCCCCCACCCCTCATCCCTCCTTCTTTATTTCTGTTCTTCTTCTCCTCCTCAGTCTCTCCTGAGCTTCTGGGTGTCCTGTCTTCCATTGCAGCCTTCATGGCGTTGATGGCTCTGTTTTTTCTTTACCTCAGCAACAAGCTGTCAGTGGGGAGTCCCGACGATCTGTCACAGCTCAGTGGTTATAACAACACACAGCCAGGTACTTAACACACTGTGGCTGCAGCTACACACACGTGAGGGTGATTACTGGTGAGATTCAGTCCTTTAAACCCTCAGATGTCTCAAATGTAACCGAAACTAAATGTTAAACTTAAACCCACAATTCATTTTATCACCCTGAAGTTATTTGATTTATTCACACAACGGAACATGATAGAAAACACTTCGAAAAAATGTGACTCTTTCCATTGAACTACACAGAATCCACACGAAGAAGCAAACTTCACATTTGCACTGTCAGTGTGTATCTCATCATTTAACATGGAAATTAAAATACTATCATAACCCATGGAACTGCTGTCCCAAGTTGTAAAAATGTAAGAGACCCTGTGTGAGATGTTTTATATTTTTACAATATTCATGTGCATGTGTGTGTTAGTCTGAGCTCACAGTGTGACGCTGGCGCCGCACGCTGCTAACAACCACATGTCCGTGTCAGTGCCTCTAATGAGCTAATCTAGCGGTCAGCGTGGTGACGAGATCCCCGGCTGAGAGATGGCCTTCTTCAAGAGCTTCCAGCAGAACCTCCCATCTGTGAACATCTCCTCCATCTTGGACTCGGTCACCAGTCGCGTGGACGACCTGGCCAACGCCGTCAGCGATGCCACCTACGCCGTCAGCGACCAGCTCTCCGAGCAGGTCACCACTGTCATCAAGAAGGTGCACGAGGAGGAAGACGGGGAAAGCAACGGCAGCGGGCAGGGGGCCGCTCAGACGTCCACCGCACAGGAAGGGAAGGGCGGCGGGAAAAGCATGTGGCCAATGAACAGAGACGCTGAAACAAGCAGCACGGCTTCAAAAAACAACCAGACCAGCGATTCAGCAGAGGCCGATCGCACGCAGAGCCAGATGGAGTGGGAATGGAGGGACGGCTGCTGGCGGGTTAAAAAGACGGAAGCGGAGTTGGCAGAGGAAGAGAGGAAGAAGAAAGAGGAGAAGGAACTGCAGGAGAAGAGAGAGCAGAGGAGGAGAGAGAGGAGGGAGAAGCAGCTGGAGAAAGAGGCTCAGAGAAAGAAAGAGGAAGAGCGAGAGGGAGAGGAAGAAGCTGAGGAGAAAACGGATGAGGGTCGTGCACAAGGCAGAAAGATGAGTGATAGCGAAGAACAATCAGCTGCTCAGCAGGGGGCGGACGACTGTGCTGACGCTCCCCATTCACCTGAAACTGAAAGCAGGGCGAGAGAGAAAAAGCCAAAAGAGGAGGGAGAAGAGGAGGAAGGGGTGGAGAACGGCGTGGAGAGAGAGGGGGACGATGAGGAAGAGGCTGAGCTTCCTGTGCCTCCGTCAACGGTAAAGAAGAAAAAGTCCGACAAGAAGAAGAAGAAGGGAAAAGACGCAAAAGAGGATTCAAAGAAACCAGGAAAAGCCTCAGATGTGGAGAAAAAGAAGGAGAAAGGAAAGAAGAGCAAGAAGAAAAAGAAAGGCAACCAAGGTCAGAGGGCGTGCCGCTTCTTTTCCACCACCACTCTTTGGATTTCTTCTTCTCCTCTTGTTGTGAAAATGAAATCTGAAGCTTTAATCCTTAATCTTCACTTTTCCTTGAGTGTTGTGTGAAAGTCTCTGTACCTCAGCTCTCGTGCTCCTGGTCTTCTCAGGCCTCACACATACTATGGTTCTGCAACATGAATGTAAAGTTTGACCCGGAGCGTCTGTGTGCTGTGTGCAGAGGGAGTTTTATCAGACAGCGAGGAGGACAGAGGCCTGGAGGCGACGGCCCAGCAGAACACAACGTCAGCGTGGAGCAGCGAACGCAAACAGTCCAGCGAGCAGGGAGGATACAGCAGCGAGGCCTCCAGCGAACACGGTGAGAGTATGAACATGGACTGGACTCATTTATGAAAACAGTGTACAGACTAAAATGTTTATCCCTCTGGCATTTAACGTGGGGGATGTAGAGATCAGTATGTCCGTCTGTAATCATTTACTTTTTGGAGAACAAGTACAACAGTCCTTTTAAATTCAATCAAAGTGCACACACTCATCAGTTCCCTAATTTGTTACATCAATATCCATGAATTTGTCTCTGAGAAATCAGGGAAAATGACCCATGTCCCAAAGTTCCACCACGTTTCTTAGAAATCTGTGCAGTAGTTTTTGTATAAACCTGCTGACAGACGATCAAACCAATGGTAAATTTAAAATTATATTATATACATAAAATACCTTTAATTGTCTTTAATATTAGCACAGATGATTTTATTGCATCGTACAACAATATGCAAGATGCCACATTTGTAATGAACGCAACAATACATGTGATGGTGTACGAAACTTGACAAGAACTTCAAATAACAACATAGTGAAGATGGACGACCTGTGTCTGTCACAATGTTAACGTGACTCTGACAGTATGTTGCATACATAATGAGTTTCTCTGCCGAGCACAGTACGTCTCCAGTGACACTTCTTCCATATCACATTACTTCCTCTGTTTCCCTCCGTGTCACGAAAAAGCAGCCAACAGCATCCAGAGGATAAAGAAAGATTCGTCTCTCAACGAGCTCCAGCCTCCTCCGTACCAGGACAAGGGCTCGGCCCCCCGCGTGTCCTCCCGCTCAGAGCGAGGGGTCCGGAGGGGGTCGCCCCCGCAGCGCTGCGACAGCCCCCGCGGCTCCAGTGAGGCCAGTGGGGACCAGGACACCGAGAGCTACCTCAACAAAGGCTGTGAGGAGGATATACCCAGTGACAGCACAGCTGTTCTGGGACCTGAGGTGAGATCAGAGTTGCAGAATGTTCTTTTTTTGTGAAACACAATCAGATCACTTCACATTCACTTCTCTCTCCCTCCAGGATGGCTGTGGTCTCCAGCTCCCCACGGCCTACGAGCCAGAGCCCCTTGCCAAATACGGAACGCTGGACGTCGCCTTCGAGTACGACTCCAGCGAGCAGTGGCTGGCCGTCACCGTCACCGCGGCAACAGACATCCCTGCCCTCAAACAGACGGGGAACATCTCGTGGCAGGTCCACCTGGTGCTGCTGCCAACCAAGAAGCAACGGGCCAAGACCGGCGTACAGAAGGGCCCGTGTCCCATCTTCACGGAAACATTCAAGTTCTCCAGAGTGGAACAGGAGGCGCTGGGGGACTACGCCGTTCGATTCCGCCTCTACAGCATCAGGCGGATGAAAAAAGAGAAGGTCCTGGGAGAGAAGGTGTTCTACCTGACTAAGCTCAACCTTCAGGGCAAGATCGCTCTTCCTGTCACGCTGGAGCCCGGCTCTGAACTCGCGGTGAGAACACTTTGTGAATTCATATTCTGCACTGTGCGCAGTTTTGATCAGACACACTGACCTCCAGTCCAAAAGCTGTTCAGCTCACATGGTCAAAAAGTTATTTACGGAAGCTGGTGACCTGATTTTAATTCTAATTCTTCAGTTACGACTCTGAACCATGGGGGACGTTTGTGCTTTGTCTCTCAGGGTTGCGGCTCCGTGGTGAGCGTGTCCCGCAGCGCAGGAGCTATGACCTACCGCTCCACCGAAGACTCGTCCCTGCCCGAGATCCTCCTGGGTCTCATCTACAACTCTGCCACGGGAAGGTTATCTGCTGAGGTCATCCAGGGAAGCCACTTCAAAACCACAGCGTCCGATAAGCCCGTCAGTAAGTGCAAAAGCTGAACCGAGGTCCTGTGCCAGTGCGAACGAGGTGCAGAGCGAAATTTCTCCTTTGTAATGTCTCCGACTTTCCTGGCAATTGTTCTGGCAAAGCAGCAAAGTAACAAAAACAAGTTAAGCAGAATTCAAATTAAGTGTTTCCCGACAACTTGAAATAACCACAATGCCAAAGCAATTGCTGCTTATCAGAGTTTCCTATGAAAGCGAAACTTTCTGGTCTGTATCACAGTCTTCCAACTGCTGGATCTGACTGCTGCCTCTCTTTCTTCTTCCCAACCTTGTGTGTGTCTGTGTGTGTGTGTCACAGATGGTCTGTTTTGTTGTATAAAACACTTTGTAGGGGGACAGCTTTATATCATGAGAGGTAAGTTTCTTTTAATCTTTGGATGAAAATATTAAACTAATTCATACATTTTATTTTAGCCTAAAATTACACATATTTCTTTTTCTATTGCTGCATAAATAAGAAATAAAACTGTGCTGGTATTTAATCCTCAAAATATGTGACTATAATAACATTACATTAAAGGAGACACATGAATTCACTTTTTCTGTCAAAGGGTGTTTCGTAACGTGGCCTCTCTGGGAAAATCACAAGGGTTTCGGGCCTCATTTCAAACCACAGTTGTTTTTAACCATTTTCCCCAGTACTCATGTTCCACCACTTGATGGCACTCTCTCACCGCTCTCCCTCTTCCCCCCTCAGACACCTACGTGAAGCTGACCATGCTGGACTCCAAGGGGAAGGAGATGTCCAAGTGCAAGACGGCCGTGTGCCGCGGGCAGCCCAACCCCACCTACAAGGAGACCTTCATGTTCCAGGTGGCGCTCTTCCAGCTGTCCGAGGTGTCCCTGGTGGTGTCGGTGTTCTGCCGCCGCAGCAGCATGAAGCCCAGGGAGAGGCTGGGCTGCGTGTCCCTGGGCCTCAACAGCACCGGCGAGGAGCAGCAGGCCCACTGGACGGAGATGAAGGACGCGGAGGGCCAGCAGGTCTGCCACTGGCACACGCTCACCGACACATAGGGCGAAGATTCGCAGAGACTCCGATTAACAGCATTCCCTGCACGCGCAGAGCTGGAGGCAGAGCTGGAGGCACCTTGTGAGTTGTGTGTGTGTGTGTGTGCGTGTGTGTGTGCGTGTGTGTGTGTGAGGACAGGCTTGGGCTCCTATCTTCACTGCCAGAGACGAGCACCCTTTAATCTGCCTCCTCTCTGTGAGGCAGACTTCCTGACTGTACCAGTGGGGGTGTCACCTCCAGCTCCGGCCTCTTTATTGACAGGAACAGACTAAACAATGACTCTAATACGACCGAACTAACCGAGAGCAGGCGTTTTCCACTGACTCCAGCTGAACCTGCATGTACACTCACTGTTTACAGGACAATGTTAAAAGAACACTTTTTTTCCCCCCCGTCTGTGAAACTTGGACCAAAGAGCTCGATCCAGGACGAACAAACGACATCTCTGGACTTCAGCTGCCACCAGCACACCAGACATCTCTCTAGCAGTCGCAGCCATTGACGAGAAGAGAATGCAAAGAGAAGACTGTTACTAAAGGCCTACTACATGCTGCAGCTACGCTCACAAGCTATGCTTTGTACCGTTTGTTTACATGCACATGACATTATGCAAGATCCATTCATCCGTGTTCCCCCCTGTATTTTATGTTTTTGGACGATCAGTCAAAGCGTTTACCAGTTGTTGGGGGTGTGTGTTACACAAGGACAGATGTTTTTTGGCGTGGTCTTGCATAACTCTGTACACTATGCATCTGACGCCACTTTAAACGAGACGACTCAAACTCCAGGTCTCGTGCTCGCTGAGTCCGACGGGATTGGACAGCAGCAGCTCTGCATGCCCCTGGTATCAAAGAGCAGCCTGCTTGCCTGTGTAATACAGATTGAGCCTGTTTTACCATCCAGCCTTCTGACGACTCAGCCATGTTCATTCGTGTAGAAACACGGTGCTTCCCGCTGAGGAGGAATATGCAAAAAGCCTGCGCAGTCCCATAAAGCCGACAGTTTCTCTGAGGCGCCGCTGGTGACAGCATCAGCCCGCGCTCGCTGTGAAGTGGGAAAAATGAAAATACAGGTTAAGGGTAAATCATATTTGCTCATCACGTGTGAACGGACGATGTTATAGTAAAAAAAAAGACTTAATCAAACGAGAAAGAACGGTGAGAAATCTGCGCCTTCACCTGGAACAAAATGTCGGCATCAAATAAAAAGCTATGAGTCAGAAAATCCCCCCCGTGAAGACGGCACCACCACACCCACCAGTAAAAATCAAACCCTCTCCCCTCCTGAAGCTGAGGAGCGGAGGATGCACTCCTCTTTCTCTTCGCCCCTGTGATTCCACAGCAGTCATCTGAGTTGGAGACGCTGCACCTCGTCCCTTCAGTCCTCTCCCTTTATTCATTATGAGATTATTTCTGAGGATTTGATGAAAACCAGATGTGTAGCATTCCTGCGACATAAACAATTGGCCGAACAGGGAATAACAGGCACCGGGGGGGGGGGGGCTTCTAACACAAGTTGGGCGCGTTTTGCTCCCACCTCAATTTGTGCATAAACCAGCATTTAAAACCATTAAGTTTTGACACGTTTGTGGAAATACACGTCATGAATACAGGGAGATGAGGAGGGGAAGCAGCTACTCTGGCTACTAGAGTCTTGATGTCACTTTGAGTCTGCAGAGATTTACTGCTGAAACACAATCCCCCTCGTAAAAACCACACATTTTTACGTCCCCTTTTTTCTTCCTCCCTGAGATAAACGAGATGTAATGTGTTAATAATGGAGCTTCAGAGGTGCTGCTAGGCAGATTTTATTAACTGTGGACACAACCTCACTCTGAGCTGCGTATTTAATGGATTAATATGAGTTGTTCCATTACTTCCTTTAAAGTACTCTGTGCATTTAAGGGTTAATCATCTCTAACTAAACAAAAGGTGCAGTGTAGGCCATTAAAACAGGAAGGCAGTTGTATTTATTTAATGCTCTGAGTATGTGGGTCAGTACTAATGGTTCTCAGTACTATTCATGTAATAAATGATACGTATTAAACGCAGTAGTTTTGTGTAGACGATAAAATCCACCTAACAGCACCTGTGAACCGCACAAAGTAACACGTTTCTTGGAGTGTAAAGAATCAAGAAGAATAAATCTGGCATTCATTTCATTTGTAATTACCATCTGCGCACGTCTCAATTCTAAGCTTCTATCGTCTTCCAACATTACTTCCATTTCAGCCAATTTCCTAGTTTTTCATCCCTATTTATATATTTATACATCATATTCATTTTTCATATGAAGTATTCCAGGAGATTTAGAGATTGTAAGCAAATGAAAACGGGCTTTTAAAAAGAAGTTATGTACTGTATGTTCTTGCAGAATATCATACCACTGAATAAACTAAGGGTTTTTATTTCCGATTGGGTGTTTCCCTCTGTGAGCGAACACGTGATCAATCATGTGACGACTCGAGTGTTGCTCTTTGAAGTTGATCTCACACACACACACACACACACACTAAAGTTTCTCACACCCATCCAACCACTTAGGGCACTTTGATCTTAGGAGCTTAAATAAAGTTCCCTGTTCAATATTCTAATTTTAGTACAAATCCAGGAATGTGCTCACAAGAGAAGAATGAGGACAAAAGTCGGATCAAGTTTTTAACAATGTTGAGTGTTTTTATTTCCATTCATCTGGCCTTCAATGGTTTGTCGTGACGCCGGAGCCAGTCTGGTTTCGGCCAGACGTTGCAGAAGAGCGTTGCAGGTCGCCGGAGCCCCGTCCACGCTGGTGGAGCCGACCCAGGAGCACTTGATAGTTCCACCTTTCTAACGCTTCCTGCTTTCAGGCCACGGAAAACCAGCTGTGCCACAGATCCTGGAGGGGAGGAGGCTGGTGGGAGAGGAATGGGGAGGTTGTTTTTTTTTCACCTTCCAAAATACCAGCTGACCCAAACTGTGCCCCGAGGACAGGTCTAGAGCCGGCCAAGTAATTATGAGGCCCCTCGAGCTCCAATTAAAATTCTGTTGGGATGTGACAGCGGTTTTTAAAAAGTTGTTTTTTCCAAGTCTGGTGCAGCAACAAATGTAAATTTGGATTTGTTTTTGTTTTTTTTGCCGTGTTGCCAAGTTAAACCACAGCAATTAGGAAACATTCTCTTGAATTTTATCCCTCGCAGGAAAATATTTCCATCCGAATATGTTTGTATTTCACCTGGGGGGGGGAGGGGGTCAGAGCACAGCCGCAGCAGCCACCGGAGCAGGTCGGGATTTGGCTTCAAAGACACTTCGACCAGAATCCACTGGCTCTTTGAAAAACTCAGTTAATGACATTCTACTTATAGTCCGACCTCTGGAAAAACCAGGTCACAGAAGAACACACGTCTGCTCTCAGGTCGATGGCACAAGCTCGTTTTCCTTGGAAACAAAGAAGCTGTTGGCTCCTTCAGGCTGGGACCTCTTTGAAAATAGGAATAATAAACTACAATGTCTTTTCATTTTATTGCATGTGTCATTATCAGCTTTAAAAAATCTTTTTTTCATAATATATTCAATAAATATACAGGAACCATGGACTTCATGAGTGTTTGTAGAACAGAACATAATTGGTTGGGAAGGAGAAGCTAATCTAAATATCTTTCTTTTCAAACTCATCTTTTCAGGTTGATGTTTTGTTCAGATTACAGGGAAACTTAGTCTGACATGGTCAAATAAAGAACTTTGGATTTATAATACATAATGGGTTGACTCCTGGTAAAGTACCATGCAGAGTGGATGTCGGTGTACCAGACTGCATCCCGAGCACTGAGCATCGCTGTCGAGCAGCAGATATCGTACCTATTTGGCAAAGGAAACATTCATCAAGCAATGGTAAAAAAAACAAACAAAAACAACAGTGAAACCAACATGGCGACACTAAAGTGACATTTTTGTCTGAGCTGGGATGCTTCTGTAGATCTAATGTAATTCTGATGCAAAGCCAGCACCGGCTGTACGTTAAAAGGTAGTTTCAAACACATGGGAATTACCTTTATTTGCTTTCTGGGGGAGATTGATATTGCTCTTATTTTCTGAAAATATAAATCTACCGCCTGCAGCCACTTAGCTTAGCGTTAGAGATGTTCCAATACCAGCATCAGAGATGACCCCAATGCTACAGCGGGCATTAGCAAGTACGCAAATCTGTTACCACAACTTTAAAGTATAGTAGTTTCACGCATATAAAATTGCAATTTTCTTTTTAAGGAAATTTCTCCATCTTCGCTTCTCCAAAACTGACAAGTACCGTTTCTAAATCAGCGAAGAAGTAATTTCCCGAAGTTTGGCGTTAGCCAGAGCTAGCTAAAATGCAATTTGGCAAAACTTCATGGAGGAAAGTATAGAAAGTAAAATGGTGATTTGTAGTTTTGTGTTCTTCAAAGGGTTTAACCTGAGTCAGGTCAAACAACAACGAGAATAATCACTTCCATACAGGGTTAGTAGTTATACAGCTACGGGACAAATGGTATCGGAACATCTCCAGTTTGCATCAAGACTAGAAACTAAGGGAAACAGCCTGACTCTCACGTACCAGTGACTCAAAGGATCAAACATTTACACTTTAAACCTCATTTGTCGAATCATTTTCACTTCCATAGAGACACTGTAAGGCGAATTTCGTTAGCATTTTAAACAACCAAGCTAGCAAATCCCCTCGGTTTCCATTCTTTGTGCTAAGCTAAGCTAACAAGCCATTGGCTGTTAGCATTTAAACAGATTTGAGAACATCAACTTCCAACATTCTCATCCAGATCTCTGCCAGAATACAAATAAGCATATTGTCCCTTTAAATCTAACATTGTTACGGTGATCTAACAGTACACTGAACTGCATTGAGTCTGTCTGCATGATTAAAACCTATTTTGTTCATTTTGGCAGCTGTGATTCTCGGTAAGGAAAGCGTAACGGATGATTGGTCGATATTATTACATTGAAACGTGACTCGGACCAAATTTAACAAACATTAGTAAACACCCTATAGCATAAAAAACAGGTCAATTTTTAAACATCAGAGACGAGCGCCTGTAAGCATAACAAAATGACAAGGTGGCGGCTGGTTTTCATGACAAATTTGAGGCATTATGGTGACTGCTGAAACACTGCTAAACATGATCGGGCCTACGTGTTATTTAAATCCTCGGTCACGTTCCTGTTTTCTTCCTCAGACTGAATCTGTGTCTGATCTCCCACAGGCAGAGGCTCTGGAAACTGTTCGCTCCACATAGAGATGTACACATTTAAACATTATTTAAAAACCAAAAAAAAAAAAGAGTTTGTTCAATAAAATACTTCTGACCATCAGTGCTTCTCTCACGTACAAGTACAGGAAGTACAGTTTGTAACTGTAACATGGAAAACAGACAGCGGCAGCCGTGTGCTGGTGTCACTTCTGCTCACCGTTGGGAAAGTGTCAACAGGCTGCTGAGCTGAGCGCAGCCTGGCGTCAGTCTGTCAGTGATGCACTAACTCATCGCTCCATTATCAGGTAGAGTCTCCTGGGAGAGTTTCTGTACACGGGGTACAACTGCCCTCTTTCCTCAGCAGGCCGTCTGGAGGTGCCAATGACATCTGTAGTGGTTAATGATTGAGCATGATTGAAGAACATGAAACAGGAGGAGTGACGTCCACTGAAGAGACTTATTTTGTTGGCAGTGGTCCCCTTTCAGCTTCCACTTTCCAAATTCTCAGTAGTCGTGGGTTAGACCACAAGGTTAATATGTCTATCTCCCCCCGGCAAAATCCTAATCCAAGACTGTGTGCATCTGGCAGTCCGTCCATCCTTCCCTCCATCATCGCTGCTCGCCGTGGGAGCTGCTGCTCTCTTTAAATACTTCTTCAATCCACTTGGCTTTTTGGCTCTTCGCTGGGCCACTCAGCCCAATGCTAGATGAACTTGAAGCACTTGGTCTTATCGTGGGGCAAACGAGTCTTAAACAGCACAGAGTCCACTCGGAACTGCGTGTACAGCAGCGGCATGTAGCCGTACACTTTGACAAAAAAGTTGATGCACTTGTGGCGCTCGTGGAAATGGGAGTCATCGTGTGAGAGGGCCTGAGGACAGCCGGGACAGCGGAAAGTCCAACGAGATGTCACCTAGGAAAGAAAAAGTCAAGGAGCGTGTCATTAACTAACCACGTCAGTTTGTGGCTTTACGTACGCCCCATTTATGTCCTCCCATTTAAAGTGTCATATTTTCCAACAGTGTGGATCCTGGGTGCTGTGAGAGTTTCGGCTACCGTTAGCATCCATTAGCTTTATTGGACTCAGGCAACCCCAGCCATCATTACCCAAGATAGTGTTTCATTCTCCAAACACATCAGTCGTGAAGTCAGAAAGCTAACATTAGTCTAATTGGTCTATAACGAACTTCTAACTAACAAACTACACGGTTGATGGTGAGAAATGAGAAGCTGCTTTTGTCAAACAACAGAAACAGTCAATTAGCCAGACACAGATTTTTAAACAAACTCACGGTGCACAACAAAAGCAATTTATTTTCTGCTTTATTTGTCTGATTTTGGTCTAAAATAGAAATGTAGTCTTACTATTAAGGACTCCACATCCAAACTTGTCCCAAATTCATTATTCACAAGGCTTATTCCTAGCAGCGAAACGCTGTCATGCAACACACTCCATCAAAGCTGCCCTTAATTCCCCCTGAAACACCCCTGACTATTAACATCCTCTAAATCAAAAAGAACCTAAACTGAGGGCCGCGACAACATTTCAGTTCCAGCAGCGTCCCTGGCTTGATTGTTATAATTATTTGTCTAGTCATAAATATATAAACTCTCCGGTAACAAATGTCCTTCCAATAAAAATCCAGGAGGAAAACCAGGCAGAACGCACAAATTCGATCTTGTGTTTTTGATTTACTATTTGTGTGGAATATTGGATGTGTCAGTTTGAGTAATGGCAAGGCTAAATGAGGAAAAATATAAATACACAGGGCCTGGGGGAGACACAAAGTTTGCCGACGTGGAGCTGAGCACAGCCGAACGGCCGAACGTTACTGACCTTGATGGGTGGTTTGCGGGTGATGTGCGAGACTAGGAAGTTCATGGCGATGTCCTCGCAGTTTATGTACTCGTCCACCATGTCCCTGATGGCCTGGGGCATCACGTAGGAGTACAGATAGGCGTAGTACTGCAAGTACACAAAGACACAGGGAGACACGTGTATGACACAGCTGAGATAAAGTTAAAAAATAAATCTGATGAACGTGGTAGTTTTTGTTGTTTTCTTGGAGCGGGTGAGGTGCAGGTTCTGACCTTATGGAAGAAAGCAGCTCCCGTCAGGACCATGGAGAGCTCACAGGAGTAGTTGGAGTTGTAAAGCCATGACTGATGGTTGACATCCCACGCATGGTACCGCCCTGGGAAGCCCACAATACGATCTCTAGCCTCACGCCAAACTCTGTGAGACAACGCCGAGCACAGATGATCAGCAACATTCCTCAAGAACAAATCCGACCATCTGATAAATGTTTTAAGGATTATGGTCTGTATGGTCTATATCTGTGGCTTTGTGAAGTTATTAGTGTGTCTGAGCGTATGCCACTGCATCCATCTGTTTCTGCTCCTCATCTACAGAATACAGGTGGCAACAATTTTTTCCTCTTGGGACCAATTAAGTTACAACTGTGACGCCTTCTATTAGCATATGACAGTTTTATAATCTGAATTTATTTAAAACAAAAATATTGTTCTTAGCTCACATGTACACACGCTGAGGCCCAGTTACTAAGTTTCTGTTCAGTAGATGAATTTCAAGCACTGCAGACGATGTAAGAAATCTCAGATGTGCTCAAAGGAAACCACTTAAGTGCAGTAGGATGATGTGTAGTTTTTCTTCTTCGGGGGAAGTTGAAGGTGTGGATACATTCCTGGGTAATTCTGCGAGGTGGGTATTTGACAAATGACCCCCATACACACACACAGTCACAGTTTTTGCCTGTCCGGACAAGCTGCTACAGCACTAAGGTGTAGACGAGTCTGAGTGACGGCAGGAGTGAAATTAACACAACGGCGTGCTTCTTTTAATTGGTTCAATGGGATCTTCAAATTCATTCATATTCATCTAAGCCAAACATTGAAAAAGGGATCGATACAAGATGCTGATCAAATGTTTGCCTTTCATTTCCTCTGCTGCAGTCTCTAGTGGTTGGTTCAGCTTCTCTCAGTGATTTGAGGAATGTGATGCTTCTGCATTTTTTGGTTTCCCCTCTGAGAAGTTACAAAGCTTTTTCCTTCCATTTTCCTGCATATTTGTGTTCACCTCACATCGATTAATCTGTATATCTATTTTTTATTATACAGTGCTTGCAAAAGAAATTAAATAAAAAATGTATACTTATTCAATAACAAGTTTTAAAATATCAGGTGTTATTAGATATTTATTTTCCCTTTGACAATTTCCCCCCCCCCCCAAAAAATCCTAGAGCTTCATTCATCCTCCATCACTGACCTGAACCCGAACATGATCTCATCGTGGCGGAGGTGAGCGTCATCATCAATCGAGAGAATAGCCTCCGTTTCCACGGCATCCCAGGGAAGGAAGCGATTGTTGAGGCTGTTTTTCTCTGTGCGGACGACCTGCAGGCATGAGACGAGACACAACTTGGCAAGAGCATTTATGGAGGGCACTTTAGAAGCGGCTACTTGTGGTTAGTACTGCCGAGAACATTTTGCGTGATGCTGCACACTGAGCATTTCGTATGCTTCCCTATAAAAGATGTTAACTGAAGAACAGGTAAATGGTATATGGCAGCAAATGACTGATATGACTAAACTAAAATTCAGCTAGGTGCATAAAACTATTTTTGTGGTTAAGTGCTTTTAAGTTCTACTAAGATCTTAGGCTATAAATTATTGAAGAAGGGCTTCATCAATCAATACAATATATTAATTTGTAGAATAATTATTTTGAACATATTGTACATAAATATATCCCACAGTTTTGTTTGTTTGTTTGTTTAACCAACCAAAAGGCAACAAAACTCCAAAGATGCTCAGTTCACAACGACTCACACTTAAGAAAAGCAGCACATCCTCAAATTCAAGAGACTGGAATCAATATTCACACCAGTTGATTTTCAAATAATCTACTTGAATACAAGCTTGTCCAATTTCAGTGCCATGTTGCATCAACAACTCTACCAAACAGAGTCCTGTTCTTTAGTTTCTCTCTCACAGCTTACCACTCATCCACAGAGTCTCTGTCACAAACCAATAGTGTGGAAATGAGATGGATTAATATTTATACTTTTCAAGCTTAATTCAAAAGCACAAATTCTATTATTCATGAACATCAGACTTCTTCACATCCCTGTAGAAAAGCTTCTGGTAATTTGGAAGAGCTCCCGCAGAGTTTTTAAGATGCACACTTCATTATAAAGTACTTAAGCAAACTTTGCACCAGCTCTGACACATATTACAGATTTACTGTTTTGCATTTCAGAGAGTCAGAATGAGACAGAGATGTATACGTTACTGAATAATCCAACACTAACCTGATTAATATGTGCACATTGGTTGAGTAAGGATTTAATCTGCAGGAGCACTTACCACAATGGGAAGTCCAATGTCGGGCCACAGCAGGTCATCTGAAGGAGGCTTGGGGGAATTCCACACCACCACTACCTTGTTGAGGTACGGCAGTCCGTTCAACCTCTCCAGAGAGTTCATCAGCACTTCCTCCCTCTCATATGTCAGCATTACCACTGTGAACTGTTCTCGTGGCACGTTCCCTCCTAAAGCTGCCTGAAACTCCTTTCCCGAACCTCCCGTACCTCCACCTATAGGCCTGAAACCAGTACCGGAGCCGAGGAATTTGGCTTCAGAGGGCAGCACAGGGTCTAGAGGTGTGTGAGGAAACAGATGAAAAGGCCCCGGGGCCCGGTTCCATGCTCTGTAGGTGTCTGCAGCTGTGTATGTGAAGTTGCGCAGAAAGCGTGGAGAAGCGTAGGGGGGCTCCGTCTCCACAGGACCCAAATCCAGATCACCATTGTCAGCCAGGTTGGCATCAGTTCCTGCCAGCTTTCCAGCTTTGTGAGGAATCTCATGGGCGGGCTCCTCTTTGATGGGTGCAGCAGGGACCTGGATGCTGGTTCTGATGCTGGCCAGGATGGTACTGAGAACATTCTCTGAGGTGGAGAAGTAGGTCTCCCACAGGAAGCGACCCTGCCGCCTCATAGCTAGCATATCATTGTCTGATAGGCTGCGCAGCAGAAAGTGCAGCTCCGTGACACGGGGCTTGGGGACTATAATGACAGCCTCGCTCCAGCGGATAAACTGGTGGTAAGGTAGTCTGGAGTGATCCCCCAACATGACTGGGATGGCTCCTACCTCTAAGGCTTCAAAGAGCCTCATTCCACAGCCTGCTGAGGCCACCAGCTGCCCATCTCCTGGAGCAATCACCAGGGCAAAAGTCGAAGCCTTGAGCACCTCCAGCCTGTCCTCCCTCTGTCCACAAAGAGACCACTCAGTCGGCAAACTTGGCCGAGGGTCCTTGCAGGTGAACTCGACCAGCACCTGATCCAAGTGGCTGTCCTGCACTGCCTTTAAGGTGCCAATAATGCGATCATCGTAGTCGGCTGGTGGGTCTCCTTCCATCTCCTCCTCGAATGACTGGGGGGGTACCTCCTGTAAGCTGCTCCTCAGTGACTCCACCCTCTCTCCCTGGAAGGTGAAGAGGTATTTCCTCTTGACTGGTACTTGAGGGGGCACTTCCAAAAAGTTTGGTTCTGAGAGGGCATGAACCAGTGGGGATACAACCAAGTCAAAGCCCTCACGGTACTGCTGCTCCAAAAAGGTGGACTGAGCAACTGCTGCTCGTCCTGCACTCACATTATACAGGAAGTTCTGTGTCATGGATTTTCTAGAGAGATGCAATAGTACATGGTTGTGTCCATCTGATCTCCAGTAGGGAAGAGCTTTTAATTGCTTCTCCAGCTCTGAAGGAGATGGTGGAGGGGAGGACGACTCCTGTAGCTCTCCAACAAGGACCATATACAGGCAGGCAATGCTGGGGTTATCAGTTATATAAATGTTGCTCTTAACTGATGCTGCAAAAGCCTGCTTCACCAGTGGGTCGAGATAGTCCCCCCATGGATAAGAGCCTGTGTCGTAGACATACACAGGAAACCCAGACGTAAGAGGGCAGCGCCCGTAGTCGAAGCAGGACCGCAGACGGCAGGAGCGTGCGGACTTGGGTGGTGGAAGCCCTGGGTCTTCCTTGTCTGGCAGCAACCTTACAGGCAGCGACAGCTTGGGCTGGTTCTGGGCCATTAGCTCTTTATAGGAATGCTCTGTCTGGCTGATAACATTCTTCAATTGCAGCAGATCCTGCTTGGCACTGTCAATGCTGCGTTTGCATGCCTCAATGCGCAAGTTGAGTCGGGCAATCTCCCCATTGAGCTCCTGCCTCTTGGCCTCCAGCTGCAGCAGCTCCTCGCTGACCGACTCACGAATGCGGCAAAGATCCTGCACATGTTTGGCTTCGCACAGTTCACCGCCAGGCCGAGGCCCAAAGATACGCTTATCGGGACCTCCAGCTTCGTCAATGGTCGTGAGGTAGTAGTGGGCAATGAGTGGGAAGAAGACCAGGATAAAGAAGAGCATGAAACTGAGCCATGTTAGACGCACACGGCGCAACACCCATGGTTGGCCTCCAGCACCCACCCCACCACCGTTTCGCTGCATTGTCAACTCCCTCAGTCCGCTCCTCGCCCCATCATGGAACCGTTGCTATGCGGATCAACAGCAGCCATAGTCAACCTTGTCAGCAAAGGCAGCAAGATGGATACTAAATCAAAGCTGGGGCGTATTTATGTCCTTGTGTAAAGGTCATCTGAGTCCTCTTTAGGGTCCTGTGGGTATTGGCAACAGCCTCACCTGTACTCTAATATGTACTCTAATGTGTTATAGCCTACACAACCTAATGCCATTTCTGTCACAAGGTAGAGCCATTCTTCCAAATCTATGTCAGGAAACAGTCCCGCAACTGGGGAGGGGTGCCCCTCGAAGAGTGATGCAGGGGGAGCATGTCTGCTCACAGGTGAGTGAGATAGTTGTGTGGGCCAGTTGTTTCTATCTGGGATGTGCTCATTTTATTACTCCCTTTCAGATGTTCCTTAAGATGTGGAGCTTCGACAATCTTCTCCTTTGTCGTCTTGATACAGCAACCTGAGATAAAAGAACAGAAAAAAAGGCCAATGAGTGACAAGTATTATCTATGATCAAAAGAATTACTATTTGCTGTGAAAACAGTAGACATTTTCCTAACTATGTTTTTTGTATTTATTGTATTTTTCATGCACCTCACAAATTTCAAATTGTGTTTTAATGAAATATGAGAAATTTATGAAGATACTTTATTTCTCCTGCCCTTATAAACGCAGCCCAGTTTGTCATCACAGAAATGCAAGAGGCAAAAGGGTGCAGGGCCTTCAAGTCAAGATCACATTAAAGTACATCTGTAATAATTATAGTCTGGCTTTCCACAGTCGGCCAATGTAAGAACAAGACTCTGCAGCTCATCCTACTTTCACTGCATTCTGTGCATGATAGCCTGGACCAGGAGAGGAAAGAAGCAGTGTGCTGCTGAATACCAGGGGATATCAATGCCATTTTTTTCAGAATTGCATAGAAAGAGCATAAAACGAGGGAGAGCCATCACTGGTAAATTACACACAGCAGGCGAGCCAATGCCAACAGCACCCATCAGCAAATCTCATTAAAGGCCTCCGCCTGCATCCCACACTCATCACTGACTCAAATTACTGAGCATCCCTGATTACTCTCCAGAGTGATGTTGAATTATCTTCACTAGTCCAGAAGAGAAAATGACTCAAAGGAAATCAGCTGCACCTTCTGATGCAGACGCTTGCCAGCTTTCTTCAGAGGTTTATAGCATGTTCCTGAGGCCACTGGAGGAGAGCTTGTGTGTTTGGGTCTCATCCTAACATCGATGCTAGAATAGCTTCAGATTCATCTTCCTTTTCAGCCTCACCTACACCGTAAGTTCAAATACAAAGAATGCAACAAAAACCCAGGACCTCAGGAGCTGCTTTTCCAGTTTGCAGATGTTTTGGAAAGATGCAGTTGCTCTGGGCTAAAAACCAAAGCAGCACTGGGAGTCACATTAAAGCTGCAGTTATACTTGACAGGTTGGTCATTGCATGCGCCAGCTGTGATGCAAAAATGACACCTCTCCCTTTCATACTCTTTGGTGAGCAGCAATTTGGTGTATTCTTCTAAATGATAGGTGTCGGCACTGAGGAAAATACAATCACGCTGCCAGAAAAAGGCAGAAAAAAGAGGAAACACAAACTAACGGTTTTGACACTGGCTTGTTTCCTCCTGGAGCAATCTCACAATTTCTATGCTGCAACACTTATGACATTAAGTAATATCATGAAGGACATTAACAAGGGAGCATAGCAATATCTTGCCTCAAACTCAACCCATGTTGCACTAGACGTGTTGCGTGCCCCAAGTAAAAAAAAGTAAGGAGATGCGTGATCAGCGGACATGAAGCTGCAAGCCAGCGGAAATTACGCTGTTTCTGGTGCACGTCGCATCAGGCGAGAAAAGGAACAGCGGCCGTATCTTTATACTTAAACAGTATAAAGATTCCTACATCACGAGCATGATCTAAATTTCCCCACAGATTGCAGTCTGCTTTCTTAGCTCATGTAACATCACACCACAAGCCCTGAGGATGGCAACTGATAGGCCAAGTGCCAAGCAGCCCTTATCCAATGCATTACAGAACACACAACACTGAGGGAGAGAGAGAGCCTTGATAAAGCAGAGCAGCTCAGACCGACAGTCACAGAAGAAATGCAGGTGGTGGTGTTTACCATTCCATGACATAACAGCTTGTCTTGATAATGTCTGGGCTACTAGTGAATTCAAACCTCTGTGTTTGCACTGCTTTCATCACAGCATTGACAGATACCATCTTAAAAACACAACAAGAAGCCATCTTTCATTCCGTCTGCATCAAATAATCATTTCTCTCTGCTGCCTCCATGGGACTGACATTTCAGAGGTTCAGAGGTTCCTGACTGAAATACAACCCACAGCAACGCGTGTGCACAGTTCAGGGAGAGGAACGAGGAAAGGTAATCAGATAAAAGGTTTAGGATTTCATCTTCACAAAAATGACATATATCCAGCGTCTTCCTTCTTTGTAAAACCACTTTAAACCTTTTAATACCATCAGACCAAATGAGTTTTCTATCGACATTAAATGTTAGAACATTTTAATACACAGCAAATATATAACAAATATATTTAGTTATGTTGTAATCTATTTTCTTGTTTAATACATATATTTATTTTGTCAATAAAATGTAAGAAATTATGGGAGGTAGCACCTTTACATTAATTTCTCTGAAAAAGAATGTAGATTATACCAACAACAAATATTTATGGCAATGAACAGCTAAAACTGAGAGAATGCTGACTTTTATTGCAAAATGTCAAATAATAAAATATTAGATGATCGATTTACTATTGACCAATTTATACACCAATAAATGGTGGAAATAATTATAATGCTATAATAAGAAAAGGGAGAACAACAAAAAAAAATGAGTGATTGATGAGATTGTAAAATATAAGAGGATTTGATTCTTACTACTGGCTGCCAATGATGTCATCGGCGCATGACGGCAGCATTCGTAGCCGGGTGAGCAAACAGTGAGCTAACAAATGCGGAAACAAAGCTCCCCAGGCTAATTAGACAAGATGCTTTGGTTCTACAAAGTAACTACAGCCCAGTGGTGTCTGGTGTATTTAGGAGGGGAACACGTACAGTAGAAACTCCCAGGAATTACGACCCTTTGATCGCTGACCTCCATCCTGCTGCTCAGTGATGAGCCTGAGGTGCAGAATGACCGAGAGACAACTATCACAACAGTCTGATTAATTGCTGCATGACTTCCAATGTCACGAGGGTAATGGCGGGCAGATGTTGGCAAACGCTGCTGCTCGGCCTAATCTGGGGCCAAAAGACATGCTGGTTTAAAGCTCTGCTCGTGGATGCATCTGGGAAATGGAGCGACACTCGCACATACACATACACAGGAAAACTAAACTGCAATCTCTTCAGTTGTAGTTTTCTAATCTGCAGAATGTCTTCTCTCCGCTACACTCAGCTTAATCTGTCCGAATGGAAAACACACAGTGAGGCATTGATCACTCTGGACTTATTTTGCAGGGATCAATTATAATGCCGTCATTACCTCGCACTGAGCAGTGAGGCGGTTTGGTGTTAAGCACCTAAAGGACTGCCGATGGAGCCATTTTCACTCGTAGGCTTTAGACGTACAAGGCAGCAGATGTAAGAGTGCACTATAAAAAAAAAACACTTCCACTTGGAGAGATTATAACATGCCAGTCTTTGCCTTCAGCTTATACAAACATAACACGTCCTGCTGATACACACTCACACAAAGCCGTCACTGTGTAGCTGCAGTGGTATTATATTCTAATTATTTTGTACAAATAATATGATAAAAAACGATGCCAACAGCTGAATTATCTCTTTATATTATATTTAATTACTTATAAAGAAAAACACAAATTTCAGTTATGATCCAGCTCCTTTTGCAGAAGGAAAAACCTTCAACACTTGAGATAAAATTGTCTGCAGTCATCTCAGGCGAAAGGAGAAGCTGAGGCACAGCTGCCACCACCACACTGATGACCCAGATAAAACCCCTTTGCTCCACATGGTGAGCACTGAGCAAGCAGCAACACAGTCAGCAAATTACCGGCCGGGCCTATGAATAACGCAGTCTGCGGTAGTCTAGCAGTGTGTTAATTTGATTTAGGGGTATAAAAACCGACGATGTGCAATGGACAGACATTTTGAGCGCAGACTTTAATGTCAATCAAACCCCAAATTCCTCGCTTAAGCCAAGTTAATGAGTGTGAAAGAATTTGCAGTAATATTTGCGGGCACTCGGAGCCGCACCATGCTGTGATTAAATACCAAGCCGCTCCGGGCAAAAAAAAAATTCAAAAGAATAACTGCAGCAGGTGCAGAGTTCAGAGGCTGAATGACGGATTGAGGATGCTGCTTCCAAGTTCACAGACATTTGAGGGAAAGCGCTTGTATAAATGTTTGAACAGTCCCTCTGCACACTGGCACGGCTTTCTGAGACCGACCTGAAATTCCTCCATGAAGGAACAGACAGCACAGACAGAATCGACATCCAACCATAACAGGCTTTCACTCGAACACTATCGAGTTAACGGCAGGGTACCATCACATGTAGGGGAAAGACGGCATTAACAGCTTGTGCCTCTGTGAAAGCTGATGATTCTGAGAATGAGGAGTTTTTGACAGGTAGCAACTGAGGGATAGATCACACAGCTTCTATTTTTAATAAGACCTTAGGTAGCACGTCTCCAAAAGATATAGTGACCAGAAGTACTATTGAAGATGGATCCTATTTTGGCATGGTGGCGGCGAGACATTCCTCTTAGCCTTGATAATGTCATTAAATTCAAAATTGTTTGGCATCGACAACCATTTGAATACGTAAGAGGCTGGGGGTTACTGGGGTTGTGTCAGATGCTGCGGCCATCAAAGGTTTTGTTCAATGACTGAGAGGACACTTTTTTAATGGACGCCCAATTAAGAAAGAATACTATACAAGTTAGTCATTATAATGACTTACAGGATATTTTTTAACAAAAGTGGCAGAAGTGGGCTTTGATACAGTTTTACCTGTTGTGAAAATTAATTCCCTTTAAGACTCACTACTACTCACTCAGACAGCCGCTTTGGTATTAGTCTAGTTAGGGTTCTGGTTGTAAGGGTTAAGTCTGAATCATTAGATGGGAGCAACCCTAAGGGTTCTATTTCTTAATTTCAGGCAGCAAGTGTTTTTAGGGCAAGTTCAAATCTACTTTTACTTTGCACCAGGTGTAAGATCGAGCCCCAAGAGTCTGCAGACATGCTAGCATCTCTGTGAGGATATGTGTGTATGGACAGGGATGCTGTGAGGTAAAATGCTAATGTCAGCATGCTAACATATATCCAAACCACAAAAGTATGAGAGGAATCTGTTCATCCCAACTGAATGTTTGTGCCAAGCTTGAACAAAGTCCCTAGTGGTGTTCCTGAGATATCACATTCGCGAGAATGCAACAGACGGGTGGACGGACAACCCAAACACATAATGCCTCGACCACAGCTGTCGAGAGCGGAGGCTAAAAAAAAAGGAATATGAGTGTAAACTAAAGCCTGGAAGTGACATAAATCCAAACGTGCACAATTCTATCTTGCTGCAGCACAGGCCTCTGGAGGTGACACTGCTGCACCTCAGAAAACCATCGTGCCTGCTGGGACTCCGGGTTACCCTGATGTATTTTCTCCCCTTGAAGGGCTTTGGCTCATTGTGCTTAGAGACTAGCCTTCCCATAATTAATTATGATTTCATGGAGGAGATGGAGGTAAGGCATTCCCTGTGGAGGTGATGGGGGGAGGGAGAAAAAAAGGAGAGATGGAGGCAGCTGCAGGGGAAGGCACAGTCACAGGGCTGTGTGAGGGGAGCAGCTGTTGCAGCCATGGATCACAGCTCATCTGCAGACGGCTGACTGAACCATCTCAAGGATCTTTTTCACTGGTGAATTACAGAGGTGACTGCAGGGCTGTGGAGTCGCACTCAAAAGGGGGAATGAAAAGAGTGTTTGCAAAAGGAATTCAAAAAGGTCCTCTTCTCGTTCTTTAAACAAAACATCTGATGGTCTTAGTCAGTGCAGTTTAAGTAGTTGATTAACTACTTAAACCAGGGTGGTGTAACATGTACACAACATTATCCATGCTTCTGGTCACTGGAGGTGTCATTGAATCATGATGTGTCGTAGTAAGATTTATTTAAACAAAATTGCTGAACAATGTACTTATGAACAACAAGATGAAATGAAAAATCTGACACCGGTGCTGCAGAAAATAAACTAAAATTGTAGCTCTCGCCTTCAGTGACTGACGGAGAAGCCAAATCCAGCAGAGCGTTAAATCCAACAGAGGAAGACAGAAAAATAAACTGGGTTCGTCCTCCCCTGTGTGTTGTTGCAGTGTCAGAGCAGAAGAGACTGAGACATGCCTGCGATCATGCAGACAATTGGAAATCTATATAAAATACCATATCAAAAAGGATATTATCTAAAATAAGATTTAAAAAAGGATGTTAGTGTGCATGTAAATATACTCTGTGCTTCACAGATTAATCAAAAAATGAAGGATTCTTGGTTTCTAACCCAATCTGAGACTAATAACGTGGTTTAGTGATGTGTGACATGAATAAAATCCTCGAGCATTATGTCTGTAACTTCTATTTGGATATAAAAATATATTGTTTATACATTTTCTGAAAATGTATTGATAAACTGTTAGACTAAACTCTAAATTTCAGTTTTTGTCAAATCCTATTAAGAAAATACATGAGAAATCAAGTCACTTAATCAGATCAACACAACAGTGCTGGTCAGTTATTAATTGCTTAATTAGCAATATATTTTCCACCGTGCTCCATTAGCTTCCATGATAAAAACCTCAGACAGTAGACAAGTTAATTAACTTTTATATCCTCATCCAACCCATATGGTAGTATATTAAAAACGACATGCAGGCCTAATTAAAGGAGTTTATTAAATACAATTTGGATTAAATTAGTTCTTTGATGCTACAAGCTGGAACTCGCAATTGGTTGAGTCACTACTGCACAGACCCTGCCTTCAAATGAGAAATTCATGAGAGGGCAGCACCTGCATCCATGACATTTTAGCTTCATCTTCTTTAACGACGGGAGGAAGTGAAGATATGTCGTCCATTTTTATTTACAGTCTATAGTGTCAGCAGTGAAAACTTTCCAGTAGCTGCTGTTTCTGCTGTTCTTTTTATGATCCAATAACACGGAGCAGGAGATAAAATCGGGCTGTAATGATCATCAGGACAATCAGCGCGGTGACGACCTGGCGCAGGCGCAATTAAAATCGTCCTCCATGTGGACCGCCTCCCACTCACTGCAAACTATACGAGCGTGTTGACCTTTATCTCTGTGTGTGCATCAAAAGTGAAGAGACAAATGGAGGCAGACAGAAGACCCACCCTTCAATGCCCCCGCTGTGTGGATACAAACATCACACACCAGTTGTCTGACGTGTGTGATGTGTATTTATAACATTGCAGAATACCAGAGACGGCAAGAGAGAGAACCAGGGAAAGAAGGAATGAGTGCATAATGACAGATGGACCTGGATGCCTTCCAACCTCCCAAAAAAAAAAAGGTTCCCTTGTCGGATTGCACATGTTCGTCCTTTAAGAGACAATTCAAGATAAAGCTATCTCTCAAGAGTATCAAAGAAAGGGCTGTGGCAACTTGACTGCATCTGTCTACCAATCTTTGAGCTTGATGGGTGATGAGTCTCTGTGTTCGCGAGGCCTGGGAGCGTGATAAACAACATGCATCACACCGGCTTTGCAGCGAGCTCTAATCTGTCACCGGAGCCTCTGCTGTAAAACTGCTGTGGCACGAGTACTGTGCCCTGCAGGGGTGAGGTGAGGAGCCACTCACACTCACTGTGTTGGTGAGAGTTGAGAATGTGACAACCAATTAGAGTCGGAGCAGATGTACAGACACACAGGACCCCCCGTTAGGTTTTCCCACGCACACAACTCAAACATTTTTCTAATTAGCTTCAACTTCTAAAAATCCTTTAAAGATATTTTCCTTAATGTTTTTAATTTCTTACTTGGCTTTACATTTTAAGAAACTCACTCAGTCGGCAGATTTTTAATTATGGTTAGTTAGCATTGTTACTCTGCTCCTCCCAAAAACAACGGACAGAGTTTGCTTTCCTTTAATTAGGGTTCCACTGGTATGGATTTGAAGTTTAATTTCCATTAAGTTGTACTTCTGGAGCCAAGGTGCAGTCAAAACTTGCCTATTTAATGTAAAATTAGAATAACCACCCTCGGGTTGTAAGCCTCCTCCAGCCAGTGCAATTTCAGTCTACATATATTCTTTTCCAGAATCACGAGGTAAATGTGACCTTTGAACCCTGAAATCTAATCAATTAATCTTTGAGTCCAAGTGACAAATGTTTTGTCAGGCCAATACGATCTTGACCTTTGACATGTGACCACCAAAATCTAATTGTTTGATCTATGAGCTTAAGTGAACATTTGTGCCAAATTTGAAAGAATTCTCTCGAGGGTTTCTTAAGACAACACATTCATGAGCCCAAAAAAACCATTCAAAAACGTATTTTATCGTTGAGTCAAACTAAACTTTTGTAACAAATTTGAAGAAATTCCCTTAAGGGCTATCCTTGAGATATCCTGTTTACAAGAATGGGACGGAAGGACGGACAACTCGAAAACACACTGCCTCCGGCCACTGGCTTTCACTGCCGAAGTCGTTGCCCCAGAATTACAGTTTTTCGGTCCACAGAGAAGAAGACTGGATGTGTTTATAGAATGAGCATTGCTGAAATACAAATAGATGCGGGGGTCTCGTGAGCACACTCCAGGCGAGATGCATGACTAGTTTTAATGTAGTGTGAAAAGAAGCATTTGACCGTTTCCGCAGGCTTTTTTCTCCCTGCCAGGCCTGGTGGTAAATTAAGCTATTTAAACGTTTTTTCTACTTTCTACTTATGAGCATCTATAGATTCACAATGTTTCTCAAAAGGTGTCTATGTGAAAAGTTTTTCCTGAACTTTATCATGTTCCATCCCCCCTCAGTGAGGATAACTGCTGTGGTACCAGAGGATGAACTGACCTAAATGCATATCTGTGTTCCCTCTTGGTTTTTCAACTGTTTTCACTTCGTCCATTAGAGCAGAAAATGTCTGACAGGATGAGGCAGAGGGGAAGGAACTCAACGGAGAAAGTAACATCTGCAGAAATGAAAAAAATTTGATATGAGTAATCTAATGTGTGGTCACAAACAGTAAGCTTGTGTGATTCTCTCAAGGGCAAATGTTCTTGTGTGTGTGTGTGTGTGTGTGTGTGTGTGTGTGTGTGTGTGTGTGTGTGTGTGTGTGTGTGTGTGTGTGTGTGTGTGTGTGTGTGTGTCGGTCGCAGTTTGAAAATAAATTAGCTGGCCTAGCTTTCTTGATTAGTCCGCAAAGTCGTTGCTGATGAGCTTCCTGAATTAATCAGAGCTGTTGGAGCTGATACCGTTGACTGATCAGAGAAGAAACCACACGACTCTGTAGCCACAGACTATATCACAGTTTGAAAATATTCAGATAAGGTTCCACTGGCATTTGTGGACACATAGCGCAATGTCAATACTTTCAATTTGTTCCCTAAAGGTCCAAACTATGGATCGACTACGCTTGTAATTAGTTCTTTGCAGGGTAAAAACATTTTAAAAAAGGACTTTGGGTTAACATTAGGGCTGCAGGTAACAATTATTTGAATTATTGATTCATCTCTAAAATGTCACAAATTCAAATGTCTTCCATATTAAAAAAAAACTAATATATTCAGTGTACCATCACGAACGACAAGGGATCAAATTGGCATTTGCACTTAAAAATGCCAAACATAAGTATTCCATTATGACTGCTGATTAATTTTCTATCAATTAGTCGCCTACATGCTGCATCTTTTAACAGCTCATTTTCACAGCGTGAACAGCTTCATTTACGTGTTTCTCAGACTAACGTTTCAAGCTGGATGTGTGAAATCAGATCCTCGCTTCCATCAGAAGAAGCAGTGAAAGACTTATCAGCTCCAACACTCTGGGAGTCTCGTATGTAGGTCTCTTAAATCTAAATAGTCTTTTAAAGGTGGAACACCAACATCATATATAATCTGGAAACCAAAATTCAAACAAGCTTCTCTTCCATGTGCTGTTATACGGCAGGTCCCTGTCTCATGTGACACCATTTTTTTTGTCGAGCTCTGTCTATCTTCAGAGGGAATTTCTGTGAAACTGGTATTTGACCCATTCATTACCGAAAATGTAATTACAGGCTGCCACATGGTTTTCATTTAACCATTTGCGTCTGCATAATTACTTTAGACAGAGATGAAAAGGGACAGAAAAGTCTGAGGATACATGTCCATGCCAACAGAATCTAGTAAATCGTCAGGTAAAACAGAAACCAAAAGCAGCTTTAAGATGGATGCTGCTTTAAACATTTTTGACTAATCATGATAATATCCAAACTGAAGGATCAATACTCTTCTCCTCTTGCAACAGAATCAAGGCATTTATTTGCTTCATAATTGTACTATGATTTCAGACCAAATAAAAAAAAAGGTTGCAGGTTTGAATCCAGAACCCTTTTGCTTGGAGGCAACAATTCTAACCACTGTGCTACCCAATTTCCTGACACAGTCCAAAGACATGCAGTGAAGGTCAAGTGGGAACACTAAATTGTCCGTGGGTGGGAATGTGAGCGTGAATGGTTGTTTGTCTCTATATGTCATGATAGACTAGCGACTTCTCCAGAGTGTTTCCTGCTTCACATCTAATGCCGACTGGGATTAGCTCCAGTAACCCTCAAACCAGATAAGCCGTAACAATAATAAATTAAAGAAAAAATGGTTTAAGCTACTCATATATAAATTAAAGTAAATTCCTCTCAATCAAGAGTTTGAGACATTTCACAAGCCAAACTGTCATATTTTTTAGGGCCAGGTCCAATCTGAATAAGTCACCTTACCTATCATCAAGCAAAAATTAAGTCCAGTCATCATAATTACAAGAACTTCAACAGCTCAGTGTTACAAGTGTTTGTCCAAAACAAGAAGAAGAATGAGCTGGACAGAAAAAGTATTTTCTGTATTCCAGAGTGAAAGCTGCCTCAGTGATTTATTACATGTGGTGCTCACTGCAGCAGAGATTCTCATGAGTAAGAAGAAACCGGTCTTCCTCTCAATCTCGAGGGTAAAGTTGAGTGATTTGCACCGAGGCACATTGCTCTTCGAAACCTAACTTTCTATACAAGTACACATTAGGGAGACGGAAAAACATGGAGGTTCACTTGTTACATCCACATCTCCAGATTCTGAATTGATCCTTGACTTCCTGAAGACAAACCTATAAACATTAGTGTTGAAGTCTGTTCAACACATGAGCTATATTCATTTTTTACGCCCTGTCAACTCCATATCAGTTGGGCTCTAAAATAACATCTTAGAGTCAAAATATCCAAAATACACAGTGGGATTTCTGCCAATTAAACTAATTACATCATACAGTGTTTCCCATGTATTACCTAGACTGTGGCTGCCCACCATATTCTAATTTGTCCCACTACGGTTTCATAATGAACCTACATTTTTTGTACACATCTCATAATGACATGAGATCTCTAATGTGTTGCTTCCTTGCTGCACTGTATAGCTGTGTGTAGCACCATTTGCAATGCTTGCTTGTGCGCTCTTGTCCACAATGTTTTACCATCCATGCAGACAGTCAGACCTTGTACTTTCAGCTGTCGTTGTTCCCACAAGTGGAATGTAATGCAGTTCCCTCTCTCACGTATGTGTACCTGTCACTAGGAATAGATTAAATGAATTCTGTGGTACATCGTGTGTTGCTACACTGTACACTAGAGAAACTGCATGTTGTTTGAGCCCAGTGGAAGAGATGTGAGGGATAGTAGTTGCCAGAAATTAAACTTACTTTCACTACTGATTTCACTCAGTACAGGAAGTGGTGATGACACTTAAACTTTTCACTACAACAGCTATTGCTAGCTTGGATTTCTCATGAATTAAATGATGCTATATTTAACAAATACTGCAAGCATTCTGACTTAACACAGTAAAACATAATAATTCCATTGACATGTCAGGACCATGGTATTTGCATTCTTGCTTACTCACACACCTGAATGAACAGAGGCATTAAGGTTGGTGCTTTTCCTGCTGTGACGAATCAAAATGCTTCACCTAGTTTTGATCATTTTCAAGTTGACCATGTTTTTAGTGCAGTATTACATCTACAATTGTTTTCAACTTTCCCCTCTGTCGGCCCTCGAAAAGTTGTGAACAGACATGCACTCTGAACAGAGTGCAAATGGAAGCATGACTCCAAATATTTGCCTTGACAACTGAGTCGAATTGTGAGGTCTCTGCCAACTCACAGCATCAACACCACTCTGTGCCAACCCTGCAATATCAACATTTAGGCTAAATCCATAAATAGGACTAGTTTATAAGCCACGATAATTACACAAAAATAATAAAATGTCAAGCTAAGACATTTAAGTGATTTTAATCCACTGAGTGCTGTCCCTGTTCCCAAAATAAGACCAATTTAGACATAGATCACTTTGATGTTTGTTTGCACAAATATCTTAAAAGTTAAAGACATTTCCTGTGTAGATCGAGATATATATATACATCTCGATCAAGCTACAGACAGATGTTAGTGCACTTTAATCAGCATTTGAATGGTATTGTCTGTATCATCACCTCCACCATGTAGTCCTCACCGCAGAAGCTTTTTTTAGTTTTTACCTTATAAATGACTTCAACAATTATAGAAGGACTAAGGCAAATCATTTTTGTCTATCAACTAATCATTTCAATCCCGTTACCTTAAAT
The DNA here is from genome assembly GCF_022539355.2 of Hippoglossus stenolepis. Taxonomy (NCBI): domain Eukaryota; kingdom Metazoa; phylum Chordata; class Actinopteri; order Pleuronectiformes; family Pleuronectidae; genus Hippoglossus; species Hippoglossus stenolepis. The sequence goes on from NC_061502.1 coordinate 14,559,203, forward strand.
TTGAGTACAAAATTGTAATAAATTCCTTCCCCTTTTAGTCATACATGATAAAAACCTGGCTCTTCCCTAAATATTTCACAGAGGAAAAAGTTAGCGGCTAACTGAGCAAAATTAACACACAAGCCCTGAAATCCCGCCCTCCCAACAAATAAATCCTTGTGTTATCTCGCCGTGGCAGCGGTAGCAGCCGCGCTCGCTGTGTCCTCCTGAGAGCTCTTTCTCCCCCCCTCCTGTGCAGGCTGGCGTAGACCATAACAGATTGACTCAACCCGACAACAGCTGCCAGAACCCCGCAAGCCTCATACTCCAGACACTGATGGATTGTGGGAAGGGAGCCAGGGTGATTAGCCCCTGACATGGGAGAATTATTGCAGTGTACCTCCCCAAAAGAGACTGCACCTGAGTGTCAGCAAGGGGCACTCACACAGCATTAAGTCATGTTGTTAGTGCCCATTCGGTCTTTCAAATGCACAGGGCTCGATCTCGGCATGTCAAGAACAACAAGTGGAAAATTGTGTGGGGGCGCAGATCAAACACATCACTCTAGAATGGCCTCATTGTGACAGTGACTGCCTTCTTTTCACAAGACAACAGGTTCTGTGTGATTTGAAAAAAAAAAAAAGAAAGGGGGGACTGACAATCAAATATTCACTCTCGCCTCACATCATATTTATTTTTAACTGCTTTACTCACACAGCACTTACCTCGAGCTTGACAGTGACTTACACTAACTAAGGTCCAGTGGAGGAGGGAAAACTGGGCTTCTATTTAAGGAAGTATTTCTGTTTGGAAAACGAATTAGCTGAGAAATCCTACAGTGAGCATGGCATGGAGAGTTGCTGTTTTCTGACTTTGCCAAAAGTACAACTCGTCATACCATCTCTCGTTCTCCAGTGTCTCTTCTTACAGCTTCGAGCTGCTACATCTGTTCTTCTCTCTGCTGTTATTCAATAAACACACAGAACAAGCTGTCCTTGGGTTCTGTAGCCTTACTTCTCCTGCCTCTTAAAGCAGATGTTCATTAGGGGTAGAAGAGCTTGCTCCTCTATACCGAGAACACTCAGCTATTCAGCTAAACCCCAGAGGACAGCAGGACAGTTTGGACAGAATGGAAGTTGAGAGATAGTGGTTGCATTTGACAAGGACATGCCAATTAATGCCTCAGTGTTTTTAACAATGCAACCAAGTTCTCTCACACTGGCCCGTGACATTTTTACCAGATTGTAATGATAACTCAGGGCTGCCACGAAGAAGCATACTCCATCCCTGATATAAGTAGAACAGCCCTAAGCCAGATACATTTATTAATAATAGTTTTCACTCTACAGGCTGTAACAATAGTAAAAATGCAATAAAGGGAAAGCACATGTGTAACCACTAACATAAAAGAGGGCTCCACTCAGTAAGGTGACAGCCAATGAGCCAGCATGCACAACACCACGACTCTGGAGTTGAAAGCCCAAATAAAACTGAAAATTTCATTCATGTTATTAGTTCCATCTGTTCTTCTCCTGCAATGACATTTCAAAATGTTGCTGTGAAAAACATCTGTTGTTGTGTTCAGTAAGAACAGCGCTAACTTGACTTCAGCAACATGAGCTGAATATCTCCTTCGCTTCACTTGGTGCTTTGCTGTATTTTCTAACCATGCTCTCTATTTGTCTTTTGTGTTATGATTTCTGACTCCCAGACATCACAGGCAACTTATCTACTGTAATAAAAAAATAAAAAACAGTGTGGCAACAGCCACCCTATGAGAAAAAAAGATCAATATCAGTGTTCACAGTGGAATACCCTGTACAGTCATATCAATGCGTGTTGTGGTTCAATCTGACCACAACAAGCGGAAGTTTTATATTCACAACATTATCTAAACATAACATTCCTATCAGCATCTCAAGTTCCAGAGAGATTTGTACTGACATTTAAATCTGACAGCCTCATTTGTTCAGTTCCCAGTTTACAAATACTGAAATGACATACAGCTGTTTATCTGAGCACAGAAAATAAATATCAACGATGGAAAAGGGCTTCCAAATAAAAACACCAATTCATAACCAACACGAGCATAGATCTGCTGTGATACACTCACTGACCCCAATTACTCGGTGAAAGACAACTGACCTGCAAAAACAACCACGTGCCCCGTCCTCAACATCCCACACAAAGATGCCAAAATCTAGTTATACATGATGAATATACCTCACAACCTGATATTTGGATAATGGCTTGGAAGTGAGGAAAGGTGATACGGTCCCAATGTGAAATCTGAACTCTAACTTCTCCTGCCTCTATACCTGAGGTAAATATTATGCACTTCTCACTGCACTCCCCTGTTTAGTTTCCTCTGCATCACCAGATTCGTGGACACTGCGTATGTACGAGCTCAGCAACTTTGTTTCTCCACCGAGTTTCAGACTTTGAAAAGACACAAAAGTAACACGATGTACTCGAACGGAAATCTGACTCATATTTTCAACTAATTTACAAGGACTTTCCATCTGATTTGACAAAACCCTCTTCCTGTTGAGTAACAATGCACAAATACTCTGAAGACAGCCAAAAAAAAAATCACCACATTCTTGGCCGACAACTCTGGTGAGGCTTTTATCAAGTGATCACCTCTGAGCCAAGAAATCTTAAGTGAAAACTGATTTACTGGTTAGTGAAATGTGATTTAAAAGCAGTGCTGCCTGGCAGTAACTTTACTGTTCCCACAAACAGGCTGAGCCTCGTCTTAATGGTGGTAACTTTAACCAAACTGCAAGAGGCTGGTGTATACGACACTCAACTCATATACAGTGTAGTGGACGCTGCTTTAAGAGGACACTACTCAACCACCCTGTCCAGTGAGTCATTGGTTGATAACCAAAATAAAAATGAGACTACATTTGTATGGAGTTGTCAGATTATTAGGTACACCTAGCTAAAAACGAATGTAGGTTCATGCAACCAGCATGCAAATTATTCAATGAACAGAAAATGTAATCAACGCCTCTTAAACTATCTCATCAATATCTGACTGTAGCAACCTACTTTAATTGCAGGATGGTTGTATTGGACTGCATTAGTTTCAGCTGGGTGTACCTAATAAACTGATCACTCTGCACACGTTTTGTGTAATTTGACGTTGTTTGATTTGCATTGTGGTGATCAAACAATGACTGATGCGCGAGAGAGTGAGAGAGAGAGTTGTACAACTGACTTAGGAGGCTGCAGAGTGAACGGTTGCCGTCTTACGTAACACCAAGAGATTTTAGGTCTAACCAAGATAATAAAGAAATAGGATGGTAACTACAGAATCAAAAGGTAAGTTTCATCAAAGAAAAGACATTAAATTAAGTGTTAGATGGTGCCAGCAATGTCTGGGGATACTCTCTAATGTACACAGGTCTTCGGCACTTAGTTTGAAGGTAAGGATTCAGTACATGACTGACAGGGCAGATCTAAAACCTTCCACACACACCGAACAGAACTGCCATTAGCAAATCTACAATTTTACAGTTGGATTATGAGCAATAACCGCAGACATGCATGTTTGCTGCCTACTGGGAACACGATAGTCAGTACACACTAGTACATACTTTCGGTGTATTCAAGCATGTTCACTTAACCTGGACGCTCACGTTTGATCTTTACAATCATTGTGAATCATAACGCTTGTGTGTGTGCCTGCCATTAAAGGAGGTCGACGTTAAATTGTCACTTTATTAAATGGAATTCGGTGTGACACTCTACTTTCTACACTGAAGGCGTGTTTGAGGACAGAGACGATCAAATCGAAATGTGCACCGAACCGTGATGTGTACCGGGGGAGTCCCGTACCGGGGGAACCGTCTCCGGGTGAAACACCGGCTGGTTGACGTGTACCTCAGCCGAGATCAAAGCAAAAACACTCACGACTTTCATTGGCTGCAAAAAAAAAAAATGACTCCAAAGTCTTTATGTACAAAAAACTACATTTCCAACAGTGTCACGTATAAAGAGAGGACATGGAGCTGCTGAGGTGCAGAGGGACACGGGGACATGTCTCCTATGGTCAATTAGCTAGCCTGTTAGCCAGCAGTGGTCACAACACAACGCTGTTAGCTTCGGTAGCTACTCACCGCAGCGGAGTCCCGGGGATAAACCGAGTCACGGCCGCTCGGTGGCTGCGTCACGCCGTTAACGGTTCGGCGGGTCGGGTCCGGGAGGCTCACGGTGTCCGGTCGAGCCCGCTGTGCTGCTGCGTGTTCGAGCCCCGCACCGCTCACAGCCTCAGCTCCATTAAAAGCTGCATTGTGTCGGAGCGACGGACGGACGGACAAACGGCACCGACAGCCCGCCGCGGAGCATTGTGGGACATGGTGTTTATGAAGCGGACCCTTCGAGGGGGATTCATGAAAAGGGGCTAAATGCTACACCTGGTGGTCGATAACTGTACTAATGTCTTTTAACGTGAATTCCACCTGATTATTTTAAGTGCTGGAAAAAGTGGATCATATATTTATTTATTTAATTTAGTTCAATTAATATTCCAACAACATACACTGCTATTTCATATTCATGTAACACTGTATAATATTCAAAATGTTTGCAAACTTTTCCAACTCAAAATCTTGTAGAATTTGTTTTAATGGAAAGTATGAAAATAAATGCAGCGATATCAATCGATTAGACTTTATTTGTAAAACATTTTTCATTCAAGCAATGTAACACAACGTGCTTTAAAGGAATAAAAGCAATAGTAAAATGTATATATAAAAACCTGAATGAGGGAACACCAAAGGCAGGTATGAAAAGGATGAGGACAAAATTATAAAATGCTAAAAGAGATGTGAAAAGAATAAAGTTGAATATTAAATGCTAAAATAGATGGGAAAGGGGTAAAGACAAAATTAAACAAAGAGATATAAAATACCAGGTATTAAAGTGAGAAACAAATAAGTAAGTCAATAATTGAGTAAATAAATTAAATAGAATTAAAGGAAATGTGGAAAACAGTAGAAGGGAATTATCCTAAGAAATTATTTTGTATCCATGCAGCAAATTTAAAATGCATGTAAAATGTATATTAGGTTTTTTGAGTGTTGCAGAAAATCCATCCACCTCAGACTGGGCTGTGATGTCCACTGTGACTCTACAGGCGGCGGTAGTGAGCCCAGTGTTCCGCTAAATGTAAAGAAGAAGAAGGCTGCATTTGCTGCAGTCGCAGGGTGATGACGTGAACCTCCTGGATCATGGAGAGAAAACACATGTCTGCTTTTGCTTTGTATCAAACGTTGCCAACAGACGAATCTCCACCTTTGAAGAAGACCCCCCCTCAGGTAGGAACCCATAAACATGACACCTCTGCTTTTTCTTCATCAAATACTAATACTGCTACTGCTACCACTATTACCACCACCATGCTACTGCTGCTACTACCACATCAGATACTGCTTCTTCCTCCCTCATCTTTCCTTTCCCTCCTGCTTCCTCTCATGTTCCTGATCCCACTCCAAACACCTAATGACCTGATCTAATATGATAAGAATAGTCAGAAGAACACATTATAGGATTAATAGATTTTTATTTTATACATATATCCAAGTTATAACAAGTACAGCCTCATCAGGTTGACTGTGGAACTCCACAGGGTAGTGTCATTAGCCCAGAATTTTGTCCCTATTATGATATATTATGGGGTTTTTTTGTGGAAAAAAGGGGGAAAACTGTAGGTATCATCATAATTTGTTAAAAAAAAAAAATACAAGAGGTAGTTAATGTGGTTGAGAAATGGTCCCATTCTAAGTCATTCAAGTTTTCAATAGAGCAAACCAGAACATGCTTACGAGAAAGATGATGCATAGATAAAAAAGTCTGGACAAAGAATAGAACAAGTAGATTTTTTTTGTGTGGTTTGATACAAAGCTAACATGGGATGGACATATTCATAATGTAAAAAGGTATTAAGTGTGATATCGGGCTGGGCAATGAAATAATATCAGAATATAATGCTACTACAGAGAAAAGGAGGTATAAAACATAACTGATCCTCAGTGTTTCAACACATTTTTATCAGACTATGTAAAGATATAAACGGGAGATTATATTAGATTATATACAGTAAATGCAATTTTTGCAGAGGGAACAGAACTGAAACTAGATCATCTAGCGTTTGTGTCCTAGCTGTTTGACATTATGTTTCCTTGCATTTTTTTCTAGGTGGTCACCAAGAAGAGAAAGAGAAAGGAAAATGGAGTCGCAGTTAATAAGGCCAACGCACTTAAAGCTCAACTGAAGTCTGAAAGGAAAAAGAAGATTAGAAAGAAGCTGCAGAAGTCTGCACCGAGAGGGGAGAGACCGAAGGGAAGCGCAGAGGTAAGACGAGATAGATGCCTTGTTGATGAACACATCTTCTTCTTCTCAACCTGATCAGAGTCTTTATGTTTCAGAAGCAGCAGCAACAGCAGCAGGAGGAGGAAGAGGAGGCGGAAGAGGAGGAGTGTGTGAATGGTGATGGCGAGGCTGGCAGTGAGATGGTTGATACTCTGCTGGCCGAGCTGGCGAGAGTCAACAACAGCAGGGAGAGAGCGAGCCAACTGTTCAGGTGGCTCATTCACCCTGTTCCTGTCAAAGCTTTCTTCAGGTACTGATGTGTGTCTTCCTTTCTCCGTTTCTAGGATCATTCGAAATATAGAGAACTACAACCACAAGAGATGTGTTTACAAATCTTCAAAATGATGATTGACAAAGGAAGTAAAAGAAGTGACATTTTCTCAACCTATAAATATTTTTTCCTCCATAAGGGACACATGGGAAAAGAAGCCCATTCTGGTTCAACGAAAGAATCCACATTACTACAAGGGGCTGTTCTCCACAGCAGAGTTCGATCGTATATTAAGAGAGGTAAGAATCTGGAATATAATGCAAATATAACACATCACTTTGCATCATACTGCATTTATCATAGACTTTCTATATATATATTTATACAGTATTTTAGTTTATATGCAGTCAGTGAAAGATATCTAGTTTTCGTTGATGGAAGTACACAGTTCAGTCTCAAAACCTTCTTTCTTTGCTTTAGTGTGTGTGTATTCTTTTTATTTTGTCTACGTTCCATGTTTTGTATGTATAATTCTGTAAGAAGATGTAATTATTGTAAATAAGGGGATGTCTTGTAATCCCAGAGAGAAATTTATTGGCACAACCTGGAAATGTAAAAAACATGTACGTACGTAAAACAAGAATTTTCACTTGGACTTGATCAGGTCGGGACACATCTTGATTTTTATGAATGGCCACATTTATCACGAATATTGCTTCTTGAATCTTTAATTGCATTGACTAATAATTCTCAAGGGAAGTTTGCTAAAGTTTCATCTAATTGTTTAGTTGATATAAAGACAAAAATCACATGTTTTTTTTCAATTTAAGGAGGTTGTTCAGTACGGCGTGAACCTGGACGTCACGAGCTACACCAACGGCAAGAGGGAGACGCACAATCCTCCAGGGCGAGCTCTGCCGTTCACTGTGTGGAACTTCTATGAGGTAAAGAGGATGCTGTGATGCAGGCAGTCGATTTGTATGTATACAGAATGTGGTTATTTCTAATGCAATATTATAGTAATTACGCATTTTTATGGTTCTGATTATGTTCCTAATAACTGGGCCCTTGGCTGCAAAATCAGGTGCAGCAGCAGTTAAATGCATGTTTATCTACTCAGGAACACATTTTCTGTGCTGATAGTCAGAAACAGTTTTGCGCTTTAACCAAATCAGTGCACCATCTGCACAGCGCTCTCACAGCAGATTAGCAATCATCATACTTACTTACTGTATCTCAATTTTCTTTTTTTCCAGAGTGGCTGCTCCCTCCGATTGCTGAATCCTCAGTCTTTCTCCTCCACCGTGTGGAACGTGCTGTCCATCCTTCAGGAGCAGTTCGGCAGCATGGCAGGAGCCAACGTGTAAGAAGCAGAGACAAATACCCGTCAATGGAGATATTTAGATCTAGTGTTTCAGTTTTGACCTCCAAACAAAGGTTATGTTACTAAACTGACATATTTGAGGAAGTGATATCTATGAGTGTTTGACATTTGTTGCAGCTTGATTGAATTTCAAGGGACTGTCGAGGGATGACAACCTTGTGTCATTGTAGTTTTTGTTTTGGTATTAAATGTCTGTGTTTTCCTTCACCAGATACCTGACACCACCTGGAACACAAGGCTTTGCTCCACATTATGACGACATTGAGGCGTTTGTGGTTCAGCTGGAAGGGAAGAAACATTGGAGAGTGTACAAGCCAAGGTAAGATACAGCGACAAAGTTAAACTCAACACAGATATGAAGGAACCCACTCTGAGTTGTTCCTCTTACTTTTTTAGGACAGACGACGAGGTGCTGCCTGTGCTTTCAAGCAGTGAGTAAAATATTTAACAGGTTTTTTACACTTTGTGATGTAGTACTTTTCTAATTTCGGCTGATAAACCGACGTTTCTCAGAGCCGACTTCTTTGTGTTCCCTCTCCAGAGAACTTCGATCAGAGAAACATCGGGCGGCCGATCCTGGAGGTTGTGCTGGAAGCCGGAGATCTCCTCTACTTTCCCAGGGGATTCATCCACCAGGGCGACTGCCTGCCGGACGCTCACTCCCTGCACATCACCATCTCCTCTTACCAGAAGAACAGCTGGGGCGATCTGCTGCAGAAGGTTAATACACACTGATGAAGACGAGGGCTGTATTCCGTTCTCAGCCAGAGGCTCTGCTAGGAGTGGGTACAGATCTTGAATATTTCTGTAAATTCACCAACTGCTCTTTCCAGGTTGTTCCAGCTGCACTGGAAATAGCGATGGAGGAGGATGTGGACTTCAGACAGGGTTTACCTCTGGACTACCTTTCGTACATGGGAGTACAGAATTCTGACAAGGTAGTGAGGCCGTTCTTTTTCAGCCACTGCGACACTCCTTTGTCCTTTCACCATTTACTAACTCCAGTCCTTCCCGTGTAGGAAGACCCACGCAGGATAAAATTCTTCTCCCGGATCGAGAATCTGATAAAGAGGCTTAAAAATTTCGCCCCGGTCGACGCCGCCGTGGATCAGAAAGCCAGAGACTTCCTCCATGACTGCCTCCCTCCCATGCTGACTCCAGGTATGGAAACACATTTTTATTGGACAGACATTTAATGCCTGATTTTTTTGGTTGGTTTCAATGGACGTTGTTTGCATTTAATATTTTCTTTTATCATCTTTATTAGGAGTTGCAGCAAGTTTTATTTCTTTTTAGTCCACCTGGAGATTAGAAGGTTGTTCGACTTGTGACTAATAAATACTGATCAATCTATTCTCTGAATCTTCTACAGAGGAACTGGTCACCAGTGTTCAAGGGGCCTCTGTTAAGTGGGAATGTGGGCAAGTTGTGAATGTGGGTGGACGCATCAATATGCAGACCCGAGTCCGAGTCCTCCGCGCCGAATGTGCCAGGTAATAGAACTGTTCAAATTCATTTATCGGTGCATACGCATCAGACAATAATGGGTTTTGTGTCTTACCTGCTCCAATGATCGGCTTAGCAGAAATAACAATGTTAAAAATGTATTTATTCAAGTAGGTAGCTCAAGCTTTCTCTCTTGCCAGGTTATGCAGTGATGGAGAAGCCGTTCATCTTTACTACACCACAGACAACTCCAGAGTTTACCACAAAGAGGAGCCCAAGAGTTTTGAAATCCAAACGGAGGTAGACACTGAAAGATCTGTGCAAATCTCATGTGTAGAACAACGCGTTCTGCTGACGGTGTCAATAACTAATAATTGTTTTTCTTGCAGCACACGGACGCCGTTGAGTTTCTAATCCATTCTTATCCTGAGTTTGTGGAAGTAGGAAGCTTCCCATGCGATGCTGCAGAGGACAAGGTTTACTTTTACATATGATCTGCATTATACAATAGTTTTTCTGAGTACAGTTGTTTTACGGGGTTTGCTTTAGGAAATGTATGCATTAAAGACTAAAAAACATCCCATCTTGGCAAAGATATCAATTCTAGATAATAAATATCTGAGCTTGTCTTTGACCAGTTATATTTTCCCTTTTTGTCCAGGTTGCCTTGGCCGAGCTGCTATTTGAGAAGGGGATCATCCACACTGAAGAACCTCTGTAATGGCCTAAGATTCTTTAATCATGCCGACTATGAGTCGATTAAAACTGCCTTTGTACAAAATACAGTCTTTGATTCAAACCACTTCTTGTCCCAAATATATTCATTAGCTGTGCTGGAATGATTGTGCCGAACAAGCCATTTATGAAAGAACGTCATTAAAAAGAAAATGAAACTGAGTTGGATGAGAAAGGGGCATGTTTATTACTGGTTGATACAACTCAAAAGCAAAAGTGTAGGAGTCTTCTTAAATAATCTGTTTCGAGGGACACCCATCATTCATTCACACCACAGGACACGGGAGTCGTCTACTTCCAGGTCACCTCCTCACCAGGCTTCAGCTCCCTATGGAGAGGACAAATTAGACAGTTACGTAACGTTTGTGCCTCGACCACTGCTGGCATTAGATGACCTTTTTAAAGCAGTGCATTACAGAATAAATCTTCTGCTTTCACTTCAACACACTGAGGCTGCTGTGAAAATGTAGGATCCGTATTTGAACTGTTTCACATTTACAAATAAATCATTTCTACAGTTTTTTTTTAATTCTTCATCACAGCTACAGGCTGCAATCAGTGTTTTGATAAGACTGAAATTGTATCATCTCATGAAAACCTAAAATATTTGGTTGGGGAGTGACTGTATATTGAGAAGCTGATGCATGTGCAACTGCATATATTCTAACTATATAACTTAATACATATAAAAGGTACAAAGTTAGTACAGAGCAGCAGGAATCATAACTGATATTTAATACACTGGCCTGTTTTGATTAAACATGCAGGTAGGTAATAGCTGTTTCTTACCTGCTGAACAAAAGACTTTTGTTCCTGAATGCTGTCAACTTCTGGTCCTGTTGTCTGTCGAGGTACCACCCGATCACAAAACCCATGGGCACCAACATGTTCACCCAGTGTTCACGCGCTAGTCCAACAAAGTTGACCATGGTTCCTACTGAAATAATAAAAACAGCCAAAATACAACATTAGTTTTACTCTCTGATCAAACATGTTTATATTAGCACAAATGTAGAGTGATTAAAGCTGTCACATATCCATTCCCACACTTATAACTGATGGATTCATTAGTTTGATGTGAAAACAGGACTTCAACAGATACAATATAATAATATAACGGCCTTACACTGTGATTTTGATTATCACAGCCCCTAAAAACTAAATGTTGAGGAAACTGAACACACTCACGAGACCAGGACACATTTTTTTACCCTACATTTGCTGAAATCTCTAAACCATATTTACTCGGTTGTTCTGTCAGCACCTAAATGAAAACACATTTATTTTAAAAAGGGATTTGATCTGGAGATATGATCAAATGTAATCATAATAAATGCAACATTATTTCTTTTGAGTTTAAAGACTGGATTTAACTCCTGGGTGAAGGATGTGGTTTTAAAATATTTATTCACTTTATATATTTTGATCAATTATATTGTGATAGTTGGATATTGCTTTACTACCCAGTACTACCCAGAGACAGTGGAGATATTCCTTAGCAAAAAGAAAAGGTGGCATCATGCTAGATTTATGTAATTAATGTATTATTACATAATAAAATGACAGGTTTTTAACTTAAGCCTAAAATCACTGGTCTGAATGCTGTGAACAGAATAACAAACACTTCACTGATACTATTCAACATCGCCTCAACTTGCAGCTTCTTAAATGAAAACACAGTAAATTCTGCTTCTGCCTCAACACATATTTACTGGGGTCGTTTCGCCATTTGCACAAAGTGAAGTTAAACTCTTGCTCACTTTTAAAAACACATGCTAACCGCTAACAGACTGTCACCACCCCCCACTAGCCTGGCTAGCTAGCTGGACAGCCATGTAGCATCCGGCTTTAAATGTCTGCTTTACGTTTAGAACCGTGTCTCATTTAGAATAGCTAGTTCGCCTTTAGTACAGTAAACACGTTAAAGCACAAGTAATCAAACACTAATGAAGTTTAAACGGGTTTTAAATGGTTGAACTTTACCTTGTTCTCACACCGAGCTGCGGCCTTTAGCTCTTCTATCAACAGAGGACACTGGACTGTACCAACTGCGCAACCAAGTCGTGGGGGCTTAATCAGGAAAGACACTGCAGACACAATTACTACCGCAATGTATTTTTAGCATCACATGAAAATAACTCAATAAATTATCTATTAGGTGTTTTTTAATTCATGTTTGCGTGATTAAATAAGGAGAATATAGTGCTTTGTTGTTAAACCGGTGTTAGTCGCATCTCTACATGTGGTACGCCCTTTTACCCTTTGACACTGACGCAGCGGCAACATGTCGGCGAGTGGAGAGTGTTTCCTGAAGCCGCGAGTCAAAAATGTCTTAAAGTCGGAATAACAGAGACGCCACTTTATTGTTTTTCTATTCCACCGACAGAGAATTAGTACCGTTTCACATTGAATGGTGTGTTGCACGTTCCTTTTGCTATTTAAGTCACTTATATCCCCACGCTAGCATGTAGCTAGCATGCTAAAGTCGCACCATTGTTGATTGTGTGTGGGCTAACGGCTACTAGCATCCAAATTAAATTCTAATTAATTCATTTAATCCTCTGAAACCTGTTGGTATATGATTTAAGTTCCACTTGAAAGCAGCTCCATTGTTTTAATTGAATGATCCGAGGGGGAGGTTTGTTGCTAATTGAGTGAAGAAGCACAGCATTCAACCCGAGATGTTCCTGTTTAGTTCCATGTGGTGATTTGTGTTTCATCTCGGTCTCATCCGCCTGTTGCTCCACTGAACTTTCAGCAGGACATCTGAAGAAGAATGACGTCCATCATCAAGCTGACCGCCGTGTCGGGGGTCCAGGAGGAGTCCGCCCTCTGTTACCTGCTGCAGGTGGATGAGTTCCGCTTCCTCCTGGACTGTGGCTGGGATGAGAACTTCTCCATGGACATCATCGATGCTATGAAACGGTGACTAGGATGCTCCATTCTGTCATTGGATTGAACCAAGTGGGATGATATAATAACAATATATGACACACTAGTCCTGTCTGGTCTCCTCGTTTTCTTAATCTAAGTAAAACCTCTGCAGAGTTTTATTTTATGTTAACAATAGGCCTCAGCAGTGTAAATTAATCAAATCAAGTGGATTGTTTAATAACCAGTTCATACAGAAATAACTATTACAGCAAGTAAAAGTGCATTTCCTCTTAGGGGGAACGATACATGTGCATATTACCTTATCATAAAACCAGTTTCAGTGTTCAAATGAGCACTTGATTGTTGGTGACTTGAAAATGTGTCTTGACTCAGTCAGTAGAATCCCTTTCATCCTCTCTCTTTCTATCTCTTGATCCTTCTGTATCTCTTGTCGTGCACTGTTGACACTTAAATGTCATATACATATATGCAAAGACTTCTCCTTGATCCACTGCAGTTTGGATAGTACGACGTGTTTATATTTTTACGTGCGGTCTCGGCAAAATCATCTGCAAAATAAATAAGTGTAAATATCCTTTCTCCTCCTCAGATATGTTCATCAGGTCGATGCTGTGCTCCTCTCCCACCCTGACCCCTTACACCTGGGAGCCCTGCCCTACGCTGTGGGCAAACTGGGTCTAAACTGTACAATTTATGCCACAATTCCTGTTTATAAGATGGGTCAGATGTTCATGTATGATCTTTATCAGGTAAGGAGAAGTAGTCAAAAATGCCGTGCATGTAGATCTCAGTTGCATTGCTACAATTGTGTTCTTAATAATTTCTCACTCTCTTTAGTCTCGAAACAACAGTGAAGATTTCAAGCTCTTCACTCTCGACGATGTGGACTGTGCTTTTGATAAAATTCAGCAGCTGAAATACTCTCAGATTGTCCACCTGAAAGGTGAGACAGCTGCAGATCTGTATAGGCCAGAAGTCGCCTGGGGTTATGTATCACAACCAGCAAATTATCTGACATCTTTCTTTTTTACTTGACAGGCAAAGGACATGGTCTCTCCATCACGCCGCTTTCGGCCGGTCACATGATAGGAGGCACCATTTGGAAAATTGTGAAAGACGAGGAGGAGGAGATTATTTACGCCGTGGACTTCAACCACAAGAGAGAGATGTAAGCACAGACACAAGATAAACATGTAAACAGGGATTCTTTTTTGGGCTGTTAATTAATTTCCTGTTTTCTGTTTCTAGCCACCTGAATGGCTGCACACTGGAGAGCATCAGTCGTCCTTCCTTACTTATTACAGACTCCTTCAATGCCACATATGTGCAGCCACGTCGTAAACAAAGAGATGAGCAGCTCCTTAGTAAGTATATTCCTGAAGACTATAATAGTTGTCCATTATGGTTGTGTATTCATTTATTTCGTTACTCATCATTTTATAACCCATTCCAGTCGTCATACGAATGAACCCTATTGTTTCAGAAAGAATATTGTCATTGAAAGTCTCATATTTCTGTCCTTTTAGACAGTTTTGTTTATAAATGTGCAGTAAATAACGTGATGTTTGTTTGCAGCTCTGTTAGACAGGAATGAAACTGCATCATATTTTACCTTAGATTACCCTTACATTTTTCTCTGCCATTCTTTTATTTTTGAAGAAATAGGTGAATAATGCGGGTTCTTATTTTTAAACATGTTCTTATGTGTTTTTTCCTCAAAGCTAATGTGATGGAGACCCTCCGAGGTGACGGTAATGTCCTGATTGCTGTGGATACAGCAGGGCGCGTGTTGGAGTTGGCTCAGCTCCTGGACCAGATCTGGAGGACAAAGGATGCTGGGCTGGGGGTTTACCCACTCGCTCTGCTAAACAATGTCAGCTATAACGTGGTGGAGTTTTCCAAGTCCCAGGTAACATTCACTGACCCCAATGGAGAGTATATTGTTAGAAGCTGTCTTGGTGCAGATACCAGCAGCTAATGATAACATTCTCATAATCTACTGCTTGTTCGTAGGTGGAGTGGATGAGTGACAAACTCATGAGGTGTTTTGAGGACAAGAGAAACAACCCCTTCCAGTTTCGTCACCTGACCTTGTGCCACAGTCTGGCAGACCTGGCCCGGGTGCCCAGCCCCAAGGTGGTGCTCTGCAGCCAGCCAGACCTCGAGTCAGGCTTTTCTCGAGAGCTCTTCATCCAGTGGTGCCAAGATGCCAAAAACTCCATCATCCTGACCTACCGCACTACACCTGGAACCCTGGCCCGTTACCTCATCGACAACCCTGGAGAGAAGATGCTGGATCTGGAGGTGAGACCAGTGGTCATGATGCTGATTTACTCCTCACATTCAGCCCCAGCTAAAGAAACAACAAAATATGTCATTCTTTGCTCTTCATTATGACAGGTGAGGAAAAGAGTGAAGCTCGAAGGCAAGGAGCTGGAAGAATTCCTGGAAAAGGACAAACAAAAGAAAGAAGCAGCTAAAAAACTTGAACAAGCAAAAGAGTAAGTCCCAGTACAGAGACGCTACATTCATTTTGGTGGTTTATGGGTTAATTGTTTTCTCGATGATGTGTTTTGCTGGTTGGTGTCACAAAACCCTTATTTCACGTAATTTTACAGTCTGATGAAAACTAAAACAGCTCATTATGTAAAAAGCCATCAGAAATGCTAATGGTGGTCTAGAGTCCAAGTCTAAAACGGGCTGTTTAAATGCAAATCTGTAAATGGAGGATGAGTCATGACATAATGAAGACAACGTTTATAAAAACTAAAGTCTAAAAAACGTTTCTCTGCCCTTGGAAAGATGTAACTCATATGTACTCGTTTTAATGTGTTTTTTGATGCTCCTGCAGGGTGGACGTGGACTCCAGCGATGAGAGTGACTTGGACGATGATCTGGACCAGCCTGCAGTAGTAAAAAACAAACACCATGACTTGATGATGAAGAGCGAGGGGAGCCGCAAAGGCAGTTTCTTCAAACAAGCCAAAAAATCGTATCCAATGTTCCCCACGCACGAGGAAAGGATCAAATGGGACGAGTATGGGGAAATCATCAGGTACTACAACACTGACGCATTTACACATGAGATTGTCCAAACCTGTTGTTAACAGTAAACTAATTCTGCGTTTTTCACAGGCTAGAGGAGTTTCTGGTTCCCGAACTGCAAGCCACAGAGGAGGAGAAAAACAAACTTGAATCTGGCATGACCAACGGTGATGAACCTATGGACCAGGATCTCTCTGTCGTTCCCACCAAATGCATCTCCAGTGTAGAAAACCTCGAAATTAAGTGAGTGTCCATCCAAAGCTGTTGACCGCTGGGAATCATATTAATGAGATCAGGGTCTGTGTAGGTTTTTAATTCACATAATACTGTGTAGTTGAATCTTCTGCCCTTACAGCTGGTCGGTGGCCAACAGTACAGTATTGTGTTGTAGTTGTTGGATGGCCGCCCGGTGTGAATTAGTGTAAATGTTTGAAAGTGAAGCTCAAGCCTCCTTTTCCACTGGTCATAAAACCCACTAACACCCACCAACACCTGGCTCTTCTCTGCTATGGGGGTGGATCCAATCAGCATTCACTCCTGGCTCATATGACTCTGCAGTAGACACTGTTATCTTTTGTGTAGTTTGTGTCAAATCTGCAGTATTTAAAAAACCATGTCTTTGTTCATTTACAGAGCGAGAATAACATACATAGACTACGAAGGTCGCTCTGACGGCGACTCCATCAAGAAGATTATTAATCAGATGAAGCCCAGGCAGCTCGCCATCGTTCACGGGCCACCAGAAGCCAGTCTGGACTTGGCTGAGTCTTGCAAGGCTTTCAGCAAGGACATCAAGGTCTACACACCCAAACTGCAGGAGACCATAGACGCCACCAGTGAGACACACATCTACCAGGTATGTACGCCTCAGTCAGGCCATGCTGCTCTATTGGAGTGAATTCAGTTGCCTCATTTAGATCGAGTAAACAAAGTGTTATTAATACTCTGATGCTGTGAAATAGTAACATTTGATGGATCCGTCTTTGTCAGGTCATTTTTTTGCATTTTTCACTTCCTCGGCAGTCGAGCCAAGAAGTTAAACTGCCGCAGGGTTGATTTATTTAGCTATTACTGTGTCAGAGGATAAAAGCAACCTTCCATGACAGGCCCGTGTCTTCATTCAATCTCGTCTTCTCATGATAAAGGTGCGGTTGAAGGACTCCTTGGTGAGCTCTCTGCAGTTCTGCAAAGCCAAGGACACGGAGCTGGCATGGATTGATGGCGTGCTGGACATGCGCGTGGTGAAGGTGGACACCGGCGTGATGCTCGAGGAGGGAGTGAAGGAGGATGTCGAGGAGGGCGACCTGGCCATGGACGTCGTCCCCGATCTCGGCATCGACATCAACGCCACAGCGGTGGCCGCACAGCGAGCCCTCAAGAGCCTGTTTGGAGAGGACGAGAAGGAGCTGTCTGAAGAGAGTGACGTGATTCCCATGTTAGAGCCGCTGCCTCCACCCGAGGTGAGGGAACGCAAACAGACTTTTTCACTGTCAGCATTTGTAGCTATGTGGCTGATTTCCAGTAAAAAAATTACCCAGTTAGAATTTCTCAAAATTGCCTCAACTCCTGCTTCCTCATAGAAAAATTCAGGATCTGTGAACGTGCATCTGATCTATAAATATTGTCAATTCTCAGGATCTGCGCTATGAAAGTTTCATGTTTTCGTATCACATTTTATGGCACAGTTGCATTTTGGATCAGGATGGGCTCACTAGTTGTGTGACGGATGGATAGATGACTCACTGACTTACATGCTCGCTTCCTTTATTGACCCCAAGGGAAATTTAGGATATTGCACTATGTGGTTGTACAAACACACCATAAACTCAGGATTAAATTACAAGTAGTAGCAGAAGAGACAATTAGCAGGGATAACAAAACAAAAAAAAGTTTGCTTAAACTAAAGAGTAAGACATATTTCGAGTCACTTTCTACCAACCAAACTGGAAGGCTGGAGCCAAACAGGCTGCTCTTTTGTACGTCGTACGTCAGAGGAACGTTTATTAATAAAGTTTGTTAAATTAGAGTATAAACAATAGAGAGAGAGTTTTGCTTTTGTCTTTCATTCAAGAAAACTTTCCTCAGCTCATTTTCCACAAAGTGAGTCACAGAGTAGAGTTTATCAAAGGACGAACTCGTTGACAGCGACTGTAACGTGATCCTGTGAAAGCAGTTCACAAAAAACCAAGAAAGAGTCTGACTCCTCTGTTCTCCCTCTAGATTGCTGGGCATCAGTCGGTGTTCATCAACGAGCCGCGCCTGTCTGACTTCAAGCAGGTCCTGCTGAGAGAGGGCATCCAGGCCGAGTTTGTGGGAGGAGTTCTGGTGTGCAACAACATGGTGGCCGTCCGCAGGGTGAGTGTCCTTCTCCCTGGCTCCCTGAGCGCACCATCCGTCTGCCACAGATACCAGTGCATTTAGAAAATAGTACGCTACTAACCCTGTATGGAATTGTTAATCGTTGTTGTTAGTCCTGGCTCGGGTTGAAACCCTTTGAAAAACAAATACATACAGAGAATGAATGTCATAGAACTTCTTTTATT
The DNA here is from genome assembly GCF_022539355.2 of Hippoglossus stenolepis. NCBI lineage: Eukaryota > Metazoa > Chordata > Actinopteri > Pleuronectiformes > Pleuronectidae > Hippoglossus > Hippoglossus stenolepis. Next base: position 14,577,822 of record NC_061502.1, read on the forward strand.
ATCTAGTTTTACAAAACTGAAAAACAACCCAAATAAATATATCTAGAAATATATCACAATTACTTCCTTTAAATAGCTTGAAAGTTAAGTCTTGCTTACAGTGCACGATCTCCGGGAAAAGAAAATTGCACTTTTATCTGGTATCGTTCATAGATTTGTGTACTTTCGGATGCAAGTCCTCACATTTTCGGCTGGATCGGTTCAGATGCTGGTATTGGGATAAGATCTGTAGAGGTTTCGACAGTAAATTTCAAGGTCTTTTAAAGGTCTCGTCAGTTCAGGCACCTCTAATGAGAGGAATCATTTATGTCATCAAACAGACGGAATGAATACATTTCTATTAGACATGAGCATTTATAGTTTCTGTTGACTGTGAGCCATCAGAAGTAGCACCGCACAGCTGAATGTTGTCCCCATAAGACCTACTAATACTGTTGTAAAGCGACGTGACACATTCAGTCTCCCTTTGTTTGATGAGGATTGTGCATCCAGAGCAATTGCAGAGAAACTCAGGCAGATACAGTTCGTTGTATTGAATGTATGTGAATGTGTTTTTGATGTAGACAACAAACCAAAATCAAGCTTCAATTCGTTTGAGATAAAAACTTGATTCACCATGATTCACAAAACGTCTTACAAAAACGATTTGCAACTATAATTAGTAGAGAATTACCAAATTTCCAATTTACTTACACAATGAAATAAAATGGAACATTAAACACAAAGAGAAACAAACACTGCCTCAGTCCAGATGCACACAAACGAATCCCAGGCAGAACGTAATGACGAAAGTAAAAGGAGAAGACGGAGTGAGCCAGGATACCAACAACAAAATGCATAATTGACAAGAACTAAAAATAGATGCAACCCAGAAAGTGAAATCAAAGAGAACCAAGTCGTTAAAGAAGAGTGTGTGTGTGTGTGTGTGTGTCTGTGTGTCTGTGTGTGTGTGTGTGTGTGTGTATAATCTGGATGGCTTTGGATTTGTTAGGCAGTTCTTTTTAAAGTCAGTAAGAAGGAATTGGGAACATGTCTTGATATTTAGTTTTAGAGGTCAGCCATGTGCTGCACAAGGCTTTTACAGCCACTTTTAAAGGTGAAACCATGTTGTGCAAAGTGTAAATGAATGTTCTCTGAGGACCGTCATGACCTTTGTGCTCTTTGTCCAGACGGAGGCCGGACGCATCGGGCTGGAAGGCTGCCTGTGTGACGACTACTACAAGATCCGGGAGCTGCTGTATCAGCAGTACGCCGTGGTATAGCAGCAGCAGCAGACTATTCCATGGCGATACAGAGACAATCCTTAATGAGAACTCTACCCAGAGGACAAGAGTGTACCACACTCCGGCTTCCTCTGCCCCCGTGGGCGGTTCCAGCTGTTTTACTGCAGACCTTCTTGTACATTTTCCATTTTATATATTTTTTTTCCAGGTTAGTAATGTTTTTTTTTTTTTGCTGTTAGTTTACTGCACAGATTTGGAGGCAGATTGTTTCTCTGTATGTTCACAGACTGAATCTCATGTACGTTCAACAGTAACGAGGAAAGGCTGCCGACTCATGTTCTGTCATTAAAAGCAGTCTTGATTTTTCTTTTTCAAATGTGCGTCGTTGTGAAAGGTTTGTCTCAGGGGTCCATTGTTTGGTTTGGGTATTGAAGTTTAAATACTTGCCTTCAAAATGTGGCTTTAACCAATTAGCAGTAGTTAAGAAATTAGGTCATAGTGAAGTCATGTGTTGTGATAGATTGCATAGTATTCAGAGGCCTCATTTAAGTAAGTAGGAAAAACAAAAAATTATGAACACCTCTGCATATTCTGTAATACAGTGCAATACCTTCCTTTAACTATGACCTCTGTTAAAAACTAATCATTTACACATTTCCAGCCATGTTACCAGAAACCGAACATTATAAAGGCTGAATTTATGATGATTAACAATGTTAACATATTCTTTGATACTATATTTCCAGATTAATCATAAAACTTGTTTTTTTAGACAAAGTTTGCAGCTATTTTCTCAAAGAACATTAGAGATACACCAGCTATTAATCATCGTTTTCCATTAAGTCAGAGAACTTGCAGGAGACGGATGAAAAAGAGAAATGCTGCAGCAGAGATATGCTGAGTTTTTTTGTCCCTTATATAGGTCAGGCTGAAAAAAGGAGGATCCTACACTGTCTAAAACGCAGCTCGATAGCATCCTCCATTACGTTAAGGTTCAACTTTCCCTTTCTGGACAATTCTTCCACAGCTCAGACTGCAGGATTTCTGTCTGGCAGAGTAATAATATTAAAACTCCTAAAGCTCCTGCAGAGTCACAGGAGACGTGTGCTCACATACATTAAAAAAATGTTGTCAGGATAGAACACTGCAGTTGTGTCATCTGGTTTTTAAACACCTCCCAAATAATAACACAAAATGTAAGATGCAACAAAACCAGTGCAATTTCAGTCTATATACATTTTTTTTGCAGAGGTCACCGTGACCTTAGTTCATCTTTGAATCAACTGATCAAAATTTGAAGAAACTCCTTAAAGTCTGTCTTGAGATCTCGTGTTTCTTTACCTTGGACCTTTGACCACCAACATCGTATCAGTTAATCTGGGAGTAACATTTGTGCCTGGATTCTCTCAAGGTGTTTTTTAAGATAAACTGTCCATGAAGCAAAAACGTTATCATGAGGTCACAGGGATCTTGACCTTTGACCACCAAATTCTAATCAGTCCATCCGTGCCTCCATATGAACATTTGCACGAAATTTAAGAAATCCCCTCAAGGCGTTCCTGAGATATCGTGTTCACGAGAATGGGACAGATATCATATCTAATCTAACAGGATTTTAAATCTGCCAAATAAAGACTAAAGACTAGAAATAAAAATACTCCACTCTAAAAATGCTGTAACAAAAAATAAAGTGTCAAAACAGGCCTCCCCATGACCAGTAAACTGATTTTCATGTGTAAAATTGGTGAAATACATTTGTAATATATTGATTAATGTAAAAAAGGGAGGAAAAATTGAATATTCCTAAAACAAAAGTATCAAAAAGTATAATCTTGACGCCCAAACACCAAACATTACGTAATACAACCCAGCCCTGTTTACACAAGGTGTGATGTGCTATCACCACACAAGCTGCACTGATACCAGCTCAACTAGTTCCTGCATTAACAGCAGATGGAGACATTTTGCAGCTCCAGCTCAGCGGCCTCTGAATAAACCACATGGAATCTGCCCGTGCAGCTGCACCATCTGCAACACGGGGCCGAGATGACATTGTCCCCGAAGTGATAACTGGGATTGAATGTAGCTCAGCCTGCTGTGTTGTGAGCTCGGATTACCATATCCTCTTTATGTTTCTAACTGCAGCGTTTGTGACATTGCAATAAAATAAATAAATGAAATAAAAAAATGGTTCAGCAGTTTTATTTTCTTATCTCTTTCCGGCACACATGGATAAACGGCCTCACCTCTGCAAGGCCCTGGTGAGGTGGAACTGCAGCATTAGAAAAGTTGGGTGATAAGAGGGAGCGTGGCCGTGGTGGCACCTCGACTCGGATGATTACGTTTGCAGTGTTGTGTTTGAATCCCTGTGTTAGATCTGGATACACCAAAACAAACCACCTCTCCATCACCTCCCCCCCCCAGCTCTCCAGCTCTCACACGTGCCCACAGTTGTGACGACACGCTCGGTGATGGAGTCTCCTCCTACACTGATAGCCTGTTAAGCAATCACAGCAGGGGGTACACACACACACACACATAAACACACGCAAGTAGGACAGTGAAAGTGAGCTGTGAAAGTGTGTGTTGTGTGTGTGTGTGTGTGTGAGGGGGTGATCATGCACATGGTTGGAGGAGTGAGACTTGAGCACGGATGGATGGCCGGATGACGTGCAGGCCTGTTTTTTACACAGTTGCATAACGTACAGTCTTGCACTTTAGAAACATTAAAATTTAAATGCTCTTTTTTAATCCGTCGCTCACACAGACAGACACTCAAAAAAAAAAAAAAAAAACTTTCATGTTCAGAAACACACCAGTGATGCCTTTATTTCTTTATTTTTTATTTTTTTCCACCCTGAACCACAGTGACCTGTGACAGACTGAGGCCGGGGCGAGCGACACAGAGCTGGAGTGGAGATGAGGAGGGGAGAGAGAGGAGCTCTTCTGTGCCATAGAGCATGCCAGCCCTGCCCAGTCACTGCTTTTCATTTTGATAATTGACCGGCAACGCCAGAAATGTCCATCAGCTAATCCTCTTAGCTTTCATAATGCTGACTCTGTCACAGAAGCCCCTGTTTTAATGTAACGAGCAGCTAAGCCCAGAGCACAGGGGGCAAAGTCGCCCTGGGGGCCACACGGGCCGCTCTGCCCCCTGGAGGCCAAGCGAGAGATCTGCTCTCCCGCTCAACAAGTGCTCCCGCCGACCTCGCCCCGTCAATCTGTCGCACCGCGTCAAGTCATAAATCGGTAACCTGGCTCCAGGGTGGCCGCCCGTCCGCCTTTCACACCGCACTCATCAGCGAGGAGCTGCACTCGGAAAGAGAGCATCTTGGTGGTGTGTGTCCATTCATCCGTGTGGATTGGAGGATGAATGAATTTAATCCCTTCTGAATTCCCGGCCTCCTCGCTAAGCAGACCACTTAATGTAAATGACATCAGTGTAATAATGTGAAGAGGGGACGAATTTCTATGAAACATAGCATAAGGCACAAAAATCCCATGATATCTAAAAATGGAACTTGCTCGTGTCACCCGGCCCAAATGGACTTCACGCAGAAATGTGTGGAGCTTTATCACGGTTGTTTTCCAAGCACAAGAAAAACAAATTCAAAAGATTTTATGATATTTTCCACAAGAGATAACAGGAAGAAATATGGTTCAGGAAACTAGAAAAAGAAGCTTAAAGAAGAGTTTGATAGTTTGGGAAATAAAGATACAACTTCATTCACGTACGTAGTTTAGACTGATTACAGACAACAGAAATATCATCCTCCTATTTCTAATTCCAAGACCAAGGTATCACAAATTTGATATATATGACGCCACCTCCCTCTTAGTGAAAAAAGCTGCAGAATTGTAAACGAACCATTAGCAAAATGGCTGCTACGTCTAAATTAAAATCTTTAACACTGATAGAATTAATTCAGCTCATTCCTAGTAAAACCACAATTTTCCACTTTTGTATTCAGGATTAAGACACATTGTGCGAATTAATGAGTTTCAGTTGTGTCGCTACTCTTTTTCTGGAACTCTGGAGAGAGCCGAGCTAACTGTATCGTATGCTACATCTCTTTATGTCATAATAAATTAAGCTCCTTGCTCTGTGGTCAGCACACAGATATCGGAGTGGTATTGATCTCTTACACTAACTCTCGGCCAGCAAGTGAAAACCGCATTTCCTGAGATTTTGTAAAAATCTGTTTATTGAGGAAGTAAGTTGAAACGTTTCCTTCCCGTTTTCATTCATTTTCTACACTTCCTATTTCTCTACAAGGGCCTCGGTTGCTTTTTCCCTCCATCGCTTCCCTTATTCCTCCATCAATATATAATCCCAGTGAGCCAGCATCTTCCTGTGGTTATGGTCCTCGAGTAAAGGAACCTATAAGCTCACCCACTCCTTTGAAATACACACAGTGAGGCTGCATTGAGCATGAATTCTGAATTACACCACTACAGAGGAGATCTTCTTATGCAACCTGCTCTTCACACCCTGTCCACAAAGCAGGACTGCTCACGAGCACAAAACCACAAAGGCCCTCGCTGTCGTATTATCCGTTGTCCACAGTGCTGCAGCTGCCATGTTGCCTTTTTGAGGAAACAATGCCTTTTGTTGGTCGCATTCACGGCTGGGACTTATCCTCGCTGGCTCTCAGGCGCAGACATGTGGATGACTTAGCGATCATGTGTATGAGACTGGATATTTAGGGCAGATCACATGAGAATGTTTTGCTTGGCTCCAGTACAAACGGTGCATTCTTCTCCATCTGGACCAAAACAGTCTTGTGCGGGTGGTTGTCTGTAACTGAAGGTGATGCGGGCAATGCGCTCAGGAAACATGCTCCTGGGGCGAGTGCAGTATTCGCCTCTTAGAGAACTGCATCCCGGCTGACCTGCGCTTGCAGCCAGTCAGCAGAATCCAACCTGGCCGGCCTGCTCTTTCCGCTCAGCACATCAGAGGGAAGAGGCTTCATCTGACGTGACACGGCTGACACCACCTTGAGAGCTGCGAGGAGACCCTGCCGATGATTAATTTTAGCTCGGGAAACACGATGAGGATTAGCTCCCTGTGTTTACCCCTGCAGACGTCTCTCCTAAACTCAGAATGACTCCATGACACAGGGTCGTGTAATGCGGCTGAATCATTGGCGGGGAGTGATGTTGATGTGAAAATGAGTAGGTGCCAGACCGAGGACTCGGTGACGCCGCACTACAACCATTTATCTTGGTGCAGTTCAGTTGAGATGCGCTCTGAGTCGGGGCCTGCAGACCTCGGTCAGACTGCAAGTCCAAATTATTCTGCTTGCTTTAACTTGTGGCACAACATAATGAGGTTTTTCTGCATCAGACCGTTCACTGGAAACAAGAATACATTTTCTTGTAAATAGTCCAATGCTTTCTGGGATTTGCAGAGTACCTGACACGTTGGAGTTTCACTGTAATGGAGTATTTTTACACTGTTGTAATGGTCGTAGATGATATAGACCTCTGGCAAGGAGGACATGTTATCACTCTGGTCTGATGGTTAGTTTGATTGTGAACGGGATTCGGCAAAAACTACAGAATATATTTTTTATGAAAATTGGTAAAAGGATGCAGCATGAGGCAAGAAAGGACCCATTGAATTTAGACGCAGATCCTGACCTACATTTTTAAGTAATGCTCAGTCACCAATATTTAATGTTACAGAGTAGAAGGTTAGATTTGAGACAGAGTTTTCAGGTCTCTGACACATTGAAGTTTCTTCAGTCTTTATCAGCAAATGAATGTGAACAAGGTTTCACCCGAGGCCAGAAACCCTTAGTGCCTTCAAGCAAAACTTAGCTGTTGGCCCTCAATCACGTTTTCCCATTCTGTGCATTGCATAAATATTTCTAAATGATCATCTGTCTGTGGTAATCTGATTAAAATAACTAAAATTTAACTATTGAACTCTGGGCCTGTCTTCAAAACAGGGCCTCAAGATTATGTGATGTAATGTTAGGGGTCGCCATCATTACACTTTGTGTAGAGATGCACACATTATCACCAAATACATTTTTAATCAAACAACCACATCCTGGATCCTTCAGACACCCTGAGTCTCTGGTGCTCGAGGGCAGTCGACCACTTGACCTGGTTGATTAGCGACCGCTTGGTTCTGACCCCTGTTCATTGATGAAGACCACGAGATGCACATTAAGACATCCAGATGAAGCCTGTGACCTTTGAGTTAAGTTTACCTCATCACACGTGCTCATACAGCAGCTCTGAGAGGAGCGTGATTAAACGTTGTATCATTTGAATTATTCAGAGACCTGGAAGACTGAAGTGCATTTAGTTCATGAAGACTAGTGAACTTAGTTGCCCTTTAGGGATCGGCTTCTTCAGATGTGACTGGTTGTTCTCAACTGACTTCGGTCTTTAAGGGGGAACTCAAGCAACTAAACATTTTATTCTCTCTAAGCTAGAGACTCACAAGAAACAGATTTAGATTAGAAAGATCAGCACTGTAGCAAGATATTTTGACTTTTATTTTCTAGTCTTGTAAAGTTGTTTATTAAGTATAAATGCCATGAAAATATAGAAAATTATTATAGAAAATAACAATCATAAAATATATGTTGTAATCATATAGAAAATCTATAGTTTCCTGTTATATAAATTTAGGCATTACAACTTTTATTTATGGTTAATATTTCTAATTAATTTACTGTATTGTTTTACTTTTTTTTAAGTGTAAATGCCATAAAAATACAGTAAAATAAAAGTTAGGGCAATCCATTAATTAATATAACGGGAAATTATAGATTTTCTTGAATTGCTTGAATCATTTATAAAATCTTCATAGAATAACTAAAATAAAAGCAATCAGACTCTTTACAATCTTCTTACAGTTTTTTACAGTGCAGTTTCAAGTAAGATGAATCAAATTTTCTGGGTGAGTTGCTCAGACTCAGACAAAAAGCTCTTTTCCACACTTCTTTGGTGCAGTGCTCTTTAAAAAATTTCTGATAAGTTTTCCAGGAGAAAATCATGCTGCTGTCCTCGTGCCTGCTTATGAATAATAAGCTTATGACATTAACAACTCCTACTCACCCTCCCACCACACAGTGCCTATAACTTTTGTGTCCAGCACGGAGGTGTTCAGGGTGATGAAATCGCGCAGCAGGGAAATCTACTGGCTCATTGACTCTGCTGCCCCCCCCCCCCACCTTCAGCTCCAAGTGAATGAAGACCTCACCCTCGCTTGTCCTCTGTTTCTCAGGTGTACTGCTGCTGTATTAATATAAACTCTGCAGCTCTGATGCTATCGTATGAATTGGCTTCATATTTCTGCTGGCACAACCTCTGTGGTCCGTCTGAATGGGACTCTCCACTGTTCTTTCGCGAGGAGCAAAGGTTGCTCTTCGCCCGCCTGCTCTTTTCTCTACTGCTCTGCAGACAAAAGAATAATGAAGTTATTTATGTGCAGCTCATTACCAAAAGGCAAAGACTCTCAGATATAACCTTTTTCCCCGAGCGACTGCCTGTCGCTTGACAGGAGAGCGCCGCGAACTGTGAAAACTGTCATCCAATTTCACGCGGTCCTGATGCTCAAGCACAAAAATGAATTAAATGTCGCCAAAAAAGTTTGGGATTGATGTCTTGGGCCCAAGGGAGGAGGGAGATGTTCTGATAGGTAGACGGCAGTTTGTACGAAGGAGGAAAGAAAAGGGAGAAAATGAGGAGGTGTAGTTATGGGAGTTTGTCACCAGAATAATGAAAACGCAGTGAAAGATAATAACAAGTGACGTGTTGAGATATTTAATCAGCAGCATTGAAGAGATATTTTCTCTAGAGCAGCACAAGCATATATAAATGCAACAACACAAATCACAGCACCAATTTGTCCGTCCATTATCTACAGGCCAACCACTTGTCCTTTGAGGGTCGAGAGGTGGCCCAGCTTATCACAGGGCCAACACAGGCAAACAACCATTAACAACAATTTTCCATTTAACCTAATCCCAACCTGCACGTCTTTAGACTGTGGGAGGAAAGACCTCGGCCAGGGCTAATTGACTTTACTATGCACATTACAAGTGTGTACATATACAGTACATCAATGAACAAGTTTTGCCTCCTGAGTCTATTCTAGACCTCGGAGGCCACGTTTTGTAAAATAAATTGATTCATTGATCAATAAGTTGACAGACAATTAACCATTGAGCATCATTAATTATGATTTCAAGCATAATACAAGCAAAAAACTAACAATATTCTCTATTTCCAGCCTAACAGACATAAGATTGGATGTTTTTATTCATTATGTATACACAACACTTTTTGGAGGTTTATTTGAAAATGTTACCTGTGGTGCTGGGAAATTAGCGGGCTCTCTATTCACTGATGTTTTACAGACAAAGTGATTAAATTGCTTGTGAAGTGAATAATCAGCAGATTGATCAATAATGAAAAAGGTTGCCACGGTTGCAGCTCTGATTGTATGCCACTCCGGTATGTGTTATGTAATGTGTGTTTTTTTTTTTTAGATGAAGAAACAAGCCGCCATAAAACACACGTAATTGATCAATTTGCTGTTTTCTGGAGCATATAAACCTGAGTCTCGTATAAAGAGAAGCGTATGATTCCTGGCGTTTTTTGCTCGGATGCTGACTCTGAGGTTGACTGAGTTGCCTCGTGTTGTCGACAGCTGCACGGGTGAGTTTTTCATGTCGCGGGAGATGAAGAGAGCAGAGCAGGAGATGACTGCTGCCTCCAGAAAACACAGATTAGACTCTCCTCTGCCCTGTTTACTCTTCACACCTGAGCAGACATACAAATAAACCTGCGGTGCTGCCCTAGAATGCTCAAAACTCATGATGAATATTTTATTTTCCCCGTATGACTGAGGAGCTTTTGCAAGAAGTGAAATCAGCAGGTCTCCAGAGACATCTCCTGTGTGTGTGTGCACGCACAACCCAACGCGCACTGTGCTGTTAGGTACAGACGTTGTCTAAAGTGGGCTCGGCGATAGTTGGCAGGTTGAGGGGAAAAAAGGTTCAGAGATGGAGGTATTTATCCCTCCATCTGTTTACCTGCTTCAGATAAGTTGAACATTAGTTACGATGCCAGCAGAGCGTTAATGGAAGGTGTCACGCTTCTTTCTCTGGCTCAGTGTCACCTGGTCACCTGGACACATCACGAAACACGACTCAGCAGAATCATGCCCCCTCACACATGCGATACGCCAACACAGTGTAGCCATGGCACTATTAAATACTGGATCAATTCACAGGTGTAAGTTATCTGTCGTCAAGGGATGTCACCTGAGTCAGTGCCACTTGGGTCTGAAGACTAGAAGTTGGAAAATGAAAAAGAAATCAGGAGTTGTGGAGTTAGAATAAAGTACGTTTAAGGCTCCGGCTTCTGGAGGGTTGCTTCAGCCACTATGGATGAAGGACACTATAGTTGTGTCTTAATTCAAGGGCGGCATCCTTCGGGGGTTGCATTTGAAGGCTGTGTCACAACATTGCTTCACACTGGGGTAATTTCCCTATTTCAAATGCAGCAGACAAATGTATCCTTCCATTTCCTGAGCAAGCTTGTGACGCTAACGGGAAATCCTCTGTCGACCAGAGCTTCTCGTGTCGGTTTCAGACAACAAAATCAAACAACAAAATCAAACAACAGATCAGATGTGTCCTTTAATGTGATGAATGTTCATTAATATCTCAAGATTCTTGGAACACATCTTTTTAGTGCTGCCCACACGAGAATACAGAATTGGACATTTTTGGGGCAATATCAATCCTTCATGTCACATTTTTATTATTGCTGTGGTTGTGTGTTATCACAGCAACTAGAAGTAGCAGATGATCATTGACTGTCTGATGACATAGTGCTGTTAATCAGCCTAATTCTGTGCAAAACCACCACATGCAAACAGCATTAAGAAAATACATCTGCACTGCACAGTCAGTGTCTGAATCAGGAGCTGACGTTGTGAATTTCACAATGAAAAACAAATATCAACACAATCAGAAAAACATTGTGTAAGCGGAGAGCTCGATCTTAATCACACTATTGAACCAGCGAACAAACCCCATGAATCATCGCGGCAATAATGGAGTTGGAAGTGAGCAGCGCTGTGTCAAATGGCAATTGTTGTGTAACACTCACATTTGCTCATTAGTGATCTGCAGAGCGAGGACGTGACACATACTTGGCATTTGTCTCAAACAACACATTTACATTACACTGGCTGCTCCTTTTGAGATCTGCCCACGTTAAAACACTCCTGCAGAAGCCAGCCGCTCGCCGTCTCCCCGCGGCTGAAAGCAGAGTTCACACACATTATCTCTGCTGCAGATTAGCAGCCATTCACCGGCTCCTGCAGAAGGCAAAGACGACCGTGTGTATGTTTGACCTAGCTAGGGAGTGTAAAGCAGCGGCTAAATCTCTGTAAGCAGGCGCTGGCACCACTCCCCGATTGCCTGCCTGCTGGGTGGGCAGGGGCCCGGAGGGGACTAATGCCCTGGCATGGGCACGGGTCACACATGTTGATGTTCGTGTGTGTGTGTGTGTGTGTGTGTGTGTGTGTGTGTGTGTGTGTGTGTGTGTGTGTGTGTGTGTGTGTGTGTGTGTGTGTGCACGCAGGAGACCCAAGCTGCAGGATAAACACAAGACCTGGCGACAGATTCAGAAAGCCCGGACTAATAACCTGTGACGCCCTCCACACTTAACCAGCGACCCTCACACAGCGTCTCCAGGCCTCTCGGAGTAGATGGGGTCAATCTTTTTGGAGGTCTGCCTCACACTGTACCGACAGAGACGGTCCTGATCTTATGTAACCTTGGTCTGCAGGAGATTGCGCTGGAGTGGGAGGCCTTTGACCCCTGCATGCTGCTCAGTTTTTGCCTATGTGGGCAGCGGCGGTCAAAAGTGGACATGCTGTTTCAGCCTCGTCAGCCTGTTCCCGTAGATGTCGACGAGGTTGTGGCAGAGATCCTGTGCTGTTGTCTTAGCTGAGGTGACACGCAGCCGGCCTGGAGCCAGCGAGAGCCGGCTCTGATCTGTGGCCTCTCATGTCCCCCAACACGTGTGTGTGTGTGTGTGTGTGTGTGTGTGTGTGTGTGTGTGTGTGTGTGTGTGTGTGTGTGCTGATTTTAATTTCAAGACTAAATCGCACTCAAGCTCTAAAGGGAAAAGTTTGACTCTTTTGGAAAAATTGTTCATTCACTTCGTTAGACAGTCGAGGGAGAAGGCTGATGGATGTGCTTTGCAATGTGAATATGAAGCTACAGCTGGTAGCTTAGCTTAGCTTATCTTTAGCTTAGCTTAGCACAAAGACCAGGATCAGGCCTGGCTCTGCCCCAAGCTAACGGCTACAAGAAACACAACTCCAGCTCATCCCTTGATCTGGGAACTGGGCTTTGACACAATGTTGCCGTTTTGTCTGATATGACGTTGTTTTCTTCTTTACAGTTGTGCTTTCGTATTTGTTATCTTTTGTGATTTGTTTTTAGCATTTCTATATTCAGGGCCCGAGCACCGACGGTGGGAGGCCCTATTGTATTTCGAAGGATTTGTATTTCCCTTTTGGGGCTTTTTCAGGGCCTAGACCTGCTCAAATTCTCACCAAAGTTTGCAGGAAATTCAAGAGCCTAAAAAGTATTTGAATTCTGGAGTAATTTGAAATGGGCGTCGCAAAATGGCTCAACAGCACCATCTAAGGAAAAGCCCCTCAGTTAGCTTTCACCGATCTTCACAAAAATTGGGCCACCTGTGTATCATGACCAGACGCACAAAAAAGTCTAGAGGTGCATTGTGAAAAACACAACAGGAAGCACGCCATTTTGGATTTAGTGGCCATTTTCCACATTTTCCACATTTTTACTTTGACGAACTTGTCCCAGGGCTTTCATCAGATCAACTTCATATTGATATGAATGTCATCTCAACAAGATGGAGATATAAACTACCTCGAATTTCGCGTTTTCGTCACACGGTGTGACCGTGGCGTGGCGTCAAAGTTTGATTACACGCCATCAAAACACGAGGTTGTGTATCTCGGACATACATGGTCCAATTGAGTCCAAACTAGACATGTAAGACAAGATTCCCGGCCTGATGTCATCTACACAGAAATTACTTAAATTCACAGCGCCCCCTGGTGGCAACAGGAAATGTCTTGTTTTTGGAACGTCTTACACTTGGAAGTATTCCTCCTCATCCACTGACCGCAACCATGTCAAACGGTGTCAAATGGGTCTCAAGACATTGATAATACAGGCATATGTTTACTGTGAGTATTCGTCAAAGGCCATATTAGTGGCGGGGCGTCAAAGTTCATCAACTCGCCGTGAAACACGAAATTGCTGCTCTAATGGTTGTAGTTGTATTGCGAAGTCACTAAACTGAGGTAAGATGTAGTTGCTACTCGCCACGGTCACATAAAGTACTGCTAGCCTAGCTAACCTAGACAGTTGTGTTCATTTTTAGTCAGCTAACGTAAACTCGGAAATACGGGTGCACTGAAGATTTGTATTTTGTGAAAATAAGCCTGGTTGACCAGCATGTCTGACGTGGACGAAGACACAGTCATGCGGAAAATGTATCAGCTGTTGGTCATTCATTATGGTCTTTTCCTCAATTTCGTGTGGTCTTCACTTGATGGCGTGGACCATAATGCGTGATTAATGGGCTATTCAACATTGCGTGAGGGACACAGGAAGTGAAGCACGCAACACAGAGCAGAGTTCGAATGGGCTCGGGCCCAGTTGCCATTGTGTCCTTATTTGCCAATGCATCTTCTTATTTGTTGTTGTGTTGTTGTTTTTATGTGTTGTCTTTCGTGATTCGTTATCTTTTGTAATTTGTTAGTTTCTTGTTGGCTGTTGTGTTTTGTGATATTTTGTGTTCAGGTGTTCCATTTGCTTATCTGCGGTTGGTTATATTTTTTCTTATCTTTTGTGATTTGTCGTTTTCTCCTTTGTGTATATGTTTTGCACTTGCGGGGCAACCGCACAGACGGTGTTCGCCTCTTTGCACTAATCCATCTTTTCAAAATAAAGTGGCCATTTGTTTGTTTTGGGATTTTACTCCGCAGGGTCCGGAGTCATCGACGAGGAGCCGGTGGAGACACAGACGAGAGGGAGGACGGTGGGGTTATTTAAGAGCTGTTTGCACATGCATGAGCTCGGGCAAGTTCAAGGAGGCCGGGGTCTCTGTGGAGGGAACGCGGGGCAGAGAGGAGGAAGAGGAGGAGGAGGATGAGAAGGAGGGCAGCTGGAGGCGCAGGGAGCTGACTGTTCGGACTCTCTCTCTCTGTGTGTCTCTCTATCATCAGCACGGCTCCTCTGCACCGAGGAGGGACTCGTGTGGAGGGGGAGGCGCCCGAGCGAGTGGGCACGACTCTCTGTCCGCATCCAACAATTAACCTTGATGAGCACGGATTGGTTTCACTCAACAGGCGCAGGTGCGTGGAGTCCACGGCGCGGCGCAGCTGAGCGGTTCCACGCTGATCACCGGACACTGACGCATCTCACGCAATAAAAAAAAAAAAAAAAACTCCACGGATAGGAGGGAGGATATCACAGCAGAGATATATATATTTTTTAATTCTCTCTCGCTTCTTTCTTCACGGGACAGGATGCACGCTGCAGCGGGAGCTCCTCCGCCGCTCGCAAGATCCGAATCCGGGAGCGTCGGAATTTGACCGCTCCGTGTCATTGCCCGGTTCGCCCGGTCCCAGCAGCAGCAAGGACAGGCTCGAGCTCCGGGAGACCTCACAGGAGGACGCTGGGGGAAAGAAACTGTCCTGGACGGCGTGAAATGAGGAGCACATCCCGGCTCTGAGGCGACAGGGGCGGCTGCTTCATCGGCTCTCAAGGACGCACGGAGGGGGGAAAAAGGGGGGAAAGAAGCGAAGGGGAGGAGGAGGAGGAGGAAGGAGGAAGAAGAAGGGGGGAAACGGGAAAGAAGTGCCCGCCGGCCCGAACTGCGAAGCATGGAGCGGGACGACACCGACACCGTGAGCTCGTCCAAAAAGACAATGATGGCGAGGATCTTTAAAGTTCGCAAGCGGAGGGAGATGCTCTTCGTGCAGGTGTGCTTCATCTGCAGTGTCCTCTTCGTGGCGTGGAGCATGTCGGCGCTGCTGACCAAGACAGGTGAGTGCGCGAGGGGGAGACTGCGGTGGAGTCATGCACACACATGCTCGGGGGAATCGAACGGAGCTACACCTGCCCTCCATCAGTACGACCCAGTGGTGTCAAGGACACGCCAGGAAGACATTGCATCCGTGCGCATTTTGGAGCAGGAGACGTCTCCGACTTGTCCAAAATGCGCATGTGACGCCTTTGGTAGTGATTTTTGCCCCATTTAGGACGCGTGTGTAGTTCGCGTTAGATTATCACAGGATGCGTTAACCCCGCTGCTTCGTCGCTCAGCAGAAAAAAGTCAAATTCACATGTTTTCAGCTCGCAGGGGTTTATATTTTATTTGGAGAATAAACGCGCCTGTTTGTCAGTGTGTATATGCCGCAGTGTGCGCGCTGTGGCAGCGGCACGTTTTTTAATTTGAGAGGCAGGCTCATGGTCACGGCGCTCACACGCACACCTCCTCCTGCTCCACATGCGCACACGCACCGATCCAAAAGTAACCGACCCCGCAACGAACCCAGGTTTTGGCTTGTTCACGCGTTTTTAATCCAAATGGTGGCGTTTTTCTCTCTGGTGCCAGGCGCAGAAATCCTCGGTCACACAACACTGGAGCTGTGGTTGTCATCGTGTCTGACTTCACACACACACACACACACACAGAGACAGTGGTTCACCTCGATCACACTCGTGCACCATCATCACGCTGCTGCCAGGCTCCGCAGGGTGATCGGAGAGGGGGATGCCGATTTTTACGCAGAGGCCATTTGGGCAAACGCGGGGAGGGTGGGATGCTTTCTGCTCGCTCCATGTTGCAATATTCATAGTTCGTGTCCGAGGTGTGCGCGGTGCAAACGATAGATCCGGCTGATCATGCGTGACGCGTGTGATGCCTCCATGCAAACACACACACACACACACACACACTACACAACAACATGCCCTTCCATGCACACGTGTCAAAACTCTTACTTCAGGCCCGTGGACACACTGACACTCGGAGCATCCCACACAGCCTCCCACACGCTTATGTAATCCAACCACCAACCTTGACATTTTGCTGGTGAAGAATGATATCTGACACACCACTGGGATCAGGGGGCAACTACGAAACACACACACATACCCAGTTTTGCCAGTGCCAACATGAATTTATATAATTTTAATTCCAGCTGCATTTTTAAATCAGGATTTTTGTGTGTGTGTGTGTGTGTGTGTGTGTGTGTGTGTGTGTGTGTGTGTGTGTGTGTGTGTGTGTGTGTGTGTGTGTGTGTGTGTGTGTGTGTGTGTGTGTGTGTGTGTGTGTGTGTGTGTGTGTGTGAGAAAGAGCAAGTGCTTCTTCTAGCCCAAAGCCTCAGCCCCCCCAGACCCTGTGGTGGGATCCGTCCATCTGCAACCACTTAGGCCTGAAGGCTGGACACGCGGCTCTAAAACTCGCCACAGCTATTCGCCTGACTGTAGATCTCTAACGGATGTATCGGGAGTTTTATTAATTACATTAAAAACAACAAGAGGCTTAAAAGATTATTCTGGAATGATATCATACAGGCGAGTGCAAATCTCTTATCTCCAAAGGCAGGCTGTGGGAGCCAAAGTAAGTCCGTCTCTAATGGCTCGCCCTTTTTTTTTTTTTCATTTAATCAAGTTCGCCTGACCCACACAGTGATTGTCATGTGTGGGTATTTGACAGAAGGCATTTCTCGTGAATCTCAGGCCCAGCAGCAGCAGCATCAGCAGCAGCTCTGGTGGTGGTGGTGTTGGTGGTTTCAAGGTGACATGCATGAGAAGTGTTTGATGAAGGAGAAGCAGAAAATCCCCCCATGAACCCAAGAGACCACAAAGCCCAACCATAGCGTGTGAATTGCTGCAGCCTTCTCATCTTCCAGCCATCACAACACGGAGCGAACATGTCACAGTCACAAACCTGTGCCGCGTGTTTGCCTCTCATTTGATGGATGGCAGTGTAACGGGAGGTGGGGGCAGCGTTGATGTGCCGAATGGTCCAGATGGATGGGATTTGATGTACTACTCTTGGGTTACATCTCCATAAAGAGGGGTGGTGCCCAACATGCTGTCGTGCATGCCGATCGGGCTGCATGTGTGATGGAGCTCGGCATGGGAGACTGTAAAAACAGGTGTTTCTGAACGGCAGGGCAGGGCCCAGCTCTGACAGGTAGCTGCAGCGGGCTGGCGGGGATGGCCGAGGGGGTGGCGGCAGACTGCTGGTGATGATTCTGTCGACGGGAGGGTGAACACTCGTGTAAGGGCGCGTGTTCACAGCACGGGGAAGATTGATGGATGGCTGTCCTTGGTCCATCTCCTTGCTGAGCTGATTGAGCAGAGCTGCAGGGAGGACATTACGACTGTGCTGTCGTTGCCCGTTCTGTGTCCCTCTGCTGCTCAGTGCAGTCTGATGGAGGTGAAGTCACAGCCTTTATTTAAAATCCCATCAGAGCTCATTTGTTTCTTCTCCAAAATAGCCCAGCAGATGCGGTACCTCTTTTTAATATAACCCTATTTTCCCTGTAGTTTTTAAGATGTCAGCTCGGTCTCTCTCCTCTATATTAAAACCAAGTATATGTATATAAACCAAGCAATCTATAACATGCACATACTTCTGCCAAGGCCCAACTGTCTCCTTGTATTCAATCAAGCCAACTTGCACAAACTCATAGATGTCAATCACATAAACATGCCATTAATTATTCCAGAGGAAATTTGTGAAAAGTCAGAAAATGGGAAAGTGGGAAAGGAAAATCCTGGATCCACACCAAAATTCAATGGCTTCTCTCCTGACCCATATCTCATCCTATCCTTCCACCAAGATTCGTAGCAATCCGTCCAGCAGTTTGTGTGTAATACTGCTAACAAAACATGGCGGATGTAGTAACTTGAACTTGTACAGATTGCAAACAACTCACCAAATGAGCAAAGTCAAATGTTGCAATTACAGCCCATTGGCCTACAAAGAGGAGGTGACTTCTTTCAAGTACTGAAACATTGTCTAAATCGGTCTCCTCAATTTTGTTTGGAATGAATGAAATTCTAAATTTGATAGGGCAACTAATTATTAATTATAATATTATTCGTTTACAACCCATAAAATGTCAGACATTTAATATGCCTAAAGTGATTAGATTTACAAAGTTTCAAAACAGGAAAGCAGCAGAAAGTGAACTGGTCCATTTTGGCTATGTAAATAAATGAATCAACAAATCCACTGATTATTTAACCACTAGACTAATCGATTATTTTAGGATCCGATGAGATCTTGGCTCAAGGCGTCTTTTGAGATTTCCTGTCGTCTCAAAAACCAGAATTAATCCGTTTTACAGAACCATCGAGTTCCTTTGTGACGGCAGAACTCTGGTCATTGAACACAGTGAAATACGACCAGTGGTCAGTGAGTCAACATGGAGAAGAACAGACTGCAGCCCTGATTCCAGATCCAGCCTGCGTAGAAGTACTGACAGGATCACGTCGCCTTTGTTTTCCCTCTCAAATGCTTGGCAGAGGGAGCACAGTTACTGAACGTCCCCTGCATGCGCGCGCGCACACACACACACACTGTTGTCCTGCTTTGTCTCGGTGAAAATTGATTTCGTAGATCCTCGGTTTTAAACCCATACGATTTCCTTGTTGTGGTCAAGTGATTTTACACATGACTGGCTGGAGAAATTAAATTGAGCTAGATGAACTATTGTGCACAATTATCTATAACGCGGAAAATAATCCACAAACGACACCCTGAAGTTTGTGGTTGCATTTGTCATGGAGGCTGTGCTGACTTTTGTGCAGAGACCCTAACCCTCATCATCAGCTAACCCTTTTTTACCGAGATGTTTAATTTGTCTGTAAAGTCTCCAGTGGTGGACAGTAATAAATACACATTGGAGGTACTTGTACAAGTTTCTGAATCAACTCGTTAAAAAGCCTCTTTGATTAGCTGGAAAATGCATCATCACAAATCCAATGATCCAACAATATCAGATAGAACAGTAAAACATTTTACTGCACTACAAGAACTTTTACTCTTCATACTTAAACTACATTTTGCTGATGCATACGTTAATTTAAGGTTTTGACTGTCGTTACTTGTAGCGGAGGATCTGAATACCTCCTCCACCACTGAACGTCTCGTCATAATGGCGACTAAATGGCGTTCAATGACTAAATGCTTCGTCATGATACGCAAAATGTCCTTTTTAAAATCAGCGTGATGACCCGACAGTCGCCTTAGTTCCCTAAACAATTGATTTCTTGTCAAGCACAATACATTCCACCTATCCACGTCCTTCCCCCTAACATCAAAACGGACAGAGCTGTTATAGTGAGCGTTGCTAGAACAGAATTAAACAGAAGTGGCGAGACCAGAGGCGGCTGAGCTGGTTAGCGAGGAGGAACAGGTTGGAGCGATGACTGGAGGGTTTGGTCTTTTGGATGGGACGACTGTGGGAAGCAGCTGCAGTCGCCTTGTGTACAATCTGTTTGTCCAGCGCCTGCTGATCTCCAGGCTGTCCCAACTATGCTGGATTAAAACCCAAATTTAATGAAGTCATGTCTGTGCCTCTGAAAATACAATCAGGTCGAGTTTTATATCCACAATGAAATAAAGGACTACTTGTAATATCTACCTCC
Source organism: Hippoglossus stenolepis (assembly GCF_022539355.2). Taxonomy (NCBI): domain Eukaryota; kingdom Metazoa; phylum Chordata; class Actinopteri; order Pleuronectiformes; family Pleuronectidae; genus Hippoglossus; species Hippoglossus stenolepis. Next base: position 14,597,806 of record NC_061502.1, read on the forward strand.
GCCAAGGAGGTTGTGTTTTCGTCTGCGTTTGTTTGTTTGTTAGCAGGATTACACAAAAACTACTGTACGGATTATCATAAAACTATGTGGAAGGATGTGGTATGAGTCAGGGAAGAACCCATTAAATGTGCGGTTCCGGATCAGGAGTCGGATCCAGAGACTTTTTATCCCTTTATACATTTCGAGATGGGGCATTTTTTTTCAACTTTTTCATTTATTTCCCTGAGAGAAGTTCATGGACATTGAACAATGAGGCACATTTAGGGGAACACTGTGGCTTGATAGGATTTAAGGGGACTGTTGGGCCTTGGCGGAGGTGTGAGCTCTACTTACTGACCTTCGAGTTGTTTTGGTTTTCCAGTCTGCAGCCATCGTGTTTTTAAGTCTCCACTCCCATCAGCTTTGTTTCAAATTGCAGGAGGCAGCTGTTATGAGCAAAGCGCTCTGACAAACCTTCTGCAGACTGACCTCTTTAGCAACCAAATGGCAAACTGACACAGTTAGCGACTTGCTGGTAAACACAGCAGAGCATTTAGCTGCTAAGGGACCACATATTTACCCCGGCCTCTCAGCAGAGAGCAAAACGATGCTGGAAGAGCAGATGTGTAGGGGCTTTTTATTTATTAATTTATGAATCATTCAAGTCGTTTAGGAAACAAAATTCACACATTAATTCTTTTGAACTTCCCAAATTTGATTATTTTCTGGACGTCTCTTCTCATTCTCCCGAAAAGACGAAAGCGTCTAGATCGCCACCTGGTGGCTGACTGCAGTATAGCCTATAAACCCTGCCTCTCCCATGTTAATGGATGGGACATGAGCCACAGTCTAGGTCGAATACATTTTTCTAAAACATGAATTCTGCCATTTTAAGTAGCTCTTATCAAACTGGTATTTGTTCATGTGTTAGTTGTATCATTAAGTTTGGCTTTAATGTGTTATTCAATGCTTTAAAAAACATGGCAAAAGATGGTGGCGTCCATATCTGGGCAGCATCACATCGGGCCTTTAGTAAACTTTGTCTTTATTAGTGTGTTGCTGCCACAATCACACAAAATACTATTTTTACCTCATTAGATTCAGAATTACACAGGATCAATACTTCTCATGAAAACAAACGTGTATAATTTTGAATAAGTTGGACCAACAAGAAAAAATAAGGGGCCGATAAATTGATATTTCCCCTCAAACATCTCGTTACTTATCAGCTGATCACTGATCCTGTTACATGTGCAGTAAGATAATATCTCTCATTTGACTGGTTTAGTTTTTCCATATAATGAGATAATGAGCGTTTCAAGGAGCAAATGGTTCCTACATGTCAACCCATTGTCTAATAAATCTGCTTTATTGGCCAACTTTGTATTTATTTCCCTTGAAGTGTTGGTCGTCTCCTTTGTCTCCACCGTTCCTCGGTCATAGACTGAGCCAGAAGGGAGCTTGGCGAGACTGGGCGATCATACGCAGATATTCCCATGGTTCCAGGAGACACTCGGATCATGTGAATCTAGAAAGTTTTTCACAGCCACTGTGAAACCGACAACTAAGAGCCCGACAGAGGTGATCCGCTGATGAACAATTGGACAGAAACGCATCACAAATCAATCCTGGGTTTTCCCTATAGAGCAGCTCATAAGTGTGTGTATACAACAATACAGTTCAATCATCATGAAAAATGCTGCTCAGCTCATTGGCATGATTTTACCTAATAGGTTTGGGACCGCTGGGTTTTTTATGTCCTCATTACGGAAGCTTAAGAGCAGTTTAATGAAAAATGAAAGTTGTACACTGCACCTCCCACTCTGCCGTCCCAAAACATAATGACACAGCATCTGCATTTTGATGTTACTGCTGCTGCAGGATGAAAGTGTCATATAGACACAAACAAAAAACTTAGAGGGACTAAAGGAAAAGCAACTTCATTTGGATAAATGATTGTGATCATTGATCTTTCATGTCGTGAAACATATTCTGTAGTGATCAAAATACAATATCAGTCAGTAGAGCGCATATCTCCTCCAAGGCCCAACAGTCCCTTTTAAATTAAATCAAGCTGCCTCAAATGGCATAAACTCATAGGTATCAGTTCCATAGTTGTCTAAACCTTTAAAAATCAAGATCCATTCATTATTCCCTGGGAAATCAGTGTTAAAGTGATTCATTGATCTTCCTCTTTGTCCAGATCAGTACCAATCTGCTGACAACAATCAACCAACAAACCGTCAGGGGTGAAAACATAACCGCCTTGTCGGAGGGAAATGTGTAAAACTGGAGTTTCTATGTTTCCCTGCAGCAAAAAGGAGGATTTTAAGTCATTTGACCTCCAACACGTTGTGTGCCGTCGACTTGGCTGCAGGCGTAGATGCAGATTTTATGTGATAATCTGATAATCAAATCCGTTTTTCTGTGGCAGGTCACGGGATGCTCGTGGAAGGACAGCCAACCGCGGAATACTGGGGAAGACGACTAATGGCTTCGGTTCCAGACAATGAGACGGAGCCAAGGAACTGTTCAGAGCCAGGTACGTACAATTCATGTTTCTTATAACAGTGGTGTAATGTGAAGGGTCTTTTAGTGGGGATGAACCACTTTTAGTATGTTTTGGCCCATTGTTCTGTTTTTTTTTCCCAGCTCACAATTAAATGTACATGCTAATTTAACCATAAGTCCATTATGATGTGATAATGTCAATATTACACAAGGATGAAGTGGAGGAAGATGGGAAACTGGACAGACGACGTGATTCAAGAGATTCTGTTGATAAGAGCAGACGCTGGTGTCAAAAACGGGATTTCCTCAGCAGAATTTATACGTCATGTCCAGACCCCTGCATTCTCTACCAAGATGCCACTCCTCACCCGAATGTTCCTGTCGTCACGAACATGTCCGACTCAGACAAACTCCTGCTGCGTTTTCCATACGTGAAAGGCAAAGTCTGAAACATTTTTCCAGAGTTCATGTCTGAAAACAGCAGCTCGGAATCCAGTACTGTGTCGTAAATACTATCAGTTTGAAGATGGTAACGAGTTGTGGTTGTGTAGTTTGAGTTGATCTGCTGCTTGAACTCACCTCCTCTCCGAGTCTGTGTTTCACTGACTCAGTTTGGATCAGTCGCGCTGTACTAAGCTCTATTAAAAGAGTCGGGTATTGATTATTTCACTGCATCTTTGGCACATTTAAAGGAAGCAGCATTTTCTATAATTAGTTCCTCTGGACTGTGTGTTGACAGCTGCTGACATCTGCACTATAGAAAAACATTCATAGTCTGCATGTCGTGAAATTATTGTTTGAAACTGTAGTGATGACGAGAAATGACCCTGTTCTTGTTATTTCGTGTCTGTGCCTCAGTTTAAATCATTTTCTTTAACAAACACTGTTAGTGTTTTCACAGCTGAACGTCCAGAGCAAGGTTTGTGTTTTTCCGTTGGTGTGATTAGTTTAACAGCGTTTTTTGCTTTCATGGAGAATAATGATTTGATTCGTTGTGTTGCCGCTACACCATTGTCATGATGGCTTTTTTATTTTTATCATCGTAGCACATTACAGCTAAATATTTAATCGCCTCCTCCCCCGTGCATGTGCTACATCATCTTTACTTCTCCACCGGTTATTTTTATCTTCTACTGGTTGATTGATGATGAGCCACCTCCACTTCCTGTAATTGCTCTGAAAAGTTTAACAACACTAAAAAAAGTGTTTTCACGCTTCAAACTAAACCAAACCCTGGTTCCACCTCTTTTGATCAGACTTTGGTTCTTTGGTCCGAGGCACCTGTCACACATCAGATTGGAGCGTGAGCGATTTGTTGGTTGGTCGATAACAATAAACCTTTCACAGAAATCCGTAGCTGTGTTTGTCGATATGTGCCCATATGAAAACTTATTTTAAACAATGCAGAAAATGTGACATTTTCTACTCCCTAATATCTGTATCACACCAGCCACCAAGTTTCCATCACATGGGTCAGGCTGTAGAACAGTAGGTGTGGAAGCGACCTATGATTCCCTTTCTGTGATCCTGTGACACGGTGGAGAAACCACGGGTCTGAGTTTTAGTCCCATTTGGCCCTTTCATGATACACGTATGAACTTCTGGTTCTGTGATATCAACTGGTTGTAAAGGATTTTGGGGAAAAACCTGCTCGTTTGATTATTAAAAACATTGAAACATAGATGAAACAAAGATTTTTAACCTTGACAGTAGTTATTTAGCTGAATGAGATGGACATACAGAGACATTTTGGAAATCATTGGAAGGGTTAAATCTAATATTGCAGCATCGTGAGTGACCCACTGGGGCTGAGGACTGGAGGACAGTGAATCTGCTGTTTCACATATAAACAAGCCAAACAAACACTTTTTCAGCACTGTGAAGCATTTAAATGTGAACTTTCTGTATTTCAGAGTCACAGTGGGGTTCTATTGACACGAGCGCCAAATGACAAGATTATGTGCTGGAAGTTTTCCTCCTAATCCTCCAGGATTACCTCTTTCTTTTTCTTTTTTTTTTTTTTCTCCCCCCATTCAAATGTCTGCAGCAGCGGAGGCACCAGACTTCACATTCCAAACATTTCTCATGGGCTCTAGTCCTCCTTGCCCTTATCCCACCCACCGCTCGGCCTCATCAATGTGACCTGATCATATGACTCTTTGTTCTTGGGGCTTGGCCTCGTGAACAACCCTGTCCTACTGCAGGCACCTCAGCTGACAGGTTGTTCTGGTCAGTTCTGGGGGCATGGGCTTGTTCTGAATGTTTGGTAAGACTATTATACAGATGTATTTTGTTTTTTTTAGTTTTGCCTTTTACAATATATTTTTCTCGTTTCAGCAGTTTAAAGTAAATAAATTCTGTTGAGCGTTTTTTCTCAGTGGAAGTTGATGGTGTAGAAATGAATGTCTACTACAATGGAACTCAACGGTCCACTTATGAAACCACATCACTTGGTTTTATATCGATCTGCACTTAGTTGCACACACTCAAAATGAATCAGTCTCCTTAACGTGTGATTTATTTTTTCTTTTTGTTTGCGTAAAGATCCAGGACTAATTTTATGAGAAATCGATGTGATGTTACAGATAATGAAAAAATAAACTGGATACGCCCCTTATCCGAATCCGCAAGAAAATTTTAACGTGATCTTCCGAGAGCCAAGTTTTCTGTTTCATGTTGTGATCCTGGACAAAGATTCTTGTATCGCTCAGTTTCGCCGTCTGACTCTCAGATTGTAGCTGTCTTGGGTCACGCTGGCTTTCTACTCACCAAAAACTCTTGATGTGACTTATTTAACTGGCCTTGCACTGCTGCTGCCCTGGTGACTAATATGATCATAATGTTATCTAACACTCGGTGAAACTGCTTCCAGCCGTCGGACAAGTGGCGAGCTCTGAATGAACGCAATTAACTTGTTGTCAGGAGGAATTATCATTAATGAAAAGTGGAATGACTCAGACTGGATGTTCAAGTTGTTTTTGGAAAAAGTGTCATGCTCCCTGCCTGATTTCGTATTTCATAAGGAAGTGATCAGACATCTTGGTTCATGGTGAGGGAGCTAACATTTAAATAAATGGACCACAGACACTTCTAAACATAACAGAGATATTAGCTTTATATGAACTTCAGAGGGTCTGCCTTTATTCAGGACGACGTTGATACAGTTTGAAATTAATTATAGCGGTAAAAAAAATACAAGGTAAAATAGTTGATCATGGATTATTATCATCCAGTGGTTACCCATGGCCCCCCCCCCCATTTTTAGAGCGTGGTCCCTCAGTTGCAGGGCAGAACTTATTGATCGTGCGTAAAGATTTTGTTATGGTGTCACTCTAAACACTGTGTGGTAGCAGCGCTTGTGCTTCGATTTCCCGCGCTCCAGCTTCTGCTCTTCTCCTCGCACTCACGCTGCTTCTGTGCACACGGGAAACATCTGCAGAAAAGAATCTGAACGTGAAATCAATAAGTCCTACTCTCAAACCGATAGACGCCACTCTTGCATGAAGATGTGGGAAGAAAAACCCCATAGTTGCCAAAGTTGATTTCCAGACGGCTTCCAGAATGATATGTATCTTCTGAGCTCGGCAAAGACTGAGTGAGACACGTGTTTGTGCCACATGTCCGTGTGTTTGATTCCCTGTGCAGCTGTTTGTCCAGAGTTGATGATCCAGCACTGCACCAGTGACGGCGCTGCTCTATACCTCCTCCGGGGGTGGTGAAGCAGTAACTGTGGATGGACCCAGGCTGGTTCGGATGACAGTAACTACCGGAGGCTTTTTTTTGTTTTTTCTGCTGAGCGTGTGCAGCATCTGACGGCGCTCCGTTTTAATTAGGCTGCTGTTTGTGGGCTGCGTAGATTACGCTCGGCCAGCTTTGGTCTCTACGCCTTCTTTCCCTCATTATTATTTCTCTGATCGGCGGGGGAGCCCTTCTCCGAGTTCGTGGGGTACTAATGTTGTTCTACTGCGTCCTGAGACTTGTGCAGCTCAGGCGGCCATTCATCATAAGCACATCTTTTATTGGCCGTTCAGTATTAATTCCTGGAAAACAAAAGGTGCTGTCCAAACTGTTTGTTGTGCTCCTGCTGGGTAACAGTGCTTGTTGTGGGATGCAACCTCCTGAATACTTTCATCAGCCGTCACATGCAGACTTTGAGTCACACCACCCATGGTTCCATTTCCACGACAAATGGAATAGATGTGGTTTTTGTAACTTTTTCCCGAATATTTGACGAGCAGCAGTTACACTCATAATTCATTATGAGCGCTTCCTGGGGCGTGATCAGTCGTGTGTTTGCTGAGAACAACTCGTAGGTTTACACAGGGATGGAGAGTGTTGGATTATACTCTCTCTCTTATAGCCGATGTATCCCCTCCCATGTGGGACCCACCGATACAGATTGAAGAGCACAGGGAACCGGTGAGAGGGCAGAGCACCGTGGCTAATGTACTGTAGGAGGCATAATTTACCTTTTAATAAAGACGGTGCTAATGCTATGTACTGACAACTCCCACTCGAGTGGTATAATTGTCCTGGATGAAGTGGCTGGCCGTGCACAACAATGGCTTGATTTGTGCTATGAATTCATCTGATGTGATTTGATAATGGTGGTTTTTAGATATATAACTGTGGCTGTGGCACTAATCTGCTCATGGGTGGGGGGGTGCACATGTTGCATGTTAGGCAAGAGGAAGGATATAGGAGGAGCTGTTGTTGAACCAATCCTGCAGGTGCTGTACACTGAGTATAATTATTAATAGTATTTTTCCTAAATTAAGTGTAAATACCTTTTTTTTTTCAAATCTAGAATAGATTATAATATTTCGTAGATGAATAAAACAGGAAATTACACTAATTCTTCAATTGCTTAATCGTCTTTAATGATAAATTACATTGAATATTGCTGTATGCATTTGTTTTTGTACCCCAAAAATTTGACAGTAAGTGTTGGAGATATTTTGTAATTATAAATGTCAATACCACAAAGCAGGTACAGGACGACCCACCTAGAGATATATGAGCACTAACTAACATATTTAATTCATTCAACTGCATGTCATTGCTGAACGACTTTTTACTCTTGTCATTTTTTCACAGTGTAGTTTTTTTTAATGACGTCTGTGTGCGAGAGAAAAGGCAGGATTTGATAATGCTGAGTTATTTCTGGGACGGGGGGGGGTGGCATGGGCAAAAACAATTGGCGGGAGCACGAGGAGTAAAGCCGCCAGCGGGGAGCCATGCTGCAGGTTCGTCAACTCCAGGGAAACACCAGAAGGAGGCTTTTTAAAAGGGAATTACACAAGCAGGGGGATTATGCTGCTGCGCATAATGGAAACTGACCTCGCTTTGCTTCTCGCTTGCATGCCAACAGTGGAACAATGCGGCGAGGCGAGCGCAGGCACGAGCACCTGCACTTTCCACGCTGTGCAGATCAAACACGCCTGACCTCCTTTATGTAAACATTCCTCGTCATTCTGTCCATTTTGAGATTTGCTGCCTTTTTGCTGCTCATAAAGCAAGAAGTGCTTTTCATTAAATCTGAGGAGAGGGAGCACATCGTGATGGGTTTCAAATTGTGATGCCACAGTAGCCGCTCTGTTCTCTTTGTTATTGCAGATTCATACTTCCTCCCACCCCCCCGAGGGAGTTGCTCACCTATTTCTCCTGTGCACAGTTGAATGCATATGTTTGACAGTGGTGTCCCCTTAAGGTTATTGAACCAGGAGTCTTCTGGTCCACCGCAATGCACACACACGTCACATATGGGCTGATGGGAATTGATGCTTAAATGTATATGTGCGATAGGTACGCAAGTGTGTTCATGCAGGTGAAATCACATGTGTTTAAGTGCTTACACGGCCGTGAGAGAAGAGCTCTACATGTGACGTGTGAGCATGGGAAAGTATTGACCCAGCGACAAAGGGATAATCGTGCGTGTCGACCGAGCCGCTGCGCATTTCATGACTTGTTTCTGTGTGACCCCCTCAGACTTTCCCACAAGGCGACCTGCGACGTCGTCATCGTGTTTACAAGCAGGGCCGATGTCATGATGCCCGCTCATGTCTGCTGGAGCAAGTTAATTATCTAATAGGCTAATAATGACCCAAAGGAGCCGTTCTCCTCTCGAGAGTCTCTTCATTACTGTACTGAAGTGTCGCTCGTGTGGCGTTAATGGCCTGACTGGTGTGTGAGTGCAGGCCGTGACAGAAGGTAGCGCCAGGCGTCGAGCCAAAACATTTCACTCGCGTAGTTATATTTTGATGTGGCTGTTTTTAATCAAAGATGTCATTGTGATTTTCCGCATCAGAACGACTTTAAGATTCAGTAGACGACACCGTTTTAAGGAAATGTGGTGTTTGCAGGACTTCATCTGTAAGGGGGATTTGTGTGAGTGTTGTGTTAGAGAGCGGCCTCCTCTGTGCACTGTCCTGTCAGTCCTCGTCTGGGACAACAGACGGCACCCGATACTGAGCTCCATTATGTAACGGCACCATAATATCTGAAATATTATCAGATTATGGAATAATAATTGTGCAAATGTAAAGAATGGCTCGCATGCTCTGACTTTAATATGTCAATATATTCAGGTTATCTGAGGGGATTTCCGTATATTAACTAAGACTTAAAGCTGTGGAAAGTAGCCTGTGTAGAAAAGGAGTATGAGACATGAGATTTAAAAAAGATTTATTTATTCATTTTAAATCACACTTCTCGCAGCAGTGATGCAAAACGTAGAAAATACTTTTTACATGAGTTGAATGCAGGATCCGGCTGAAATATCTGTGCAAAAATTATACTGGTAGGGGGGGGTGAAAATTAGGTGTCACCTTTTTAATAACGGAAAAGATTCTTGCCAGAATGATTTAAGTAATTTAAACAAAGTGAAAGAACTAGGTCTTGGGCAGTTCTCGTATCCGAGATCATTTTGGGTTAATTTTTGTTCAATGGGGGGAAGTGGAGATGTGTCGGCCATCTTTATTTACATTCTAACATGTCATCGGCTAACTTTTAAATTACTACATTTTGTGAAATAATGTTTAATGTGTTCTATTCTCACTTAAAGAACTGAGGACTGTTAATTGAGATAAAGCGGACTATGATGGGCATTACTGAGCTTGACAAGACGACCCCACATGCAAATAGATGTGCTCCTTAATGGCCTACTGTGCACACTAAACCACCCATCCAATAATTCTTGTGCTGTACCTAACTGACCCCAGTGTAGCCCGTGATGGTGTTAAAAGTATTAATGTGGATTGTGGCAGCGCTGCGTCTCGTAAAATCCTCCCAACACTTCTTGTGAGGTCTCCGCGTGGCCTTGTAATTACTTCTGGAGTTGATAAGATGAGGAGCGGGGGGTTGGGGGGCGGATGAACAAAACATTTTTTGCCAGTAATTTCTTGCATAAGCGGCCCAGTCAGGTGTCCAAACAGAGAATCCAGGGTTTATTTATAGATTTGTGGCTTAGCTTCTGAAAAGGACTTTTTATTATTTATTTATTTTTAGTTCCTGCATGCCCTGCCAGTCCTGACGTCCTTTTGTTCGCTCCCTTCCTCCCTCGTTGGCTCCGAAACAGACAGCAGTCCTATACAAACAGGACAACAGCAGGATAAAGGTTTTAGTTGTATTTTCAGAAGTGTACGATCACAAAACCTTTGTTCAGCACGCGGCAGTTTATTCTGCAAGCGGTTAACTTGGCACAATTCCTTCAACACATTTACCTGAAGATGTCCTTTGGTTCAAGGTGCCCAATGTTTAGATGTCTGTATATCTCAGTGCTGTACTGCATGATAGGTTTTAAATGACATGGGGCGTTTTACTGAACAAAGGATTAACTAGAATGACACTCAGTAAAGTGCCCCCTTATGAAACCACATTTAAATTCACTACTCTGCACCACATTGCACACATCTGACTTTGCCCACAATTCATAATAACATATCCTCTGTATATGTCTATAATGTGTCTTCAGTTATTTTATTTGACTTCTGTAAAAATGGCATTTGACCCGACAGAGCTACATGTTATATATGATTCTATTTATGGGCCTCATTTGAGATGCCTCACTGAAACGCTCCGTCTGTCCCCCTGCTCCTGTGTGCACGTCCTGTCCCGTCCTTGTGTGTGAAATGGCTGTGGAAGCATGTGCATGTCCGGTTTGACCTCTAACGCTGAGGAGACACAGACGAACCCTGCAGACGCTGTCGAGTTGAGTGTTTACAGGGACTGGGAGGTGACCCCTGCTTGCCCGCCATCTCTCGGCTGTCTCAGTGCTGGCGCCCTTTAAACACCTTTTGTGAACACCTATTTTTAACGCCCGCGCAGCCGGAGCTGATTGTGCACAGTCGCATGGGGCTAAACGGTAACTAAAGAACATGGGTGGCTATGGCATTCAATAGTTGAATTGAAAGCACTACATGGCTGGAAAGCAGGAGGTGAACAGACGTAGAAAGGATATTTCCCGTTTAACAGTCAGCCATTGGAGCGAGAATGATATATACAGTTGTGGTGTTTGTGGACGAGGTATCAGTGGGAGTTTAGCTTTCTGTATTGGCATCAGTTTGTTTTCAGTCACCTCTGAGGGCACAGCTGACAAATCCTGTAATTGATTGTGCCTTTGCCTGAGGCCGCCGGCTCTCTGACACGTTTAATACAGCCCATAAACCCGTCAGAAATGAAATGAGCTAAAGCTGCCTGCCACAGTTGGTGTTTTCAATGTCATCCAGGTGTTCTGCAGCTTCTCATTACCCTTGTGTATTAAGGTCATAATCCACATTACTTGTCTGCTCAACTTTTTATTATTCGGTCCCGTAATGAAAACGGGTGCAATTGCTGTCGCGAAGCGCCGCAGCGATGCCTGTAAGATACCAAATCTCCTCCAAATCAAGGTCGGATTAATTTGTCTCCCACTGCCACAAATAGCATTGTAGTCGTGGCTCTTTGTTATGCGGCAGAGATAATGTGTTTGATGACATATGGAGATGCACCGCGTGCCACATTTCCATCCACGTGATGTAATTGAATGAAATCCAGGAGGCATGCACGTTGATTAAGTGGACCTGGACTTGCATCCTGTGGAGTATTTGATTTGCCTGTGCAGTGTTCCAAATGCTGCGCCGACTCAGTCGTGCGTGCACATCGTCGAGTATCATAAAAACAGGCATCGGTGAGGTCGGGACAGATGCAGTGAGAGGTCTCAGGTGAGCACTGTTCCACTTCATGGGTCCATATGTGACAAGGGCCCAAATCTTGTAAACAGCATTGTTTTTGCTGTTTTTCCAACTCGTTATGCATAAATGGAACAGAAAACAAGTGTTTTAAAATCTATTTGCGTTCTAGCAGCTGTGGAAAATGAACGTTGTAGATTTAGTAACCGATCTATTGATGGTGATGCTATGTTATGTTGTGAAGGAGTCAGCTGACGATCAACAGAGTTAAATTGCCATTGTACCGAGGCGCGATTCACACTCGGATGTATGACTGATTGAATCCTTGCCATGAAGTCAGCTTTTCTTTTTTTGTTCCATTGTTAATCTGATGGTATGTGGGGCAAAATACAGGGGAATGTCCTTTAAGAGAAAAACCATGCATCTCCATGTCGGATGAAATGAAGAGATTTGATTGGTCACATCGTGTTTGTCATTCTAAGAATTGGCATGTTTGTGTTTGTCTCTAGGGACTTGTGTCCATTCTGAACTGGTAATTCTTGGCCGGATTACAATGAGGTTTTGTACACATTCATGGTCCCCAGAGGAGGAAACCCAGTGACCTTGAGGATCCACATGTAGAGCCACAAGAAACCCAAAGTTTCTTATCAGTTTTGTTTTGAGTCTCGATTTGTTCATTAATATCCAAGTTGCTCAGGATGATTTTATAATCACTTCCCTTTTCCTCTATCTTCTGATCTTTCTCATCTTGCGCCTTCATCGGGTGAATTCGTCAAATACTTTGGGTTTGTGACCAAATGTCTGTAAAACCAAACACATTCCCAGTAGCCTCCAGCTTTAGCTAGTTTTTTGTGCTAATTGACACATGTTAGCATGCTAATACACTGAACTAACATGTTTGTCAGTGTGAGCATGTTAGCATGCTGATCTTGGCATTTAGCTCAAAGCTCTGCTATGCCTGACAACAGCCTCAAAGAGCTTAGCTGGCTGCTGTATAAGGCTAACTGTAGCTTAGATAGATGTGGCTTATGTAAGCAACATACCGGTAATGTTGCCGGCTTGTTACAAAGCAAGACGAGATGAGAGCCCGCAGCCCGGGCCCAACGGGGACAGGTCGGCCGGCCAGAGGCTGTTCCCCACAGGGGCCGGGGGGGGGAGGCCAGCTTTGCTCCCCAGCCAGGTGCACTGCGGTGTGGCCGTGCTCCCAGAGATCTGAGCCGTCTGGTGGTACCACTATCACACTGTGTTCCAGCTGGAGCTCTGGATGATGGATGACGAGTCCTCGGCATGGGACGTTTTTCTGCCCCCTGCTTTAATTCTGTATGACTTCAGGCCCCTAATATAGCTCAAGATTTTTACAACAGGTTTTTTTTAGTTTTTTTTTTAGATGCTTGATTCTCTCTTTTCCATGAATAGATATGAAGTCATTGGTTGTTAGTGGGTGTGACATACCGCAACGAGAATATGGATTTGAAGTGAATATTTTAAACCATTTCAGTCCTTTTGATAATTCAAAGCCTTTTGATGTCTGCGTTTCAAGACATTTTTTGGATGACGATCACAGGCAGCTATTTGATTTGCATTTGACCCTTTCTGGCTGTTATGCCCTGTTTTTTTTTGGGGTAAACAAGATACTTTTGCTGTAATACATAATCCAGTGGAAAGCGATATTAGAGAAGGAGTAACTGTGCCTTGGGTGCCACAACAAAATTAGTCTAAGCCAGCTGAGCCTCGGGGCATCCCAGGCCTGTTCCCTGGAGCCCGACATCCGTTATGAATTCACACAGTCCTCTCAGGAACATGTACTCCACTGTCATGCTGCTGATGTGTGCTGACCCTGACGTTTCCTTCTCTTCGCAGCAATACACGAGTTCCCCGGTGACCTTTTCACCAATGCAGAACGAAAGAGCGGGGCCGTTATGCTGCACATTGTGGCGGTAAGAATACTTGGTTGGATTTAGAAGCTTTTCACGTAGCTAATAACTGCTTTACTGGCTTTTGAAGCCTGGAAGGTAAATTGGAGTTATGAGAGTAGTTTCTGCCAAGCCAGATTTTAAAGATAACTCATGAGAAAGTTATGATCCTATTAAAACCAGCATGCACCCAGGTTTTTGTGAAAACAATATCCTATACTGGCACAGCACAAACCTTATTCAAGGTCCTACACTCCCTTTCATTTCTATCATGCTCATACACTCATAGATATCACTCCCTTAAAAGTATATATATATACGTATATGTATTTCATCAAGATCCATAAATCAGTCTCTGGGAAATCAGCAAGAATGGGGGGGGGGGGAGCCCAATTTTGCAATGTTTAAGAAAGTGATTAAAATAAATTCTCGTATCTGACCCCTTGTCCAGATCTACGCCAAAATTCTGTTTTTTTATTTTTTGGTCTCTGTACCATCCTTCCATGTTTGGTGGAAATCTGTTGGGTAGCTTTTGTGTGATCCTGCAAAAACCAAACCGAGAAACCAATACACAACAATGAAGACATCCTCTCTGGAGGTCAGCGGCGTATTGACTCGTAAAGGTACATCAGGAAAGAATAACAAGCGAATAAAGCATTTAAGATAACATCCTCAACAACAAAGGTTTACTGACCTAACCGCACAGCTGATGTAAATCATTTGTGTAAGTGCATTCATGCTGTAGATCAGCCTCATGGTCTGAACGCACATTATCACAACAGAGGCACCGTAAGCAGCCGTTCATTTCATTTTATTACTTGGAGTGTCATAAAATGATGATGGTCTCTAAAAGGAGAGCTTGAACTCTCTGAGTGAATTGGAAAGCATCATAAATATGGCACAGCTTCTCTTGGTGTATGGAGTATTGTTTGAAACCGCCTGACTCATTAGAACAGTGCCGATAAGGTGAGGATTAAGCAAAAGGAGTTTGAGGTGCTGAAAACCCTTGTTTATATTGATTCACGTTAAGCTCTTCTGACTTTCACGTACCGACTGTGGTAACGTTGCTAACTAACACACAAACGCAGAGGAAAACAAACTTCACTGCGGCGTTAATCTAATGTAAATGAATAGAAATTTGATCTCCCCCAAAAATGAAATTCTACAGTTTCAAAGCTTTCACTTTACTGCTGGAGAAGTGCTGAAGCTTTGTAATGTATTATTACTGTTGGAGTAAAGGATAGTCTGTGTAAAAAGTTAGACTTTTTTGTAAAAAAATCTCTGTCACGATCCCTTCGCTGCTGCAGAGGAAACATTGAACAGGGACAAGTAGAGAATTTCATACTGAAAAGACTCTTTCACATAACAAGGAGCAAAAAGTGCATCAGGAAGAAGTCTCTTCATGGCACCTTACGAACAAAACCGAAAAATATATAGAAAATAAAATGGCTTTAAATGTTATTTTAACACTTGGATATGCTTGAATTTAATTGAAATAAGTTCTAATATGAGAAACTGCTCATAAAACAACCACAAAGTAAATGTTTTGATCCCTACAGCCTCTCGTAGTCTGTTCAGGTTTGTTTATTCTTTAATGCAAGTAGCTGAGATTTTAAAGATCCTGTTCTCTCACCTGAACCTTGCCCCAGACTTTATTCTGCACAATCGAATATATGACTCAATACAAACATGAGTTATTGTCCTGGCTTCAATACAGAGAAGAGGACAAAGTGTGTGTGTGTGTGTGTGTGTGTGTGTGTGTGCACTGCGGTCCTGCACTGCCCCCTGTGGATAGCATAGAGCAGAGCACGCCTGCCACAGCTGCCGGGCCTTGATGATGTCACAGCTGATCTATAATTTATAGATCTCTCTCCTCAGCTACTGAAATAGCCCCCCCCTTCCCTCCCACACACACACACACACAGCAGCAGTGATGTGCAGGTCCCGTAGGTTTTTCACATTGTAAGGGAAAACCTCTCGCTACTGAACTGACAGTTTAATTTAATGCCGTTTTAAATTTAAGTGGGTGCTGTGCTTTAAATTCCCCTTCACTCGTCCTTTAGCTCAAGAACATCTCTGCTCTGCCAAGTCTCTATTCACTGATTTATTGAACATGCACACACACATTTACCCCCATTTCTGTTTTGCCCTTCTCTCTCTCTCTCACACTCAAACTTAACTCTGTCCGCAGACCCTCTACATGTTCCTGGCCCTCGCAATAACATGCGACGAATACTTTGTGACAGCGCTGGAGAAGATCTGTGAGGTACAGGGTTCTTTGTAGTCTTTAATCTTTCAGTGTTTGAGTAACACAACGCTGGTCTGTCTGCATGAGACGCCCGTCTTTGTGTTATTTCCGCAGAAACTCGATCTGAGTGAAGATGTTGCCGGAGCCACCTTCATGGCAGCTGGCAGTTCTGCACCAGAGCTCTTTGCATCTGTCATTGGTAAAGACACACACACACACACGTTGCTGCATACACATCTATACCGGGTGTGCATGCACGACATTCCCAGATGGTTGGTGTCACTGCTGATTCTGATTGGCTGACTCCCTGTGTGCAGGTGTCTTCATCACCCATGGAGACGTGGGGGTGGGCACCATCGTTGGCTCAGCAGTCTTCAACATCCTTTGCATCATTGGTGTCTGCGGGATCTTCGCTGGACAGGTGTGTGTGTGTGTGTGTGTGTGTGTGTGTGTGTGTGTGTGTGTGTGTGTGTGTGTGTGTGTGTGTGTGTGTGTGTGTGTGTGTGTGTGTGTGTGTGTGTGTGTGTGTGGCAGTGACTTACCGCTGTGGCTGCATCATCCTGTTTATTTATAGCACATGTGTAGCAGAAGTTCTTTTTCGCTGAGGGGAAACAAAGCCATCTGCCTCAGTTAGTTTTCTCAGACCTGGTTTAAGTGGAAATGGAGAATGAAACTCTGGAGACATAAACTGATAATAATTCAGATTTGCCCCTTCTCCTACAGTCAATCCAATATATATGTATCATATGCTGTTTATAGTGTAATTATCAAAGTACCCCCATCAAACTTAGAATAATAAATGTCTGCACTTTTCCCTGTGAAATCCCAGGTGGTGATACTGACCTGGTGGGCTGTTTTCAGGGATTCCTTCTACTACACCCTGTCCGTCTTGGCTCTGATTGCAGTAAGCTCAACACATGCATTATTTACAACGGACACCAACTGGCACTTTCTTCTTTGAATGTCGTTTCATTTAATCTAAGAGAAGTGTTTCCCATTTTTCAGTTCATCTACGACGGGAAGATAGTTTGGTAAGTTTTGCTCTTCTGCCCTAATTTCTAACATTTGCATAATCTAAAATATTTAGGATATTCTTATTAATTTGTAGTTTGTTGTATATTCATTCCTCAACCTTTACTTTTTGTTTTCATCAGGTGGGAGAGTTTGGTGCTGGTAGTCATGTACGCTGGATACATCCTCGTCATGAAGTGAGTTCTGCACATTCATTTTCTTAAATTGGTTCTCGGCAAGTCGAGTAACACCGCGTCGCCATAAGAAGCGTGTAAGTGTGTGCATCGGGGAGAAATGCTCACACACACACTAACACCTGTGAGCCGCTGAGGATGGCCAACGAGAGGAGGGTGGGTATCCAGCTGGAGGGGGAGTGTCTCAGTCACGTCCCCGTCCAGATGTTTGCAGCAGATTCCACTCGGGAGCACTTCTGGTGAAACGTGTTGCTGCTCCACTGAATCAAGCTGCAGCAAAGTATGATTTCTACGATGCGTTTTGATCAACTTGGACAAATTACAGTTCACTTCACCTAATAATTAACTTTAAAAGTCATTATGTGTACTACAATGGTCCTCAGTAGAGGGCATAACTCCGCCAAGGCCCAACAGTCCCCTTGAATTAAATCAAGCTGCACATACACATTGATGTCAGTCCCCTTAAAGGTTAAGTGTGTAGAGTTTAGTGACATCTAGTGGTGAAGCTTCATGTTACAGCTGAATACCCCTCAACTCACCCTGCCCTTCCAAACATGAAAGTTTGTCCAGTTTGAGGTTCTGTAAAAAACATGTCAGCCCCCAGAGAGAGGACCTGCTACAGACGTAAATATGAAGTATTTCACTATAAAGGGCCCATTCGAGGGTAAAGAAAAGACTAATTTGTGCAATTTAGATCACCAGGCTTATGTTATGTTAGTTTTCTGCCAATAGATCCCTTTCACCTAAATCTTATACACTGGCAGTTTAATATGCCCGATTTGTTTCTTCTCAAGATCCATGAATTTTCACCTGGGAACTTGTGAAAATGTCGTTTCAATAACTGTCAAGGAAATCTGTTAAAACAAATCGACACGTGTGAAAGCATAAACTTCTTGGTGGAGTGAACAATACTTTAGTCTCATAAAACATGATTTGTCATAGTTAAGTATGAGGGTTTTTATTTGATTAGTTTTGATCATGATTAAAGCGATGAGAAGTGAAATCGTGTTCATGGTTACCTGAATCATTTTGGGGGTTACAATCTGCTCCCCTGTCTTTTTACTGTATCTGCCCACATTGAGCTTGTTGGGGCAACCACAGACTCCTCTTACATCACGTTGTGTCTTTACAGTCCAGACTGTCCAGCTGGTAATCTGTGTTACACTCAGCAGCAGTCTGCTCTCTCGCTGCCATAAGAGTTTAATCTTTCTCCCTCTGCAGTGGCTAAGAGCACAGGCTTAACCGGATCACTCCTCTCCTTTCTCATTTGGAGGAGAGAAAAAAAAAAAGTGCCCGCTGTAGGAAACGCTGTTATGTCTCCCCTGTCCCAAAATATCCACCGACACTTTGGGGCCGTTCAAAATGGAGCAGAGTGGGTTCAATACAACACAAGCTCTGCTCTGAGGTGACCTTCCAGGGCTCGGCTGTTTTTCCAAGCATAAGGCTCACATGCGGCAAAATGTGACGACACGAAATGGCAACCTAATTACAAAAATCGGCTTATACAGTGCAGAAATAAGTTTAGTTAAGTTTAATTGGACCCGAAATTGATAAATGTACTCCGTAAAACAGCAGTTTCTTAATCTCCAACTTCTAATGCAAGTGTCTGTTTTTCATGACTTTACATTTTAAAGAATAATTAGATTCATTGTCATTTTTCACGAGCAAAACAAACCTTTTAAGTAGCATTACCTAGCTAACAACATGGTTTAGCGACTGTTACCACAGATAGTAATGCTGCGCAATGTATGGACAATTGACATTATGATTAGAATTGGAAGTTTTAAATTATGCAAAAAAAAAATCCATGTTTTTGAACTTTCTCTTCATGTGAAGTAAGATTATTAATCTTTGTTTTTTGCTGTATTTTGGCCTCTATACTTTAAAATCTGTACAAAAACATAACAATTTCAATGCTTAGACTTGTAGTTCACACAAAGAAAGTGAATATCAAGTAAAATGTGGAATTAAAATGATGTAAGTGAATCTTTCTATATGTGCACTGAAGCACATTCAGTTAAAATGTTTGCTTCTGATGGTGGAAGCCGAGTTCAGCTCAGCACATTATGTTGAAAGGCAGCAGCTCGGTGTTTTTCATGTGATGCTCTCTAATGGTCTCATGGACGCTACTGATGAAAGTCTTCTGATTTGGTTCTGTGAGCATTTCAGATTTCTATACTAATGCAGAAAAAGCACATTTCAGCCATTTTTTTCTTTAATGCTGATGCTGGTGTTCAGAAACTAGGCCACCTTAGCTGTACATTCATTATAACAGCAGTATGGCGTGTAAACACTGTACTTTAACTAATTTATACACGCTATATTTCAAACAAGCGGGAGCCTTTTCATCTGCAGCTCATCCTGTAAACCTTATTTTACCAATTTGAATCCTGACACTTTTTCTTTAATCTTGTTTGTGTCTTTCTGGGACTCTCGTCTGAACAGTTTCAGCGTCTCTAATGTTTGGGATTATGTTCCATCTGTTTACTAGATTCAACTCCAGCATGCAGAGGTTTTTCATGGGGACGAAGAAGAAGAAGAACGTGGCCAATGGTAACGCTGCGGCCAGCAGTGAGATGGAGGATGGTAATACTAGTTATGACTATGTTTGGGATGACGACCCGTCATTGCCTTTACTCTCAACAGGTAAGGTTAACCAGACAGGCCGGGTACCCAAGACTGTTCTCTGCCAGAGAATCAATCAGACATATGTTGAAATCAATGGGATGATTTGGCTTTGTTTCCCTGGAAGTCTGTTTCCTTTCTACAAGATCGTGGCTTCACCCTCTGCCTCTTTCTGCTGAACTAACTGGAATTGCCTCAGCTCATACTGGGAAATAAGCTAATTTGCTTCCTTGCTGACAGAGGAGACGATTGATACCGATCACCTTTTGATTGATACTATTACATTTAGGATTTTGTATGAATTTATTAACAAGATTCATGAACTTGAGAGGGACTTGCTGTCTCTAATGTCATGTTGGGCTTTAACCTCCTCGTCGCCTCTTCTTCTTTTCCTTTGACTTCTCAAAAACTTTCTTCTCTGACATTTAACCTGAGACGTTTAACTCTTCCCACTTTGGCTGCATTACTGCTAACATGCCTGTCTGTTTAGCCTTACTAAAACTTGTCTTGCTTTGTTGTCAACAGTGTTGTGCTGCTGTGTGCGCCAATTCTTTCTGCTCGCACACTTCTTTATCTCTGCGGGTCTCTGGGGCGTAGACCCACTCACTCCTGAAGTGGTAATGAAGTTCACAAGAGGAAATGTTGATGCCAGCTCTGTTTACACAGTTAATTTATGTGCATTCTTGCATGCATAAGTCCAATTAAGGCAGAGATCAAATAATAAGCATACTGTAGAACTTATTATTCCCATATACTGTATCTCATTGCAAATGAGGAGTTATGTGATGCCAATAAAATCTTTGTACAGTATGTATTGTCAGAACAGAGATTATCTGAAGTGGAGGTTTGAATAGTAGTCGGAGGTTGTGAGGTCAAGGATGCAAGAGGTCACAGATTCTGAAATCAATCTCCAAGTCAGTCCATAAATATTCACAACAGGCAGAGGAACTTCAAAGCTGCACCAGGCAATTTCAGAAGGTTATTTGAAGTTAGGTGGTAAAAAAAAAAATATCATGTGAACTTGTGAACTGAGCGGGCCAAAGATTCAACGCTGCTGAGTCCTGGAGTGACAGAGTTTACACTCGTCCTTTCCTCCATGAGCATAGAGGGAAGTGGAGGAAAGCAGGACTCTTAATCTGCCACTCCATCAAGACCAGATAGGTTTATTAACTGGTCCTGTTATGACTGAATTTGTTCAAATCTAAAAAAGATGAAGGCCTTTCTTCAGATCTGCAAGTCACCTTCCACATAACTTTACATTGTCCTGCCACATTCTTCATATATATGCAGGTTTGAAGTTATCTTAATTACATAAAATAAACCTCAACCCTCAATCACACCTTTATTACCCAGAATCCCTTCCCTTGGACACAAGCATCAGGAAGGCACAGACATAAACTGCAGAGGATCAAATGAGGGATTGAAGTGAAAGGAGAAGTTATTTCCAGAGCTTTGGAAAAACCTCCAACTTGTCAAGACCCGACATCCCTGCGGTTGTTTAGGGGACGTTTTTACTCCCAGGTTGTGATTTGTGTGGATATTGAACCGTCCACATCCATGACTCGCCGTGATTTAGGGTAATAGGAATATATCTTGACATGAAAAAACATTGCGTATTGCAGCTTTAACTGTGATAGAGTGACAAAATGTCTCTGATTCAGCAGCCATTAATATTCCTTAATAACTTGGCGCAGGAAACTGTAGTACTACAGGATAAAAAAATGAAACGACAAGTGTTTATAGTGTAGTGTCTCTTGATGGTTATTCCCCTTTTAAAAATTTGCTCTGTTTAGTCTCATAAAGTTTTAATTGGCACTTTTGCTAATGGGACATAATCGACTTATGATTAAACTTGTTTCATATTACTTTTTAACCAGCATGACAAAGCACTTCAGCTGGAAGGTATCAATTAACTCACTTGAATGACACAAAACAGAATTATAATGAATAAAAAAACGCAGCTTGTGTGATTTTCTGCTCGACTGATGCACAGCGCGCCCATTTGTTACCTTTTTTATATTTTAAAAATGTGTCCCTGCACCCCCTCAGTGAAGCCCACCAAGCCTTACAGCCGTGGCTCGGTGGTGATGGTGGACGAGATCATGCACGACAGCCCTTCAAAGTTCAGGTTTCCAGAGGCCGGGCTCCGTGTCATGGTCACCAGCCATTTTGGACCCAAGACCCGTCTGCGCATGGCCAGTCGCCTCATCATCACAGAGGTACAGCAGCGCGTTGTTGCTCCAATAAGTAGCTGACGTAGAATGTTACGTTTTTTTTTTTTTTGTATTTTCAGCTTCGCATTACTGAGATGTTTTGATTACACCCCGACACAATTGCACTGAACGTAATGTCAACGGATCAGCAATGAAATGAGCAGCGCATCTGCTCCTGTGCTCTTTGACTTAGTTTCTTTTTTCTGAAAGCGCCAGAAGTTGGTCCAAGCTGCCAACGGCGTGGAGACACAAGTGATTGACGGCAAGGTCGAAATCGAGAACGGAAACGTGCCCGAGGACAAACCCACCAAGACGGAGGAAAATGTAACCATCTCACCATTTCATCTTCCAAGTATGTGATTCATGTATTTACTTGATGACTGCGTGTGATTTGACGCACATGGTTGGATACTATATATTAGACATATTTGACATATTTATAATTCTGTTTCACCTCTTTATATTTATTATAAGGACTTGAAGTTTTATTATTGTTGAAGAGAGTTTTTGGTTGGACAGCTCTGCTCAATCGGACCAATCCATCCAAGTGGGAGGGGGTGTTGGACTAGAAAGGAAGTGGAAGGGAGGAGGCTCAGGTTTTTGGTGTTTGAGGTGCTGCTCGAGCCACAAAACAGGAAGAGGGCCGTCAAAGTAAAAGCTTTGACTTCAGTGAGAAGGATAAAATGTTCCTCTGCATCTGAACATTTGCAACAAATTTTTTTTTTGGAGCACTATTTATTCATCTATCCCATTTCAATCAACTTTATCAGAACTGACAGCAATGACAGAGATGTTGTAGGAGTGCACTGCAAAAATAGAACGGACAAGATTAGTAAGCAAAATGAAGGAAGCTTATTGGCTCAGGCAAGACGAGACGATTCAAAGAGCTTCACAGACGCATAGAAAACATTAATGAGACTTTAATTTAAAAGACGATAAAACCAGAGACACAAATGGTTACTGTACAACTTTTTTAATCCCAAAGGCAATTTGGTTTAGGCGACAAAAAACAAGACACACATATGCACTGACAAACATCCACTAAAACAATTACACAATAAAACACCTGAAAAGAGATTAAAGATTAAAAGGAAGTTTTTTTTAATTGAATTAATTGTAAATCTGCAGCAAACTGTAACTGATTTAAATGATCCGACAGCTTTAGCAGAGCTCAGGTGCAGCAAAGAAACTCAAATCTGCTTCATCCTGCTCGTTTTCGATTTGAGGAGGACGCGGAGTTAAATCGGTGCCAAATGCTCTTTGTAGTCTGGATTTCTCTGTAGCGTACGAGCACCTCAGAGATGTATCTTGAGCCTGAGACCTTTTGATGCTTTGTAGACGAGTATAGTTATTTTTAAAGTCCATCCTTTGACACACAGGAAGCCAGTGCAGTGGTAAAAATGTGGTAGTCTTAGTGAGGACCCTGGTAGCTGCTGTTTGGGGGATTGTTTTACTACGACCTGTGAAGACGTTGTTACGATAGTCGTGCATGAACATGTTTGTTTGAATGAAAATCTTTTAGTTTTTGCTTGTTTTCAAGGTGCTAGTGGGCTGAGCTCTCTTCAGTCCTCATGCTGCTTTTGAATGGACGTGTAAAATAGAAATGCATCCAGCAATCACTTGCTTGACATAATGGTTTCTCCACATAGTTTGTGGAGAAATGATATTTAAAGTGAAAAATTAAATGATAAAATTGGTCTGAACAGAAGCAATAACATTAAACTGTTTTGTTGACAGTGATTAAAGTCATAATGAATGTGACAGTGACTCCTGGTTATAGTATTTTTAAACTTATCATCTGAGTGAACAGGAGCTAATCTCTTCTGCCGGTGTGTGTTAATGCCGCAGCGGGTATCGGCAGCAGGTTTAAGTGGCTGATCTCGTGGCCTCTGCTCCTGCTGCTGTACCTAACCGTGCCAAACTGTGCCAAGCCGCGCTGGGAGAGATTCTTCATGCTCTCCTTCATCCTGTCCACTGTCTGGATCGCAGTCTTCTCCTACTTCATGGTCTGGATGGTGAGTGCAGTCGCTGTTTGTGTCGGAAGATTGAACTTCGAACATTTCAGAATGAGGCATCTACAGGGACATATTAATGTTTGCTTTTACATAAGGTTGTTAGAGGTGAAACCATTAGTGGATTAACAGAACAATCGGTCAACAAAGTGTATTAATGACTTGAATATTTAGTGTGAAAATGTCAACAAAACTATTTCCAGCTTGTCCTCTAACCCTTAGCTTCTCTTAGTCTTATGTTTGTTGGTTGAACAAAATGGGCAATTTGATGACTTTTACAAATTTTTGAGACGAAGGATAAATCAATTTAAAAAATGAATACAAATAAATAATTGGAATATTTATAAATTATCTCAAGTTACAGCCCTAAATTTAAAGGGAGAAATCAGGAAAGCCTGACAAAAGCACAACCAACAAAGGTACAATGAAAATGAATTGGTACAATTTTGGAGGTACTTAAATACAACTCAATTCTATGTATGTGCTTATGTATATAAATACAGTCAAAGTAAAAGTATAAGGCCTGAGCTAGCGCTATCCTGGTTAGCGTTAAACTGATTACTAAATTAACAAATCACAAACCAGTTCTATATCAAATCTTGAGTAATGTTCAGTTCTGTTTAAGGGATCGTTAAACATTAGGGTCTGAATTAGCTTTTCCTCATACAAACGGATGATGATATTCCTGAGCCCTGACGCTGTGTTTCTCTCAGGTGACTGTAATCGGCTACACTCTGGGAATCCCTGATGTCATCATGGGCATCACTTTCCTGGCAGCCGGCACCAGCGTCCCAGACTGCATAGCCAGTCTCATCGTGGCCCGGCAAGGTGCGGCTCCCCCCCCCTGAAAGATATATGGACTGTTGTTTTATTAGGGTTTATTATGCAGCAGAGAGCCAGAGGAGAAAGTTGAATTTAATGGGACTAGTCAACCGGGGACATTCTCATTTCTTTAAAATCCGTACACGTTTGTGATCCCTGGTGTCTAGTTGGGGGGAATTATCAAAGTAAGAAAACATAACAAATGCATCTGCTTTGTGGTAGTTTGAGGTGAGAGGGATTTCTGAGGTCTTCCTTTTTCCTTGTGGCTAAACAGAGAAATATGTCTATCTGGAAAAGTATGTATTCTAAGCTGTTTACATAGAGATGGAGTTTACGTGCATTTGTGCACTTTCCCTATAATCGGTGAAACTTGCAGACATCCAGATAATATGTATTTCTTCAGATCTAGTGCATCATAACATAATGTATATAGAGATGCAGCCAGAAGTATTTTGTCCCCTGTGTGCATGGGTATAAATTGTAAGAGAGTGCACAGTAATACAAAGCACGGGAACAACAAAGTAGTGCAGAGCTGTTTATAGACGTTACAGCGTCGCCATCTTCCCACCTGAATAAGGTTAGGGCCCTCGTGAATACCAGAAAGTGCAGAACGGCAAAATGTAAAACATCAGTTGGAAGATAAAGTGCTTTATTTGACCTGAAATCCAAGAAGATGTGATGGGAATGAAACGGCTTCAGCAGAAACATTTATTGACGCTTGAGGCATCAAGGAGAAGAGAGGAAGAGATTCTGAAGGTTGTCCTCCCTCCAAGGGAGAATTTAAACACCTCTCCACACGTGTGAAGATTCTTTGGGGTTCATACACAATGTTTTATAAGTCTGTCCCTGAGCTGGGGGGGAGGGGGGCGTCTAGACCCTCACTAGTCTGAAGTGTAGATATCTGTCCTTGGTTGCTATGACAACTGTCAGCGGGGAACAGGATAGTCTAACTCAATCAGTGTTTTCACACCTAGTAGAGACACTAGAGTATTGTCTGGGTCTGTAAGTAACTGGTGGAAACATTGTGTAGTGTTGCCTAATGAGGGAAAACTTCAGTCCGAGCTTCACATTTAACTTGATTTGCTGTGTTTTGTTGCAGGTCTGGGAGACATGGCCGTGTCCAACACAATTGGCAGCAACGTGTTTGATATCCTGGTGGGACTGGGGGTTCCCTGGGCGATACAGACCATGTGTGTCAGCTACGGATCAGTGGTAAGGAGCCAATTTGCTCTGCAGCAGCCTCACCCCCTTTTATCAGGAACAACAGAATCCAGAGGGTCCTGACATCTCACGTTGAGAAATGAGATTAAAAAAACGTCTGCGGATGAATTGCTGATCTTTTGTCCCCGTCTGTGTGTTGCAGGTGATGATTAACAGTCGGGGGCTGTTGTACTCGGTGGTGCTGCTGCTGGGCTCCGTGGGCCTAACGGTGAGCAATAGTTGATGATGTTTACGTTTCACTGGGGCCACATGTCGACCGTTTCCAGGAAAGCGACCTGTAGTGTACCTTAAAGTAATAACCCACAGTATTTTTATATGAATTATTAACACCCCTGTTTGCCTGCTGTCATCACTAACTCATGCACTGCAATGCAGCAGTGACTGAGGCAGGTTATGTAATTGGTTCATAAAAATGTAAAAATCTGTATCGTAAGCACTTTGTGTCTTTTTGCTTTTCCTGTGAGAAATCATCCAGTAATAATATATATTTCTTGAACAGAAAAAACATTCAGGGAGAAGCTAGTTCCGCTGCATTCCATGATAAATTACTCATGAGACCTTCTACCACGGAAAATAAACCAGAATGACCCCTCATGAAATTCAGAGTGCTGCTCAGGAAGTCGCACACATTTTATCCCTTCACAGTGTAACATGAAATGAACATAATGCACAAAAGCACAATGTGTGTTTTTAGTTTTATTAGTGCAGGAATTTCAGTTATTGGCCGTTACCGGGGGATACCATTGGGGACATCTAGGGAAATTTCTGATACCATATTTTCTTTGTTAATCGGCCGTCATCCCCAAAATGTCATTATCAAACTTTATCATAAATATATTTAAATAAAAAAGAAAACACAAATACAATCAAAAATGTAAAACTTGGAGTTTCCCATCAGACAACATTTACACAGGTAAAAACATGTCTGTGATCGGCTTCTTTTTATCGACCAGGCTCCAAATGGCTGTCCAGGTCATGGTGTTGAGATTATTCTCAGAAAAGTGATTAATTCAACTCTGTGTGTGCAGGTTCTGGGGATCCATGTAAATAAGTGGAGGCTGGACATGAAGCTGGGAATCTACGTCCTGATCCTTTACGCCATTTTCCTCTGCTTCTCCATCTTGATCGAGTACAACGTCTTCACCTTCGTCAACCTGCCCATGTGCATAGATGATTAGAGCACAGCAGCATGTCGTGGACACCAAAACCTCAATGCTCCCATAGCAAACCCAAACTATTTTTCTTTTGTTCAATAATACTGGACCTATCTGCAGACTCTTTCCTCCCCTGTGCTCCACTTGTAATCCTTTAAGTCCCAAATATGAATCCAATTTCCTCCGGGGGGAGTTCACTGTAACAGAGGACTCCATTCTATGTCTCTTCTTATTTCTCCTCTGGTCTCAGTGCAGCTCCTTAATGCCCATTATTTCAGGCGTGGCCTGTTACTGCAGTAAATTCTTTAGTTCCTCTGTGCACCTGTTAACTTTCTACCCATCTAGCATGCCTTTAGATGTCGGGGACCTCCAGAATCATAAGTGCCCCTGTTGATTGTTGGTGTGTGTTTTCATTGTTCACATTGTAGATTTCCACACACCATTTTTCAAAGCCTTTCCACAAACCAAACCCGAGTCTGTGAAGGAAAAAGAAAACAACCAAAATCCCCACGTAGAGTGAAGTCTCCTTGAAGTGATTCCTAAAAGATGAACCAAGTTACCCCAGCACCCAAAGAAAAAAAGCACCCTCCTCTTTATCTCCCCACCCCCCAGGAGGAGGGTCTTGTCCCCGGCAGCTCCCCTTCCTCCAACCTGGACCTGACTCCCCCGGCATGGCCTTTGGCATCAGGGAGCAGATACTGTTCGTGCTTCACTCACCCGGCGTATATTTCTTCTCAACCCTCACCTGCTCGGTCAAATCGGCTTTCTTTTCCTCTAAAAAGGACATTGTCAGGACAGTTTGTGTGGAGATAAGCCACAGTCCGGATCAGTTGACTGTGAGGGTGTTATGCATATGCAGCACTGCACAATGTAAAACTTGTAAACACTTTTTTTTTTGTTGTTTTTTTGTATTTATTTTTTTCAAAACAAGGTCTTTGTCTTGTATGAAATATGGAGGAGCGCTTGTTGCAAATATAGGACATTGCCTGTTTTTCACAGAAACAAATTGCACATGGAAATGCTTTTCTTGCTTTGTGCTGTAAGGAGATTGGACCACTGAGGGGCTTTCAGGCTGGCGGCCGTGGCGCCGACTTCACCGCAGCGTGATTTTCATTCAGTGATGGGTTGTTTCACTTTTCCCTCTGCACAACTTCTGAAAAAAAAAAAAAAACTGTCTCCAGATACGTGGGATGCGTCAGATTTCTGTCATCATATGGAGACTTGTTCTCGTCTTGAGACAGCAGCAGCAGCATGGAGAAAGTCGTTTTTCAACAAAAAAAAATGCAAAGAAACCAGGCAGTTCTCAGCACTGTCTGCTATAACACCCTTTGGCCAGTAGGGGGTACTGCAGCCTCTCTACCCAGGGCAGGGGTGCAAACCACAGCTGTCGGTTATCAGGGAAACTTGGAAATGGACACAACTCCAAGAGGTGGCGATGGTGATGGTCTCTTGATTTTGAGTTACATGTAGATATTGCACTTTAACAGCCATCCTCTCATTCTGAATCAACTAGTGCTTCCTTCTGTGCGTGTGTATTTTCAGTGTATATGTCTGTGCGACTGAGAGAACGTGTGTGTGTGTGTATGTATGTGTGTGTATGCGTGTGTTTTCTCACACCGAGCTCCTGACTCCGAAGCAGACTGGAACCTCGTCGACACCATGAGCACACCCGCCTCTGTCTGCAGTGCATGCTGGGACACCGAAACGCAGCTCCTCCACAGCACAGCGAAAAAGGCTGAGGGCCTCTGGGTGTCTCCATGGAAACCGCCCGACCCACTTTACAAAAATCGGCAGCTACGTGCTACACTGCAATCCAGACATTTTGACATCATGCAAAAAGGCCTGCGACGAGTCCGCCAGTGCGGTGCAGAGACTACAAACTAAAGCGCGTGGGGACGTGTTTAGATGATTTAAAAATATTCCTCTGCCGCGTCGTCGGCAGCAGGCACTCTTGTATATGCAATCTCAATGTAAAGAATCTATGTGACCGAAGGCCCCTGCGAGGTTGCCATACAAAGACGGAAGACCCCGTGGAGATGTGACGTCAGTTTGTCTCGTGGTACTTGATGTGTGAGCTCACAGGTGTGTGTGCGTGTGTGGAACCGAGCCAACAGTATGGACCTCTCTGCACCCGTGGCATTGTGGGAAGTCTGATTTCACCTCCTACGCACACACTTCTTTTTTCTTTTCCCGTCCCCTCTCGCACAAGGGCATTAACTTTCCGCCAACACTAGCTGAAGGAGCAGCGGGGAAAACAGGGATGGAGGGATGAGTTTTTTCCCTCCGTCGACCTCGGGACTCACTTTTCGGTGGACCCGGGTGAGAGCAGACTTTAAGGAATTTTTAAAAAGTTGGACCCCTTAAACTGCTCCTCCGCCTGGGTTCAGATAGCTGTGTTACTGGATGGAGGTGACCACACAGGGCCCGCAGACTCCAACGCACACCCACCTGTACGCCGCCCTTCCTCACCCACTGGGCCCTCTGTACAAACAGGACCCATGTTTTTGACTCTTTTCATGGGGAAGGCACATTTCTACTGTAATTTAGTTGATTCAGAATGTGCAGGGTTGAGGTTTTATTTATTTAGAAGGTCGCTCTGTGTGGTCATGTCCCGGGTTGCCAGGTTTGAGCTCCTCTTTTTGCCCTCATCCTGACACACAGCATATGTTTTCATTGGTCGTCTGGCTCACATCTTTTGTTAGTTTTTCTTTGGCAGAGCGTTGGGGGATTCAAATACACAAAAAAATACAATAAAAAAAGAGATCAGATGCCATACTTGTCGTAATTCTGCATAAATTCAGATTGTATGGAAATCATGTGTAGAAAATAAGCGCACACTTTAGAACACACGCGTTAGAAATGGCAATTGAGCACGAGAGAGGACCGGTGTGTATTTCTTGATTGAATGCGACCTGATGCACTGTGAGCTCAATGTGACGTGGGAGTTGTTTGTCAAGAATTATAAATGATTCAAAAAAAATAATTATATTTAATGTAAAGTTAGTTACTATAAAACATTATTGAGGAAATCTGTATAACTTATATGAATGTATTTGTCTTGCTATACTGGACATATCCAACCAATGCATTTTACTGTAAAGCAATAATGTGAAGAAAAAAAAATAAAATGGCAAAATAATTCCTGTACATTTGTCTCATAAGTTCTTGGATTGTTTGTGAAAGACGGAAATTAAATGAAGCCATTTGTACATGCATCTGTTTGCTTGTGCCGTTTTGTTTTTCACAGCATGTGCTGATGGTCTTTTGAAATTATTTAATATGCACTTTTGAATCTTTTCCATTATTTTTGGATTGAAACTGTGATGGAAAGGAACCACGCACATCTGCTCCAATTTTATGCCTCCGCAGTTTTTGGGTTTGTCCGTCCGTCCCATTCTTGTGAACATTATTTCTCAAGAATGTCGGGACAAATTTTATTCAAACTCCGTATAAACGTTCAGTTGGACTCACGGAGGACCTGACTAGAATTTGGTGGTCAAAAGTCATTATCATTTTGACCTCAGAAAACGTCATATTTGGCTGAAATGTTCATTTACACTCAAATTAACTGATTGGATCTGGGAAGGGATCTGTGGATGTTACAAAGTACACTCACTTTGTATTTAAATTTTTCATGTTAAGTAGATTTATTATCAGGTACTTTCAACTTTTACTCCTCTACATGTATCAGTAAATATCCTGTACTTTCGAATCCACTACATTTTCTCAGTTCAAGGTGTTACATGCTTAGTTTTTTATATTTCTAAAAGTAATCAATAACGACAATAAGCGAATCAGTGGTGAAGATGAAACACAGGAAAGTAGACCATTGCATTAGGGTTTAAGTTATGCTCGGAAAGTACTTTATTTGTATTACTTTAAGAATATCTGAAAGTACTGAAAGTTGGGCCTCTTGAACAATTGTAATGTTTTGCTTAAGGAAATTTCTTTAACTTTTGACCAGATGTCACTTTGACTCAGAGACTGACAGATTTGATTTCAGTGCTCAAAGGTCAAAGGTCACAGTGACCTGAGTCTGGGAAAAAAATGTTTGTACAACTGCAGGATGGTGTTTCAAGTTCCTTATTTCGGCTTTTGGAATCTAGTCTCGATTTCATGTTGGAGGTCAAATTAGTTAAAAATATCAAATGTTCTCAAAAAAGCCCTTTAAAATGAGACAAATTTGAGGAGCAGAATATTTTCTTTTCTTTCCTGCATTAATCACCTTCAAATCCTGCAGATTCATTGAGATCATTTAAACAGGGTTTATGAATCACTGGGATAAAATATGTAAAGTAGTAAAAACTGGCTTCATCTCAACCAGCAGCAACAGTAAAACACTTACAGACCTATTCATCAATATTAATCATTAATGCTATAAAACAACACGTCATTCATAAGAGCCTTTTCTCTGCAGAATGACTTCTTTCACTTTCTGATACTTGAAGGTGATCTGTGACTTGGTTTTAAGACTCTCGGTCAAATCTGATGCAGGAGAAGACGTGATGAGGACTTCCTGCTATTAAACAATTCTCAAACATAAGATTCTACATTTCCCACGATGTGATTTTTCCATCTTTAGTCTCCTCAAGCTACAGAACACGTATTCATGATGAGTAAACAGACCTTGAAATGTGTGAAGTCTCTGTTGTTGTCTCTTTGTGTGGGATTTTAAATGCAGGACTTTTACTTGTTATGGAGTATTTTTTATCTTATTGGTGTTTTATTCTTAAGTGAATGATCTAATATTTGAGTAAAGCTACCTTTTCAGGACTGTTACAAGACTAAAATATTTATATTTTATATTCTATTACTAAAATCTTGATAAAACTGTTATTTGTGCCACTAATTTCAATCTTCTCTACAATGACAATAAAGGAAGGTATCTATCTATCTACAGTATATCTATCTGTCATCTATGTATCTATCTTCTAGTTTCTGTATAAATTTGTGCTCTGACTTTAAAAGTTTGATTAATTTCTGAAAGTAAAGAGAACAACTTATATCTTTTTCAGATATTTCTTATCTGTAATTCAACCTAATTTATCAATGCAACATTTAATTAACAGAAAGCGACCAGACTATCGGGGACAACTTCAGACTTGCTGAGTCAAGGCAAATAAAGTTTACATTGTTTTCTTTTGCAAAATATGAGAAGTTTAAGACACGTAATCAATCTTTCTGGGTGAAATGACCTTAAGGTGAAGTTAATGAGTTTTAATACTTCTCTGTTGTGATTAACGCTACTTCTCCACAAGCTCCTCTGGTCGTATCACCCTGGTGTGATTGCATCCTTTCTGCTGGCCCCGGCTCCTCGTCACTACCGAATTCACAGATTTTTAATTAAAAAGTTCCGGCGTCGTCCCGATCACATCAGCGGTGGATGAATTGACACTCGGCTCACAGCTCAAAGTAATACCATGCAACAATACCTTTTAATTCTGCGATATGTGCGAGATTAGATAGCGAATTGAAACCGTTTGGCTGAAGCGCCAGCTGAAAGGAGAATCTGAATGAACGAGTCCCACTTTGGGTTTTGATGTTGCTCTGTGGCAGCTTCTATTTCTCCCTGAGTGAATGTTGAATGATGATTTATTGGACCTCTCGTTGTGGGAGAGCGAGAAAAAAAAAAAAGAAAGAAGTATGGTGCAGTAATCAAGCTCAAAAGTGCTGCACTTATCCAGACAGGGGTGATTGCAAACTATTTGTTATTTACCGTGACAGCTGGCAGCTTGTGAAGGGTCCGTCGAGAGCCCAGGGATGATGGGAAAATTCATGTTTTGATTGCATCTTGCCATCAACCTGGATTTCCCGTGTGCGGCACCAGCAGGGGGCAATGTTGCAGCAGGGTTGTTGTGTCACGCGGCATCACAGACGACTCAGTATGGATTGAACATGGACCTTCTTTGCCTAAAGGAATAAGACTCTGCAAACTTAAACTTTTGGCAAAGTCAAAACGTGACTGCAGTGAATGCTTTCAAATCACAAAAATGCACGATAGTTAAAAATGACGGGACGTCCATCGCCGTCATCAGACAGCCGACCATCTGGTGAGAGCAGCATGGCGCGTGCAGGCCACCGGAGCTTCTCCCTAATGAGCCACTCTCTTGGCCACAGTGCCGCCGATAACAAGCTTCTCTGTCAGCGCTGATCCCCGTCCACTGATGAGCTCCCTCCCTGCCCCCTAACAAGGCCGTTTGGGCAGCCGCGGCTTGTCTCCCCCCTGAGCGCCGGCTTAACTCCCCTTCCGCCATTTGTTGTGTCACATTGAGAGACAGGGCCCACACATCACGGCCTCGATTATATACGGCAGCACCAGTCGTGCTTTGAAAAGTTGTTTATCTGTTCACTCGCCGCCCCCACAGCTGCAGTTTGGGGACATTTTCTTTCCTTGGTTGTGCCTTTCCAGTGTTTCTTGACACGACTCCGCTGCGTGGGTAAATTGTTGTGCTGCAGTGATGGATGGTGGACAAACTGGGTTGCTGCTGTTTGCTGCAGTCCCTCATAAGGGCATCATGAAAACACAGGCCTGGCCCCGTGTCTTTAACTAGCGAATTAGTTTGGCTTCCTCAGTCGCACTGACTCCATGTTATTTAGTCTCCGTGAATATTGTTCAGGTTTTTGAGGGATTTCTGCCTCTGACCTGATTCGATAGAAGTGAATCGGATTTAGACAAAATACATTGACGGCCCCCGCAGACGTCGCTGTGAGCACCTTTCACTGAAACTGCTGTTTTTTTCCTAACTGCCTGACAGTTGCATAATAGCTGCATATAATGTCTGCTTCTGCCACTTCACACACAAAGTTATTCCCGTTGCTTGACTTTTTAAAACCTTGCTAGCGTTGTTTAACCTCCTGTGCCCGTCACGTTTCACTCATGTCTGACAATAACTAATAATAATGCATTTTCAATGAGTAATGTTGGTTTAACAGTCTCTTATTTCATTGGGTTATTGGTAAAACGCAGCGTTTGCACGATGATTTTGAGGATTCAAATCATTTGGGTCAGCCCTGGTAGTAGAGGTGCTCCCCCCCCCCACGCGCGGTGATGTCATAAAGTCCTGGGGTACAACGGTACATCACTGCAGAAACTCCAGTCCTCTGCAGCAGCTGTAGATTCTCTCATCCCCCTTTTTACACCCACCTTCCTCCCACTTTACAATCTAACTCGTCAATAAAGGCAATAAAATGCTGCAAAAAATACTTTAAAAGAGAAGCTAAACCACCGGGGGTCAGCAAAATCAAGATTTTCAAGGGGTTTTGAGAAGGTCAGTTGTAAATATCATTTAGGTTTCTTTGATAGACTCTATTTAAAGAGCCCAACCATAGATGGGCGATATGACAACCCCCCAAAGGTGAAGCCAAAGCGTCTCACTCGTCACCGGGTGGCTGGCTGCAGTATAGGTCATAAAACCTGCCTCCTCCATGTTAGTGGATGGGACATGGATCAAACTATTTTCATGTTTCTGATTAGTTTGGTTTTAATTAGTTATTTGAACCCATAAAAATGAGGTGAAACGTCACGACTGACAACTGAGACTGACTCGTGATTGGTCAATTGCATAAATTAAGCACATGATGCTTTAACGATGTAGTACATAATCATATACGGGTCATTTTGTGAATTGTGCTCTTAACCCTCTTCTTGTCGTGCTGTTTCTTTCTGTTGTTTTTCGCCCACACACTCTTTTTTAAATCTCACCTTTCCCTCACTGTAACACTCCACTGGCCGCAGCTCATTTAAAGTCCCTGAGCTCACAGTCCACAATCCCCCTGTGGTTCATTGCTCTTGTTCTCCGCTGCCGCCACGTGACCTTTTCCCTGGCATTTAAAACGTCTGCAAACTTTGTAAGTTGATAAAATTAAAATGAAACTGAATAGTGATGAGGACGTTATCAGAGCCGTGGGCTGCGGTCACTGGCTACTTGGAGTTTTTTAAAAATTTGTTATCATCCCAAACGTTAATAAAGACACTTTGAAGATAGAAGCACAGGAATGAAGCCACAAACTCGGAGGACAGTCAGCTGTTTTCACCACAAACAGCAGGACTTTCAAACACATGCACGCCCAGCTTTCATTTATGCTTATCTGTTTATGACAGCTTCCGCGGTCTGTTCCCCCAGTGCATTGTGGCTTAGTGATTAATCCATCCTGCACATGCTGCACAGTTCACGAAGGTAACACAATACCGTCTTATCTATATGTGTGTATGAATATTAAGCAGTCAGCCCTGGTGAAGGTAGCAGTGTGCAGCCGGGGACAGATAGTTCTGATAACACCATTTGAAAAAAATCCGCTAATGGCGAGTCATGCACGCAGCCCTTTAATCAAAGTTAGAGTGAGGATGCGTCGCGTCTCATAGATCTCCGAGCGCCGCTGTGGACTTTTGTCGGGATGCTCCACAGACATCCATCATTACAGGAGCACATTAGCATTGGAGGGAGTCCAGTGTTTGCATTCATTGTCGCCTGCAATATGGATTCACGCTCAGAATCAAAGCTCATTTCAAAATAAAACAGTGAAGCTGACTCAGACGTTTTTTTGCTTTCGGTTTTCAGCAGAACCCACAGAGATGATTCAGTGTAGTATTGACAGTTAAAATGGGAGGATTCCTTTGTGTACGTGTGATTAATCTCTGCACCATATACACAAAAGTTTTAGGCACTTAAGGAGTTTAGATTTAGACCAAACTTCATGTACCAGACTTTTGCCCTTTTTTATTCTTCTGCTTTATGAACGCAGAATGATGGTAATGCTGTGATGTTTGAAATCTCTATACTTTGAGGGATTCGTTTGCATCTAATGAGCTTAGACTTAAAGTAAGAGAGACACGTGATTAATACTGTTAAACACAGAAACATGTAATTATCTGCTTACTTTTAATGGCACCTATTTGACAAAACAGATAGATGCTGAGTCAAGTTGGAGCCAAAAAACTTACTGAAACCATGGCAACAATGTACTTCCTGTTTTCTGGAGGGCTGTCTTCTGGAGGACAGGACCTCTGGATCCAGATGTGCAAGATGGCAGCGTTCATATCCAGGATATTTTGGCTTCATTTCTAGATAGCGAGAGGAAGTGGAGACGTGTCGTCCATCTTTATGTAGAGTCGATCGTTTCTCGTCGGAATCCACTAATTGACATTTAGCATCATTGTGCAGCCTGAAGGTCGTTCTTTGTTGACAGAGCCTTCAGTGGACATTAACTACACTGCGGGTTTATGAGAGCAGCACAGACAGAGAGGCCATTTCCATATATATTACTGTGGAAGGGTGAGGTAGTCAGCAGAGTGATTACTGCGCGAGAACACAGGCATTTACTAACAAGTAGGAGGCAACCCGCTGAAGCAAGAAACTCCTACAAGTCAGCAAATACAAAGGTGGTCAAGAGAGATACTTGAAGAGCCCTGCTTTCGGCCCGGTTCTGATTTAATTTTGCTGAGACTAGGTGCTTTAGCAAGTCGGAGATAAACAGCAAAACACAGGCAGAGAGAGAAAAAGTGCTTTTACTGACTTATTATACACGGAGAGCACAATTACGCTGCTGATGTGCAGCCCCGGTGATTTATGGATGAATCTCTCGCTCGCAGGGTCTCGGAAAGGTGATGCGGTGCAGAGGCAGCGGCAGGTAATGTATTCTGCTCCCAAGTTTGCCATTTTCTTTTTCCACTTCAACCACTCGCGCTAACAAGAATTATTCAAACAGTGGTGTGATTATGCTGCGAGTCCCCAAAAATGAGCTGTGATCCAAACCCGAGCAAAGATGTGGTCTCAGTCGCAGACGTAAAAATGTTCTAAGTAGCCCCAATGACTTATTCATACATGAGGACGTTTTTCAATTAGATGTGCGACCTGGATTTGATTCCTGTTTTTTTTTTTATAAATAGCATTTTGCTGAGTCTACTCTTTGTGCTGCATAACAGGGATTTAATAATGTGAGTTGCAGCACGGAGCCAAGGAGGGCATCACGCGCTCGCTGCCAAACTCCTCAGACTTGCTGTCACCTCACGTCGCTGCGTCTCCGGGACCCGTTAAGAGTTTGAAGATAAAACCGGTGTCACTTCACCATTCAGAGTTATTGCTCGTCTAAATTTAACAAATCAGTTTGCGGTGCACGAGGTGTGTAATTAGATATTTTTTTAATCTACTCTTTTATGTCGCGCGTTGTCAAACCTAGATTAACTGCTAATAAGGATTTCTCTAAATATGAGAGACCTGCATGTGACAGTAAAATATGCAAAGTGACAACATTTTGAGGGAGAGTTTATCAGAGGAGATTTATATGACTTTCTGTTGATGGTTGATTTACAGTAAACAGTGTAATGCTCTTTTTTGCATAAGTAGTGAAGTTAGGCAGAGCAAAAATAGAACCCAGGAGCATATTATGTAAGGATGCAACACTGACGTCCTTGGTTTGAGGACATTGAGGACAATGTTTGTCACATTTTAAGAGTGATTCTGCTTTATCACAGCTTTGGACTTTTATCTTTTTTAATACTTTCATCCAAACTAAATGCGGAAATCTAAAAAATACAGAAACATCGCGTCTCTGAGTTCTTCCAGTGTCACGATCTGCAACTGCTCTGGACTTTTCATTGATTTTGTGGACGATTTATAAATCTCATAATGCATCGAGTGTATGTAATGACATCTATAGCTAGAAATATAAAGCTGTATTTCCACAATACCCACTATTAAATACCAGAAACAAGAGTATGAGACCGTAGAAATATTATCTACAGGAAATTACACAATACCAGAACAAATTAAAATATCACTATGTAAGTCTGGGCATACAGTCACACACAGTTTATGGTTTGGATTTGATTGTGTCATTTCAATTCTTTGGATTTTGGCCTTTTTAATTTCTGTTTTATTTTGAAGTTCCTCACCTTGTGTCACCTGCTTTGCTTTCTCTGTTTGTCTGGTTTCCCTCCTCTGTGCTTGTTTGTCCTCACTCTCATGTTTCACCTGTGTTAAATCTTAACCACCTGCCTGTGTGTCCACACTCTGCTCCTCAGTCTCAGTACCTGGAGTTTACTTAACTTTCTGCTTGGTTCACGTTCCTGAGTTCTGAGTTTGGATTATTTCCCTTTGGATTTCCACCTGCCTGCCGCCCTGCCATGACACACCGTAAGCCAGAATGTTTGACGACATTTCTTCACTTTCTCTCTCTGCGCGTGTGGTGGTGCTCCTGCTTTCTACAAAACTAACACGCACTGATTCTAAGCATGGAGTTTAAGCCAAATGACCTGAACCACCTCAGGCCTGCACTACGAAGCAAGGGCAACAAACCCAGGAGGGTTTTTCTTTATCCGTCTTCCCTAAACCTAACATTGTCTGTCCTGATAACCTACACTCCAAAGCTGACTCAGTTAACCCTGGGTCTTCCTACCTGAAGTTGCTAAACCCAAATCCTGCTCCGTAGCACACAGCCCTGGAGGTAAAGCTAAAAAGTGAGTGTGACCACAGTGTTGGTAGTAACCTAATCTCTCATTGCAGAGGAAGACTGTCTGCTCTATGTGGTGAGTGCAGCAGGTCCAAATTGATCCTGGATAGTCTGTGAACTGTGATGGATGTTTGCTTCGGTGGATGTTTGGGTCAAGCTGGCAACACAGTTTGCACGAGGCAGTGCAGAGAGCGCATGCTACTACAAACCTGAACGAATGCTCTATGCACTTTTAGAGGGATTGTGGAATAAAGTTGCACAACTGTGAGATGTCCTACGTTAACTTTAACCTCATTCTACTTCTCAGTGAACGTGATGCTGTCACAACTTGAACCTCCTGTCAAGGCCTGGATCCACTGGACACGCTGTGGAGGTGAGAAGGTCTGATTAAAAATTCACTTCTTTGAATCACTTTCTGTCGCCGACCTTGGTGTTGAGTCAGTGCAGAGTGTGTGTGTGTGTGTGTGTGTGTGCCACCATGGGCCATAATTAGAAATAATTGCATCACTGTAATAATTTTACGAGTATTCTTTATTTTCTCTTGAAAATAAGATGAACTTACCTGGGGGTAGGGCTTGGCTGATAAATAAAACAATCTTGATAATAATAATAATGATTAATGAAGTGATTTATGATAAATTTACATGTTCTGAGTTTCATACATCCGCTCATATCAGTGTTCATCTGTTTTTTGTGATGTAACATAAAAGCCTTGTTGCTGTTTTCTTGTTGAGGCGTATATGTAAAACCATGTTGGCTGCAGAGATCAAATAATATCTGACCTATTGTGTAGAAGTTTGGGCAAAACATGAACACATTCAGTTTTCATTTGACAAAAAAGAGCCATAAGAATCATCAGTAGAAGTCGATACACAGATCCAGTATCTATTCAGTTAAAGTTTTGAAATTTCAGGAACTAGTAGATCACATTATTCTACAAATAATGTATAAAACTCATAAGAAAAACTTTGCCTGCCAACATCCAGTCAAGATTTGAAAAAAGAGAAAGCCATTGTTACTTAAAACCGAGATTCAGGACCAAACTGATGGAACGTTGAATTACAGTTGAAGGAATCAATTTGTGAAACAATCTCCACAAATAAACTAACACAAACACTATATTCAAAAACACTATTAAAGCCGGTATGTTGAGGAAATACAGTGAAATGTGTTAATTAAGTTTTGTTCTGTTTTGTTTTGCTGTGACAGATAAATCATTTTTCTCCTGTGAATGGTTTAAAATGAATTGTGACTTAGGAACTAATAGAGGGATGTGAGGGGCTGTGTCGGCCTGCAGCTATTTACATTTTTAATTTAAAATTTGATTGAAATATTTGCTTTGTTAATTAATGTCTTGTGAAAGATGGCAGAATATATGGGAGTATTCTTTGTTCTGCTCCTTTTCATTAAAAGATGTGAGATTTTTTGTCTCCATTTCAATTGTTTTGTTTGTTCGATGAATAAAATAAACTTATATATATATAATT
This sequence comes from Hippoglossus stenolepis, assembly GCF_022539355.2. Classification (NCBI taxonomy): domain Eukaryota; kingdom Metazoa; phylum Chordata; class Actinopteri; order Pleuronectiformes; family Pleuronectidae; genus Hippoglossus; species Hippoglossus stenolepis. The sequence continues at coordinate 14,637,811 of NC_061502.1, forward strand.
GATTAAAAAACAAATCTTGATTTATTCATTTATCAAATCTGTCCTTCAATCCATCTCTCTCGTCTCTGTAGTATCTTCTGTCAGTTTTGACTGCTGAGTTTCCAGTAACACCAATGTATTAATAAATAAATAAAACTCATATTAAATATGTATAACCATATGAAAGACTGTGGTTAGCCCTCAGTTCTGAAGTTCTTTGCAGTTACAGAGCTCGGCGAAGAATTCCACAATAGTAAATTGTAGGAAAACCTTTCACTGTTACTGTCAGGGTTACTTAATTCTGTTAATTTCATGTTGGTTATTAGGAGTTGGTGGTGGAGAGCTACGCTGAGACAGGAGCTGCACTGAAAACAGACAACACAATGAACCTGGACCTCGAGAGATACGCCTGAGAAATATTTAATAATCCACCAGAAAGAACAATCAATATGTTTCTACAGAGGAGAATCCGAGAGAAGAGACTGGCAGCTTGTACAGAATCTGTGAGTCCCAAACTCATCCTGGTGCTCGGTTCAGAGATCGGTTGTTTGATGAGGTTGAAGAATAAAATATATATATATAGTGGAAATGGGGAATGAAGTCAGCCCTGTACTTCTTCTATTTTTCAAAATAACCTCCTTGGTTCGAGGGTAAACGCACTGAAACAGCATGCACACCTTTATCTGAATATAATTGAAGATATAAATATGTTTTTGCCTCGTCTGCCTTCTTTGCTTTGCTGAAGATATTTGTAGAGCAGACAAACAGGTGTTTCACCTTATTGTAGTTTTTACCACTGCAGCAAATGACAGTTTTCATTAATAACAGCTTGCATCCAAACTTTCACTGTGTCTCAATTCAGGGGCCGGTTTGCATCACAGCGGGGGAACTAGACCGTCCCAATTTGAAGGCTTCTCTGAATGCGGCCGACGAAGGACGTGTTTTTGTCTGTAGCTTTGTTGCTAGGCGACGGCTGTAAAGGCGGGAGGTGCGGCCGCTGAATTAAGACAAAGCTATAGAGTCATCCCCTTCCTCCTACTGTCTAGAAATTAAGTTTAAAAGTCCCAGATATGAATGCTGCCATCTTGCGCAGAAGCAGTCAGGGGATGGTCCTCAGGTCCTGCAGAGAAACGGACATATCTCTTTTCTTACGTAAAGGAAACATAAATGAGCCATAACATGGAGGAGGCAGAATTTGTGAGCTATACTGCAGCCAGCCACCAGGGGGCAATCAAGACACTTTGGCTTCCCATATTTGTTACAGTCCGGTGAATGTGATTTGGTTCTGGTGGTTCAAATAGTAAAACCTCTGTAAGACACTACTTCCAGAAGCATGAATGAAATGAGTACAAGACCTCAGAATGAAAAAAAATGTCCCATGTTCTGCTCATTAAAAGTAAAGAGAAAGTGTCTCGTCTTTTTATCACTATGCAGCTGACAATTATCGGAAGTGGGGCCGTTCAGGGTCTGACTGTGTCAGGATCAGCAGTAAACCTTTAGTTAACCTCCGGAAAGTGAGGCCACTTCTCCCGTCCGACCTCTTCATCCCTGCAACAAACACTCGGGTCAGTTAATAAAATTCTCTGTGGGGAACGTGAACCGGTCACCTGCTGTAAAAGTTCTGTTTAATAACCGATGCTGGACTGATGCTGCAGAGAAGATTAGTGTGAACCAAACAAAAAAACAAAACTCGTCGGAAGGTGATAATGAGAACTGGGTAACGTAAAGGAGAAAAACAATTTGAGAAACGCTGCATACATTGTTATCACATTTTAAAGATAAATCTTTCGCTGGCTTCCTGCAAATGCAGCCTGAGGGGTGGGAAATTAATGCCGGAGTCCAGGAGGAGGCAGCTCAGCCTAAATATTAATGCGCTGTGTGGATTCCTCCATGCGAAACATAATGGAAATGACTTCGCTGTCATGTAGTTGTGGCTTTGGAAGCAGAACAAGAGCACTTAATACTTAGAAAATACAATTGAGTTTAATCATTATCAACAATGTGGAAAAAGAAATCATGCTGTCATCACTATTCTTATATTATCTTTTATTAAAACATCATTGACCTCCAACAAGTAAAGAATGTACATAATAATAATAATTATAATAATGATAATAATAATAATAAACTGAATAACATCAGAATAAAGTATTTTCTGTTTCTCTTTTTCTCTTTTTGTCGATTCACTGGATCTCTGCATTCTCTGACTTCAAGGCTTGAGCTAGTTTTAGAGGAATGTATAGTACAGGAATCAAAAATTATCTCTCCCCCATCATCTTGGTTGTTTTTTTTCATCTTCTGACATCACAAACATATTTTGTCTCATTTGCAAGTCATCGCTCACATCAACTGCTCGTGAAATCTTCCAGAGGGTTTGGAAATAGCACAAACCTCCAGTGGCAAACGCACAAACTCTCTCAGGCTCACGTACAGTCAAACAAATGGTAAAACGCACGCCTGAATGGCTGCGGTGGACGTGTACGGCGCCGAGCTCCAGTGCTTTAATCAGACCTTTGGCCATAAAGCATCACACCGACCGAGGCAGCGGCTTCATTCTCAGCAGAACCAAACGCGAGAGGGGAAAAGCATTCGTCTGCCACCAGCCTCGCTCTAGCACAGCTCAGATAGCCCCTCTTCACTGACTCTCTCTGCTCCTCCTCTCCATCAGTGCTTCACGCTGAGTGCTACGTCCTTTGGTGCTGGAATTCAAAGGAAATGCCACAGATGCACCATCGGAGGGGGAAGAAAAAAAGTGACCTTTAAAGAAAAAAAAACAAAAACAAGATACTCACAGAGGGGGAACCAACCGTCCATTTTACACAATGTAATGTCACCGGGCTGCGCACTGTGGAGATTGTCTTTTGATAAAGTCTGAACTTTTTAAAACATGTGAAACAATTAAAAACACAGTAACACGATAAAAACCTTAGATTTTTTTTTTTTTCAAAGTCTGCCCTCAGAGTCAAGTGTAGGTTTACAGTATGTTCTGACAGGCAGGTAATGCTGAAAATCTCTATTATGGTTTTCACAGCAGTTCAAGTGGGCTTGACAAGAGCAGAATATCATCCTGTCATGCAGCTGATTTCTTTATCTACCTCTGCTCCGGGAGCTTTTCATAAACAAAAGCAGTCGGTCTCTATTGGTGCCGTGTCCGGCGCTGGCGGTCATGTGTCAATGACGTCCTGCGCTGGCGAAGGTTCATGTGGCAAACTGGTGGTGTTGGGCAGCGGCTGCGTGTGGCTGACGGAGTTCTGCTGCATCTCTAGCGCCATGGCGTTCTGCGGGTGGGGGAACTCCTTCACCTGTCTGCGGTACTCCAGGAAGGTCGACGCCTTGGTTGCGATGGCCACCACGTTCTTGCCGACAAAGATGGTGGACACGCGGCTGTCCTGAAACAACACCATGTTCACGCCCCGTATGAGGATGGTGACCACGTTTATGGTGACCAGGCTCAGGACCGGGTACAGCATCATCTTCTGGGGCGACATGTGCTCCCCCTGCATGCTGATTTCACTGAGCGACACGCAGGGCAGGATGAGCAGCAGGATGTAGCAGTAGAAGAACATCAGGCCCTCGGCCCAGATGGGTAAGCCCGTCCGCTGAGGCTCCCACAGGTTCGCTTGGATATCCAGCAGGTCGAGCAGGTCCAGAGCCACCCAGAACAGGCGGCTCCTCATGTCCTCCTTCTTTCTAAAAGTCCTCACATATTCCATACTATCCAGAGCCACGAGAACGAGGTATAAACCTGGCACACACACAGATAACAACAGCGTCAGAGCCTTCCGTGCCACGGTCTCTAGACTCTTCCTGTCAGCTTTGCAATTCTGGAAGACAAAGTAGAGTTTGATCTCCAGAACAAAGATGTAGAGAAACCACAGGATCATGGCGTATCCTCGCCGGGCGGTGCGCACCTCGGCACCGACCCACACCGCCACATATCGCAGCACGATGAGGAAGCATACGTCCCCTACCAGCACTATAATGCACACACCGATCTTTCTGGGACCCTGGTTCTGCTCCACCAGGTAGGCGTCCATGAAGGCCATGCTGGTCATGATGACGATGGTGGTCAGGCACACGTGGCGTTTGTCTGGGGGCGGTAACACCATGGCGAGGTCACCGGCTGGCTCTCACTCTGTCTACAGCTTTCAAAGGAAAAAAGAAAAAGTCCGGAGGGTAAACGCAGCACTGTGCCCCTTCCAAACCCTTTATAGTCGAAGAAAAAAGGGAATTTAAGGTGGTCTGACAGCTCTGGCGTGCACAGGTGCAAACATCAACCTACTGTGTGTTTGTATTAAAATAATATAAGTCACTGCAACTAATAGTCCATTCAGGGGGTGGAGGTTATTTCAGCTTAAAAGCAGAGCCGTGTGTGGAGTCAGCAGAGAGTTGCTGGCTGCTGATTGCTCTCAGACCATGGGAAAACGGGAACATCACCTCGTTACTCAGCGCACTTCCATTGATCCAGCCCTGCCCCTGAGCAGCAGCTACACCGAGGGCTCTACAGCTGACATACCATGACTGATAGTAATCCACACGTAGTCAAATGGAGAATACTCTGAGTGAGCTCCGGCTAATGGACATGTGATGGGATTGCGGGACACTGTGCTGCGGTGGGGAAATGTTTATGGAGGTGTTTATTTTTGTATGAGACTGTGGAGGAAGTAACAGCGCGGCATGAGACTATATCCGTGCGTACGCCTGTGCCGCTGCTCTGCATGTGCGAGGAATTCCTCTTTGGATACTCCTGTGGAAGGTGGTGCAGTGTGTGTGGCTCCTTGCGGTCGTGCAGCGTGTGCGAGGGGAAACGGAGGAGAGGGAGGAGAGGAGTCTGCAGTGGCCAGAGGCCTCCAGCCGCCATAAATCACAGAGACAGCAGGTCAACGGCCCATGAGGCCTGGCGTCCGACGACGGCTTCCCCGGGGGGAGGCTCTTACACCGGGCTGAAGATCCATTCTCTGTAACTCTTCTTGCCACGTGCCAGCTCCTCCTCAGCCTAGAGGAAGGAGAAATAAAGAGAGGGGGAGGAGAAGGAGAAAGAAACCTGTCAGCACTACTGGGCCATATAACATAGATTTCATTGCCAACAGCCCTCCACATATGAGGAGCCAAGTAATGTGTCAGCTTGGCTCAAACATGGCCTATTTTAGTATAGATAGGACAGAACACAGTGCATGTTACAGTATAACTGCTTCAGGATGTCATTACCTCTCTTGTATATTGTCTCGAGACATCTGGATGCATGACTCAATATGCCCTGATCATTGTATTATTACATTCAGCATATTGGGGTAATACCCACTAGTTTTCATTTTGGGCGTTAAATTAATCGCGGATTTATTACAAGAAACAGTAGAACCCAATTTTATAGTCTCGTATAGGAGCTGAGTTGTTGGCAGCTCATTTTCTTTTTCTCTGCATTACTCGGCACAACATTTTCTTGTAAAAGCCAGGGTAAATGGGAAAAACGATGGCGGAGTTCACTTCCTGCATATATTTTCGTCCAAACTGCAACAAGGAAATCACGATTGCACTGTGCCCGGTATGCAATAGATTTAGTTTAAATTATATGAGGCTGCTTAGGTTTTATTGTGGTGCATCTGTCGGCTTGTTATCAATTTGATAATAATATCATTATTCAAATGAACATCCCTCGTTGTTCAAACATCATCTGAGGCAAAGACCACAAGCAATCCTGCAGGTCACTACTCTTTCTTCTTCTACGAGAGTCGTCAAACAGTAGATTGATAATTATATTCAGCTCAGACTCCATTTCCAGCCTCCGATTACAGTCTGTTTTTGCTAAACGACGTTTCAAGGTGTTTCTGTTTTGACCCCTTTAGTAATCTGCCTGACGTGTGCGTTGAGGCGAGTGACAGGCGGGGGGCTGCTCCCATCAACAGTCTGACGTTTACATCACATCCTTAAAAAAACAAAACGAAACTGTACAGATGCTGAGTGCTTTACTCGCCAGCAGGAGCCCACCTCGTGCACTGGCCTCATCCATAAATAACACAGCATGTCTAAATAGCGTGGATAAAAAATAAAAAAAAGAGTGAAAGAAGAAGTGAAATGTGTTGATTGAGCAGAAACGTCTCCCTGGGTTTAAGTTTGGGTTAAAAGGGGAACTTGAATTTATCTGTCGTTCTCCCCCCCTGTCACTGGATCCTTCAGGCAGAACAGGAATAAATTACATTAGTGTTTCTGTCAGCTGAGGTAAACTCCAGGTCCAGATACGACTGTATTATTTAGAGAGCACAGCCAACGCTCCTCTAAACAAAGCTGTTGGGTTCAGGTGAATGACCAGAGAACTGTCATGCAGGTATCCCGAAAATAGTCCACAACTTTTATTTGAGTCAATGTCATGACGACCCAGACAGAATCCAATAACATGCACTCGTTCAAACCTCTCGGGTTTCCACAGCGAATCAGGTAGTTTTCAAAATATCTCAATAAGATTGAAATCTAACAAGTAAACACGGCCATGCTACATGTTCTATACTTAAACACAATGATACTTCGAGCTAACAATGACAATGCTAACTATAGACTGGATATAAAGATGGAAGATGCTACTTCACTTCCCCCCAGTATCCAGAAATGAAGTAAAAATATTCCTGATATTAACATCTTGCCCATTTGGAGCCAGAGTCTGTGCTGTAGCAACAAGTCCCGTCAAATACACACGCTCGACCAATCACGAGTCAGTCTCCGCTGTCAATCATGACGTATTTTTTGCAACATGAACAGGAACATGAATATGTGTCACACATCATTGCATATAAAACCACAACAGGGTTCATCTTCTGGGAAATATGTCAGACGTTAAGCCACCTTGCTAGCATGGCTACAAATTTAATATAGATGTGAAATGTATCTATCGAAAAAGATTAGGCTACTAATGACTTAATCGATGGTTAATTAACATTTAACATTTATAAATCTGTTACAATTAAGCGAGTAATTGCAAAAATAAACAATATGTTGTTGATGAATGGATCGATTGTGAGCAGGTCTTTTCTAGTGGTCAAACAGTGTAACCAGTTTTCACCATCTAGTCACCCAGACGTTGTTCTCACTAATGTCTTTTTCTCAAACTCTTAATGAATGAAATGAAGGGTGTCTAATTAGTTAATGTTACACAGGTTGGAACAACATTAACAAAACGTGAGATGTCAACAACAACAGCACTTTTAGACTGAAGTCTGAAGGCCATTTACTCAACATATTAGTCAAACAATTGCAAACCTTTTAGTGATATTGATTGACTTCGTTTTAAAAGCCAATCCAGGAATGTGTTGCAAAATTATTCCATCACTCTGCCTACTGTTGTGAGTCAAAGTCACTCTCATTTTGACCAACTGGGTTCTTCATATGGCAAATTTAAGTAAGTAATAAATAAACATGAGTTGTTGGTTGTTTTTTTCCAGGCGCGCTGTGTGAAATTAACAGAGCAAAATGGGCTTTTGAGCAGTTTTTTTTAATGAGACCCAAAAGCGTGTGGACAGGTTATTTTTCATCAGAGAAATCCCAACCTCCGAGAACATGAACTGTGTGCACTCCCTGAAAGGATGGAAGGGAAAAACTACATGTAATAGCTTCCTTCATGACTTTCAGTGGATATATTGTTCGCTGTCTTTGCAACATACACGTTTGTTGAGGGGGACAACATGTTACATCAAATAACATCTCAAATCAAAGGCTGTTGATTGAAGCCCAGTTAACGACGAGCGAACCACCACAACCAGTCTCATTTGTAACCCGAGCATGGATTTAAATGTTTAAAACCCATTATGTAGAACGGGGCCTAAGTAAGACATTAAATTCATAAAATGGTGATTAAATGACTGATTAGCAGAAAGCTATGGATCATTAATGTGCTGTAAGGACGACTGCTCTCATGTATACGGTACATCATGTCTTCATTTAAACACCATTAATTATCAGAAAAGACTTGGAGATTGTTTCCGTAGTAAGCGGATTATCGCCGACGTGATAACGCACAAGTGCTAAATTGGACCTCCAGGAGTTATGACTTCTGCCGTGAAACACGGATCTCGAGGCATGATTAGATACTACATGGGTACCACATGAAACAGGAAGCTGATGAACGTTGACAGTAATGGACGATTATTAATCCTCGCTGTCATATACAATAGAAAAGTGCCTTTGTCTGTGTGAAACGATGACACACGGCTCTGTTTAGCATATTCTCTTTATCACTTACAATATATGACTGGAGGCTACAGATTAGGACATGGCTGCGCCGCTGAATTGGGGGTAAAAAAAGACGTCAAAGAAATGCTGGTTGATATGTAATTTGACAGCTGTGACGACCATCATCTCACATCGGTGCCTGGCTGTTCTCCTGCAAGAGCACAGGGCCTCTGTGTACAGCTGCCTGTACGTTTCAGCTGTGCTTATATGCTTCAATTACAGCGTATTAATTATAGTGTACTATAAATAGGCAACACGGAGGGCTGTGAACTGGCAGCACAACATTTCTTCACAGAGGGAGGCTATTACTGTGTCTGTGGCCCAGGCCATTATCTCTCTGAATAGCCAGAGCTTCCTTGTCGGGCACTTGTATTAACACTTAGCCTCCCTGTCTGGCTGCAGGCTTCCATACGGATCACAGCGTGGACAAAGAAAGTGGCATCGATGCATCTTTTTTTTTTTGTTAGTTTGCAAGTTGTACCAAAGAACACAGTGCAGAATGTCTGTTTGGGCCAAAGAACAAACCAGTCTGTACAAGAGACGTTCTGATATCAACACCAGCATCAGAAATGACTCCAACACTGCCAATACAGCCTGGTTGGTGTCTACGCAAATCTATGTATCGATCCAATACCAACTCTTTAAAGTATATTAGTTTAACCCAGATAAAACTGCACTCTCTACCAGAAATGTCTTCTTTTTCACTGCTCCAAAACAACAGTTGTGCTGTATTGCTACTGGCAAGTATGTTGTTAGAGTGGTTTCGGGTAGTGTATCGTTAGCCAGAGCTGCTAAAATGTCAGCAAATGAAAGTCGCTGGAAGGTCCAACATGTAAAATGGCGACGTGCACCGTATGCAAGACTTTGGTTTCAAGGCAAAACTGTATAAATCTCATGAAACATTTGATAAACCATCAAATGCAAGAGCACGGGGGGGGGGGGCTCAACAAGCCGAAGAGGAAAAAAGGACAAACTACAGCAAACTTTGGAATCGGCATTCAAACGTCGCTATAAACTTGACAAAGACGGTCCCTGAGCAAGACAGGTAACAGACAAACCTGTCAAGTTCGTTGTTGTGTATTCCCAGACCTATTTATCTTCTTTTTCAGTTTTGTCTCACACAAGCGGAAAACACAAATACAGAACAACAAAACAAAAGCAAAAAGTTGCGTTGTAGCTTTTGCATTCACGATTTCCATTAACGTCTCGGAACCGTAGTTATGACTGTCAGAGTGGATAACAAAAGGAGTTATATGGCATTCGTTCTTTGTATGCGTTCCTTATTCAGTGGGTCTAACCTGAGCAAGGCTGAATAACAATGATAGCAATCATCATTTCTATACAATAATTGAATTTTGTTAAATGCACTGGTACCGGATCCGTACTCTGTATCGTCCAGGAATCAGTATCAGGAAGCGAAAACATGTTATCAGACCATCTCTAGTCAATGCCACTGGAAAAACGTTTTTTTTTTCTTTTGCACAGGATCCTTCCACTCGACTGTGTGAAGGGGATAAAAAAAAAATCTAATCAAAAGCTGATAAGTTGTTTAAGCACAGCCGCGTGGTGGTGCTGCTTTTGAACACGCACAAACTGTTTATTACCTGTGTTCCTCGCTAGATTGATGTTTGTCTTTTTTGACATAACCTCTCCGTTTAGGAATAGTTAAGTCTTTCAACCTCCGAGAAGCTTTTTCTTTTAACACTGCGGTGTCCTGACAGCTGATGCACCTCATGAGGGTTGAGCTATCGCTTGTTTACAGCAGCAAAAATCATTTCATCCTTCGCCTGTGGATGATGTGCTCCGTTACCTGTGGGCTTCAAAGGAGACTGAGATGTTTATGCTTTGCCGGAGCCGAATTGTTATGCATTAAATGAATTGTATTACATCAAACTCTCCCGACTGTGCTTTCTTCCTATGCGCTCCACTCTCCTTCCTCCCACCTCGACACTCCAAGGATGATCAAATGTTTACGTCAATGTCAGCAGCACTGCTGCGGGACAGTGAAGGTTTTCCGAGCGGGGCCGTTTTGTCCGATATTTATGTCAGGTTGTCTTCATTAGGGCCAGAATGAGGCCCATATGTGGTCTTGGATGCCGGCCATCTCCATCATCTCAGCAGGTGTTCTGCGCCGTCCTTTGTGTTACAGTCAGCGCTTGGCTAGTTTTGGGAGCGGTGGCAGATTGCTTTGAATTTGCCCAATGCGCAGAGAAGAGCTCAGCACAGCTCAGCTGAACAAAGCCTTGCACACACACACACACAAACTGAACACACACGTTCGAAATGAGCACATACACGCGTGCACTCGCATGGCCGTGCACGTATGGAAGCTCTTACGCACACACGCCCACATTTTCCCCTGCCTGAAAGGTTGCTGACAGGATCGCAGTCTGAGGGTCACGTCTTTATCCCGTCTCTCTCAGCCTGATAACATTCTCTAACCGCACATTGAACACATACATCTGATTATAACACAGGACGCCACTATATCCCCAAATCCCTGCATACATGTTAAGACCTGTCTCATGTTCCCCGCTGGGGACAATAACCAAGAAGATGTCTGCTCGGTTCTACCAGCCGCACTGACGAATGCGCACGACATCTCTAAGGTGCTCAGTAAATTTCCTTTTTCTGAATTAAAACCACCTCAGCTTCTCTCACGGGGCTGAGCCTGGTCTGTGATGCATTACTCCAGTGTATATCTACTGTATCTAATGGATCACCGTGGTGGCGCATTGGAATTCTAAACACGTCTGTTTTACATTTTGTTTGTCATTATTTTTTTCGGCAGGTTCAGTCCTTTCTACCTAGTTTGTGCAATTCAGAGGCGCACACAATTACTCGAAACACAATTCCCAGGGTTTTGTATGTTTCTTGCTCTTAGATTCCAATTTTCTTGTTTTCTTGTTATCCCTGCAGTATATGCTGGTAATTACTCATGAGCTTGCACTGGGTGTAGAATACTGAAGAGGATCTGAAACTAAGAAGGGGGCCGTGTTTTGTAGCAGTGGCTTAGCTCATTTTATCATCAATTACGTTTGATTAAGGCTCATGCTCACTCTACTTTTGCATGTCACATCGAGTGCGTGATGAGCAGCGATTGTTCATCTCAGCACATAACTGGAACCAACCCAATCTGTATTCGGGCTCTCTGTGTGTTTTTAAATAGCCGTGGGTGTTGATCAAACACAGCTGAAATCAAACATGCTGCACATGACAAAGGACGGATAGCTGCCGGGCAGGGTATGACTCATAATAGTCATTGTACAGCAGCTCAAAAAGTGCTTCCCTCCAACTTGGCCCTCAGCAGCAGAGACCGGGCTTTTCAACATGACAGACGCGTCTTTTTCTCCCTTGCCAACCCTCAAACGGCCATAATGTGCACAGCGTCAATCAAAGTGTATTCTTTATTCACAAAGCTGGGGAGAGGATCAAAAGAGCCATGCCACAGTGAGTCATCATCAAAGTGAAGAGCAGCCCTCTGACATCCCACCCGGCAGTTAATCACTGGCACACGGGGCGAGGATGACTGGTCGCCTGACGTATACGAGGCATGAGACAAGACATCCCTGAGCTACCGTCCAGAAAGGACGACTTTAAAAAGCATGTTAGCCCCTTAAATGTAACTGAAAAGTTTAACCTTTTGTGTGAGCAGCTTGTAATTTCTCTTTTCCTAATGTGCAGCCTGCACAAGGCTGATATCAAAGAAGTTGAGAGAGTTACTCGTCTGCACAGAGAGTCCTGTCCCGAGAGCCCGTGCTTCTATTCCATTAAAGTCAGTGCAGACGCTCATCGAGGGTGTCTTTCATCTGCCTCTCTGAAAAAGTGTATCCTGGGGTTTAACATCCATACTCCACTATCAGTGAGCACCTGCTACAGCACTGGATTTCCACCATTTATGTTTTTATGAGACTCGAACAATGATTAGTTTGTGTAGCATTCACAATATGTCCCCTATTAAGGATTCTTTTTCCCACCCACGCCGTAACCTCTGCAGTCTGAGAAACGTCAGCCTGTTCTTTTGTCTGCGTCATACTCCAATAACTCGTCACTCAACTGGCCTCAGTCTGTCAATTTGGTGACATTTGGCTTCTGGGAAATGGTGAAGAAATTGTGAAGGAGGCATATTTGCATGTTTTTATTCTTTCAAGATTGAGGCTATCTAGCAGGCATGTTGTTGTGCAAAGTCATGTGGGGCTGCAACAATTGTTAGTATTTTGCATTCAGGGTCATTGTGATGTTAAAAAACAACAAACTCAGAAAGTTCTGATTTCCCTTTTAGCTTAGTTTCACTTTTTAGTTCTGATTTCACTTTTAGCTTTCTATATAGCTCAAGTACCGCTTGTGAGTGCCTGTGGCTCAGGAGGTACAGAGGGTCGTCCACTAACTAGAAGATCGGTCGATCGATCCCCGACTCCTCTGGTCTGCTCTTTGAAGCGCTGTTGAGCAAGATACTGAGCCCTGAATTTTCCCTTGACAGCTGTGTTGACAGTGTATGAACAGTGTGTGATAGGAAAAAGTGCTACGTATAGAAGTGCTGTGTGATGGGATGAATGCAACTATTACTGCAAAGTGCTTTGAGTGGTCGATAAAAGATAAATAAATGCAGTAGATTTAAATCATTCCAAGGCAACAACAAAATTGAACTATGACAAAATGACAAATTAAGGTATTTACCCTCCTATTAGCTCTGTTTTGGTTGCCACCGACTCCTTAGCTCTTTAACTCCTCCACACCAGACGTTTAGCTCTGTCAGTCGACTGCTTTTTGCTGGGTAGTTACCGTAATGGGTTCATCCTTGGAAGGTGTTTTGTTACAAACATCTGCTGGGAGCGGGGTCGAGTTGAGTTTTGAGAGTGAATAAAAAACATTAAAGTTGCAGGATGTCTGCGCAAAACGGATCCTATAAAAGAGAAACACCCCTCATTTCCTCTCATTTTTTAAAACCAAATTTCGCAGATAGGAGTCAGTGAACTATAACTACATATAAATCCCAGCTGCTTTGTCCCTGGTTGTCAGTTTTACGACTTAAACCCAAGTAATAACAATGAGGAACGACTGAATAATTACTCCTTTTCTTTTTACGTCTTGTTCTTTTAATCGCTTATGGTGAGAAAACACACCTTCATGCACAGAATGTTACTCTGTTAATTGGATTGTCCTCTCCAATTCGCTGGTCGGCCAATTAATGTTTTTAAAATGAGGGTCACAAAAGAGCCTGAGGTGGTGCAGTGATTACCAATATACTGCATCTTTAAAGACACACAAACACGTTTGTACTTCTATCTTAGTGAGGACACTCATAATGCATTCTCTAGCCCCTTACCCTAACCAGGGTTGGTGATTCTCTCTCTACCCGCATTGGTTCAGGACCCAAGTATCACTGAAGACCTTCCATTAATCTGGATATCCTCCTATACCATCTGTAGGTCATAATATAATCATCATATACATATAAAAAACACTTTAGGTGTCTCCTGTCCTCACAAAATGTCCCCACTTTGTCTAGGCTCAAAATGTTCCTCTCAAAGATATCTGTACGAGAACACACACATTCATCGTGGACATCCTAACCAAAACCTCATCTCTGACCGTACCCGTGACCAACTTAAATCTAACCTTGACCGCACCACATCTTACCCCTAACCTAAACCAGGAGCTGCCTCATCAGGACCAGGCTTAGGTCCCCCTGAGGTCTACTGGTCCTCACAAGATCAGTGTGTATGCTGGAAAAGGTCCTAAAGAGGCAACAAAAACAAGTACGCACACACACACACACACTAAGACAAGATCTGTGGCATGAAGCGGCACCATGCTAACATGCTATTACACACTCCTCCCAGCTTTTAATTCTCCCATGCAACGATGCAGGCGTTTAACAAGCGTATCGATCTGCTCACGTGATACCAGCCCTCATATTCATTCCCTAATGAGGACTTGGCTGTGTGTGTGATCACCCAGGGACAGAAGTGATTTTTATCCAGCGGTTTTACAGGGAGATCTATTTAATCTTTGTGTCAATAACAGCCCTCCCCCTTCAGCCCCTCTCCTTCCCTCTTACGCTTGCTATTTTGCCATGCTTTGCAATCCCTCCTCCTGTGTTCACTGTCGCCATTTCTAATCTGGCCGCCCCGGGGGAGGCGGCGTCAGTACCTCATTCCAGTCACGCTGCACTTCTCTTTGCTTTGCATCCCACTTGAGGGTAAAATAACTTCCCAAAGACATCGAAACCTCAGAGGTCCCATTCAATATTTATCATATCTGCATTATGTCAAAGCAGCAAATACTGGATGGAAACGGAGAAAGAGTTCTGCCGGATAGAGTTTCATCACCAAAGCTCCGAATGAATCTGAATGAAAGGCTCACTCGTCCTGCCGTTCCCCTCCGGTTTGCATATAAACATGTGTGCGCTGCCGGGCAAAAGGGCAAGACCGCTCACCTTCATGCAGCATCCTCGGAGGAAAAAGTAACAGGATAAAAGCGAGCGAAGAAATGCAGAGGGAGAAGGAAGAGAGGGATTGATGCGAAAGAGCAAGGGTTGCTTTTCCACGTGATTGGATAAAAGGCGAAAGAGATGCGATACTGGGAGGATTTTGAAGTGCGGCTAATGAGCTGGGAGTTAAAATGGATAGCTCTGCAGAGGATACAGATTAAATACTGTATTAGCAGCCCGGGATTTATGATGAGAGAGGGAAAAACAGGCAGAAAGGAGCAGAAAAGATGTCCCCTTTTACAACAAGTCATTTCATCTTCTATTCAGTCTTTAAAACCTATTTCCCATGAAGCAAGTGAAGAAATGGTGTGGGACACGTTCCCCATTTCCAAGGTGATCGCTCTTTAAGACTGAATACAAGATCATTTACCTTAAGGGATGTCTGGCAGCGAACAAGGACCCGTGCTTTGTGTCACCTGGTATTTGACAAAACATTCAAAAACTTTGAATGCGTCTCTCGGGCCGAATGTTTGCTGAAAGCAACACCTGCTTTTTCAGGATAATTAAATATTTCACTCAGGATTAGACAGATGTTTACCGCACAACTCGCTGAGGACGGTTCCACTTCTTGGCACCGGCTTGTGCCGAGGTGCGGGGTGGGTTGGACTCTTTGCAACTGTGAGCGAAGGATTTGTGTTGCTGTACAGCTGTGATCCTTTCACCACTGGCTTTTGATGAGGCTCCTAGTGGTAATTTCTTTCAGGCCTTATTACGAGTGGTGTTGTCTACCAAGGTTTTACTGGCAGTTATTGGCTGTGTCATTTTGAACAGACCGCTGCAGCTTTTGGCAAGTTGTTGTGGATCTGCTCGGCAGTGTGCAGGGTTTGATGGGTAATTGATGTTGATGGGATAATTTGTCCGAGCCCCACAGTGAATGTGCAGGTTTCACACACCCTCCATTCTTTACAATTGGCTAGATAGTCAGCTAAGAGAACACAGCATTTAGATAATATTATTTGGGATTTACGAGAAGACAAATTTTCTCTTCTTGTGGACTAGCACTGTTTCTCCACCATCAGCTGATACTTTAAGTGACTGCAAGTTGTATTCCCATAGTTTTTTTTTTTCCATAGAGCATACATAAAGAACACAGACTGTCGATAAAGACAAAAGGATTTATATATAAATTTAGGATTTTTTTTCCCACTATCCAGAATGACAATCTTTGAGAAGAATTGATTGACAAGTACTTGTGATTTCTTTTGAGTTTGGTCCATGTCCCATCTGCTCATGTGGAGGAGGTGGGGTTTATGATCTTCGGCTCCACTTTTGGGGAGCTGTCACGTTGTCCATCTTTATATACGATCTGTGGTCTTCACAGTGAGGACAAGAGGGGGACACCAGGTTTGATAGTAGGTTTCCCGGCTGCACTGCTGCAAGATAGTGGTCCACAATCTAAGCTAAAGGGTCAGTAGTTAAAGATAGTGATCCACAATCTAAGCTAAAGGGTCAGTAGTTAAAGATAGTGATCCACAATCTAAGCTAAAGGGTCAGTAGTTAAAGATAGTGATCCACAATCTAAGCTAAAGGGTCAGTAGTTAAAGATAGTGATCCACAATCTAAGCTAAAGGGTCAGTAGTTAAAGATAGTGATCCACAATCTAAGCTAAAGGGTCAGTAGTTAAAGATAGTGGTCCGTAGCTTTAGAGCCGATATTTCAGGATATTCACCTATAATCGTCAGGCCTGTCTCTATGTGCATTTAAAAGACAATGCTCTGATATCATCATGTCATGCAGATTAAAATAGATTATTATCATAGATGTCTTAGTCACAATTGACTTGAGTTATTAATATAAACGGTAAAAGTAATGAACAGTTCTTGTACACGAGGCTTAATGTGCCACAAAGACCCTTTTATGTGCTTTGTCACCGACATGAAGCTCCACTCACACCCACTTACAGAAAATGGATCATTCTGTTGTTCTTAATACAGGCATCAATTAGGCAGATCTGAGGCCGTGCATCAAAGACTGACACGAACATCAGCTTGTCTAATGCAATCAACCCTACAGGGGCCCTCAAGCAGGTGGGGCACACTAATAAACTTCTGTTCTGTCGTACTATTCAAACAATGCTGCTCTGCAATTTACACACAATCAACAATGCTGCAGAGCCATTGAAGCAATTACCCTCTGAAGCTGTAATTATGCGACTGTGAAGAATTAAACCGTGAAGAGATGCAGAAAGACGTTTGTAGAAACTGTTGATAAAATGTATGTAACATGTCCGTTTACATGTAACTAATAATAACAGGAATGTGCTGAGATTTCAGGATGGCACTGAGAACAAAGGGGTCTGTGGCTGTGCTCTGCCTTTAAAAGTATTGATCTTATGATATATTGTGTTGTAAACCTTAACCCTTTGACCTCTGCCATAAAAATGGTCCACCAGTGCCTACATTTGTATTTGTACCCCCATCGAGGAGGCTGTGTTTGTCTGTGGGTTTCATTGTGAGAAAGATAACCCAAAAACCACAGGACGGATTAGCACAAAACTTTATATTGTTCAGGGAAGAATCTCTTATGTTTTGGTGCAGATCTGGATCACAGATCTAAATTTAGGGTGTTTTTTCGGCTTTATTAGTTGATTTCTCAGAGGGGACTGATATTCATGAGTGTGTCAAAAGTGAGGTAGATCCAAATAAAAAGCTCCGATACGACAACGATCCAGACATCTACTTCTCTGCTCAACAAATCTCCTCGACTCCACTAAGATTTTTAAGATGACTATTAGTATGCCAGTGGGTTGGGGTGAAGTATTAGCATGCACGGCTTGTGCGCAGCCCTTTAATACTCAAAACCGGTTTCCCAGCGGGGGGATTGTGAGCCGGGGAATTTTTGCAGGCGCAGAGGTCGGAGTTGATGTGGGCTCGTCTTTCCGGAGGTCAGCACCTCTGCTTATTACGCACATTCTGGTGACTTAAGTACCAAAAGGCTACGACTCGAACCCGTACAAAAGTGGGTAAATAATTTATATATGGAAAATCGAAAATGTCCGATTTTTCTTGCAAAATAAAATATTACGCCTGTGGCCTCTGGCTTCAACCCCGGATAGCTGCAATGATGGAAAATAGGTGAGGAAAAGTTTTACCTCAACTGCTTAAAGTTTCACATGAAAATTTAATGAATGAGTTTCTGCATTTTATGGTTAAATTTTGATTTAATCTGAATATGTTGGAAATTGTTTACTGATACATCGGTGCCAAATATTGAGATTGTGTTTAGGCATTTCAAGAACATATTTTGTGTTTTTACTTATAACACAATTTAATCTATCATATAACATAGTTGATTTTTTTAAATTATGTTTATTCCCTTTCTTTAGAAATTGAAGCTAAAAGTAATATCTTGGTTAATTACCCCTTGTTGTCAAAGTTTTATCACTTCTTTATGGTGCTTGAGTTGTGTTGGGAACAGCTGCATCGGGAATTAGTTTCGAACGGTGAGGGGATTGAATCTCGTCTCATTCTCCGTCAAGGTCTCAGATGAAGCTCGGGGGCGTTGTTGTGAGCGAATAAGTCAATCTGATCAATCAGCCAACCGCTGTCAGCCTTTTGAAATGAGAACAACCCTCCTTCTGTGGAAGTGCTCCACACACACACACACACACACACACACACACACACACACACACACACACACACACACACACACACACACACACACACACACTCTCAGACCTCAGGCTACCCTACAGCAGAGTGTTTAGAGGAAGAATTAAAAAAACAGCAATTTTCCCGTCTTTCTCCAGAACGTGCTCCAGTGTTTCCAAGTGTGATTCTGCCTTTGGGCCGTGCTGCTGCCTTTATTAACAGATTAAAAGCCAAAGAGTAATTGAGAATTAGCAATTCATCAAAAAAGTTATTGGTTCGGTCTCACCAAACTGGGTCTGAAAATCATTCAGGCCATGGGCTTCTATTTTTGCAATCCCATTTCTCAGCTCCGAGCGGGACTCTGTCGAAAGCCACTCCTGCCTGCTACTGTAGATCTTTTTTTCCGAGGTTTGTAATGTCCTCTGACAGAACGGAGCCTTATTTAACTGCCTCCTTCATTGACACACAATTTAGTTTTTGCTAATTATAGGGTGCAGCGGTCATAAATTAGTCCCCGCTCCTTTGCTCTCCCTCGCCCGGCTCTCCTTCTACATACACAGACAGAAACACACATACATATGCACCCACATCCCGCCAACCACACAAACACAATTACCCATCTGCTGATTTTCACGCTGGGGCTGAATGTCACGTACAGTGGGATACTGCACACTGACTCAGGGTGGGGGGGGCTGACAGAATGGGCAGAAAAGGGGAGAGCAGACAGAGAAACAGGAGCAGGGGAAAAAGCCGCAGTTCATCTCTCCCCTGCTGTTAAAAGCCATTCATAAATACCCAGCCTTCACTCCGATTCACAGAGACTCCACCGCCTCAGCGTATATAACACAAGCAACGCTTTAAATTATCACAACACTAAAAGATGGAAACATAAAAATGCATCTTGACAAGAGAAGAGGGGCTGGAGCTTGAAGAGGAAGAAGCTGTGTAATGAGACATTTACAGAGCTGCCGTATTCAGTTTGGATGCAGGAGGAAGGTATTTTCAGATTGTACCTGCCGAAGCTTTCATTGAAGTAGCTTCTGCATGGTCATATACAACTGCATGTATTTCTCACTAAATGTCATGGAGTTAATTGGTTAATCCCAGACAGGGAGGATAAAATAATATTTTTTCGTACTATTTTTCAACATTAAATTGAAATAACTGATGTAAACACTTTGTTTTAGTTGATAGTTTGTCACTAATAACGTTGGTTGGCTGCTGATGACGTAGCGAGTGGTGTCTCAATTCCTAGGAGAAGAGTTTCTACCCCTCTCTGTTGTGTCACAAAACATATCCATAGTATGTAATGTTTGTCCTGTGAAATTACCTCTGCAATTATTTAACTGTATTGTTTTTTAATTAAATAAATCATTCTGCAACTACAGCTCCCGTGAGGCTTTGACATTCAGCAAGACTTTTTTTTTTGCTGACAAAATAAACATTGTTTTATAAATCCACTCGATTCGACGGACCGGCACAGTGGGAGATAAACCAACCCAGAAATCCAAGGATGATTCTGCACCTCATGATTTACGTATACAGCGCCAAGCCTTCAGAGCCAGTGCAGGGAATAACGTGCCCTTCATGCATCCAGTTGGAGAGTAGGGGTTTTAGACCTAAGATGGGGAATAGTCATGTAGAATAACAACGTTTCATGCAGGATTTTGCAGACACACCTGATAGAATGACACTCAGTAGAATGTATACCACCGCCGAGGTCCAACAGTCGTCTTAAATTCAATCAAGCTGCACCAAATTTCACTCGCACAGAGAAATCAGACCCCTCAATATCCCTATATTGCCCTAACTTAAATTTAATATAGGGACCAAGTTGGCATTGAGGATAAAGTAATAAATATGGTCATTGATTGTATTCCAGAACTTTGCAGATTTATTAAACATTGGCGTTCAGGTCTAACAGGAGGTTTAGAAATAGGTTTTGGGTTCCGTGGCATTTATTGCTGTCTTGCAGTGTGTGTTCCCAACTGGTCTGTCTGGTTCTACGTTATTACCTCCACCAAGGAGGTTACGTTTTCACCCCTCTGTTTATTGGTTGGTTTCGTCCTTTTGTTTGTCAGCAGGATTACGCAAAAACTACTGAATGGATTTTTATGAAACTTGGTTGAAGGATGGGACGTGGGCCAAGACAGAACTTATTGAATTTTGGTGCAGTTCCGGACAAAGGGGCAAATCTTTTAACATTGCAAGATGTTTTTTGACGGTTTCACAGATTTCTCAGGATAATTCAAGCATTCTTCCTCTTTGGAGACCATGATTTTATGACCTGAATTCTTTTGTTTGCTCAGCTATAAGGCTTGATTGAATTTAAGGGACTGTTGGGACTTGATGGAGGCATAAGCTCGACCAATTCTAGTAATGAACTGGACCCGAGTTCTGCTTCAAAGCCTCCTGTCGAAGAGGGACTTTGCCCGCATCTCTAAAGCTGCAGAGAAATCAGTGTGAGTGACATTCCCAAACACTGGCATAAAGAATACATATACTACTCTTCTCTTTTCCCCCCCTTCTCTGTATTCAGTTTGATAGTCTGGTCATAAATGTTGAGTATCCACAAGGGGGAAATGCTCCAATTCTCCCATTTCTCTCCTTGAGCGAGTTCACAGATCTCTCCCCTCTCTCCCGCTCTCCTCCCTCCGTCGCTCCCTCCCTGCAGCTTCTCGCTCGCTGTCCTGATTTCCCCCTTGTTTGGCAGAACCTGTTTGACCCGCGCTGAGGGGATTCGACTCTGCCCCCCCCCCCTCACCACACAGAGCTAACAGTCTTCTCCTGCTCCCCATTATGCCGAGCGTTTGCAGCACACACCTCGCTCAAGGTCACTTATTCAAGGCTAAGCTCACGCTGTTCATGTTTACAAAGCAAAGAGAGCAAGATGAACAAGTGCTTGTGTTCAGAATTGAGCCCACACATTTTTTTAACAACTAGTGCAGTGCCCTTTCCAAACCGGCCTTTTTGGAATGGGTTGTTTACTTTCAGAATTAGCGAGTCCTCCTCAAACAGATCGATATATTCTCACTTGTTATCGTTTGTGTGCAGAGTATTTTATATACAGTCTATGGTGCATGGAAGAAAACTTTGTGTTCATCCCACCTGGTTTATCTGCAATGAAGATTTTTTTGTGAATGTATTTCATAAAATTAGAATGATTTTGCATTATTATTGTTCACATGTGTCGGTTATATTAAGTGTGAATGATTTTAACTGCTGTTGTTTTATTACATTGCATGTTGAGAGGTCTGTTAATCAAGCGACACAATCTTTGGACACAAGTACACAACTTTTCAAAATAAAACTCAGAACACTACACATGTGAAGTGTGAAGCCGATAGCATGGCCTGTTTAACGGAGCATGTTGAAGGCAAATGTATTTGTTGCTAAGGAGACTGTGCAGACTGGGATATCATATTGAGAATGTACAGCGAGGCTATAATGAAGACCTGGCTCCCCAGAGAGAAAACACTCGTGGCCAGTTTCACAGACATGGATTATTCCTGGTCTAACACTAATTTGCCTTTTCAGTGGAGGTCTCTGTTGAGAAATCTCTTTAGTCAGAGACTATGCGTAACCGGCCCCCTGTGTCTCACTCCTGAAGTTTATTTCTGTTCAACTGTCTGGCCTTTCTCTTCTTTTTTCTTCCTCCTCTCTTTCTTAACACCTCAGACCGACATGGACTTTTTTCTATCCTCAGTTACACCCCCTCTCCTCCCGGGCCAGGACTCTAGATTTAAGACTTCAGTGGATAGTGCAAGTTGTACAGCTCAGGCTTATTCGTCATGTTAAATATCCCTTAGCCTTTCGCTCGCTCGGTGTAGATTATTCAGATGACAGCTCCCTCATATTTGGAATTAGGCTGTAGACATATCGGCTCATAAATTGGCTCGATCCGGCTACACACTCCAAGTGCAAGGAACCACTGTGATGTATGCTTTTGTGTGTCGTGATGTACTATTATTCCATTTTGGACATGCTAGTGGGTGCTGTTTTTCATGTCAGCCGCCCAGATTACAGTCATAAAACTTGGCGCTGAGATGATGTGACATTTTGCCCAGACTGTAAAATCTCTGCAGGCTGATGGTACTTTTGTACAGTAATTTCAAAGCTGGCAGTAAGAGCACTGAGTCAGGCTTGTGCATGCTAACGGTATGTTAACTGTGCGCATATACAGTAGGTACAAGGTTTTTCTATGTGCTGGTTTGAACATGCATCTATCACACTAGTGCAGTGCCCGTTCTAAACCTGCCTGTTTGGATTGATCTGTTCTCTTGGCCCTGATTTAATGCTCCTGAGCTACTTCAGAGTTGTTCCTTATCATTAGTGAGTCCTTCTCAAACAGTTCTACAATATAATGTCACTTTGTTATTGTTTCTGTGCTGGATGTTGTGTGCAGAGTGTTTTAAATATAGAGTCTATGGTTTAGTAAACTTCATCCTACCTGGTTTATCTGCAATCAAGATTTTAAAGTCGATGTTGGTAAAATGAAACTGAATTTGCTTTATTACAGTTCAGGTGGATTTACTTAACTGGTCTTGTTTTTCATTAATTTTCAGTCGGCTCCAATTTCAAAACTTTACAAAATAAATCTGTAGTTCCTCTTGGTATAAAGTATTACAGCAAAAACGAATGTTGTGCTTTTGCTTTGAAGACGACTTCCTAAAGGGGAAGCGATTCCGATTGAATTGGTTGTCGACCGCTTCTCCAATGCTGCTACAGAACACTGGTCACCCGTTTATAAAATTTCTGTTAATATTGCCTATGTACAAATTTCATAAGTTAGTATGGCACTTTCTCTGGCAATTTATAATACACATGCCAAGTGTGAAGCCAATGAGATGAACGAACAGACAGACGTTTGTGGAATTAGTGGGTCGATGTCCTTAAACGCATCCTCTCGTGATGTGTGGGCGAATTTGCATGCACCATTTACGAGACCCAACACAAGATGCATTTGGGCATCTTAACTTTCTGCATGAGTGTTCTCAGCCTGGCCTGAACATGTGTGTGCCCTATAAACCGTATATGCATGAATGTGTGACAGCCCTCCTGTTTAAAACTGTGTATGAATATTCATCTCTCTCTCTCTCTCTCTCTCTCTCTCTCTCTCTCTCTCTCTCTCTCTCTCTCTCTCTCTCTCTCTCACTGTGTGTTATTTGTTTCTGTGTGGCACACTCTCAGTATCTCCCCAAACCATCAGGTGGGGTGGAGGTGGGTTCTACAAAGGATGGGGGAAAAGGTACAATGAATGACATTGACGGCGTGCAGCAAAGCCCCTCGCCGTTTGAGGGACACCGCTGATATCGCTGATAGCAGATGTGTGTCTAATTGCAGAGGGGTTGGACGCCCAGGATACGTCTCTGTCTCTGCCTGCCAGGAAGCAAAGCCCCTTCCAGAGCCCCCAATCACTGCTTCTAATTAGAGGCCTTATCTCTGTCAATCAGCGTGCCTTTTTTCGCTCTCCTCTGCGGCCCGCTGCACGGATAACAGGGCCCCGGCCAGGGAGGCGTGTTGGTCACGGAGGACGAGGGCGAAGATAGACGGGGGAGGAGAGGGGGAGAAGCGCCGAAGGGAGCTGACAGAAGGCGAGGGATATTTGGAGAGGGAGCATCAAAGAGGCGTGTTTGTACGTCTCTGCTCGTGTGCTGAAGCGTGAATAAACGGTGGCGATGGTAAACTGTGAGAGCGGACTCAAAGTGGGAGGCTGTGAGAATGTCTTTTTCACTTCAAGTCAACTCAGCATTCGCCGACTCGTCCACACAAACCGGAGAGCTACTCCATTGGAGCAGCTGGAGGTTAAGTGCTTTGCTCAAAGGTAACTCAACAGTGGCTATTCACTGAGAGCGATTGAGCAGCTAGAAAAATGTGGGAGGGTGAAATAAATGCACAATATGGAGGATATTATGCTTTTACTTTTTCCTCCCACGTTTTTCTAGCTGCTTCTATTGATGGTTCTCACTCACAATACCATTTATCTCCCGTGAGGCTGCCGCCGCGCACGAGAATAAAATGATAGAATCGCGGAACGTGAAGTGTATCGCTGTAAACGGATGAAAACTGGGGGAGGAGCACACAAGCTTTTCAGACACTGGCTCCGGCTAACATGCTAATGATGGTACTATCCTTGGCGATCACTTCCAACTCAAGTGGTAAAATCTTAAAATCCATTCAGAAGTCTGCTGGATACTGAATCCCACTGTATAATAAGAGGAATGATGCTTAAGACCTGGGACTTACCGACTTTGAAACCTGACAACTGGAGCACAAATGTATGAAAACGATATATATGTATGATATGTACATACAGATCGGTGCATGGAGAGGGCAACCAACCAGAGTAAATATGCTATTTAAATTTTCTGTTAGAGTCCAATATAAAGAGGGGATGTAAAAATGTTTTATATTTAGCTTTGGCTTTGAAGTGATGTTATGTTTTACATGTTTAAGATGATTAGCTACAAGTCAGACAATGATTGCTGTGATTATCCATGTGTTCTGTCCATTAGATTGATTTGGGTTGGTTGGTTTGATTCTCAGCTGGACTAAGCAAAAACTACTGAACGAATTTACCTGATGTGGCTTCAGGAATTTTTGACACTTTGCAAAATAGGGCATTTTTATTTTTGACATTTTCCCAGGGAATCATTCATGGGTCTTGATGGAAAAAACAAGTCAGGCATATTTAAGAAGACTGACATCTATGAGTGTTTGCAATTTGCCGGAGTTGTTTGCTCAACTGACTGATATTCTCGTTGTAAAATATTTGTCTTTTAAAAATATGTATACTGGCTTATATATTCGTAGTAATTTGTTTAATGGAATAGTTACAACTGTTTTGAAGTTTACTGGATTTCTGCACATGATGGATGTCTGCAGTCTTTTTTATTTTACCTCCTTTACCAGTTGTAAATGTCTAATGAAATATCTAAACTCGAGTATGACAGCCGAGTTGCTCTGGGTTTTGATCCGCTGGCCATCAGACGTCAACTTTCATTTTCCTGTATCTGAAATGCCTTCGTGCTTGCTTATCCCAGAACCTGTGGTCCTTGGGACACAAGACTGCTCGCTACAGTGGGCATCATCAGGGTATTCAGTGAGGCAGCCTCCACCCTCTGGAACTGTCTTCCTGCAGAGATCCACAACCTCCCATTCCTGGAAGTTCTTACAAAAACAAATATTCTTATTCATAAATTCATTGTTTTCTGTTCTTGGTCTGATTTATTTTGTTGTCCTTACTCTGTAATGGGGCCTTCACTACTTTGAAAGGCAGTATTATGATTACTATGATTATTAGGGTTAGAGTTACTGTAGGTGGTTCAATCTCTGTCCAAATAAACCCCACTGCAGTTCACAGGGTTGAGAATATACATCATTGAAGAGAGAACGGTTAATACGATAATCACATCGTACAGATACCTGGAGAGATAACTTGGGTGAAGCGGTGGTGAGAAGTTGAGGTTTAGTGGATCGAAACAAAAGGACAGATGTGTGGCAATGAAGCTTAAGTGTGAGATAAAAAGGAAGATTAGGCCAGAGGTGACGAGGGCTGGAAAACGTCCAGAGAGAGAGAGAGAGAGAGAGAGAGAGAGAGAGAGAGAGAGAGAGAGAGAGAGAGAGAATGTGGAGAGGAGAGGATGGAGCGAAGGAGGAATCCTCTCCCTCTTCCCTTTTTCTCAATGTCTCTCCCTGTCCGTTCTGTCTGGGCACCTCTTCAAAATCTATTTAAGAAATTACCATTCAGCCAGAGTTCCGTCATTAGGATTTTATAATTTCATCTTCCTCCTCCAGTGCCTTTATCCCAGAGCCCCTCAGTTCATCTCTGCAGCACAACCCCGGTGAATAATTAACCACTGCCGTGAGCAGAAAGACGATGAGCGGCACAAGAGTTTTCACCATTCACACACGGCCGCACGTCTCCAGCGGCGGCGGCACTTTGCCTCTAAGTCTCTGCTTCTGTCTCGCTGCAGTTTTTACTTAAAGTCTCCTGCTGCTTCACGCCACGGCAAACACAAGTTCTCACACATGTTCTCAGTTGGTGCATACGTCTCAAACACACACACACACACAAATATGCAGACCCACATCCTCCTTATCATCCGCACACACACACACACAAACTTGCTTAACTGCCTGTCTCCTCTGCCCTTCTCCAATTTCCTCAAGGTATTTTAGCTGAGGAGGCAGAGGTGGGTGGGGAAGGAGAGGCTGGGATGGGGCTGGGGGTGTGGGCAGGGTGAGGGGGTGTTAGCGGCACGCCGCCCTCTAGAATCCCCTGTATGACACAGCAAGTTGGTAATGCTGTTTATCAATATGAGCAGAGGGGGGGCCAGGAAGAGCCCTCGTCTGCCGTCTGTTGTCTGAGGCGTAGAGCTCCGTAAGCCATGGCGTGCGGCGGGGGGACGACAGGGAAGCTGATGATTAAATGGGCACAAGGTTGGCCTCTTAGCTGGGGCTTTGCCTTAAGACCAGATGTGGAAGAGCACATCTCTTCGACAATCAATGGGCTGGCTCAGTCGGATTCTCCGAGGTCCAGCCATTTTCGGGACGTTTGAGTCCAACTGACGCTTTGTGGAGCAGAAGACTTCACTCTGGTGCCGTTCGGCTAATGGGCCTGTGGTGTGTAACATCTGCTCCAAACAGCAGCTGCTGCTTCTTACTTTCTGCAGACAGAGGCCAAGTATGTCTGATGAATGTGTGTTGATTTCTATGCCACTGGGCCAGCGACCGCTGTGGGCAGAGGTATTATGTTTTCGGGTTGTCCATGCATTCGTCTTTATGCCCCACGCTTGTGAACGTGATATCTAAAGAATGCTACTAGGGAAGCTCTTAAAGTTTTGTGCAAAGGTTCACTGATACATAAGGATGAACTGCATCGATTTTGGTCGTTAAAGGTCACTCACAAAGCCCATGTTTGGCTCTAATGACGTGATATCTCAGGAATAACTTGAGGGAATCCCTTCAACTTTGGTACAAAGGGTCACTTGTACACTTAGGATGCGTTCACACAGATCTTGTTTTGTTCGGATCTTCTGACTTTTCAAATTAGTCCACACAGAAATAACTGGTGTGAAAGGTGCCTCGGTCCACAGTCTGGTCCAGGACGTACGTTTGTCATACAAGTTTCAATGTGAAACCAAAACTACCCAGATCAAATTTAAACAATGTAACAAAGATATAAACCTTGGTTCAGATTTCAATTATATTAACAGATTAGATTTCGTGGTCACAGTTTTGTGAATTTTCATCTCAAGATTGCTTTTAGGGAGTTTCTTCAAATTCAGCACAAACCTTCATCTAGACTCAAAACTGAATTTATTAGATTTGAGGGACCAAATCTCACAAGTTAAGGTCACAGCGACCTCATGTTTTGTGAATGAGATTTATTGGTAATGCCCAAAGGGAATTTCATTACAACCGCCACAAACATCCACTGACAGACATATGGATGACTTGATTAGATTTTGATCCGTCAAGGTTAAAGTCACAGTGACGTTCACAACACATTTTTGGGCCATAAATCAAGAATTTATATGCTAATGATGACCGAAAATTCCTAAAAGTGCCTAATATGATAAAATGATGACATTTTATTATCAAAAAGTCAAAAGGTCGACTTCACTGACTTATTAATGTTCTGTAAAACACTTTCCTGACCATTATTCAACATTGTGAACCTATTTGACATTTGGTTGGAAGCTGATTTGGTGACACGTGTTCATTTGGGCTCAAAGATGAACTGATGTGAAGGTCACAGGTCAGAGTCTCCTCACAACATCACACTTTGGCCACAACTCATTCCTTATTGCTCCGATTGTGGAAACATTTTCACACCAATGTCTAACAGAATAAAATACTAGTGATAATGTTTATATATGAAGGTCAAATTTACTATGACATGACGCTGTTCTCCAGAAACTGGCCTTTATTTAACACCATAACTCAGGAGCAGTAGGAGAGATTGTGACCATATTTCCTGCAGATCCCAGAGAATACAGAACATTTAAATTGGCAGACTCATTCAATGTCATGCAGTCGGGTCCCACAAGATATTTTTTGGATCGATTTAGTTTGGCAAACGGAATAAATTAATTTGATGTCCCCTGCCCACCTTTTCTGTTTGCATATCATTATTTGTTTCCCCTTGTTGCAAGCTTGTTGTAATTTGGCTCTGGCGGCTCATTTAGTTTGTCTGTAGTTATTGTAGTTTGTTTCTGTCTTTCTTCTGTCTTGATTTATAGTTATTTCTTGTAAGACCATGATATCAGTAATGTTGACCTCACTTGCTCATTTCTTCCCTTGTTTTTACATATCACTTAAATTTTATATTTTTATAAAGCAAGTGGCTCCAAAGATGCCCGCGTTGGTTGTTGAAATATCTTGAGTATTATTATATGTATTTTCATATCTCAGTAACTATCAGTAACTAAAATCCACAGACTTCAGAAGATGAATTCCACTAACTTCCTCTGCAGAACAGAAGATAAGCTATAGAGATAGGTTGAGGAGTTCAAACACCCGAGGGTGGAGCTCGGAGTAGAGCCGCTGCTCCCTCATGTCCAAAGGGGATAGTTGAGGGAGTTATAGCATCTAATCAAGCCTTCCATTGGGTTTTTACGAGGCAGGTCAAATTGGGAGGAGACCTAGACCTCACTGGAGGGATTGCATATCCCATCTGGTCTGGGAATGCCTTTGGGTCCCCCGGGAAGGGCTAGAAGGTCAGACTGGTGTAAGGGATGTCCGGGATACCCCAGGTAGCCGGCTACAGTACCTCTGCAACCCAAGCTCAGATTAGTGGAAGATGATGGATATTTCCTATTAAAAACCTGGACTGGGTCAGCCTGTCAGTTTTATTTCATGATGAACTAGAACAAAAAATGTACAATACTCACAACCTCAAAGATCCCATGGGATTTTTTCTGCTGTTGCTTCGTTGTGAAGCTGCACGAAGCACATTGATTTGCTCAGCTCTTCCAACTGGCCCACTGTCGGAAAACAATTGCCCAGCGGAGCAATTGTCAAGCTCAGAATGGCCATCAAGTGCACGGGGAGAGTTCCCGCTGCGTTGATGGCCTGATGGGCAATCCATTATCCAATACCGTCATCAACAGGCAGTCTGACACCAGTAGTTTCCATTGTGTTGTTTCTGCATTTCTGTGATAACGATGCACTTCTCAGCAGGAAGCCCGAACTCAGCACAACACCGATGCTCTCTGTGTACCTGTTATTTGGGTCGGGACTGGACCTACTGGCATCAGAAACCCCACCACTACTTTACACGCTAGCTAAACCAGTCACAGTTTTCGTTTTGATCTTCCTTGTAGACATGTGTGAACGGTTGCGCCAGATGTAGGGGCACAAATCCCTTGCAGTGTTTCCTGATGTGGAATGTTTGACTGCAATTCATCAACAACAAACAGAAACTCGATAGAAAAGTGTCGAACTTTTATCATTTCAGCAGGCAGACAGCATGCTTCTTGGTGATGTTGTTGATTGTGTGTGTCTGTGTGCTCGTTCATTAGGGCCACGTTGTCAGTCCCACTGAATACCCAGCTCTCCTATCATGCACAGTGTGATTAATCAACACTATTTACAGTAATGGCGTCCCTTTGGACCAATGTAAAGAGTGTCAGACACATTTGTTTCGACTGCGGCAGAACGAGGCTGAATCTGCAGAATGGAAGGGACGCCTTATTGTTCTTAATAATGTGCATTCCCCGAAGTTTTGACTAATTGGAACCATTAAAATCTTGACACCGCTGGTTAATTTGTTTCCTTGTATTTTATAGTGATCATTTGTCCCATTAGAAAGCTCTGATGAAACATGAGGTGCTTACGCGAGGAAGTGAGTCTGACGGAAGTCGTAGCCGGTTGAACAAGGCACGGGCCAAGATCGCACACTTCCCAAGTTCCCAGAAGTCATCAGTCGCTGACTTTTTCCTCACGTAGAAATGCTGGGATTGGATTGTCATCATCACGAACAAGACCTTTGTGAGCGCTCCGAGACCCAAATGGCAGAATAGTCGGCGTGACCTTTCTGTGAAAGTCTCGAGGTGAACACAATGAAATATCTTAATTAGAAAGAGATGGAGTTGCTTAGAACAGACATTGATCAGGCACAAACCACAGCTGTGGAGACGGAGCTGCAATAGGGAGGGGAGCATAATGCAGGGCTGTTGTCGGACAGTAATCGTGAATCATGTAAGTCTGCTGTGGAATGAAGAATGGGGGAGCTGTGCTGTATCTGTGCAAACTAGTTCCTAATACAGACACAGAGAATTCAAAGGCCAGAGGAAGAGAAACTAATTTTCATTTGGCTCTGTTCCTATGTGCTACGACGTTCAAACACACAATATTCACACTCGTTAAAATTAATCCTGTCTGATTAAACAACTCAGCCAGAAATTTTACATTTTAAAAAGGTAATTATGTGCGTCTTTGATTGACACTCTCAGGGTGATATTCATTTACCTGCATGTTCATTATTGAGCCTGTAGTTTTTAGTGGCATTGAAGTGGACCACTTTATTCACTTCATTTACATTACAAACATTAGGGTGGAGGAGATTAGAAATCCATGTCAATATCATGCAGTCCAGTTCAACATCACCACTAAGTATGATCAGTAATAAGCACATATTTTAACTAGGAGGATGCTCGGAGATCTGCTCCCAGTTTGAACTGGCTCCTCCTATTGGGTCATGTCCCACCCCTCCACTAAATTTTCCGATGATTGGTGCAGGAGTTTTTACGTAATCCTATATACAGGCTGTTAGATCCCAGGGTTAACCCAGCACAGGACCCGTTCTCCAATTAGAGCATTAGACTCTGCAGCCTCGAAGAACATTACTCTAATAAAGTTTGCAAAAGTAATTGATCTGGTGGCGAGGAAACGCGCTTTAGCTTCTAACTGCCGAGATCTAAGCGCTTATCCCACTCCCGCTGATAAAACACCTAACTGACCCCCTGTTGAGTCAAGTGCAACTATCAGACATGCTGGTTATCAGCAGCTCTCCTCCTATAGATCTGAGCTCTTAGTAAATTGCTAGGAAAAAAAAGTTTAGGGATCAAGTTTGATGTATTGACAAATTCCAATGAAAACATAATCTCCTTTGAGGTAATGCTGTTTAAATACTGTGGTTATAGTGTTCAGGTAGTTTGCTGAGAGTGTTCATTTTGGGTCTTTTCATACATGTTTCGATCGTAAAGAAGTAATTTTTTTAACTGTTTTTATTGCTCCTCTCTGTGTCTCTATGATTTGTGCTGAGCACTGCCAACTGAATCAAGCCAAACTAAGTGCACCCCGGTCACTATAAGCGATTTCCACTCTATAAGAACGAGGTCACCTACACTTTACTCCAATAATCCAATTATACTTCCAATAATGTCCAGAATATTAGTCTCACCATGACTATGAGTCCCACATGAAGTGAAACCAAACAATGTCTTCTAAACTTGAATATTGCTTCTTAGGTTTGATCTTCATTTTTGAAATTGAATTATAGTTAAAAATGTAAATTTTTGCCTCATTTAATTTGACAATTTACCTATACAGCAGAAATTTGGATTTACCTTGGTATATATACAAGAGCTGCCAGTGTGTGGATTAATGGGAAACATTTTAAATATTTTAAACAGTGGCATCTTCAGAACTAAAAATCCCAAACTGAAAAAAGTTATCCTCATAGAAGACAAAGAAAAACGAATCCTCACCACAGAGAAGCTCAAACTCTGAATTTCAATCTTGAATCCTGCTGTGTGGGCTGAGCTTGACGTAAGTAAAATCCCATTTGGTGCCTGGTTTTTATCATTTTCAGTCTGCCTCTGCCTCCGTGTGCTGTTTCTAGTCTCATATAACAAGCTCTTTTTTTTCTTTCTCCATCCCAATTGGTGCATTTTCTCCCTTACCTGCACCGTATCCCTGTTTTCACTCCTGTATTTTTATCACTGTGCAAATACACACTGTAAACAATCTTGCGGGCTCGGTGGGAATCGTTAGTGTTCGACTCTGCCCGCTGAGCCTCAGATCCCCAGAACCCCCAGTGCAGTCGAGACTGCGGAAACGTCGCTTGTAACTTGTCACGGCTATTGACAGAGACCTTGTAAAACTCACTGAGTCCAGCGGAGCAAGGCAGCAGTCAACCTCCGCTTCACCTCCACGGCTCCCGCTGACTGGCTCTGATGTATGCACACTGCCGGCAGAGCTCTCGTCTGACCGCTACAATATGCCTTCTGTTGGCTGCCGTGATGCAACTCGGCCCCTTGTCCAATTTCAGCCCGTGCTTTGGATTTCTGTCAGCTTGCATCATTGTTGATTGGGAATGTGAGTGCCTCGTTACCATCACACTTCAATAATTGGCGACAGATTAAGAGCCGTGTGAGATACAAGAGATATTATTTGGCATGACAGCATTCAGAGGGAAAAGCTCGCTGGAGGACCCAGAAGCGTCTGGTTTCATCAGACAATTTTTGAAGTTTTAATAAAAAAAAAAAACGAAGGAAAAATTATTTATTGCTACAAAGTTTTAGTGAATGCGAACAGACGGACGGGGAAGCTAGTTGATATTGATCTGCTGAGGCCAATGCATAATGTTCAAAGGCAGCGGGCTTCGGGGAGTAGGCCGGTGGGGTTTCACTCCGTGTAAACATTTTCAAGAAAGAAATAGCCCTGAAATGAGAGAAATCGAGGGAATGGGAGATGAGGGAGAGATAGAAAGCCAACAAGAAAAGAAAGAGAGAGAGAGAGAATAAAAAAAAGAACAATTCATGTGGATTTTTTTTTTCTTCCTGGAGCCATCTCTTCGGCTCTGCAGCCAGCTCGGGATGGATGAGCATGTTTGCTGGATGATGGAGCTTCTCAGGCCTGGTGGCGGCTGCAGTCCCCCGTCTCTGGCTCTGACATGAAACTGTGGGCAGCCGCCTGGGGTCCAGCGCTGCCAGAGAGCTGTGTGGACAAGGATGAAGCGGCCGCCGCCTTAGCTCCGGCTCCAGTTACAACGCACACACAAATGGCCTAGATGGGCTTTTAATAAGTGTTTGAACAAACAGGCTCTTGCATCTGCTTTTGTGTGATGTGTTTCAAGGGCATAGTGGAGTCTGTTTGGCTGCGCCTGCTTTCACCTGCCGAAATGCACCGTCGGGATGATAATAGCAGTTGACTTCGATTGAGGGCTTTGCGACGAGCAAGGCGTGAATTGTTTCATCTTTGTTTATCAATGTTTCTCCCATGGTTCTTGGCTAATTGCAGAGCAGAGTGGTTTGCAGAATGCCTATTAGAGCTGCGCTGAGTTGAAAGACAGGCCAGTGGAAAGAAGAGAAAAACCCACAAGCACTCACACACATTCCAACCAAGATGATTTCGACTCTACTTTCTTCTGAGAACACACAATCACACACACAGACACACACACACAGGCATAGAGACAGCAGGCTAAGATAAGAGGGACTTTTTGTATTCCAGCCCACACACAGAAAACTAAGCAGCACACGTGAGAGTGTTTGTGTCCTTGCATTATCTCTTGCCTCCTGGTGCTGGTGTTAAAGTACAGCTGAGAATGAAAGAAAGGAAGAGAGAGGATGAGGGGAGTAGAAGCAGAAAGGGCATTGGGAGAAGAAGGGGAGTATCTCCAGTGTGTACACCCCCCTCTGCCTTCCACAGCCCAGGGGCAGTGACAGAGCAGCAGCTGCTTCTGCCGTTGAGAGCCACAGTCGCTGTCATACGAAGCAGCGTTTAAACCCACAGCAACAACAACTGCCACCACTCAGTCCACCGGTCCCAGCTTCACGGCACGGCTGAGGGAGTCTGGATTCTCCCCCTCGTCAGGCTTGATCAGTATCGACGCTGATATACACAATAGTTACCGCGCTCACTGGGCTGAAACGTACAACACACAATAAAGCCCCGAGGATGGGTCGGGTGGCCCCCGTTGCAGCCGGGTTAATTCCCTGCCATCCTCGCCACCCGCCTGCACCTCACAGAGCCAGTGAGCTTGTGGAGGGCAAGTGACAAACGAGAGGGGAATACAGAGGGCTGCACAGGAGGGTATGAGACGCTCTGTTGTCTCAGTGTGTGTGTGTGTGTGTGTGTGTGCGGTAATTAAATCATGAGCGCCTCGGTTTCGTAGCCTAGACTAGCTCTGGTGCTGACTCGCTGGGCCCGACTTAATTACCTGCAAACATACGCACTGTAATTACACACACACACACACACACACACACACACACACACACACACACACACACACACACACACACACACACACACACACACACACACACACACACACACACACACACACCTGCACAACAGCAGCAGCTCTGACAGAAGTCGTCCAAACAATAGTTTCCACGGGAACAGTTTCATTTTGCTCTATTAAGGACGACCCCGGTGACTTTCCCCAAATTATCTGCTGTATGAATTCAGCGCTTTAACTGGTGTAACCTTCTCTCGGCTGTTTGTTTCCCTTAACAAGTGGATAAACAGGACAGCAGGAGACTGTCAGCACAATATGTTGTGGCTATTAAGATAATATCTTTTAATGTCCTCCAGCTGGGCGGAATATGTCACATGTGTGTACGTACCTTTTATTCAACTTTTTGGACCACGCCATAATCAATTTGAGCAGCATACAGCTGCACAGGCAGACATATGGTCGCCGTAATTACGTGCATACACACACACACACACACACACACACAGACGTGCACATCATCCAAAGAGCCACACTTGACTCAATTCACAATTAGACAAACGCATCCAGGCATTTTATGTGCACTTAGCAATGAGCTGCATCTGGCCTCAGATCAGCTCGTTTTACAGATGATCTCCATTCGTCTTGCTTCTTAACCAGCACGTCAGCCCACAGGCGGGGTCACCGGAGGGTCATGTCTACGAAGACGGCTAATCGAATATATAAATAAATAAATATGACTCACTGTAAAACGTACTGTGTCATTTTGATGCCTCTGCCCTTGCTTCACCTGGCTTTGTGAGGGGCCGTGCCAGACTAGCGGGAATAATGACGAGACGTTTCAGGAGCTTCGGGAGCTTCAGGAGCTTCAGGAGCAGTGTTTCTGTCCCTTTACCACAGACTTGGGGCTGTTTAAATTTGCAGAACTTTTATAAGACTCTAAAGTAAAAGGAAAAACATCATATGTCTCCTTTAAAGTAAAACCCAGCAGGAGGTGTTTCAAGAACATCTTTCTTCTTCAACAAGTCGACGGATCCCCACTGGAGGGATGAACGCTGCTCTTCAAAGTAAAGCGCATTTGTTATTTTAATGATAGTATCAGAAAGCACCGTCTCACACGTCGCCGTAAAATCTCCTATAAATGCTAATTTGGGTTGAGAGGTGATGAGTGAAAATCGTTGTCCAGTGAAAACAATTTCAGTTAGCCATGTTTGGTGTCTTGGTCGTGACCTTGTGCACAGGAGGGAGTGGTGAGAGGAATACTAACTTCACTCAGACATGGACCCGCAGACCCTCACAGGAGGATGCTCCTCACAGGTCGACCTTACATGTGGGGTTTTTTAAGTGCTATGTGAACACAAGCGGTGGCAGCGTAACATTCAGGTGAGTGATGCAGCAGGAAAGAATGAGCAGAGCACTGAAGTACAGGGGCGTGATTGAAAGGGTGCGTTGGTTATATGCTGGGAACACAGAGCAGAACACCATGTGAGAGTCAGACTCTGCCTGCTCGCAGGTTTAATGGTATGTACCTCGCGTTTTGCCAATTTTGACATTTTTTAATAAAGTAGATGATTAAGTGTTCCTTTGTGGGTTGAGAAAATCGTCCTACTCCTCAAATTTATAAAACATTTCAAAACCCATGTTAGTTTTTCCTGCCGCCCATATTTTCTTTTTGGTTTGTCTCAGTCTGGTCTATAGATTTCTGTGATCTGCATCACCAGCTTGTCCCGCCCATACCGCTGTCACCTAGCAACAGAGCTGCAGTTTGTTATGACGACAAAGTTTTAATTCCCCTTTGTTTTCTAACGTGTGTATCCTTAGCTATTAGGTTGAATTGTAGCGTGACACTTACATTTGAAAGTGACTTGCTGTCGCCATTATCTCTTTGAGAAACAGTTACTCACCGAAGAGCAATGAATCCTGGGACAGATTGGCCCGAGAAGGATCCCCCTGTTGGTTGTCACAGTATTGCACGACACACTTATATAAGCTCCAGCACTTCATTGCACGTCCAAAGACAGGACACGACTAAAATATTGTTTTTGTACTCAAAGTGTTGACAATGCATGACTCAGTGTTAGATAACAAACAGGTAAATCAATGATGTTCCTTCTTCGCATCTTATGTTCGTGATGTGTTGTGAGTCCATCTGCAGGTGCCGAATTTAAAAATAGTCCTTATCACACTGGTGTATGTCCAGATGTTCATTTTCTGATAAATCTGGATTTAATTAGTTATCTGATGTTATAAAAACTGAAAGTGGAAACGCATGATTGACAGCTGAGACAGACTCGCAAACCTCAATACCACTGCTTCATTCTCTGATCACTTCTGCACAGACTCTGGCTCTATATAAATTAAAGGTGCAAAATGGCGGCACCATAAGCGGAGTTTGCTTCATTTTTGTACAACGGGAGGAAGTGGAGCCGCGTTGTCCATCTATATATACAGTCTATAGTCTAAACCTATGTTTGGACCTGAACCGTCATCTGTATCTGATCCCATCGCAGACCCAGAGCCCTGAAATGAGCCCTAACAGATATCATATGGATGTGTGCCAATTCAGGCAATGATCTGGCACTTCTGGCCTTTTTTTGTGGCCCAAACAAAATGGATATGAGCCTGAAGTAGCAAATGTGGCCCAAATATCCAAATGGGTCTTTTTTGGCAATCATGCAGAGCTCCAGGCAACGTGTAATCTGCATAATATGGCCCAAACAGCACAAAACTAATTTGGGCCACCTCTGGCACCTTTGGTTGACATGTGGTATTGCTACAGCTTCCTTGTGGCCTAGATCTGGCAAACAGGAGTGGGCTGTGTGGGAAATGGGATGTCGGCCATATCTGGGACAAAACAATTTTGCTATGTGTGACTGATGAGTAATATTCTCATCTGTGCACATTCTAATCAGTCGCAGTGGGGTTTTATTTCTATTTCTTTTTCTGTTTCCTGGTTTCTGCCCTTTAAGCATTCAAACCATGACCTTAATGAAAATTAGATGTTTACAAACATTCTTTTTTAAATCTCAATTTTAATACTTAACGAGTCCTTGGAAGCATCTGCACTTGTTTTGTTTCTCTCTCACTCAGTTACTCCCGTATTACCTTTTAGTCTCTCACCTTCTCCATCTGTATCTTTCTCTGGCAGACTAACAGAACTCCGAAGCCACAAAAATGGAAAGTATCATAAAGCATTTCAGTGTGAAATGCTCAGTTGATTTGCCTCGCCTTCAGAGATGTTAAATGAAAAGCTGTTTACTGCACGGAGTGATTCACGGCCCTCCGAAACTGTTAAATGTCTGGTTCGTGCATTTGTTAGAGGGTAGGCAGCACCCTACCAGTGACAGCTAAGGCAAAACCGCTACAAGCACAGACACACACAAGTAGGCTCATCACACACGTGCATGCATATGGAAACATGCACACACACACACACACACACACGCAAATTACACCCAGCATCTGGACAGGTGCACATGCAGTAATGATACGGTAATGATGAAATGAGAGGCAAACACATGTACACAGGATCAAAACATGTGACTGTCTAATAGTATTATACATCAGAAACAGGAGCCCGACTGCGGTGCCCTTGTTATGCATGGAAGTGTGCCTACATGCGCGCAAACCCACACGCTGATATAGATTAATGCGGAGGCTTGTTGTACTGACAGTCCCGGCATTTAAGCCAGCCAGGTTACACTTGTTGTAAGCTGTTTTCCTTGTCTCCCGTCAACACGAAGCCATTGAGATCTCTGCAGGAAAACAGCTTT
Source organism: Hippoglossus stenolepis (assembly GCF_022539355.2). Classification (NCBI taxonomy): domain Eukaryota; kingdom Metazoa; phylum Chordata; class Actinopteri; order Pleuronectiformes; family Pleuronectidae; genus Hippoglossus; species Hippoglossus stenolepis. The sequence goes on from NC_061502.1 coordinate 14,676,061, forward strand.
ACGTTGCTACTTGAAATCATTATAAAAGAGACAATCTCCGGATGATACGGCATCTGAATGTTTATAGACACTTAAACCCTGTCGAGCCTCCAGCTACAGTGTCTTACAGCCTCGTTTCTGCTTCTGATTTGGTTTTGGCCGGAGCCGCTGCCAGTGCACCTCAAAGGACATATGTGCTGCTGCAGAGCAACAATAAAGTGCATGAATTAGATATGAGGTTGACACAGAGATGTAACGGATCTGTGCGCTGTTTGCCTTCACGCTGCATCACTTCACACTGTACTGAGCAAACGTGCGGGCAGGAAGGTAAATAGATCAACAAGTCTTTCATATCTGTTACAGTGAACGGTGATTTGTCAGTGCCATTCACCGGCCAATTCCACAAACGTCATTCTGCCTGTATGTGGAACACACGTCTCAACACATCAGACTGACGCAGACATTCACAGGTGTCATGGATGCTGATCTACGTCATGATATTCATAGAATCACCCTGTCTTTAGCAAATTGTCTTCAAATTAAATGCACAGTGTTCATTTGTTGCTATATATGATGCATAGCCAGCTGAATTACAGAGCTTTTACTTTGAAAAGTTGTGAACTTGGCTCATAAGATTGTGTTGTTTGTTTAACACACCTCTGCAATAGCCGATGTGAAATGTATGAAAAAATAACATTAGTTCAGTCAATCATTCAAACTTGTATATAACCCACACATGTGAATAATAAAAAACTATAGAAAAACATTGACTTTAAAATCTTTGCAGATAAACCAGGTGGGATTAACACAAACTTCACTCTGCACCATAAAAAGCTCTGCACACGAATAATAAAGAAGTAACAGTATATAGTGGAATGACAAGGAATAATTCTGAAGTAGCTCCGGAGCTTCAACACAGGCCAAACAAACAGGCAGCTTTAAATTCCTGATCTGTGACCGACCCCTGAGGTGGCCGAACCCATCACCATTGATGCTGAGGTTGTGTCCTGTGGATTTTTTCCCGGCTAATTTCCTCCCAGGTTGTTAGAAACCTTGGTGGAAAGCTGGCAGCAGCAGTGGTAGAAACCACACCCTCAACCCATAAAAATGTAATGAGGGGTCTTTCATTAAGCACATATCCCTCAATGCTTCATCTGGCTCAAGGAGAGAGCAACACTTCCTGGATGTTGTACAACCCTAAAACCAGAAAGATTCAGTATTTAACCAAGACGAAGACGTGGATCTGATAAAAATCAAATTTACAGACACTAAAACCAAACACTTTGCACAGTAAATGAAGTATAAAAGAAAATCCAAATTAAAACGTTTACTCACTTTATTTATTGTCCCTCAGTGGCCGGGACTTGGCCTGATTATGTCAGTTTTAGTAAGATCCACTGTGTAGCCCTATAGCCATAGTTTCAAAAATACTTGGTTTAAGATTAGCAAGAGATTGAGGTCATGGGTAAAATGAACCAATGTTAACTTGCGATGGCGACGTGGAGACGAGCTGCAGTCTCTGCTCTCAAAGTCAAACACTCTCTAAGCCCAAACATCCACTCTGACCCCCTCACTGCAGAGGTCTCGTCGTGGTAAACAGAAATATGCTCTCCCCAGAATGACAGGCTTTCCTTAACCATAAATACACTGGAGCTGCCGTGTTCAGAGAGCAAGTATTTAAAAAGACAAAAAATACTAATGTAAAACATCATCTACAGAACATCCGGTATTTTGCACGACAGGATGGATAGATAGCGTGTGTGTATGCTACATGCGTGTATGTTTGGGTTCAGTGGTTAGAACAGTGAGCTGCAGACATCAAGGCGTGCATCTGCAGAACTCCTCTCCGCGCCATCGTCCAGGCCACTCCACTTGAGCTGATTGATTTCCCATCAGTTCTGTATCCCTGATAACTGCATGCCTGGAGGGCTGCAATGGCTCCAATATTTCACTGCTATATACCCGCTCAGCTACGCTCTGTTTAGAGCACGGTTTTCTGTGTGTGTGTGTGTGTGTGTGTGGAGGGTGTGGATGGTAAATGAGAAGCTGTATGTGTCCACAGGGATGGGTCTGTCTATATCTTTCTGTGTGTGTGTGTGTGTGAACTTTCTATAGCTTTGGGGACCAATTTTGGTTCAAAACCCTTGTTGTGAGGACATGTTAGAGTTGTGATGACATTTTGACATTGTGAGAATGTTTTAGCTGGTCCTCACAACTTCAGATGGCAGTTTAAGGGTTTAGACTTGGTGTAAGGTTTAGATCAGGGTGAGATTAATCTCTAAACAGATTCTACAGGTGAATGTGTAGAGTCTGTGGGTGAAGAACAAGATTTTTTGGGGTCGGAAGTCTTCTGGTTTCTGTTTCTAGTTATGCCGATCCCGTTTGGACAGGCTTCAGTTGCCTGCAGGTAAACAGTTCCGTGCAGAGAGCAAAGGAGATAAAAAACTTTGACCTTAAGGGTTTTAAATGTATCTGCATCCCTAGAGCTGTTAATAGAGATTAGCCTAAATGTTGTCTAGACATACAACACATACAGAAAGTATTGCTGTTTGTGCTTTTGAGTGCAGAAACGTTTGACTTGTGTGATAACAGAGAAACTAGTCCGACAGTTTGGTGTCTATACTAGAAACCACAAATACTGTCCGTTGCCCCCAGTGGCTTCACAGACCATAGCCGATGGGCCCTGAATATGAGTGAGAGTAAGAGTTATGGTTAAGGTTAGGGTAAAGGGCTAAGGAATGCATTATGTCAAATGAGTGTCCTCACAACTATAGAGGAAATAAGTGTGTGTGTGTGTCTGTGTGTACTTGCAGCAGCCAGTGACACTGTGACATTTGTGTTAATGACGTGCCAAACATTTCTGCATGTATACTTTGCATTCTGCTCCCGCTCCACGTCTTGTTTTTCTTGTCAACAATCCTTCCACTGAAGCAAATTAGCTTCAGAGGGAAACAGAAAATACACAGAGTCAAAACAAAGACGAGGGAAGAGAGAAATCTTTAACCGCCGTGCAGATGATGCAGAATTTTACGACACCATCCCAAGCGACCCATCTCATTCAATCCTGCCAGTGATTCGTCAAAATCCACGTCGGCACATTTGTTTTCTCCTCCAGCAACACTCTCATATTTGAAGTCTGTGATTTATACGTGTCCAGTCACTGCGGCTCTGCCTTATGAGATTCTGAGCAAATTGCCAAATTACCAAACAGAGGGAATGTCGTTTAGGTCGGCTGTAATTTTTTTTAAACGCTGGATCTAATCATACAACAGTTCTGAGTGTGTTAAAGTGTGGAGCCGACAGGAAGATAAACTCTTTATCTTCCATTCAGGGCAGTTTGATTCTCTGTTGGAATAAGGGGAACTACTGAGCTCTAGCTCTGACCCGTCCAATTTCCCCTTATGCCAAAACCATTATGCCTTTTTTGCTCTGAATAACATTATCTAAGGGGTTGTTGCAGATAACACATTTCAAAAAGCTCGATAATTTAGAGTCCTGTTTTCTCTTAGCAAAACTGCAGGAATGTTTTACCACTGCCTTGAATATAAAATTACCTTAGTTCTTTTAGCCATGGCCTGGATAAAAGTTTGATGAACACATAAAAAAGCCCACGAATCTTCTGGCTCCCAGTGACAAACTGTTAATTTAATGTGTGAACACCACGTTGTTGCCCAATTTAGTGAAAACCTCTGGTGTAGGAGACGTTTTTGTCAAGACGGGTTGTTTTGATAAAAGTGCAGTTTTAATCCAGAGAGAGTCGAACGGTTCTTTAAAAACTCGTGGATATTCATCTCAGTTTTTGCTTTACGTTTGTGCTTCTTGCAGCATATACTCTGTTTCTGTGCGTGTTTGTGTGTGTGTGTGTGTGTGTGTGTATTCGTGGTGATTAGTGAGAGAGAGGCAAGCAAGCAAAGGGGGGCCAGCTTTTTTTTTCTCCAACTGCTGTGCTTACATTAGCATAGATCATGCAGCAATCCATAATACATGGCTCGTTAACAAGGTTGGTATTTTTGATCCATAATTAAGGAGTATATTTTCAAAGCGTGCACAGGGTTAAAAACATCCGATGGCTGCCGGTTGCTTCTTTCCCCCCCACACTCCCGGGCCACGTGTTTGTATAGTATGGTAGCTATTGATTCGCCGTGCCATTTGGCTATTGATTGGAGTGGACGCCATTATGTCCATGAGATTATAGCCCTTCGAAGCACAATGATTCTGAAGTGGAAAACCGGTGGCAGAGAACCGATGAGATGGGCTGAGTGCTCACTGCATCAGATGCAGCATCAGCTGTGTTTCAGCTAATGACAAAGAGCGGAGCGCGGCTACAGCACAGAGGCACACGGCTCAGTGTAGCATGGCACAACCTTGCCCAGAGTGGAGCAGAGCACAGCAAAGACGGGAGCACTCTCCTCTCTCTGGTTTTCTATCTGTGCCAAAGGAAGCATAGAAACACTGGGAGCGAATAATCACATCGACTATTCTGGACACACAAGCTTTTTTTTTTTACTGGTGCAACTCATTGTCGCGAAATATTCTGCTCGACAGCCAATGTCTCTCAGAGTGTCTTCAGTTGATCATTCAAATTGATCACAATTCACAGTGCGGCAGGGTGAAGGGAGGGGGGGGTTCAGAGGCCTGGGATGATTGGGTAGAGGGGGTGGGGGGGTGGTTGTGGCGTGATGAGGGTGAGTGGGCGTTCACGGCCGCCGCCGCCTGCTCTCCGGCTCACAGACCGGACCGTCATTTATTTATAGCAAATATTGAATTTAATTGAGACGCCGTACATGGGATTCTAGTCATGAGGGGAATATGATCCACTGTGCGACGTGCACGTAAAAGTGCACGGAAAGCAACTCGCTCTGCAATCTGTGAAATGCAAAAAAAAAAAGAAAAAGGAAATCATCAGCAGAAGCCATCAACCCGACTGTAACTGCTGACCCTAAGGCTGTGTACGGCACCATTTTCAGTCACCCTGCATAAGGACAGAGATCCACTCAAAGGTAACCATCTGTGAGCAAATGACTGTTAAACTGGTCTTTTATTGAAAGAGAAGAACAGAGAAACGCGTTAAAGTGCAGAGTCCTTCCTGACCTTCAACTCCGGGAGCTTCATTTCCTAACAAGACAAAGACAATTTAGAGACGTAGCAGACAATTGTGTGGCCCACCCTCTGTAGGGCGGCTATTCAAATTCAAATTCACGGTCTGTTTATTGGATAATAAATTGAGCATGAAAGATGAATTTGCATTTAGTTCATCATCCCCATGACATAGAGCAGCAATTTCTATACAGAAGCGCCCAGAGTTTAATAACCCAGAGGCAAAACTGGCATATCAATATGTGCTTCCTTTCTTTCAAGGACACTAGAGCGGGGCCCTATGGCAACATCTCCGCTATGATTCAGCCTTCTTGCTTCCTCCCACTAAATTCTCGTCACTCACGGCCTGAGCCGACATATCAGACACACTTAACGCCGAGCAGAGAGTTATCACACATTCAGTGTAATCAAAATCCTAATGAACATCATTAAAATCAAGGCTTGACAAACGGAGGCTTCACACAGTCAGAGTGAATGTGTGTGTGTTTGTCAAGAGCCATCACAGCCTGTTAGAGCGCCACAGGCAAAAAAAGCACGGGGGTCACCTCTTATTCAAAGCAGACCTGACAGGGGCATTTTTCATCCTTTACATTGTGAGAATTAATTTCTTCGTGCAAAAAAAAAAGCTGAAGCAGACAGTTCGTGTGAAGTGGAGGCTGGGTGGCCACATCAATTTCAAGCGGAAAAAAACAAAAGGTCACATGTTTAATCCCTGCAACAGCTAATGTACAGCTGGGATTACAAGGCTGTAAAATAAATAAAACAGAAGTAGATTACTGTTTTCATTACAGAGCAATATGCTGAATATTTTCTTGACTAAGATCAAGATTTGTATTAATTTACTTTCCCATAAGATAAAGACAAACAGAATATTCACAGTTGGTCCAATTTAAGTCCAATTTAAGCATTTGTGCTTGAAAAGTATCACAAACAATGGATGTTAAATAATAAAATAATAGATGCAGCTGATTATTAGTTTAATTATCAATCAGTATGTTGAAAATTATCTTGATTAACTGATTAAACTCAAGATTTGAAAAGAATCCAAAAACTCCATATATTAATTTTACTTCCCCATAAGATGACGATAAAATATTTAGAGAGATGTTGAAGAAGAACTATTGGACATTTTTCAAGCAGAAAAAAAGAAATAGTCGTAATTGATCATCTTTTATTCTCCCAATCGATTGAACAACTCATACACACAATCCTATTTCATTGAACAACTGTATTATCTAGTGAATCAAACATCTTGTTAGATTGTCGAGCACGTTTCATTTCTTTCGGCCTCCAAAGTTTTATAAAAGCTCTAATTCAACAAAATCAACTTTTGCTTTCACTTGCAGCAATGCAGCCGCCATGTTTCCTGAAGTAGCAAAGACTCCTGGTACATTGTCATGGGAACCAACATAAGACTATTTCTGAGGTCCAGGCTAAGTTAAGGGCTGAGAGGTGAATAGTGGCGAGGTCAACGTTTGGGTTAGGCCTGGATTTGTCATTGTTAAGGTCGGGGGGGTAAGGTTTTTGTTAGGCTGACCACAATGCATGGAAGTCAATGCAGTGTCCTAACAAGGTTATGTGTGTAAATCTCTGTGTATGTACTTGTACAGATATCTTTGTGAGGACCATTTTGGGGCTGGGCTTTAAATGACATTTTGTCCGGTCCTCACTCGCTGTTTAAATGTTCAGAGTTAGAAATAGGTTTAGGTTGGGTTAAGGTCTAATAAATAAATGATAATGGTAATTAACAACTATTGTTTAGGGTGAGGGGCTAAGGGAATGCATTATACAAATGAGTGTCCTCACCAAGATAGAAGCACGAGGTTGTGTGTGTGTATGTACAGGTAGAGATATCTTTGTGAGGACCATTTTTAGCCTGGACTTTCAGGAGTGAGAACATTTACACTCATCCTCACTTTTAATGGGCTGTGTGAGGGTTCAGACTTGTTTTCTGGGTTAGAGCCAGGTGTAGTTTAGGGTTAAGATGAGGGTTAAGCATTTAGCTGTGATGGTTAATGTTAGGGTGAGGGGCTGTAGGGAATTGCACCAATGAGTGTCCTCACCAAGATAGAAGCACGAGGTTTGTGAATGTGTGTGTTCCTGTGCTTATGCCTTTGTGAGGACCATTTTAAGCATAGACCCTACAGAGTGGGGACATTTTGACCGGTCCTCACTTCTTCAAACGGCTGTTTGAGGGATACTACTTGTTTTTAAAGGTTAGGGTTAGAATTGGGTTTAGGTTAGAGTAAAGGGCCGAAAGGGAATGTATTATGTCAATGAGTGTCCTCACTAAGATAGAAGTACAAACGTGTGTGTGTGTGTGCTTGACTGTGCGCAGACCGGAGGCACGAGCCGCTGCTGCCGGGGCACGCGCTGACTCTTCAGAACAGACAGCTGCTTTAAATAAAAACTGACACGAGCGGATAACGGAGGCTCTTCTTCTTCTGAACCTATGCGCAGCAGCGACGATGACACTCAGAATAACGTTTAGCCATTTCTCCAACCTCCTATCGCCACATCACACCACACGAATTCAGGGATCGAGGGCTAAAACACACCAGTCAAGAGAGTCTCAAACGGAACCAGCAGAAAGTGCCACAACTGATAAATCATCTCCAATCTTTAAACTTATTTATGAGGAAATTCACCCCATCAGCCCAGACTATTCCCATTTGTAACATCTGGCGTGTGCAGCAGCGTTGACACAAGTCAACATGTTACATGAGAGTCGTTATTTCTCTATCCAGCTGTTTTAGCTCTAACATGAAACACAGGAGAAGATCCGCAGTTCAACTCTCACCTCACGCCGGGGCTCGGTCGCTGTCCACGGTGCTGAAGACCCGTGCAGGCTCCGGATAATCCTCTGCTGCTGCTGCTGCTGCTGCTGCTGCTGCTGCTGCTGCTGCTGCCAGGAGCCGCTGAAAACCGCCGGGGCTCCAACAGCTGCTGCTGCTGCTGCCGTTAAGTTACGTTCCCATTCCAGCCGCGTGTCCGACACACCACCGACACACACGGAGCGAAAGGGAAAAATAACGGATCCGATATTCAGACGCGAACACGCAGGGGATGTGAGAAGTGAAGCCCGCTGGCTGAATGATGGAGCAGCTTTTTGGCAACTGTTACTGCTGAGAGGCTTCTCTCCTCCAGTTGCTTCTTCCTCTCTCTCTCTCTCTCTCTCTCTCTCTCTCTCTCCCTATTCTCCAGTTGCCTCTCTCTCTCTCTCTCCCTCTCCTCCAGTTGCTTCTTCCTCTCTCTCTCCTATTCTCCAGTTGCCTCTTTCTTCCTCTCTCTCTCTCTCTCTCTCTCTCTCCCTCTCCTCCAGTTGCTTCTTTCTCTCTCTGTCTCTCTCTCTCTCTCTCTCTCTCTCTCTCCCTCCCTCAATTCCCATTCAACAGTGAGGTTTATTGGCATGGCATTTGCATGTGTTGCCAAAGCACAAATGACTCCCAGCAGGGCAGTGATTTATGCCTTCTTGGAAGCCCCGCCCAGACGGGCAGGTAGGGGCAGGTGATCGTCCCAGCTCCACCCACCAGCTATAAAAGGCCCAGTATCTGAAACCAGCAGCAGAGCGAGGCACACAGGCAGGCAGAGTGGGAGGGTCGTCACAAAACTATGAGGTGCGACATCCTCTGCCTTTCACCTTAGACTAAAACTACTTAAGCTACTTAAATAAAAAAACATATTAACATGGAAGAAACGTGATAGATCTCCCAGGATGGACAGAAGTGCACAACATGCATGAGTATAGCATATGTAGTATTAAGTATGTAAGTAATGATAGTGGTATTTCCAGTAAATTGTAGAATAAGTTTGCAGGGATATTGTATATACTAGTGATCGAGTTATAATCATCAGTCATCATCAAATCATGAAATCATGAAATCATGATAGATATCCTTAATTTATACATGTATAACTATTCTATTCTTGATGGCCACTCGCTGTTTTAGTGTTGCTTTACAATTTGGGGTTCAGTATTTTGCCCAAGGACACTCCGGCATAAGGAATGGGGTAGACTGGGATCTCTGTTAAACTCTCTAGTCTCCTCAAATTCAATCAAGGCCGATTTCTTTTTTATCAAGATTCACATATAATTCTCTGAGAATTCTCCCTATCTCACAATGTTAAAGAAAGTGGTGAAAGAAAATTCCTGGATCTGCCCCCTGATCCGCATCTTCGCCAAAAATGAACAGATTCTTCCGCTCACTGGTTTTTGCATAATTCTGCCAAATAACAAACAAACACAGATGAAACATCGTCAGTTACATAAACATACAAATAACAAATGGAGATGGAGTGACTACATTGTTCAGCATCTGTCTGTTGTGTGACAGCTCATGATATTTGGCAGCCAAAACTACACAGTCTAACTTTTCCATCAGAATTTAAGGTCATGTCTCGTTTCGTCTCAAACTTTTGAAATCACTGCACTATTTTTCAAACTTGTGTGAAGAGTTCCTCCCTCCACGTAGCTTAAAGTGCCCTCCTCCACCCTCTCTCTCCTCGCTCATCAATCACTGCTCAATTCAAATATGTTGGTAGTGACAAGAGGGAAACCAGACGCCTCGTGCATCCTATAGGCTACAATAGACACGAGCAAATGGCTGCCAATAGTTTTAACAGAAGTCATTTGGCATTAGCTTTATTGGCAGTGATGTGATAAAGAAACATTCAATTTGATTTAATTCAGACTGAGCCAAAAAAAGGTCTCTGCTGCATACAAGCTATAAGATAAACTACATCTCTCTCTCTCTCGCTCTCTCGCTCTCTCTCTCACACACACACACTTATATAAACACACAAACACACACCGAGGAGAAATGAATTGAATTTATGGTCAATTTACTTATGTAGAGGGAGCAGCCATCTGCTTCATGGCACCTCCTGCCCAGTCATTTAGTGTGTTTTGCCTTTTGTTTTGAACAGTTTCCTACAGAATGTGCTGTGTGTAAATGACAGTCAGCAACACTGGCGGAGGGATTAGTGTCTAAAGAAAAGAACTAATGTGATAATTAATTTTGAAACGGCGCCATTGAAGAAACACGACAGTATGTGAAAAGCAATATAAAAAGAATTAGTGACGTCGACTGGGAGGCGACATCATGTTGGGTCAGGTCGGTAAAAACTCACACAGCGAGTCTACGGGAGATTAAAATGGAAAGTGCAGTTAATATATCAACCTGCGTCAAAGCAGGAGAAGCTAATGTTAATATCTTTATTACATGATACAATATGATTCAGAGGCTTTAATGGGAGATGAGGTCATAAGACACGTCTGAGAATGTGCAGCCGTGCTAGCAGCTCTGTGAGGCTTGAGCTAAAAGCTAATGTCAAAATACGACCAATGAAAAGAGCTCATGAGAATGCAAGTACTGGACTAAACCAAAATTTGACCGGATGATAACACAATGTCTGTTGCAGATTTCATTAAAAAATACATTGTAATAGTTGTGGAGGAATTCTACTTAAAAACACAAAGGTCAGCCTCATGAGGAAAAGTCCAGGAATCACTGAGGTCATCATACTTCATCACAAAGAACAAATACGTGTACAAAATTCCACAGTAATTCATGGGGATGCTAAATAAATTGTCAGGGGATCACCAGAGTTATTAGGATTCAACCTCTGGAAAAACCATGAATATGTGAAACATAATTTATAATTCATAAATCCCTAAACATATCCAGTGAATGTAATGACATTTCCATCCATAGAGCCATGTTGCTATGGCTTAAAACATAAAGCTATATTTCCACTATACCCACGGTTGAATAGCAGAAACAGTGTGAGACCGGACAAATATAATCTTTATTATACACAATCCCACAACAGATTAAACTGCCATCGTGTGGGTGTGGTCATACGTTTACAGCTGAATGCCTTGCCCCCACAATAAGTGGCTATCTTATTGAAGTATTGTAGAAATAGGAAATGAAAGTGAAAATGGATAAGGTCACTAACTCCATATCAACAGACAGTATAGGAATATTTATTCCGTACTGCATGATGCTGAAGGAGATGAAAAGCGTATTCAAAGTCACAGTTGAAGTAGCAAACACAGTCTGTAGGCCTGCTGCAGTACGCCGCTGACCAGGGTTGTAACAGGAATCCTGTATTTATTTATTTATTTCTGCCGGGGATTTGGCTGCCCCCTTCTCCGTAGAGGAGAGGCGCCTGCTCTGTCTCATTAGCTTTCAAAACCACATCCACATAGAGTGACTGCGCACAGCTCCTAAAGATCGAGTAGGCACAGAAAACCCCCTCCTGCAGCCGCTCGTCATTTTAAAGTTATTCAGAACCCACACATGCCAGCATCGCATTAAAAGTCATTTCCAATGATTAGGGTTTTCATAAGCCAATCAGCGGCGATTAGACTCAGGGGTAGAGGGAGATGTGAGGTGACTGTCTGAGTGGGCTTTGATGGAGCGAGATCAGAAGGTTACTCCTCAGTCGGAGTCAAAGTGAATGTGGGATGAGAGGTGTTAAATATTGAGGAATCCCTCTCCGCTCCCCCCCTTCAGACCTCCAGCTCCAGCTCCAGCTTAATGCAACGTTTCTCTCTAATGTTTCTGGGCTGTGGGAGTGATTGTCCTCTGGCTGCCAGGGAGGGGAAGTTGACTGTGTGATGTGGGCTTTCATCATATAGGGCCCAGGCACCGCGGCCCACTGTAGCTACCTGTGCGACTCCAGCCACATTTAAAATGAAAACTATTTCCATTCTAATGTCTTGTAACAGAAAGCAGCAGTGCGAATTGTACTTCAAAAATCCAGCTTTTACATTTTCCCTCCTCCTCGTGGAAGAACTTGTCTCTGGGCTCCTCATTAGTCTCAATTAGTCGGCATTAGAGATGTTAGGATACCAGTACCAGCATCAGAAAGGCCTCCAGTGCCGCAGAAGATGCCAAGTCGGGCATCGGCAAGGACGAAAATCTATAAACTGATGTGATACCAGGTCTTTAAAGTTTGTTGGTGTCACCCAAATAAAGCTGCAAACTGCATAAGCTACACGTCCCTGTTTTACTTGTTGTTGGTATATACAACTGCTCCAAAACATTATTATTATTATTATAATTTCTATACTTGTTAGTGGCCGATACACAAAGTCTAGGTGTGGGAATCCATATTGGGAAGAGAACAACATCTGTGGTCAGCATGAACTGACGCCTGTTAGTTATATTGGTGATTTACGCTACATCCAATAACATCTATTTTATTTGTATATGTTATGTTTTACAATAAAGGGTGAAAGCAGCCAATAAAGTAACGGACTCAGTTTCACAATCACTGCAACAGCATTAAGATTATACTTCATTTGTTGCTACCTGACTTGGTGCGAGTCAATTTATTAAATTGTGCTTTGACAAAGTGAAAGTGGTCGATTGTGTTGATGAACCTACGGAGGATAATCATCCTGATCTGCAGCTCTCTTTGGATTTCCGGAGCTTTGCAGTGAGTCTCTGCTCGTCGTCCGTTCTGCAACTTTACTCTTTCGTTTCTCTCTCCCTTCTCTCAAAGGGTCATTTTCTGCCACAGCGAGGCAGCTGTTTTCACTTGAGGCTCTGCTGTCCTCTGACTGCTCAGCATCACACGGCAGACAGACCCAGATTAGCCACTAGCTCCTGAACACAGAGAAACGTGTAGCAACAGTCATTCCCCTCGGGGGCTGGTGGAGACCAAAAACAGGGAGAGATTAGTGGATTTACAGAGACACGTCTCCAAATGAATTCTAATGTTGCTTTGTCGTTGCAGGACGAGTCAATAGGCCACACTTTGAGATGTCATAAAAGGTGATGATGATGTCAATGATGTGTTCAGAACTTGTTTCCGCTGCCCACTAAGAATCCATCAGAAATAGATATTTTAGAAACATTTCTCAAATATCAAAAGTAAAAGTACTTGACATGAATAAGAAAATGTCCCCCTGTGAATGCTGTATCATTATATAACCTATTTATGAACTATTCATACTATAAAACTCTTCATGTATAATGGTTTAGAAGAAAGAATTAGCATGTATTAATATATATGAATAGCTCTCGCTGACAGTAAGTGAAGTAGAAGTACATAATATAAAACAAAATAGAAACTCCCATATTAGTGTATCAACTAATCGTTCTACTTGAGTTAAAATAATGTGTTAGATTCCACTGGTATAATTCTAAGTGGTCATGTGGACTTGAAGAAAATCCTTCACACAGTATTTGGAGCTGAAGGTAATTTTGAAAGTGTTTTCATGCAAAAAGATTTCAGTGTTACACAACGAAAAATAAAAGGACTGTAATTGTGTTTGAACTTAACTTTTTCCTTGGCCTCTCTCAGCTAAAGGAATCTTTGAGCCCATCTTGTTTTCTTTTACTTGTAGTTTGTAACATTAAGTGACGCTTCATTGTTTAATCCGTTATAAACCTTGGAGAACTGAGGAATCAAGCTGTTGACGTCATACATTTTTCAACGTTTTCAAAAAACTTGTGTGCAAAAGTTCATGAACTAAATAAAAAGTCTTATGCCTTGAAAATCAATTGTCTTTACCATATTTCCAAATTTCTCTCTCCCAGACTCAAAATTGAACCCAGTCATGCAGACCTGAATTTTAACACGTATTGATATCAGCTATCTATTTATTTCACTGCTAAATTGGTCTTTATTAATTCAAACTAGCATATGATGGTATTTAATAAAAATAAATTGGTATATTTACTATGCGCTTCTTTGAAATAATGATAATTAACGAATACTTTTTTTGACAGTTTTCATTGATCCAAAGTCACTTCAGTCAAACTTCTTCACAGTTTACAGAACTTTCTCCCTGTTTTTTAAAGGCGTTTGTTGAACTGTAGAAAATGTAACATTCACTGAGTCTATTCACAGCTTGATCGCAAATATTTATTCTTCCGTCACCAGTATCGTGACTTGTTCAGAGCGTGCTTCGAGAGCGTGCTGCAGAAATACAGAGACGACAGTGCCAGTTTCAGGAGGACGAAACAAGAGCCTCTCTCTCTTCAGGTTTTTGTTTTTTGCCTCTGTTTCTGTCTCTGCACCACAAATCTGGACACAACCTCCAGGCCCTTGCTTTTTCTGCACTCACCATCTTTTCATATTCTTGAGATTCTGCAGCAAATGTGCATTTTTAACGCTCCCATGCACACTGTGCAACAGCTGCGAGCGACCCTCCGGTGACCGGGGGGCCGCTGGAGCCGCGCTCTCCCTTGGCCTGGCCTAAATTTACTCTGGCTTAGAACTTTGGTCGCGCCTTCGGGGGCCAAACAGAAAAAACTGGTGTAAATGAGGTTCGCGTTTTAGCCGGCGTGTTTGCGTGGCCAGCAGCTCCAGCCTCCACCCATCTGCCACTGACCCTTGTTTTGCCAAAAGACCAATTGCATGTTGTGGCCGCCAGATTACTCTGCACGCGGTGACATAATGATTGTGTCCCACATAAGGGTGATTCGACACGCTCGGCTGCTGCTTCTCAAACCCAACACGCTGCCTCTGCCTCATTACTGTCAGACACATCAGAAGACGGATTCCCAGTTTGGTGCACGTGTATCCCTTCCTGCCACCACATCCACGAAACTCTTCCTCAGCACTGGGTGTAATATCGTCTGTTTTAATGCAGTGCTTATTGGGATGCTGCTATTTGTTCTCATCTGCATTATTTCTACTGGCAATCCATTATTCATGTTTTCTCCACGCACACAACTTGCTTTTTTCTCGCTTTCAGAGTTTTTCTCATGTTAAGTTTTTTTAAAATATTTTCCCTTCTGTGTTTGCTCTGAGCTGTGCTTTGATGTCGGGGGTGCCGGCGCAGCCCAGCTGTCTGGACCAGGTGAACAGGGGATTTTGTTCTGACTTTCTTTAAGAGTTTTTAGCACTTTGAATTCAGCTGAACTTCAATACTCAATTTTCTTTCATGTGAAATACACCAAATACATATACAACTTAAATTATGTGTTGGAACATTTGAACATTTTAACTACTTCAGAACAGAGACAAGTAAAATAATGAAAACATAAAAACACCAAAATCAATATAGAGAAACCTCTAAATCCCCCTTCTAACCTTTTTGAAGTGTGCTCGTACTTCAGCTTTTAGCTCATTAAAATCGTCGTTCACCAAACATCACCATGGACTCCGTTTCCTCCTTGTGACTGAGGACATCTAATAAGGTACAGTGAAATCTTGAAACTTTAATGATTCCCATGGGGAGATGGAGAAGCGCAGTGTAACAAATTCTAGCAATACAATGTAAGTCGAGAGAAGGAGGCTGCAGCGCTCGGCCCTTTTCTTCCCACAGATACATAATGCACGTAGCTAAGTTTCCACATCTCATGCATAACGACGCCAGTGCAACATGAGGAGAATATAGATTTGTGCTGAACACGGTCATTTACAGACTCATGTTCGGCTGCTCATGCATTTTCGACGTCTCATTTTCACCCCGACATGAACCTGTTATTTTTATCCATTCATAAATGAATGATAGAAAAAGGTGAGATGAGAGTGGAAAGAGAATAAATCTTCCCAGGTAACAGTAGCTGGTAGTGTAGGAGAGGTGGGGAGGTGTAGGTTGCCAAAAGAAGCCACGTATGCACCACCTCCTGCCGCCCCCGTCTCCCTGTCGGCCTCCTGCATCTCCTCGCGGCTCGCTTTCATCTGCGCTGCCACTGTAAACAGAGCTTTTTACCATTTCAAAGCTCATACCTGTAAAGTCTCCCTATCACTTGCCTCCCAGCTGCAGCAGGCATTAAGCCAGGCGGCGCAGGGAGGGACGAGGGCGTCGGCACATCGTGCGGACAGCGGCTCCAGACCGCAGTGCACAGGTGGCAGGATATGACTGTGGGGTTGGAGGGAGTACAGGGGGATGATAAAGAGCCAGAGTGAAGCACAGACACAGTCCAGGTGAAAGGAAAGAATATGTTAAGATTAATGCTGCAACATTATTCCGATATTAACACGATTAAGCCAAAAGTCTGAATATTTTCTAATTACCATCGCAATTAGTCGCAATATGTAGATATGTATACATCTTAATTGCAATATAACGTACCACTGGATTTTTCATAGTGTTTTTGCGACGTCAACGTACGTGTTTAAACAAGAGCTGTGTGTACTTTCATTGGTTGCATCCTTCGGAGGATGTGGTCTTTGTGGCCCATGAAGACTAGGGGCCACAAAGACCGGGGGCCAAAAAGACCGGGGCCATGAAGACCGGGGGCCACGTGATACTCAAATGTTGGACACCTCATCATTTGCCGGTGCCATTACCACTTTGAGTAAGTTTTCGTCCCTGAAGCGCAATGAATGCTGGGAAAGATTCACCCGTTGGAGCCTTTGTTTCTCGGGGATGGAAGGACGTATTTGTCGGCTCTATTTGATGGGACAGCCTTGTCAGGTTTTAAAACTGGTGGAACATAATGGCGTTGGTGACGTCAGGCTATGATCTGTAACATGTAATATGGACTATAAATGGAATATTCCATAGCAATAATAATATGATTGTCTTATTCTGAATTAGGTCAATAGTGGTCATATTGGTTCCCAGTTTAACGCGGTCAGTGACCTGGATTGGAGAAGCCTCAGTGTGACACATGTATCTTCGACTTGTGTACAGTCAACAAATGTGTAAATGTGGGAGGAAATGGCTGCATTATTATTCATGTGTGTGCTAACGCCTTTGTATTATTAGGTTTGGCATTTGAAAGCCAGCCCGGGTGCTTTGAAGCGTATTGTGTTTGAGACGCTGTGTTTGTGTGTGCGCACACGGACGAGGTGAAGTACATTAAGAGCCTGCCCCGTGCTCCGTGGAGAGACAAGGGGCCTGTTCCAAGATGAAGCTCGACTTAGATCAGCATGTTGAGTTTTTCACAGATTTGTCTGCCTTACAATCATTTGCATATTGATTGTGTATCTGATAATGCCGAATGTAAAAACTAAGCTTGTTTCCTGCTTCCAGGGGACAAACATCCAGCTCTTGTGGCTTCATTATTATGAATCCTTTGTTTTTGCAGAACTTCCTTTTGGCTGTGAGTAAATTTGCAGCCTACCCAACTTTAATCCTTATTCATATTTATGGCCTGTTGTTGTTTTATGTTTTTTTTCCCCCATTTATTCCTTGCGTGCATTTTTTTGGCACGATAATTATTTCAGCGCTAACGCAGTAAATGAAATTGAATGGCAGAGATGAATTGAATGGACGTGCAGGATGAGAGTGGGAGAGAGAGGGGGCTTAGAGCGAGGGAAAGTTGGGGTGGGGGTGATCGAGGGGATTAGTGGAGGAGGGAGTGAAAGGGGAAACAGTATTGCTCTGCCAGGTGAGCCGTGAGGTGAGCCAAAGCTTTCAGAGATTATAACCGACTGGTCATAGGTCGATGGGGGGCTCGATCACCATAGTGACCGATCGTCCGTTTGTGCCTCATTACCTGACAGCGGATCAGCATGTTCTGAAACAAGTAGCTGAGCAGATAGGGGCGGCGGCTGATTGAAGGGGTGTTGATGGATGATGATGGCGGATGGAAAGGTGAGGGATGGGAGCGGCGGGTCTGATTGAGAGGAGGCTGGATGAGGAGAGAAGGGGTTGAGCCCCCGGTCTAATCTTTTGTAGCCACAGCAGCACAGAAGACGGAGGTTGGGGATGAATTTCTGGTCAGGAAATGTGAGGTTACAAGACTTTTTCCGGATGAAAGAAGCCCTGACTTAATGTGATTGAGACCGAATTCACAAGTTTGTTTTTCGTATTTGTCAAAGTTTGTAATGTGTTATCAAGTAAATTTAAGCTGTTATCTATCTACAAATTGTAGAGCTGTGGTTCACATTTCTTACGGTTCATCTTATCGGCTTCACACTTGGCATGTGTGTTGTCAAACTTTGTGCGATATAGACACGTGATACGTTCAATATTAATAAACTTTGAATAAATAGAGACTTATCATTGTAGGTGACATGGGTGCGTACACGATAACGACTGATTCTCCAGTTCTGGGTTCTGCGCACTGAGTGGATCTTCACTGAACATTGAATAAACAGGTGAACAGCTCTGTGTGCAGCAGCGGTGGCGAGGCTTCAGGGTTCAGAGTCTAGCAGCAGGTCTTTTTTTTTTAACAGTAGCAGGAATAAAGCTGCAACCAGCCCACGGCACAGGCAATATACAGGAAGTTGCCTCATCGAAAAGGGACTTGTCAGGTTGGATCTGACAATATCCTACATTTATAAAAATACCATGAAAACACAACCTACTATGGGGTTATTCCTTGTCTTTGATTCTGCCTCTCGTCTGTGGTACTTAGCCCCAGGGCCGCTGGTTCCCACTGAGCAGGCGAGTCTTTAAAGATCCCCTCCAGCCACGTTCTGAGACAAGGAAAGAAACACGCTAGGTGTCTGATCAATTCTACCACAAAAGAAGCTCAATTACCTTGTTAAGATATATTAATATTACATGAACTCTCTCCCTCATTGGAAAATACTATGAATATGCAAATATTGCTCAGCATTTTAAAAGTTTAACTACAAGACTGAATATGTGTCCTCCCTCACTGAGGTTCCTTCAGTATGTGCGCTGGCGGCACATACTGTCCATCATCTCACTTCTGTAAATTGGACCATGATTGGATTCAATGTGAACACAAAGAAACACCTGTTTAGTAGATGAATATGGAAACAGTCTTTTAGGATTCTATAATACACCCGGGGCTTTTTTTTAGATGTACAATTGGCCACACTTTGGGTGGATGTGGCTCAGGATGTTGTCCACTAACCAGAAGGTCGGTGGTTTGATCCCTGGCTCCTCCAGAACTGCATTCCTAAGTTTCCTGGGGCAAGACGCTGAACTCCGAAACCGCTCCTGACAGCTGTGGCGACAGTGTGTAAATGATTTGTGATGGTAAAAGCGTTGTGTATTCAATCGCTGCAAGAATGTGTCTGTGAATGCGACTTGAAAATGCTTTGACTGGTTGATAAGGCTGGAACAGTGCTTTATAAATACATTTACATTGTTATGTATGTTTATACATGTTGATGTTGGAATCTGGTGTGTAGTTTTATTATAGCAACCAGCTCGGAGGCACCTGGCTTTTTAAGGACATGGCGATTGGTTTATCGCCTGTTACTCCCGAACACACCCATGATTAATGAGGAGACCAAGGCCGACCATGCACCTGATGTAGTGACTGTATTTACTGCAGTTTAACTCTCCAAAGTGGATTTGGACGCGGCCTGAATGCACCTGTGCTCCTGAGCTTGAGACGTTAAAATAGTCAATTATAAAAAAAAGTCTGCGTAGGGCCAGTGAGCAAAGTAAAGTGAATGTTCAAGTGAGGTCACAGTAAGCAAAAGACATATTTAAGTGGAAGAGAATTTTTAAAAATCTGTGCTGCAGCTGCATATCTTTATTTTAGTGAAGATACACATTTTTTAAGATTACAGACGGTGTATGTCGGCTCTTTGGCACAGAGGCGTCTCGGACGTGTTAATCCAACATGATTGTTGCTCTCTGTATTTTCATTCTTTCGTCAATAGTCGTGAAGAGTAGAGTTATCTTTAGCTTTGAAGTAGTTAAATCACCGTGCAACACCACTACAGAGCTGGATATAATGTGATGCTGCATGACGCCCATTAACTGTGTCAACACTTTATATCTTACCCTTTCTTTGGAATTAATCATTTATCTGTTTGATTTTTTCATTTTATTTAATGTTTTTATTTTGACACCTGCGGTTTTGGATACAGATCATTTAGATTATTGTAGCTTCATTGTTCGCGTTTTGATTTCTGCATTTGGTTTTATATAATTATTTTAACCTGTAAGAAAGCAATAGTGTTTATATAAAAACAAGCCACAGCGTGTTAAATAAAAAACACGTGTTGCCTGTGTTGAGTCTTTTCACAGATTCCTGTACCGCTTGACCTTGACTGGTGTTTTCACTGCTTTCACTGTGTATATGGCTTCAAATGCAGTTAGAGACGCATAATAAGAACCATCTTATACATAATTTACCAGTGATAGTCAAAGTTTTTTTATGTTTTCTTTGGTTTGGAAGCAAATAACGTTGCATCAGAAACAATATATCGATGCAACAGTTGTTGTTCCTCTACACTAGGATTCCTTTGCTCTATATTCTCTGGAACTTCACACAAAACCCTGGAGCACCACACAGATCCGCCACCAGTGGTGTGACGGTGAAGCCGGCTCAGGCCACACCGAGCGGAAGGCGTGCAGAGGTCTGATACGGTCGTCCCCTTCCAGAGCCGACCGAGATGTGATGAAATCTCCTGTAACAAAACTGACTCAAACTCTCGCCATCACTGATACTAATGAGCTTTTCTACAAGGCTTTCATCTCCCTTGGATTGATGCTGTTTCTCTGGATTGACACTCTCCGATTGCGTGTTTGCCTGGAGGCAGAAACACTGATTAATAACTTTGGTCTGGATGTAATTAATGCCGTCTTCATTTCGGCAGCTGAGCGGCTCCCAGGCACAGAGCCGAACCCCCCAAGTTGTTACAGGTGCACAAGACGTGTGACATGTGACACATTTAAGCTGGTGTGCATCATTTAACGCTGAAGGCTGTTGTCTTCGTTACATTGTTTACATTTCATCCAACTAATTCTGGTTAAATGTTGTCGGACAAACTTTTGTTCCGTTTGTCTGGACCGTGAAATGAAGAACCTTTTACACCCGGTATTTTGGTTTAAGTTTACACCATTCCTTTTTTACTTTTTACTTAATTCTTTCACTTTTGTGACAGATCTCAGAGTCTACAGCCCAAAAGTAAAAAATATGAACGTCTATCCAGTGGTTTAGATAATTTTTATTTCAAATTTCATGGCAGTTCATTCAGCAGACGTTGAGATACTTCACTCAGAACCAGGGTGGTTGAGACCCACTGACATCACTATGCCTGGAGTGATGCTGGAAGCATTTCAGGTATTTGGAGCCCTCACAACTGCCAGTCACAGCATTGTGCTACTTGCTGCTGTCGGCTGTACAAGACTGATCAGGTGTTGCTGGTTTCCTTCTGTCTCATAAGACAGCTCCGTGTGCACCGGGGGTTAGTCTGCGTGGCTGAACACAGCAGTTTGTTACAGTTTCTGCAGGTGTATGAGTCTGCGGGTGCTGATTCTGCCGTCTGTCGTCTGCACTCTCTCCTCCCACAGGTCTTCTCTCCTTTACTCACTCCTCTGGATGCCTCCCTCGATGGCGAGCTTCCATCTGTTGCATTCTGCAGCAACAGCTCCCCAGCCTGCCGGGTCGATGTCGCTTGCAGCCTTCCTGCGGGTCTGGAGCCAGTGGAAAACCAACCATACAGTACGTCCCTAGGGACCCGGTACATCCTGCATGTGTCTGATACGACCGCGCCAGTGCAAGCATGTGTCTGAATGTTCTTGTTTGAATTACAGTTGCCAGGTGATGCCTGGTATGCTGCTTCGACTTCGATGGAGGTAATTGAGTCAGCGTCCGCGGTGAGAGTAAAGAGTTCACGCTTCGCTGCCATACATCGGTGTGCTGAGTGCTGCAGGCTTCATCAACATTTTCAGAGATACTCCGAGCTCAGCAGGCCTTGTTGTTGCTGCCTTGGCGAGTTCAGCTCAGCATCTGAGAAATGGCTGTTGGAGATTCTGGGGACCAAAGTCCAAGCGTTCTCAGGGATTTTAGGGGACCCAGGAAAAAGGGACCTGGGGGACCCCCACATGGAATCAATCCCCCTAAAGAAACACCTTCATCTTCAAACTTTTCTTTTCTTTTCTTTCCTACATGCATGTGCATTGATGAGGCAGCGCAGATCTTCTCAGTGTGTCAGAAACAACACGAGACGCAGCAGATGACTTATTCCAGAACGACTAGCGACACTAAGGACTGTCTCCAACAATAGGAGGGACCGTCTCACTCCCAATGGTCGACTATACCAGGTTATTATCAGCAAAATATAGGAGAGAGTGAAATAAAAAGTTATTCTTGTCTAAAACTTGTTTTGTACTTTGGAGTCCAGCATGACAGTGTATTTTTTAATAATGAATACATTATGTGGGAAATTGCATTTAAAATGACATCCAGATATGATGCTTCTGAGTATTAAAAGTACATTTTCTAATCGCGCACACTCGTAAATTAGAAAAGCAAATCAACAGAGACTAATTGCATTTACTGGATAAAAAATTACAACCTGCTAAATATATATTTCATTGGATTCCTCCCTTCATTCATGAATATTCTAAACCGAAGGCCTCTTACATTTGACAGCCGTTTTTTCCATCTTAGACACAAAGTCAATGTGTGTCCAGAAGTCATAGGTTAATGTATTTTATAGAAAATTCAATTAGCATTTGCTCGGCCTGCTCATAAATAAAACAGCTTGAGAGCAGAAAAGACCTTAAATGTCTTTTAAGTAATTTAACTGTAAAACGTGTTGTTGCTGTGGAGCCTTGTTTTCAACGCACCTCAGTAATAAATGAAGTAACTTGTTATGAGTGACTTATGAGTTATTATAATCAGTGTTGCAATTCATTTCATGTGTAAATCTTCACAGCTCATCAGGGCGATATGTTTTGTGCTTGTCATCATATTTAGAGAGCTCGACTCGTATATAGGGTTGAGTATCACTTATCACTTACTTTTAAAAACAGTACCGGTGCCTAAACTGTGCCAAATTTGTCATGTTCCTTCCTTCACGCTGAATCATTTTCAAACATTCGCTGCATGTCCCAGTGTTGGATTCCTCTCGTGTGAGATGCAGCCGCACTTTCGACGGTTTCCCTTCAGGCAGGAGTTTGAGGTTAGTGACTTGCTAACTGCAGGATAACGTTACGTGCTGCCGCAGCCGCGTGGAAAGCGTGTTGCCACCAGAGTTGAGTGTAATGTCAACCGGACACGTGTGGGGATGTGTGGGTTGCCTGTAGAATATATTCAGTTTCAGTACAGAGGTCAGGCATTAAAATGAGGCACAGAAATCTGCATTGTGATTCAGTCCACTGTTATCGGCCTATAAAACACACATAACGGTGTCGGCTCATGAATCAAAAAAGATGTTTAGAAATGACACCATCGTATATTTTATCCAACCGAGCCCACGTCGACTAGTTGGCTTGTTACACTGCAAAACTCTCAGCACTGTCTGCCTGCAGCTCGCAGTGCAGGGCAGCAGCGCTAAACAACTAGCTGATACCCCCACCCCCAGTCATGACAGCTGCATCCACTGACCTGAGGATGCAACTCCCGGCTCACTGCCAAAGCCCCATCTCTACACATAGTTTCACTGCAGCCGTAATCCAGGAGATACTTGTCTTATATTATGGGAGACAGTGTGCGGAGACGCCCCTGTGAGAGTCCAGCAGGGCAGGTTGTAGGAAGCAAGCTGGCAAAGCTTAGAGGCAGATTGTGATTGTGTAAAGGTGCGTCTGTGCCGAGTATGGATTAGAATCGGTAGTGATGGATGTGGCGATCACAGCAGACGGTAACGATGTAGCGATCGAGAAGCACCAGAGGCTGAAATAACAACTGGAACAGATGTGGAAGGTGAAGTGGTCCCCGTGGTAATAGGAGCTTTGACCCCCACAAACTGGGAGAGTGTCTCCAGCAGATACACGTGAAGTGTCCGTCCAGAGGAGAGCAGTCCTACAGGACACAGTTAATAGGTGTGAAGGGCCGGGGGGGACTGGTTGAACAGATTTAAGATAGTGTCGCAAGAGGGGGAGACGTGCAGGTGAGATAATTAGAAGACAGAATGGAAGCAGAGATGTGAGGGGAAGATAAAAAAAGGACTTAGGAGCAAGATAAGACACAAAGT
Source organism: Hippoglossus stenolepis (assembly GCF_022539355.2). Taxonomy (NCBI): domain Eukaryota; kingdom Metazoa; phylum Chordata; class Actinopteri; order Pleuronectiformes; family Pleuronectidae; genus Hippoglossus; species Hippoglossus stenolepis. The sequence goes on from NC_061502.1 coordinate 14,699,911, forward strand.
AGAGACAGATACCGAACTTTGGTTTAAAAGTAAAAAGGCTGAAAAGTTTCTAGTGACATGTTTGCTTTATTGCTGTACTTGAATCAAGGAATCACATGTCAGAGTGTCCACTGTGGTCATGTCCTCCTTTCTGATGGTAACCGGTGGATTGCTTTTGTCTGTTTATCAAAGGTGGTTCATTGTTATTGAATGATGTAGCTGCTGGAAACTCAAACTGCGTCAGACAACATTTTAGGAGGTTGCGATGGCAATTTAATTAGAATTGGCTTTTTGCACGTATGAGTATCAGTGTAAATTGACAGATGTATCAACTCTTGACAAACTATAAGTATCTTGGCCTATATCTGCGATGCTCTATAATTTATATATATATCTCTAAACATCAAATTTAATCATAGGTTTTAATATTTTTATTCAGATTCAATAAAACACCTTCGCACTTTAGTTTGACCTGCCTGTGTTTAGACTGTGTCTAGAGGACAGAGGCTGACGCAGCTGCAGATACAGAATAAAACAAAACACGCAATCCCAGACAAAATATGCAAATTCAACAAAATGAAAAATGGCCATAAACACAGCATCTCCATAAACTTAAAAAAAAGCACCAGTTGACCTGTTCCGACTGGTGTAGGAGACGAGCCTGGAACCAGCAGGGTGGCAGCCGGCTCTGCTGTATTAGCCTCGCAGCGTTGTAGTGATAGATTTACACAATACTCAATCTCTGACCTTTCAGTCTTGCCAAAGCTGCAAAGGACGCCCACATTTCTCTCTCTGTCTCACTCCCTCCATCTCCTCCTCTCACTTCATCTTCATTCCCTTGAGTCTCCCTCTCAGACCCCAGAAGACTCTGCACTTCCCCCCCCGCCGCCCCCGACAGGTCTTCTGTATGTCTTTGTGTTCATTAAAGGGCAGTTTGATCTGATTTAACTGCTGCAGAAGAAGAGGATGCACATAGGAGTTGGCTCAGACAGTTTATTTTTTGCACATACTTCAAATCCACCGCTTCCTGTAATCACCGCAGCTTTTCTAAGGAGGTATAAAAAAAAAAAATAGCGGCTTATTTCTTTACAAATGTGCTTCTGCTCCCTGTTTATTTTTGTTTTGCTCCTTCTTCTACTCTTCTGCTCTGCTGTACCTCTGCCGGCTCCTTTCACGTACACCGCATTCGCCTTATTTATCACTCTTCCTACCTCGCCGCTTATCCTCGCTCTCTTCCCCTTTTCTCCTCACCGTCTGTGTCACTCTCGCACTTAAAAAGCACAGCTCGGTGGAAACTCTCCTCCAAGTACCAGTGACCCAATTACTCTAAGTTGTCCCCCCCGCCCCTCCCGGTAGGATGCAGCCGTGTCCCTCCCCGGAGACTCAGCCTGCAGCACACAAATGATCTCCATCACTCTCCGCTGCCACCTCCCTCTCCCCACATTTATTACTGTCTCCTACACACACACACACATTCCGTCACATGCACGGATTCCCTACAATCCTCTTAAAAACATACACACGCCTCAATAAAACACAATCGTATGCCTAAGTATACATACGCATGTGAACGGATTTCATTTACATGCATTTGCGTCCACACACAAACACACACACACTTACAGTTGCACAATTACCGGTGGGCGACACCTGCTGACAATTATTTCTTTTGGCGCTGACACCTCATCACACCTCCACCCTTTGTTTGTATAATCCTGTCTGGATTTTTTTCTCCATCCTGTCATTAGAATTTGATGAAGGGGGCCGGCGTCATGAAGGCAGCATGCAACCGTTAATTTGCAGAAATCACCGTCTGCTGCTGCTGCTGCTGCTGCTGCTGCTGCTGCTGCTGGGGCTGTATGTAAAATGTTTTCATGAGAAAGTTGCTAACTGCAGTGCATTGCACGTGCATGTTTTAGGACTCAGGACTCTTATGAACTCAATGGCAAAAATCTGTTTGTCCAAGTTCACCGAGGTTTAATTTCAACAAAAAAACACGTTGCATATTTGTAAGGTGAATTTCATGAGGGAAACTGTTGAATTGATGTTATATTTTCACTGGCAGATCTCAGATTTTAATCAGTTGCCATGGAGCGGCCCCCGTTTACGCAGAGGGGCCAGTTATGTTGTTTACAGCTCAATAGCCTTGAGCAAAACCACACATCACAGAATATATTTTGAAAATGGGTCCTTGTTCAGGCACATTGTTAATTAAAAAAAAAACCTTATAAAATAGATATTCTTAACAAATTTTTCGTATTTATTTATTTTTTTTAAAAAGAGACTACAGGACAGGGGCACTTCAGCAGCCAATCAGATTCCAGCTGGGGCCAGTGCCCCCTGGACCCCACCCTTGGATATTTTTGCGTGAATCCGTTACCACGAGCGGTTATAAACACTGCATACATTTCATTCACAGCTCCATGCATCCATCTATTTCCTATACCTTTACCCTTAAAGGGTTGCAAAGTGGGCTGGAGCCAATCCCAGCAGATAAAGGGCACAAGAGGCTCATCCTGGACAGATCTCCAGTGCATCACAGGTTCTGACGTATAGAGACAAACAACCGTTCACACTCACATTCACACACACGGTGAGCGAGGAGTCTCTAATTATTCTGCCTGCCTTTGGACTGTGGGGAAGTAAGTAAGGTTGTCAGGTTCGAACCCAGTAAACATTCTTCATTAGATATTATCTATAACTTCAGTTAGTCCAAAATGTTAAAAAATAAATAAACCTGGTCTTTGTTGAGTTTTACTTCATGTTCAATTAATTTGCAGCAAAAAAAATCTATTTGTATTGTGCAATGAATGAAACCAAATTACGTTACAGTCAAGTCAACATTATTTATTCAAGTAATTAACCATGACAGTGAAGAAACCTGCTGAATAGGCTTTCTATTTAAAACACATGAATACAGTCTAATTAACATTAAACATTAAGCATTTACCATGAAAGTGATGAAAAGCAGCATTATCTTTTTTTTTTCTTTCCAAGAATGAAATTACAATTTACTGCTTGGCTGAATTAAATCTTAACAACTTATTGATCACTCCCCATTATGAGGCATTGTATTGGTTAAATCATCTTTGCTAAGCAGCTCAGACGAGGCTCGGTACACACTCATCAAATGGTGTTTAGTGCGATGTGTGCAGACGACGCGGGCCAAGCCTCAGCGGAGGATGAACAAGCGTCGGGTGACAGTTTGGGGATGTTAGTCTTTCTCGGCAACAAGCAGCTCTGTCAAATCAGCAAAGAAAGGACGGGTAAATGGGGCTCGCTCGGGGGAAACACGATTATCTCTGAGCAAGAGCCGGTCAATACAAACTAATAAATTAATGGAGACAACAGGGGGCTCCGTCCCTAATTCTGGGCATTAGTTTAATGATCAGAAAAGCTGAAACAGGCATCAGTTGAGTTTAGCCGATGCCTCCCCTGCTCTGTCTCTAATGGCTCCAGACTAGGTGTCTACTTCTTTCACTGTGTGTGTTTGTGCTTTCCTGGCTCTCGTTCTTTCTTTCTGTGTGTGTGTGTGTGTGTGTGTGTGTGTGTGTGTGTGTGTGTGTGTGTGTGTGTGTGTGTGTGTGTGTGTGTGTGTGTGTGTGTGTGTGTGTGTGTGTGTGTCTCTCTCTCTCTTCCCTTCTGGCCGAGCCGTGTCTTACGCCCCTTGTGGCTCGCAGGCTCCGCGGTGATTGACGGATGCCGGGAGAAGAAGGCAGAAGGGTTATCAGTCCATCTGACAATCAAAGCTTAAAGTAGCAGCTCTGAGCCTTCGCACGGGGAACAGGCCCAGGACTTTGGAGGGAAAAGATAGTGAAGTTTAATAGGTGATTGTTAATACTCATGAGGGCTGACAAATAAAGCTTTTTTTGCTTTTCCTGCTTCTTCACACTGTAAATACTTTGAGAAATCCGATAGACCCAGTATGGGGGGCAATTGTGGAGAAATGGCTCAGAGATGGAACCCGTGGCGGTCTCAGTGTGGGACCTCGTCTGATGTGGAGGCCCCCAAGAGAGACCAAACTTACCGCTTCATGTTCTCCCAGCGGGGCATCTGTTCAAGCAGGTGGGCTGCACGAAACCCTGAGTAGAAAGGGGGCTGAGCTGGTGGTTGTGGCCAAGAAATCTGGTCACCTCCTTGGAAATGATTTGAGTCGCCGGACCAGCTGCATCTCTTTCCCGTTTTTCCCCTTTTGTTTCCCCCATTGTTCCCCTTACCTGTCATGGCTGCCCATGGGGAATTTGGCAAGTTTCACATGTTGTGTGGATGCTCTTCCTTGGGGGAAGCATGCTGGGCTGGAGATGTTCCAGCTGGTGGTGGGAAGGTATAAAGTTGTTCTATGTCCACAGGCGAGGAGCTTCAGCCGTGTAAGTTGCTTGTATCATAAAACGCTTGAGACCTAAAAGACTTTCTCCAACGTGCAGAAGCATCGTGTGTGAACCCACTTAGCATATACTCAGTAGTTGTTGTCGATTTATTAGCTCCCCTCCACGAATCTAGTGACTTATTAAAACACTGCCATAAATCATAATATGCAAAAGTGCAGTTGCGTCAGGCTACAGTCACTTACAGGACATACATAACAGACACAGATTAACTTCTCAAAATGCATCTGTCCCACAGAAAACATACGAATCATGTCTGTGCCTCTTTAAACTACAGACATTAGCAGGAAAAACTAGCTAACAGTTAGTTCAGTTGAGGAGACACCGCACAGACATGTACCTTTATGAATAATTAAATAAAATGACTTGTCGGTTGAATTTAATTAATAAACTCTATTAATCATCACTGCTGGTCACACCTCAGTAGCGTTAATAATAACCCAATATGAAATATACAAACTTTGTTCTTTAAGTGTTAATAATTGGAAACTAAGTTAAATTGAAACATTGATCATAGGCATGTTTTTTAACTTCCTAATGTAACAAATTTTCGACAAAAGTTGCTGTTCCAGTATTTGTACACAGTGAACATAGATAATTATATTCAGTGCTGGGTTGTTTTTCTGTTTATCAGCAGGCCTGCCAATCAGTCTGTCTGAAGTGGGAAAATGGTTTTGGTCCAAGAAAATGCAAACGTTTCAAAGCAGTGGTGCAGAAAAACCTAGTGCCAAGTATCATATCTCAGGTGTATCGTTGGAATGGGGGGGGCGGTGTCTGAATCTCGCCGCGGCCACCGACGCTAAAAATACCGCCGGGTGTTTTTTTGATAAAGTCATCCACCATAAGGCCACAGTCTAGTAGATCTGACGTTAATCCTCTGGGCAACTTTTCAGAGCGCGGATTTTTGTGCTTTGAGACATCGTATCACATTTCCAAACATTTTATGTTGCGGGTCCTCGAGGCGCAAATTGTGTCTCCGAGGCACAGAGGAAGATTTCGGCACACGCTGCTGCCTGTTAACACCGGCAACATGGGAGTGATGGCTAATGCTGGCTGGCTCCGGCGAAAATAAATAAATCTATTCCCAAAGACTCTCTGTGGCGGTTCTGTGTACCTTCCTGTTCTTCCCCCGTCGGCCTCTATGTGCCACAGCCTCATTTGTAAAAGATTTCTCTTTGCACGCTGCACCCGTCTTACACCAAAGGGAAGAAATGACAGATTATGTGAACTGGGCTAATTTGGTGTCGTGAGGAAGCCGTGCTTAATATGATTCATACTCCCTTCAAAGTGTGTGTTTGTGTGGGTGCGTGGATAATTATTATTTTTTGTGCGGAAGCTTTGCATGTAACCGTGCGTGTGTGTGTGTGTGTGTCTATCAACACATTAGTGCACCAGTGTGAGTGTGTGCGCATGTGTGTTTCCCCTGCTTCTGTTTGGGAGCTCAGCAAGACAAAGAAGCCATTGAGTCATTGCATGAGACTCCCATTACAAGCAATAGCTCCTATTTTCAGAGCTCCCTCGCTCTCATTACAGACTCTCACTGCAGACAGAATATGGCTGACATTTAGCCATTCTGCTGCGTCTATCCTGCCCCGGCTCCTCTGCGCTAATCGACTGTGTTAACGAGTGGGTTAAAGACCATGGTAAACTGCATTAATGACAGGCCTGTGAATACGGTGATGTGAAAGGAAGCCTTCGCACAAATGGAGCGGGTTAAGGCCGGCTCAGAATCAGGGGATGGATTTAGTCAGGAAAAACCAGGGGGCTTTGTAAAGTCTCTGAGGAAATGTGGAGCTGCCGTGCTGCCCGTGATCCCAGGAGGTTTGAAAGGGCCGCTGCACCCTGCGAGAGGCGCAGAGTCCGTGGCAAAGCAATTAACGCAGAGGCACATGATGACCCCAGCATGTGAGGCAGGGAAGCAGAAGGCGGTGTGACATTTGTGTGTGAGACACGCAACTGCCCCGCTCTGCTACGGAACATGGTCATTTCTCCTGTCACGATGTGATTATCTGCTCTGGGTTTGCTCTGTCTTTTTCCCCCTTAATTATGTTGCTCTGAGGGAACGAAAAACAAGCCTTCAGGACACGAAGACATGACGCCTGCGTTGTTCTCCTGCGGACAAATCCTCTCACTGCGAACGGGACACAGATCTTGATGTCGCGTGCTAATGGCGAGCGTCGTGATGCGCTTTTAGAGGTCGAAAAAAATATTCTGATGTGACGTGGGGGTTGTTTTTTTTCCTGCCTATGTCCACAGGGTCCAAACAGTAATATAAAGCTATCCACTGGTATGAGCGAAATAACTAGGGGCGAAAAAAGTGAGTGAAGGAGATAAAGTGAGAGAGAGAGAGAGAGGGATGGCTGAGCTGACTTTGCCCAGTCACCATGGCAACCTCTTTGACATGCAGCTGCCATACCTGCTGCTAATATCAGAGCTTCACTCAGCCATTTACTTTGTGTCTTTGTATAGAAAATACACAGAGCGTCACGTATAAACACACACTATTATATTTAATCTATACAAACAGTATGTGCCTGACGTTATTAAAGGGATAGTTCACCCAAAAATGAAAAATTCACTCATTATCTACTCACCACGATGCCGATGAAGGCCCGGGGTGAAGTGTTTGAGGAGGATATCAATTGTATTGGATTTGTCTGCAGCACTGTTTACCCCTGAATCTCCAGAAGTGTTTTTGTGTATTCAAACACTTCACCCACTCCTCCGTCGGCACAGTGGTGAGCAGATAATTAGTGAATTTTCATTTTTAGGGTGAACTATCCCTCTAATTACATCTGAGATCTGGTGTTTGGCAGAAAAAACAAAGCTGCTTAAAAGGCAGTTTTCAGACGTCTCTCTGGTAATTTCCTGGTGTTTGCATTTGTGTGTTTATGGGAATTTCTTTGAGGTGTGCGTTCTCCAATGAAGACGTACGGCTTCTTGGCAGATCTCTGAACTAACAAAATCCCCCCGTGTGCAGGTGCTCTGCACCGAGGAGCTGGCATTGGCTATAAAAGCGGGGCTGTCAGTTCCAAGTTGTAAAGAGTGACCGGTAGGTGCTGCCTGAGGGCGGGTGACATCTGTGCAGCCTGACAAACTGTGACAAAACACCTGCGGCTTCGCAACCCCTGCACACACACACACTGCACTGCGCGCAAAGAAGCTCATCCTGGCTAGCTTTGCCTTGATGCAGATTTGTTATGCATAAACTGTATGTACACACAGACATGGGAAAGCTTCCACATGCAGAGTACACACATGCATGTGCCGCCACACAGCCAGAACAAAGTGCTGTCAACATCTTCAAAAACCCTTACGGCAAAGTACTTCTCCTCTGGGTTCTGCAGAGCTGCTGTGTTTTGGCCCCTAGAGATACCAAATACAAACACACACATCTACGCACAAATACAAACACACAAAACACCCAAGAATGATGCTTTTCAACCTTAAAGGAAAAAGCTTAAAGATTCATAAACACGTCAATGACTTTAATAAATGTGAAAAGCAGCTCTCCACTCACACCGCTGTATGTGAGCAACACACAACACCTTCTTGTTACTCGCTCTCCTCACACACGTTGTCATGCAACAGCAAAAAACTACGCCTGCACTTTCTTTTATCTTTTAATACCCCAGGGCAAACCAGGCGACTGCAGCCGGAGTGTCAATAAGTAATTTCAATAACAGTCTTTTTGACAATAGTCTTATTTAATTTTGTCGCCACAGTGAATAATGAATTGGAAAGTGGGTTTGAGGTGAAATGAAAAACTCATTCTGTAAATTGCCGTGTTTACAGCACGAAAACGTCTCGTTCTCCTTGGAGGTTCGCCAACGAGGTGAAGGAGGAAGCAGGAGTGAAATGTAAAGAAGTGTGTTTACCTGTCATTAATTTAACTAAGTGTATACAGAAGCTAATTAATGCTTCTGTGTGGGACTTTCTGAACTTGCAGATTGACATCTTCTCATTTGAATAGTCTTTGATGGAACGTGCACGTGGGGGCAGATGGAGGAGCGGATAGTAACTTTACAAGTGCTCTTATCGCACATAACCAGCTTTTACATGCTAATGGGAAGAAGAGAGTCTTCGCTTGCTAAGGAGGCTCTGTGAGAAAGAATGGTTAAGAGGTCGATAAAACTCCAGAATTGAGTAACTGGCCACAGGGGGTATTTGCTAACCCATAATAGAAGAGTTATATAAATGTGAAGAGACGTCCATGGCAATATAGTTAAGCTTATTTACTTGTGGACGGTTTATAGGATGGGCAAGCAAGGACATTAAAAGTGAGTTGTTAGAAATACTTTATAATCTTTTATAAGTTTTCTGAACATTAACCTGCTGTGGAAACAAATTTGACATTGTTTGAGTTATACATCACAAAGTTTATCTGAAAGAGCAAACGGAAAAGCAGTGACAGTAACAAGTGTAGTAATTACACGTCCAACTGTGACAGAACTACTTAACCTCGTTGGAGCTGTATCTGTAGCCTGTTCGCCGTCTTTTAGCTCTGATTTTGGTCTCCGCCAACTCCCAGGAGAAAGTTTCACAAAGCTACAAATTATTAATAATCCCCATTATGTTCATCAATGTGTTTATTGTTAAATAACATCCTGATACATGTCTATACAACTTGAATATCCTTAGTTCTTCCATCAAGGTTTATTGGCATGCTAACATTTTCTAATTAGCATATCAGTAAAGCCGAGGCTACTGTGAAAAAGTTCTAAATGAAGTTATTTCTGTTATGACCTGGTAAAACTTTGGGTTTTGGATTTGCTTGAAAACAACAGTAAAGGATGACAGCAGTGGCAGAAAAAAAACAACTTTGAATAGTTGTATTCAGAAGTTTTTCGGCAGCGTGTGTTTGTGAAGTCTGCTCCTTCCAGCTGTTCCTCTCAGATTTGTCCCACAAGACAGAGGCGAGCCGCGTCACGAGCGCTGGCACCAAAGCACAGCCTGTCGCTGCTGTGTACAAAAAAAATACAGGTTTATGAGCTAATGTTAGCTCCTGTCAGCTAACAGTCGACTCAGCACATTATCGCTTGTATCTGCTCCTCTGTGGAGCACTGGGTGTGATTCACAGCCTCCTTGTGTTATTGTGCTAAAAAAACAACAAGTCAAGAGAAGCCAGTATTTTCAGAAGCAACCACTGCTTTGACCACAACAACAAGAGGAGCGATGTAAATCCCTACAGTGCATCTGTCAGCTCCGATCACCAGCTAGTTAGCATGTGGGCAGACGTTCTTAAGTCTTTCAGTAACATTTCATCATCGTCATCGGAGGCTTTTAGTCTGCAGGAGGCGAATAATGTTTCTCTTTCAGCAGAACAATTTTCAGTTTCTGGTAATTAAAGTACGCTCATCACAGAAGGGAATATGTCATTTTCATGTGTCTGTCATCTAATAAAGGAAATGAGTGATATTACCATTAGATGAGTCACAATACTTAGCGTTCATTGTTCTTTTTTACAACCTTGAATTGCATCTAAACAGGATTTATTCCCTGGATATTTTAATTTTTTTCATTACAAAAATTAGACAGCAGGGAAGGGATCTCAAATGGGGCCATTGTTGCCTTCGTATAAAGCTTCAGTCCACATCAGTCCACTTTGAGGCATCTGTTAAGTCCTCAGAGGATTTTTTGGCGTCAATTCCACATTGAAAATCTGACCAGTCACTGCACTGCTGCTGCTGAGGCTTCAAATGTTCCACCTGCAAAAGCAGAAGGACGGGATTAAAGGCATAAAAAATGGCATGCATCAATTCCTGCTGTTAGTGTGTTAATTCTTATTAGATCAAAAGCCTCGAGAGTAAATGTTGGCATACACACACATACTGAATGTGTGCTTATAGTCCCAAGGGTGTTAATGTGCAGATACTTAATATTTACTGTGTGTCTCCACAGAAAATGTAAGTTTTTGAGGATCTTGGAAATACTCCTGGGATCTGTTGGGCTTCTGCGACGGAAACACTGCATGAGTGTTTGTTATTGTTAAACATTTGTATGTCTTGTTATGTCTTGTTATGTCTTGTTTTGTCTTTGACTAATGGCATTTCGGTCGCTCATTAATTTGCTTTGGTATTTGTGTTGTACGTATTTTAGTTCAGTAAAGCTCATTTATTTTTGAATTCGATAAAAGAACAAAGAAAGATTCAGAGGCAGAAACAACGTCCGGCCAATTCTGACAGACATCAGTCTTTCACTTCTCCGCCTACGTGGAGAAGCCCTGATCGGAATTCTCAATATGAATATTCGTATTCATTGTGCACTTGTGTCTGCGAATCCCAAACACTGACACTTTCAGCAGTCCGGCCTTTTTTTCCGCTGTCGAGGCGATACGATAACTGAGATAGAGGGTTTGGTTGCAGCTCATTGCATAATGTCAATAGACAATTAGGCATTTAGTGAATTCTACCCGCAAGCTAATTAGTGCTACGTAATTAGCAGAGGGAGAGTCTTAAGTGTTCCCAAATGAAGCACCAGATAGCCACTTAGACAGTGCTGCGCTGTGCGAGTGGACCGACACTCCAGTCTCAGCCCTCCGACACTCAGACGAGGACTAGAGGTGCTTGACAAGGCTCGACACTGCGTTAAGTCGGGATAAGTGGTGTTCAGTGGTGACAGGACCCTGGTGCTGCTTGTTTCTTCTTTTTTTTTTAATGGTCAGTGTTTTTTTTTTATGGTCTACCTCGCACTCAGAAAACATTCCCTCCCCCATTCAGGGAGATAAAGAATTGAATGTGTAAGACTTTACATTTTACTTAGAGACGAGCATTGTTGGTCTTCGGGGAGATTTCTCAGAGAATACTTCTTCTCCTGACTGACAGCTTTCATAAACGTCACAGCAAAAGCTGACTACGCAACTTTTTAGCATGCCGAACACAACTTTTCTCACTTATGCATCCCAGTCATGCTCACCCACCCCACCCCCTGCCCCCGAACCTCACCTCGTCTTACAACTCAACTCTCTGTCTCCCTTGGAAGCGTTAGGGAAAAAAACCGCCTCGTCTTTTCTGCTCTGATGGACTTCCAACTGTGATGCAAGAGTTTCCAAGACTGGCATGTCTCCTCGCATCGCCTCCCTCTCCCCCTTCTTCACGTCTCTATTTATCCAAACTCCTTCGTTGTGATGTGCTCGAATCAAGAATTCGGTCACATCTATCCCGAGCTCGCTGTCTCCTCATCCATCAGTTTATTCAGGATTCTTTGTCGCCTGTGGCTCAGTCCAGGGTCAGGCTGGCAGGCGGCCGTCAAACATGGCTCTCGTGACAAGAACAGGAACACGTGTGTGAAATATGAGAGATTTGTTCTTTTTAGTTACTTTGACTCCTGAACTGTTGCAGCTGGTCACTGGACCTTTTTATTGAAATCTGTGGAGAATTAATCTACAGTACTGTACATGATTAACAACCCGCATTTTCCAACCAAAGATAAATTTCCATGTCCACATAAAAGATGTACAATTTTATCAAAGACAAATTAAAACACAGCATGAATTAAAAGACATGCCCTGCTCCCAACATAAGCCTTAAATAGACACGTTCAACTGTAAAAGACTAATAAATACAAAAAAAGCAGGGGGTCTCCAAGTCTATAATAATGTGCTGCGTCCTGCTGTGAGCATCGTCAGTCAGATTTCGTTGTTCTCCTGTGCTCATTGTGTTACAGTCCTCGCTGTAACATTTGAAACGGACAAGCTGTGCTGAAGAAACCACTAAAAGCTCTCGTATGGCACAAAGTGGTTACAAATAATGTGTCAGCCCAAATCTGGGTTACGTGGACCGGGCAATTATCTGGACCGGCATGCTAAGTGATTTGCTAATGCTTTCCTCCAGCTGAGAAGCACGGCAAAGCGAAGATGGAAATATTAATCCACATTTTATTTTGTACTTGACAATTCGCTGTATTCACACGAGAGACATTATCCTCTGTTGTCACATTCATTTCATAGGAAACCGGGAAAAAAAACTGATTTTCCAGCATCCCGACTGAATCAGTTGGGATATCGAACCATGCTTCAAGGTAAAACAACATTTATACTTAGCTTGATCGTTGGCTACGATGAGACAGCGGCTAACTGTAGCATTCAATTACTTTGCAGACGACATACAAGTCGTCCAAAATGCTGCTGCCAAAGTCTTAAGGTCGTCTTAAAGGACGAGTTTGTGGCTCCTTGTCTTTTAAACTCAAGGAATTAAGATCTATAGACACTGTGGAACCTTCTAAAAGCAGCTCATGTTGCACTTAGCAAGATTTTTCCATTGACTCTCTTTTTAACATGCTTTATGTCTGTATGAATGTTTTTGTATCTCCTCTGTAAAGCACTTTGTCTCTGCTCTTGAAAAGCGCCATATAAATAAATTACTTACTTACAAACGCATCACACTTTATGTCGTTGCTTCAAAATAAAAGCCCCCATGGGAAATTGTTCTCTTTAACAAGCACAGCAAGAAGCGATGGCTTAATTAGCGGCCATGTAAAACAGCAGAAGCTGTCGTATGTAGCGCTGTGAGAGGGATTTGATTCTTAAAAATTAAAAGTCTATTGTGTAGAGAGATCTATTGGCAGATGTGTTACACAATATTCATAATTGTGTTGTCATTGGGGATTAATGTTTTTAATGTCTTAGACTGAGCCCTTCATATTGATGCAATATGCATCTTCACTGCTAGGGGGCACTAAATCCGTCACTTTGACTTGGCGAAGCTCTAATTACACAAAAACGAAAAATACATATCATGTACCTTAACGGGCCCTGCCAACTCTCATCACTATTTGATCTGTAGTTTTATGCATAAAAGATACAAATAAAAGTCTAATAACAGGGTTTCAGATATATAATTGCAATGAAGTTTAGTTCTAAAGAATAAAAGCCTCCCCCTTTCCTTTATATGTTCCATGAGTCATGAGACTGATTTTCTACATCTTCTCGTTTCTTTTTTCTTTTTTGTCCTTACTTGTCTTCTCTTTCATTTCTTGATCCCTTTCCTCTGATTTTCTGTTTCATTTCCTCCACAAGTGCATAAAACCCCTCCAGCCAACCATCTTTACTGCCAGTGGCTCGAATCCACTCCCCTCCCTGAGCAGATCGGGGGGTTTGTGTTTGGACTCCGACTTCAAGTGCGGATCTGTCGCGCCCTGATAGAAGCCTCAGCCTCGCTTGTTATCACCAGACACTTCATAAGTGATTCCCAATTGGATGCTTTCCTGAACGGGGACCCAGAAATCAGACGGAGAACGACTGTGACACTGCAGTGTCCTTACAGCTGTGTGTCTACACCGCTCCCCTGCCTGCCGAACAACCGCGACACGCTAATAAGCATATTCGCTGTTTGAAGATTCCCTGTGATGCCTGCGACGATCCCAGGCCCTATTAGTCTCTTACAGATGTCAAATGTCATTAGATCAGTAAGTTTGTGTTTTACCTTCAATCAATCAAAGCCCCTTCACGCTACTGGTGTTGAAGTTCACGTTGGATTCTCAGAAACTGGTTTTGCATCTGAGCATATTACAGTCTGCAGCAGGCTCCCTCTATATGTTGTATCCTCTTTTTATGCAAGTACATTTCATTGTAATTCAGTGACTCAGATACAGAGTGGGTGTTACCTTCAGTACAGTGTGTGCCTATTCAAATAGACTTGAAATTATGCTTTATATTCTTTTTGTGTGGGAAAATATAACCTGTAATGATGCTTAAAAGTATTGTGCATATTTATACTGGTGCAACAAAGTTTCATTATGGTTTAATCTGATCTGATCTTTTCTTACTTCATTGATTCGTTTATGAAAATTGCTCGTCTTATCCGACTGAAACTTTGAGATATTACATTCTCTTACCTTAATTTATTCCCTGTAGTGGGAAAAACTTTTTTATTTGCAGCCACCGAATCTAACAAAAAGAGATTAGGATCCAGCTGTTTATGTGCAGCTGTGGACTAATGATCTCACCTGGTTGGGCTGCAAATAGTTTGGATATGAATATTGTGTAAAAAAAGGGTGTTTTTACTGATCTAAGAATGAATGGTCATGTTTCGCTGAGGTCTTCGTTACTTCTCTGGTATATTTACCACATAAACACTTGTGTATAGTAAACAATATGCCTATGTTAGAATCCTGCATGAAAGATGCCTCAGTTTCTTGAGGAATCAGGAATCACTGGACTGAACCTTTTCTACAGCAGAGGCCATTTTCATCGAATTTACAAATTTCCTCCGAGTCTTTGTCACGCCTTTCACTCATCAATCCAAACAACATACATACATATACACACGTGAGAACTCTTACACTGGCACAGGTTTCTGCGATTTGTCCCCACCACCATTTGTGATGAGCATGAGGACACAGTTTGAAAAGCACTTTTGTGAAACAGGTCCCAGGTTAGAGTTAAGTCGGCCAAACCGCTTCTCTACAGGCCCCCGGTCTGTCGTCTGTGGCCAAGGAAACAGTCACAGCCTATAAACTCTGTTTCCCTGTGATGCTCCTGTATTCCACAAAGCAACACAATAATCCCGTCAGCATCCTTCGACGTTGTTATGCGTTATAATCACTTTGATTAGAAGTTAGATTTCCACATTCTTTACCCTCTAAGAGCTGGTGGAGAATCACATGACAGTTCACCAAAGAAGCTGTTCACAAGACAAATGGTGACCCTACTTGAAGTTCTATTACACCCCCCCCCCACCCCCACCCCACTCCCACAATATGTCTATAAATTCCCTTCCTCCCATCTCCACTCACTGTCGCTCAATCTTCCTCTGTGCTTTGGGTGTCAGGCGAAGAGGAAGGAGTGGCTGCCATACTGGCTTGACAAAGTGCGGTTGCTGTGCTTTTTTTTTTTTTGTAACCGCTGCGAAGCTGTCACCCGGTTGCCTGGGGAGGTAGACATATAAAGACAATGAGACAGGAGGGTGTCACAGAGGATTGAGCTGTCACACGTGTTGAGGAAAGACTTCTGTCATCAGGTTCACACACTATACAGGAGGCTGCACTTAGCGGAGCTCAGATTGACATCGAGATCTCAATGCTCGGGAGGCTAAGTGTTCCATTATGTGCATAATTCATTGTATACAGGACAAAACTTACTTTTATCTTATTATCAGGAGAGTGTGTGGCACGCACATGTGTTTCAAAGTCGGTTTCTTTTTTTTGTTTACTGTTGTTGAGTTCTGTGAATGAAGTAAACAAATTTAAGTTATTTTAATCTCTGACCGTGACTTTGTAAAAGTATGGGTGATTCACACTGTGCTGTGTGTAGATACAATATTCTTTTAATAATAAAAAATAATTAAATAGATCTGTTTTAAAAAATCTCATTGATTCAAGAACTATATGAAATTGAATTTTTCAAAATGCCACTCTAGTGCAACGCTCTTTGACCTCGGGGACTGAATAATCAGCGGCTCATTTGGGTTCTCTCTCCATTTTTGTCTTCCTTATCTATTGCTGGAGGTTTTTCTGAGCCGTGCCTCGTTTTTTTCACTTTGATACTGAAAGTCTTCTTGCAGCAGGAGATTTGAAAAAAAATCTGGGTTACCCGAGGACATAAATTCTGTGCTGAAATCATTTCAAACCAGGCCCGGTCCTTTTTTGTTTTTTTCGGGGTGTGGAAATTGCCTCCAGCCAAAATCGACATCTCTTACATGTATGTCCTTGTTTGTTGCCCCGTGCCATTTTGTGTATATGTACGCTTTGTGTGTTTGCTGTGTGTTTGGCCGGCATGAATTGTCCACTGTGACACTGATAAATGGCGTTGCACTTTGAGTAGCCGCTCTCAGAGACTCAATCTCCCCCGGCTGTCTTCGCTCGTTGCCTCGTCCTATTATTTATCTGTGAGCGGAGAGGCGGAGGGCCGGCCGCTGTCTGTCAGACAAAAAAAATCTATCTGCTCTGAGCCCCAGTCCTGTCACCTGGCTGCAACTTCCACTCCCTCTCGAATTTCCTTATGCTTGGGAAACTATGGCTTTCCACTGTCATGTGAGTCTTCGCCACACCCCGTCATTTCCTCTGACAAAGAGCTTGTGTTTGATAGATGTGCCATTACTCGGAGTTTCCGAAGCAGGTAATCATGTGGAGACTTGACGTTCAATTGAAATTTGAATTCCCATCACTTTTTGTCTCAAGAAATAGAGGATTATTATTATAGCCTTCTGCAGCTATTGTAGTATTTATTCTAAAGAGAGACATTTGAGAGAAACACAAATTTGATGGTGCGCTGTTTACTGCCACATGTCATATCTGCTACGAATGTTGACACATTTTTCAAGCCCACATGTTGGCTGCATGTACAACTTCAAGCTGAGTAATGAAATAAACTTCAAACAAGAAATTGAAGCCAAACTTACTGGAAGAAGTAAGTTAGTAAGTACACTTTAACGATGGCCGTACCTTTTGAGGAGAGACTTAGCAAGTTGGGCTTTATGATGTCACTCTGCTCCGTGCAAAGGGACAAACAGACGCTTTTGCCTCTTTCCTTTCGTTATCACAACCTCCCTCGCCATCGATAAGTATGCTGTTGCCTAACAACCATGCGTACATACACGACGCATGGAAGTGTTTGTGCAGAGACGGTTACATCCGTTGAAATGGATTTCCATAAAGGCAGCGGAATAAATGAGCTGAATTTAACTAAGTGTAGCTTCTGTTCATCTGTAATTACAGCTGTTCTGGCTACTTATCGTGAACTGCTCGATGCGGCAAAGGGACAGTATGTTCCAGATGAAGAGTTATTTCTTAGTCCTCTGTAATTCAAATGAAACTATAGGAGAGAAATGCTAATTCGAAAAAACACGAGTAGGACTGTTGTGTTCAACTTCAAAGACATTATTGTGCTACATCTCCACCGGTACTTTAATTAACTGGGTCAAGGACCACATCTCCTCTGTATTGTGCTGGTTTGAAAGAGCCTGTTACGCATAAACAACAGTCCCTTCTTCCCCCCAGTCTTTTGTGTTATCGGATCACAGTCACGTTGTTCGGGGGAATGGGCAGAAGATCCTCCATTTAATTTATTTTTCTTAATTGAATATGTTCCGATACTTCTGCGTGGCCAGCTGGGGGCGGTGAATGAAGAGACGAAACGTGGCAGCCATCTTTACACAGTATCTGGGGAAATGCTGCAGTCATGATTCAGGAGCGTTTGGATGCAGAGGCGGCTACTTTCAAAAAGCCAGATGTTGCTTTCCTGACTGTTGAGTTTGTAACCAGGGGGGTCAGAGGAAGAGAGAGGGAGAGAGAAGGGAGACAGTGTGAAGGTACAGATGGATTCTGACTCTACACTGACAGGCAGATGCATCTAAACCCCAGAGAGACAGTGGAGGAGCAGAAAAGGGGGGATGACGACAAGAAGGGAAGATTTAGATGGTGGGGGTTAAAAAGAGAGCGACTGCCCACTTCACTGGCAACTCTTCTCCTGTGATCTATCGTCCACTGGCTCATGTTCTGGGCATCCATTCCCAGAATGTGAGGCCAGACAGCCAACTCGCTTTTTTTGTCCTGCATCTGTCCCTTTCACACTCAGTCATGCCTGCAGCTAATGGATTTATTCTGTACAAGAGTTCAGCTGTCTGATTTTTATGGTTGCTCTGATTACGGATTATGTAATATGTGAGATTCGACCCACAGAGCGGTCGGGGTGTATTTACGGGTCAGTGTGAGCGCAGGTAAACAGTTTTCATTGGTTTTCATCTTGGACAGTGAGTCTTTTTTTGGCCTTGTAAAACACTTTATATAAAATATTATTGTGAGAACTGTGTAGGTATTAGATGCCCTGGGATAAGGGCAAGGGGTTTTGAAACATAGAGAGAATACAAGTCAAGTTATTTCAAGAAATGTAGCCACAGGAGCATTATGGTATACTGCAGAAAAAGAAAACAAGAATGGAACTCAGTAGAGTGCATACTGTATCTCTGCCAAGGCCCATCAGTCCCCTTTCATTCAATCAAGCTGCACCACATTTTAGACAATAATAGATATTAGTCCCCTAAATATGCCTGATTTCTTTTTTCAGCTAGGACCACAAATAATTTCCCTGGGAAAACCGCACGATCTAGTAACATTTTTATGGTAATCTGTCTCGATGTTTCTCTGTGATCTAACCAACCAACATACGCATGGACATGGGGTGAAAACCCATTGGTGGAGGTAATGATTGGACATTTCTAAGAACTCGGATGATGCATCACATACCGTTGCTTGATTATTTCACAAAAAATGTTACCACTCTCGATCTCCGCTTGTGTAAATGGCCGTCGGCCTTTCTTTCTGCTTTCCATCTGTCTCCGCCAGTGGGTGGATGATAATTTTCATTTTCAGAGTTTAGCTTTTTCTTGACGAAATTAAAAGATTATGAAGTCCTTGGTGTGTCATTGCCTGCAGGTTTTTGCAGCATTTCCTGATTTTGAAAATATTTGGGTATAGATGAGATATTAACTTTTCCGCCTCTCATTTTCTGCTTCTGAGTTATATACTTTCCGCAGTTGCTGTATGTCTTTGTCCTACATCATTACTGTGAGGTGTGAGGGCCGGCTGGTTATTGATATGAGCCGAGGAGCAGGTACAGTGGCTGGGTTAATAAGGGTCACAGCCACGGCCGGCCGTCAGAGGGCTGTAAGCAGGGAGGATCCAGTACATATTCACCCAGGTAATTGTAGCTCTAATGTAACATAGCCCAGAGTTGCCCTCTGCTTGTAAAAGACCTGAACCATACCAATGGCCGTGTTTCTGAGACCATCTCATAAAGTCTGGACCAACATCTTTATTAACAAAACACTCCATATAATGACTTTATATTAATCACTGAAAATTCAATATGCTATAACAGGCTATCATAGGACCAATATTACATTATTCAAATTAAAAGGTGTATTGAAGCTACTAGAATCCACATGAGTTACCTTCTAAACTTGCAATAAAACATTGAAAGTAAAGACAACAACCGTTGTTTGTCCCTGAACCTGAAGGACAACATCATTTATCTGTGTCTGCCAAAAGTATTACAAGCCGTTGTTGAAAGATTAGTCTGTTTTATGGTTTGACGCCACCGTGGTTAGGGTCAGTATAAGGTTATTAACTGAAATGTATTGCTCAAGGACACATGGAAAGGAGCAATGATTAAACTGCCAATAGATTTATGGAGCTGCTGAGCCACAGCCTTGTCAAACCACAAACTGACCATGTGAACCATCTGTTCTAAAGGGAGCCTCTTGGAGAGATGCAACTCTACCACTTGTGTTGGCTACAGACACTGAGCACATTGTCATTCGGGCTCCAACATACTTGCGGTCGCAGTTCTACAACTGCAAAGGGAGCCGCTCCATCATGCTCTTGGCTGTTGTATTTGCAAACAACCGCTTCCAAGTCAATGATGTCTGTGCCTCTGGCAATCAGAGTGATGCTGAGACACTGTGTTAATCAGCCTCAAGCACTGGGAGTTCCAACACCTACTGTTGTAGCTCAAGATCCGGGACATGCCCCCCCCCCCCCATGAGATTAACTTGATGAGTTTATACTGTTACATTTCTATACCAGAGTGTACAGAGAACAAGTACTGGTTGTATAAAGATGGACGTCATGAACGTGAAGCCAAAGTGTCTCCATCACCACCTGGTGACTGGCTGCAGTCATAAACCCTGCCACTATCATCTCTATGTTAGTGAATAGGACATGGGCCAATCTCCAAAGTCAAATTACATGACTAATCAAATTTTCATAAAGTTAGTTTCTGCTAACACTGATTAATGTCACAGTGTTCATTTGCTCTCCAAAAGTGAAGCCACATAATCTTGGTCACCCCCTGGTGGCTGGCCGCAGTATGGGTCATACACCCTCCCTCTTCCATGTCCAAGTACATGTGAAATACATTTTTACAGCACTTCTATGGATGGACACATTTTCAACTGAGATAATAATTTTCCCACTTGTTTTATTATGTAAATACAGATGAACTCAGGCATAACTCAATAAAACATGAGTACATTGACGTCTTATCTTTCTTTCAGAGCCCTTACTTCTCTGAGCTCAGTGTTCACAAGGCCACCAACCAATGAAATGTTATTAGATAATAGACCAGAACTACTTTCACCCGCTACATCTCAAGGTAACTCATTCTTACCTTCATGTAGAGATGTTTCATGCATGACTTATATCACAAATAATTACTTTGAGTTTGTCTGTGAGAGTCTAGATAGCAAACCAATTAAATTGAAAATCAAGTCACGAAGAAATTGACTTTGAACCCTTCACTGTCTGATCACAAGCAGAAAGATACAAGTGTGGGCGCATGACGTGGTGATTGACATCTTCACAGAATGACCAATTCATGGATATTGCTGAAAAGAAATCTGGCATATTTAGGGGGTCGATATCTGAGTGTGTGCAATTTGATGCAGCTTAATTGAATTCAAGGTGTTCAACTGTGTGTTCTCAAATCACATCAACTGGCTTTGTCCATGACATCTGATCATTTCAAAGCCCATAGAGGTACAGTATACTACAAGTGTGTCAAACATTTGGCTGGTGCTGTTTGCCTGGAACCTGCCAAGAAATTGACCCACTCTGTCATGTTCTGATTCCTTCTTCCTTTTATTTCCAGAAGAGCAGGAACAGCGAGTGAATTGCTGCCTCCCGCCGTTTAAAAACATCATATTCATCATATTCTATAGAGCAGTGCAGTGAGATTCACTCGAGATTCATGTGGAGCTCCATTCTGTTGCCAGCTGACGTACTTAGAGCCATCCACTTGTGATCATATCACACAAAACGCGTGTTAATGCCAGGTACGTGCCTCTGGTTGTGACTGAAATGGAAAAGACAGGGTGTGAAACAGTCATCTATACTGTTCACACTCTGAGGCAGGACTGATAGATGAATACTGCAACAAGAGAGAAAACAAAAGGTAAAGCACAGCCAGGAAACGATGTATTTCATCAATAACCTCATTTACTTCTCTGTGTTAACCGTCATTTCGCTCCTATTTCTCACAGTAGTGGTATAATAGATAATAGATGAATATTGCTTCAGCTGTAGAAAATATTTTAATAAAATACATAATTCATTTTCTGTTACTTTGACAAGAACTCCAGAAGTAAATTTCTTCCAAATATGAGACCGAACAGACTTTGAGGCTGCCACTGACTCAACAATTTGCTACTTTAATATTCCTCAGTATAATAAAATCAGTGAATGGGCAATTCATGTCGTTCCTGCAGAGTTTTTGTCAAGAGCAGCGTGAAGAAAAACAGTTTGGTTACATAAATCACAGTTTATTTGTTCTGGCAATGGAAAAGGAGTCAATTGCCTTGTTTTAGCTGGTTTACCCAGGTTTTTAAAAACCTGCGTATACCTGGTGTAAGGGCATCTTCACACCTGAAAGTCCGAACCAGGCTTCATGTCACTGTAACATGTTTGGATTGGATCTGGTTAGTTTTGCTTTAACATTGAAATTTACGGAGCACACTTAAGATTCTTGTTCAACATACATACTTTCCGGAACCTAGATACTTAGATCACGACGGCACAGCGTCTGGCTTCAAATGACGTCAATATCTGGGATGTTTTAGCTTCATTTTTGGGATGGGAGGAAGGGGAGGAAGTGGAAACTTGTCGTCCATCTTTATATACAGTCTATGTCTCATGTACTGGGTTTTAAATTTGACCTGAATGCATTGGTTTAACTCGATTTTTTTTACTTAAACTTACAAGCAATAAGTGTCAAAACGAAGCTGCTAAATGATCAACTTCACCGTCTGCTTCTTTTGTAGTGGGAGCCATTTATGAGTTGGCAGCGGGCTTCTGGCAAACAGTGCATCTTCATAATTTGCCTCATCTTGTGCCTGCTTGGCATCTCTCTCCAAATGAATTAAGAGGGGCAGCCTGATTGGATCCAAGGGGCTTGACGGTTTCACCTGACTCCAAGGCTGTTGCTGCTGCAGCAGAACCACAGGCTGCGGAGGGAACTGAGGCACTGGAGTTAGGAACAGGGCTGGTGAGTCACTGGGGCTGAGGCAGGGCAAAGAGGAATGGATGGTGTCACACACAATGGGGCTCTATGTCTGTAATGATGGAGAGAAAAATAAGGGCTGCAATTGGTAGGAATGCTAAAAAAAAAGTTATTTAATCCTGGGCTGGGTAGACAGGCAAAAGTCACGGTGCATGTCATGGGGCCTGGATCTGCAAGAACAAGCATGGAGTTAAAAATGTTCACGGCAGGCGTGGACTCATTGATAGTGGCAGCAGGAGACAAGGCTGTGATGGTGTTGGCAGGCAGGCAGGCCTCAGCAGCTGAAAGTAAATTACAGCTGGTGTCTCTCAGGTTGAGAAGAAAGAAACAGGGTCCAAGAAGAGAATCTGTGGGAACTTCAGAATGAGCAGGAAATCAGTGGACAGGAGAAAGAAGCCTGATGTAGAATCTACAGCAGATGAACTACACGATGAAAGGACTGTAAATGGGCTTGGACACTAAACACACACTAACTAATGCACCTAATGCATTTTGCAAGCAGAACATAGCAAGTTTTGTACGCATCAGAAACATCAATGCCTGATCAATCTTGGCGCATGACCGCATTCATTTTTTAGCATGCATAATCGTAATGTCTTATCTGAACTGTTTAATCTTTCTAAAGATTTGGTTGTTTATATTTATCTCTGCCAAGGAATTTATGTTTTCACTGTCTGTTAGGTTGGTTGGTTGGATGGATGGCTAGTTGGTTGGTTGGTTGGTTGGTTGGTTGGTTGGTTGGTTGGTTGGTTGAATGGTTGGTTGATTGGCTGGTGGGTTGATTGGTTGGCTTGTTGGTTGGCTAGTCGGTTGATTGGTTAGTTGGTTGACTGGCTGGTTGGTTGGTTGGCTTGTTGGTTGGCTGGTCGGTTGGTTGACAGGTGGGCTGATCGGTTGGCAGGATGACACAAAAACTACTGAACATAATTCCACTTTCTTTATTATTGTAAGATAAGTTGTTAACATATTCACCAATTTCCTAGGGAGTAATTCATGGATTTTAATGAAAGCATCTGACATATTTACGAGACTGAAATCTTTGTGTGTGCTATTTGGTGCAGCTTATTTTTCTAAACAAGAAAAAAGTACTTGAGACTTGTGTTGTTGTGGCTCAGCTCTAAAGAAAGTCATTTTCTTTTCATCCAATTCCCCCCCTCTCTTTAATACTAGTCCTTTAGCAGTTAGTGGATTTTTGATTCTTTTATATTTTTCTGACTCTCGAGGAAGGATTATCAGCTGCAGGGTGCCTCACATCCATGACACCGTGTCCTTGATCACTCTCACACTGCCTGACTAAGCTCTTGAAGAGTTTTTGAGCACACCTGGCGTTAAGTCCCGGAATACGGATGAGCAGCCTTTACAAGCTGATGGCCCTGCCAAGCCCGGTCAGTCAGTCTCCACCAGATTAACCACTCTTACTACATGTACTGCAGCAAATGTCACTTTAAATGTGCGAGCAAGCCACTCTTGTCTTATGGATTGTAAACCCTTCTTGGGAAGTCAAAGGATAAATACAGAGGACACAGGATGTCTGTAGGTCCTGTAAATTACTTTAAATTTACATTTCTGTACACTTTCGTATACTTTCATGTACACTACCTTAATCAAACCAATGTGAAAAAGTGGCTGTAAAGTAGTGAGCAAAGTACTAATATTTTTATTTGATGTGTATATTTGTACTTTTACTTACTTCCATGTCCCATCCACTAACATGGAGAAAATTGAAGCCTGATTCCAAACGAAAGATTTCCTGCCTAGAAGTCAAGTTACCAGGATGAACAGCTTGTGTTTAAGGTATTTGATACTGCATTCTGCGAATAGTACCTATAGTATGCATTTGAGGATGAGAAGTGTGTAATAACTGTGGAGTCACTATGAGGGAAACTAAACGCAGAAGCTTTCACTCATCATATCAAATGACTTGTTTGTATTCCTTTGCAAAACTCAGGGTAAATTGAGAGAAACAGCTGTTCACGTTCTGAGCAAATGATTTCCGCCTGTATGATAGCTTAAATGAAGGGTACACATTGTCACCGGTCTACTTACCCGCACATGTACAAAACACAAACTCACACATACACACACACACACACACACACACACACACACACACACACACACACACACACACACACACACACACACACACACACACACACAAATACACATTCACCCTTGACTCCACTCCAAAGTAATTTACAACTGGGATGGCGGCCATCTCTGAAATAGCCTCTTGGTTTGTTTGGAAGAGAAACGGCATACACAGCCGCAGCCAGAGGCGACTTGTCTGTCGGCAGTGAGCGAAAAACAAAGCAAATAATCTCTATTAATCATTTACAACTTATCCTCATCAATTATTCCTACATCCTGTTCAATAACGTGCACAGACATGAAGGTGCCGTGTCATCAGGGGAGCTATGACAGGCCTCCCTCTCTGTGGAGTTAGTGAGTGTTAGCTGATCCACCCGGGGGGGGGCATATTTCCATGACTACAGCTGAGCCACTTCTTACAGTACATATGCTCCGTCCTGCCAGGCTTCCATCATGCTTTCTTCCACATGATCCACCAACGGGAAGCCTGTTCTATCTGCAGGGGGTGGATGGAACAAAGATTTCATGCAGAGGAGAAACTTCTAATGCACTAGTGTACCTTGCTTTGGCATTCTGACTGAAGTGTGTGTGCGTGTGTGTGTGTGTGTGTGTGTGTGTGTGTGTGTGTGTGTGTGTGTGTGTGTGTGTGTGTGTGTGTGTGTGCCTTTGCGTGACTTCCCACAAATGTCCTTGTTGCTCCAAATAGCCCAGCAGTGCTGCACTGTACATTAACTGACAATTTTATGTACAACTGACAATTTGTCAGTTAATGTACCTCGTCTTTGTCGCAGGGAGGCCTTCAGAGATCCCACGCTGCTCTGGAAATCATTTGCGTGGTCTCGCAGCTGTTAAGCACATTCTCATCTCGCCACTTGTGATTCTCCCAGGCCCTGGTAGTACCATCACAATGACTGTTACCCACCTTTGGAGGCTCTTTGGTGACAGAATCAGGACAGTTCCACCGTCAGCGGCATCAAAGCAACAGCGAGACGGAAATGGATTAATAAGTAAAGAAAAGTATGAGGGAACAAGAAAGGCGCCCCGATCACACAAAGGCAGTAAAGTCACCTGGGGCTTCTGAAGGAGACAAAGTTTTCATAGCTGTTTGTTTTGTTGTACTCGCTCAGAAGAGTTCCTGTATGCATGAGCATCTACCGTCCCTGAGAACAGCAGGAGCAGTGGAGGAAGGGAGATGGACTGCCACCGCTCGAGCTGCAACACAGAAGTTTGAAGAGCAAAAAGAAGGCACGTGCTTAAACCCGCATGAACCCAGCACGCCGCTCTTCATTATTCCTCCAATCTGTCAGCTCCCACTGCTGAATCATCGTGGTGACACAGGAGGAGGGCGCGAAAGCCCTTTGCTGTAATTTTTTGGGATGTTTGACGACATGAATGGCTCATCGATTGCAGGAGGGTATTTGAACAACAGTGAGTGATATGCAGGAGAAAAGACAAAGAAGCGAGTTAGGATGAAGTTTTGAATTTATCTTGTTTCGGCTTTTGTCTTGTTCTGTTTCTCCAATTCTCTTCCTCTCCGTCCCTTCTTCTTCTTCTCTTATCATCCTCTTCTCTTTAACACTGTGTACTGCACCACATCTGTCAGAACTGCACTAGAAATTCTTTTTAGTATTTGAGGATGAGGCCGAACTCCTTGTATCCGAGAAGAATGCCGCTGACACTCCATTTCCCCTGCAGTCAATCAAACTGAACTCTGTTTAAGAGAAAACTTTTTTTTTGGGTATCAAACATGTCTTGCTTGCAGCGAGGGGCTTATCTGATGCCTCCAAGTTTATGAGGCGTCACTGTTTATCAGCTTATCTGGTGTTAAAATATAATCTTTATGATACTGGAAAAACAGCTGCGACATTTACAGAGCGGCGGTAAGGTGACCCCGCTGATTGGCTGTGGCTAACTGCCACCAAAGTCAACCGCCCTTCCCGCGTCTCAGCGGGCGTGACCAGCCGAGGCCCGAACCCACCCAGCCACTCGTGTCACAACAGCCCAGCATCTGTCACAATTTATTACCGAAGACATAAACAGAGGCAAGCACGTGGGCTTACAAAGTCACCCGCTCAATCTTCGGCGTACGTGTGCCCGCTGTGGGCTGGGATCGCCGTGCGAACCAAAACCCACAAACCCCACGCTCCCTCACTTAACTGTCCGTGATCCAAAAGTGAGGGAGAGGCGTAATGAAGCTAGCTGTGCTCCCTTTCCTAATCCGGTCTGACAGGTCCTGACTCCAAGAGTATGATTAATGTGAGCTGCAGCCGGACGCATTTAATGTCTCCTGCAACTATCACCCGCTCTTACAAACGAGGGCCCAAATGTCATAAATTCCTGTGGCACGTTGTCCATAACCATTAGTAAACAATTTATAGCAGACACGAGAATTTTGTTGTTATTATCCTACATGCGTCTGAATCCATCAGTCAGCCGGCTCCCGAGCCCCGGAGTGCCGCACAAAGTCAGAGAGTGATCGCCTGTATCCAGCTGCCATGAATCATTCCTCCAGTATTCACTCATTAACCAGGTGGCAGCTCGGATTCGGTGTTTCGTGGGAGCGGTGTGGTTCTCCCCCGAGGAAGGCAGCAGTGGGCGAAGCAACCCGAGCATATGGTCTATATGAACATTCAAACCAGAGTCAACAATTTTTTCGGGGGGGTGGAGTCTGTTAACTTGCGCACCGGTGAGTAAATCAAGTGTTCGGGGCTGTGATTGGTCCGGAGCAAACTTGTAACGAGGAGGGAAACGCCATTTGTCAAAGCGGTGATTCATCCAAGGAGGCGGCAGTCACAGCAGCTGTACTTGTCCCAGGATTGATGGAATTCATCTGCTATCATTAAAAAGTCAACACAAGTGTAAAGGATCCATTACCGAAGTTTGATCGAAGCCGCGAGTGCGTACTTAAATTTCAGTTCAAGAGGAAAACTTTCCCGTCTCTCTCACCTGTGGTTGACCTTGGCATTCCTCAAGTGTTTTGTTTGCTTCTCCTCAATTCCCACTCCCCATTATCCCGTCTTGATTTAGTCACATTTGCCAAATAACCCACCTTGATTAAATTTTGTGTGAAACATTGCCTTTCACTTCTACTTCTTGACATTTACCGGTGGACTCGGCGGCGCTCTGAAAGTTGCCGTAAACAAAAAGTGGGTATCAGGCTGAAAAAGGATAAAGTAGCACAAATTACAGCCGAATCGCTGTTGATATTTCACAGACATGCCCTCAATCTAGCAAGCTGCCGCATCTCGCAGCTCGTGCACCCCCCCACCCCTCGCGCCAACTCAGCCTCAAAACATTTTCTCATTCACCGCACGTTCCCTAGTAGCAGGCATCTTAATCTGAAGAGACGGTTCCATCTCAGCCCGCTCCCAATAACCTTCCCATTCATCGCTCCCCGTGTACGCCTTCGATGAAAAGAGGGAAGCTCCTCGAAATAGAAATGAAAGGAGATGATTTCAGCGGCTGAGTCACAGATTTAGTGGGAGCAACTTGAGAGAGGTAGAAAGGAAAAAAAAGAATCGTGGGGGAATAAAGAGAAGGGAGCAAGTTGAGGCGAGTAGAAAGGAAATGATGAGATGAGCGAGGGAGGAGAGTGGCTGCCGTGTTGGGCTCTGTGGCGTATTAACTTCCTCAGGTTGGTTGGTATTAGAAGAGAATCTTATTGCCTCCGCTGTGGAACGACGTGAAGGAAGCAGTCGTTCAATATTGGCGGCGACGGAGAAGGGGACGTTGCATCATGACGAATGGACTGCTTAACTACTCCACTCCCACTGTATCGTCTTGTTTAAGAGGCAATCAGTCTGCTTCGCCGTTTTAAGACACAAACCCCGAGGGAGCGTCCGGGATTTGAGGAGACAAATGAGGTTCAAATCGGATATGAAACAGTCGAGAGGAAAGTAATGAGTGGATCCCACGTTCCTGATGAGCTTTACGCCGCTGACAAATTACTGTTAGACCTAATATCGAGCGTTGATAGACTGCGAGGTTGCAGAAAAAAACCTTGTGGAGAATATAAGCCC
Organism: Hippoglossus stenolepis; assembly: GCF_022539355.2. Classification (NCBI taxonomy): domain Eukaryota; kingdom Metazoa; phylum Chordata; class Actinopteri; order Pleuronectiformes; family Pleuronectidae; genus Hippoglossus; species Hippoglossus stenolepis. The sequence continues at coordinate 14,728,377 of NC_061502.1, forward strand.
GTTGCCTCGTTTCACTTTCTCCATTGTGCCCTGGAATGAAAACATACGGGAGGCTAATAAAGACTGGCCTTGATTTAAATGTCATTGCACCGTGTTTTTGTTGCCATGGAAACATCAGGCGGACTTTGTTCGTGTCATGGCTTGTTGATTGTTTCAAGCACACCTAAAATAGACCCTACCTGAGAATTACTGCTGTACCTGTCCCCTGCTAATATGTAGCCACAGTGGGGCTTTCTGGTCAAATGAAGACCCCACTGTGTTTGTTTAAGAGAGGGGGGGGAGATGGGGGCGAAATAATAATAACATCAGCCAGACTCACCTTTTCCCTAACAGTGGGGTGACAGAGCAGCGAGATGTGTGGTTTTTGTCCTCAGGCTGCCAGAAATGTCAGCAACGCACACCGGTGGGCACCGGAGGAGGTGGCAGGAGCGAGGAGGACAGAATGCTGATGAGGAGAAGCTGGAAAACATCAGAGCGGCTGCACGGGCACAAAGACTCAGCCCTACTGCGCATACACGCCCGCAGAGGCTCAGTGTGTGAACATGCTACAAGTGCACGGACGCGGGCGCTCACACGCCAGCTTCAGAGGGGATAAAACACACACGTATGTCCCTGCATGCAGCAGCCTCAGCCCTCTGATGCTCCAGTAGCTTAGAACCTCCCGTCAACGAGGTGGTTGAGGAGAGCAACAGGAGCAGACCCAGCTTTCTGAGGGAGCTGACCTTTGTTGCCGCACCTCTGACCTTTTGTGGATCATCTGTTCAGCTCGGCCACATCTCCAGGGAGGGATTCGTTCTGTGGAGCCGCTCTCCGTCCCTCGTTAGCCTGCTCCCAGAACACACTGTATCGCTGATGCAGGAGATAGACTTTACGGCTTATGAAGAATATTATAAATCATATAAGACAGCTCCAGGATACAAAAACTAGGAGCACCATCTCAAACTGGTTTACACCTCAGACAGAATAAGTATGCTACAGAATTTTCAAATACTCAATAATTGGATGAGGAAGGTCTGGTTCACCACTGCTGCAAAGTGGCTATTTCAGGAAACGCTCCAACGAGACATATGAGAGTGTGTAGCGATAAATTACCTGCGGTGGTTCTTCAAGCTGGAGGACTTGTTGCTTTAAGAGCTCTGGTTAAAATCAATGATTACACCTGATGAGCTCCACTCCTCCGCTCAAGGTGTCACGATTTAAACGACCACCTTAAATTTGTGAGGTGAATAAACGGAAGCCAATCTCCTTGTGGCTTCACGCCACCTCTCCGCCTCCTCGCTGCAGCGTCTGCGTCCGCCGTCCGTGTCCCTCTCGCCTCGTCGTTCTCTCGCCTCACTCCCTCTCCTCTCCTGGTAATAGATGCTAAGACCTATTGATTTTCATCCAGGCAACTTCTCACCGTCTCTTTCATTCACGCCACGAGCGGAGGGGGGGGCTTTTCAGGTCAACGATGGAGAGATTAATTACGCTGAATATTGGAATTTAATTTTAAAAAAGTGTAATTTGCCAGGTGCGGCCCGACATTGAGGCGCCTTCCTCCACATTCGCCGGAGGGAGTCTCAAGGTGTTGATGTGATGTCTTGTGTGAGTGCTCCTGCTGAGGTACTTCAAGGACTAGCTCCTTGCTAAATGATAGGACAGGTTAGAAATAACAGACCATTTGTCCCTTAAGCACCTCATAAAAAAAGCCTCTAATGTTGTTTTCCCCACATTTATCCAAAAGTAGTTTTAAATCACCACAAATTGACACCCTTGAGCGCAAAGGTCCTGGTTGCTCCTCCGAAAAAACAAAGGCTCTCGTCCTTTCTTCCCTGCATGTGGTAACGAGGGGAAATTAAGCAAAATGTGCTTTTAATTAAAAAACAGTAAAGGAGCCATATTTCATGCGTGAAATGCTCTCTGAGATTAACCAGAGATGCAACTGAGCCACAGATAAGGCACGAAACTAAAGGGAGCAGTGTGCCCAGGCATTAATCAGCCTGTCAAAGGGTGTCCAGATAATGATCAGAGATGACGCACAACTTTGCCAGTGTGTAGTATCCAATTGCTTGACAATCTGTGACTCTTGAACCCTGAGAGGAAAAGTGGATGAGGGCAGAGCGAGCGTGGCCGACCCGCTGCCTGACACCTCTGCGCTCTGGGTTTGAACGCTATATGATTTTTTTCTGCAACTCAGTGATCATTACTCAGACTGAGAATAGAGGCTGTGGCCCGGACAGGGACTATTGACGAGGGTTATTTTTACAGTGCAGTCGGCCCCAGGGTAAGAGTAATGATTATAACACGTGTATTATTTTAAAAGGTTTTCCTAGTTGCCCTCTGACTGTAAGGCTGTCCAGTCTCCACCAGTCACTCAAAAATACATTTGTACTACAGTGGCCCACTACTCAAATATTGAATTTAAATATACTCTGAAAATTAGAATGGAAAATTTGAATTAAACGCAAATTTTTAACATCACAATTGCCCCTGCACACATTTAGTTGAAAGTGGAATTTTGTCACTACAAATACATAAAAAATACACATAACAGAGGGCTTAGTTTGTAATGTCAATGTTTTTTGCTCTTTTAATGTACATGAAATTTAAATTTAAGTTCGATAAAATGTCAATACTCGCTGAGAAGGAGGCAACAGCAACAATAAAAGTGTGAAGTGACATTTGATTGCGTGAACAATGTCTTTTTCTCCCTTTTAGCTCTTGAATCAAAAATCTGATGCAAGTATCAGCAAAGCAAGTGAAATTCCACTTCAGCTCATATGATGAAGAGGCAGTAATACTCTTCCTCGTCCCAACAATGCAAAACGTGTGATTCCAGCAAGTATCCCACAATCCTTTGCAATTAGATGCTTGCAGGTAAATTGGGCTTTGACCATGAGAACTAATCCACTACTATTAGATACATCTACTGTGGATGCTTACATTCTTGTGACTGCAGCTTTCTCCCGAGAGAAGATCTTCCTCCAAATATTTGTAGTTTAGAGTTTTGACTGGATCAGTGTGGTCCCCTCCCCCCCCCCAGGTCCCTTTTGCCTGGGGCCCCCAAAGTCCCTTAAAACACTCCTGGCAGCAGCGTGGCTCATTTGTGCTTCTTCATCGGTTATTAATCGGAACAATTTTTGTCTCCTTTCGCTTTGTAAAATACAATCAACAAGTGTAGTTCAACATGTGGTGTGAATTAATGCTGCCCGTTCATGCACGTCATGGTTTCCTTTTTTGACCCCCTGATGTTTCACACTCGTTTCTGCAGCGGAAAGTTCAATAACCTCGATTCTTAACCTCCGATATAATCGTCAATAATTCCTGGTTGTACATTTTATGCCCGTGAACGCACACACACAAGACCAAAGGCATAAACCATCGCTTTCATCTCTGCTGCCTCTTTATATTTCATAAGGACACACAAGGACAAAAGCACACACCCACGCACACCTCCCTGCCCCCACACACACACACACACGTACACTTCTTGTTATCAGGAAATACTACAGTGGCTGTGTGTGTGTGTGTGTGTGTGTGTGTGTGTGTGTGTGTGTGGGTGTGGGTGTGGGCGCGCACTTTTTCACTCAATGTCTCTTGCCCAGGCAGTTGGCCATAGCAATTTTGCTGGAGTGAACAGTGACCTTTGACTCCATTACAGCTGATTGGATTGGTCCACCCCCCCCGGCGGCTGGCCTGCTGCCCAGCACTACACCCGGCAGTGACACAACCAGGGCCACACACACACACCGCCTTCACTCACTCCCTCCCCCTCTCCCTCCCTCCATCCATCCATGTATCCGTCCACCTCACCCGTCCTTCCTCAGCCCCTCTCTCTTTTCTCTCCCCAACAATCCTGGAGGCCCCCCCTCCTACAATCTCCTTCATTCTTCCATCTCTATCTCAAACCATCTCACACGTCTCTCCCCCTCCCTGCTCTCTTTTAAAAAAACGCTACATGGCCAATAGTGTGTGGACGGGATGTGTATTGCTGAACATTCTGCAGCTATAGCAGTGCTCTTCCGTGAAGGTTTTCTACAATATTTTGTTACCTGGCTGTTGAGATTTTCTCCCATTTCAGCCCCAAGAGCTTTACTGAGGCGGAGTACTGTTGTTGGGTGATAAGACCTGGGTGACTAAATCCAAAAGTGTCAAATGGGGTTGAGGGCAGGGCAATGTGCAGCGCAGTGGCAGATTCAAGATTTTTCTAACTTAAGGGGCCGTAAAAGGGTCAATTATATTTTCAACATCCATGCACAATTCCTGATTCAGTCAAGTGCACATTAAAGTAATTCACTGTTTACTGTTAGCCCCATCGCTTTGGGTACATTTTGAATATTGTTCCTTGTTTAAGCACATTGTGTTCTTAAAAAAAAAGATTTACTACTACTGGGCACTTCAGGGCCCCTCCTGGCCCCACCCCTGGGTCCTCCCCTGTGTGCAGGACAGTGTGGAGGCAGATGAGATTGTAGATCAGGTTGATGATTGGCTCCACGTTTGTCCTTGAGCAGGTCCGTGAACGACAAATTGTTTCTGATGTAAATGTACGACATGTGGAAAAATGTTCTTCAAGCTTTAATGGATGCTGTTTTGTACACGGGACGCTGACACGTCAAAATTATAAACTTTATATTAAGATGGACGACACATCTCCACCTCCTCCTACTGTACAAAAACGTGTTTACACATGACATCATTGCGATGAGAATGACGTGTAATGAAAATATGATTTACATTTTAGATTGATCCTTGATAAAGTTTAATTGGATACAATTATGTACGAGTACTAAATATTTTACTGTTTTACGAGAAGATGATGTAAAAACACTCTTTTTGTCATGTAAACATTCATCATACCAAAATAAAACTGAATAACCAGCTTCATTCGGATGAAAGAGGTTCAAACGAGAACAAGAAGTTTTGACCACATGTCTGTCACCTTGTTACCTTCCTCTCCTTCTCCTTGCTCTCTCCTTCCTATTTTAGCACTTTCTCCTTTTATCCCCCTCTCCTCCTCTTTCTGTCTTCCATTCCTCGATGTCACTCTCTCCATTACCATGTGCAGTCTCTCTCCCTTCCTCACTCTCTCTGTTCCAGCTCGTAGCCCAAAGCTTTGCTTCCTGGTTAAGGTCACTGTCAGCTTACATTTACTGTGGCTCAGTAAATCTATCATCCGAGCTGCGCCTACACACACACACACACACACACCCAAGAACATATTTCGCAACCGTCAGGTCCATTGTGTTACATTGTCTGTTGCCAAAACACCAACATCGCAGATTTGGTGAAAAAGATTCTGAAATATTGGAAAGTAACATTTTAAATAAATTCACCGATTTGAAATATGTTTTGTTAAGTTCAGAAATCTGTGTTCACTGACAATCTGAAATACAGTTTGATTCCTTTTTACAAAAATCCATCCCACAAGTAACCCTGACCCTATTGCACTGTTACCAATTTACAATGTGAGATGTAAGAACTTGGGTTCAATGATGAGTATGACGAGTGATCTTAAAGACACAAAGAACACAAATGAATGAGAGTCAATACATTTTAAAAACAGAGAAAGAAAGAAAAAGAAGGACGCAGGTGAATTTATACATTTAAAATGTCTGAAGCGTTCATCTTTATGTTGATCATTACATTTTTAACCTGTTGATGGCACAAGATACTACAGCTGAGGCTAATGGGAATATCATTAGTTTACGAGTTTCCTACTTGACACCACTCCACCGCTGCCTCATATACATCCATTAAATAACCGAAGAAATGTTCACTTGTTGAGAAACGTGCATAAATATGAGGGTTGAGATCCCTTCACCTTCATTTCCATCTGTATGTGAGTTGTCCACACGGTGTGCGTGGAAAGAAAAATGGAGAAAATGGTGCCTGTATACGGACTGTGAATAAATACAGAGGAGGTTCTGTCGTTATTTTGTCGAGTTTTATTGACCCTGATGCTACTGCATGAAAAAAAAAAACCCAGAGGACACACGCGCTCACATGAAGCCCACGTCGGATTCGTTCAACCCTTCATCAGCCAGCGGAGGACTTTCGGTGGGATTATTATTTTTCACCTCTGCCACTGTTTACATATATTCTACTGTACATGCATATTCATACTTTTACTCTCTACTCTGGGCGGCACTTTTATTTCAGTGTGTGGAGTGTAAGAATTATGAGGCTGTACGGACATTAAGTTGCGTGTGAGTTACTGCTGCTGCAGAATGTAATCAGGCGTAAAAGGTTACGACACTGCTTTGTTCTTCTTCATGTCCTTAAACCGTGTTTATGATGTATTATTCAACACCGGATTCAAGCATTTCTGTGGGGGGTGTATCAGGAATTCCTCTGTATCTGCGTGAATCTATTGTTCAACACTGATTTCAAATAAAGCTGTTCAAAACATCTGCACGTACATAAATGAGCGCCCCTTACAACACCGTGCATGCGCGTTAATTTTTACTGCCCGTGAGTGTCGGCCTTGAGTTCATCAACTGTGGACCGTGGCTACAAGGGCACCGTTAATGAACCAGCAACTTAGCCGCTATTACCGAAATTAAAAACGCAGCGTGATTTACATGGTAATGAAAGTGTTAGCCGATCTCTGACACGGCTCCAAATGGACAGAAAACAAATATCAATTAGCTCCTTTAATCCTTTGATGTGTTGCGTATCCCGAAGCAGTCGGGACGGGGGGAGCGGAGGAGGGGAGCTCGTCCACTTCGGCCCAACAAACCTTTTGTTAAGAGGATAATCGCAATGCTAATGAAACACTAATGGACCGATGAGTGGATTCTTTTTTTTTTTGGACAGCTGTCTGGGGATGAGGCTTTTGTTTTTTTAACGATCACAGTTCTACATGCACTGATGTAACCAGGTTACTGTGAGGAATCAGGTTACGCAGGTAACTGGAGATTGGGTCGACATGCACTTGTATTGTGTGGTTATTGTAAATCCACGAGCTTTGCAAAAACATTTCTGTGTGTGTGTGTGTGTGTGTGTGTGTGTGTGTGTGTGTGTGTGTGTGTGTGTGTGTGTAGACTGATGTAATACTGACAGGATCTTACAGCTCGGGAAGGTTATCTTTGCAGCAACATTTTTATCTTTGTGATCGTGACATCCATCTATCCATCATTTATCTGTACTGTTTATCCTTTGAGGGTCACAGGGGGGAGCTGGAGCAAATCCCAGATGGCATTGGGGCAAGAGGCGGGGGGCTGAGACACTAGACATCCGTTCACACTCACCTTCACGTCTATGGTCCATTTAGAGTTAACGTAACCCCAGTCTGCATGTCTTTGTCCAGTACCCGGTGAAAACCTACGCAGACAAAGGGAGAAGATGCAAACAGAAAGGCCCCAGCAGAACCAGGGATTCGAACCAAGAACCTTTTTGCACGATCACGGCTGGCACCACCATGTATGTGCAGTCTCTTACCAGATGATTGAATGGAAAGTTGAGCCAGGTCAAACCTGCCTTCAGCCCACAGGTTCAGCCCGACCTGTTGGTGCTCCCCTGCTCCCCCACGGCAACAGATCCATTCAGACAAAGTTCTCAAAGTTCTCAAGTCGATCTGAACTTGGCATTAGTTTGATTTTTTTATAGTTTGAAATCCAAGGAAGCATCCCCAGGAGATATCATCTGTCTTTTCATCCGTGCTCTCTCATTCTTCAGTCGCTCCATGTTTGAAGTGTTTTTCATGCACCGGGGTACGTTTAAAAATCAGATTAAAAACCCACAAACAGGGATCAAATAATTCTCCATGAGAAACCTCACTTGGGAAATACGGTTTCTCAAATCCCCCTAAGCCAATTAACTAGTGACCAGGATTCCTGCTCGACAAGGTTGATGTTTAAGAAATCAGCTTAGTGGAGAAAGCCGACCTCGTTACTTAAGTGCATGTAGACACACTGGCAGAGTGTGTGTGTGTGTGTGTGTGTGTGTGTGTGTGTGTGTGTGTTTCTCTTAAACAGGATAGCGGCTGAATCTGTTTCAAATCATCATAGTGAAATGAGGTGGTCCTCAGAGTGAATATGACTCAAATGGAAAATTCCATTAGCCTTGAGAATAACTGTGCGATGTGAGGGGGTGTCTGAGTGTTTTTTAGCATTTGGTTAACTATTCTCAAACAGCATGAACTCCCTAAAGAGCAAAGGTTAAAAAATAGTGTTTGCCCACATATTCTATGAGAGCCTTCGTTTGTGTGTGTGTGTGTGTGTGTGTGTGTGTGTGTGTGTGTGTGTGTGTGTGTGTGCGGGGGTTATTTCCAGCTTCTTCTGACTTTGCCCTCCAGTCTTTGACAAACCCTGACCGGGCTTTGATCACTTTCCCTGTCTCCCCTCTCCTCACCCCGCTCTCTGCCTTCCTCCCCTCCTTTTGTTTTACTCTCTCTCTCTCCTCTCTCTCCCTCCCTCCCTCCCCTGCCCTATCTTGATGAGACCTTCCTGAACCTCTCGGCTTCTCTCCTCCTCCTCCTCCTCCTCCTCCTCCCCTTCCCGAACTTATTCTCCACAGCGGATAAGAGAGATACAAAGAGACAAAACCGTCTAGAAATCAAAAGTGCAGGGTGTTGCGTCTCCACATGAATTCCTGCACACCTTGTAATTGCTGTCAGCGAGCCCTCCGACAACTCACTTAATTGCCTGCCATCCAATTTATGGTGAGATTGGGGAGGTGATGGGAGTTTGCGAAAAAAAAAGAGGGATGACAATAGGAGTGAAGAGGGCAGGCGAGGTGGTGGCGCTGAATAGAAGAGCTATGAGTCCATTCTGTCATGGTGACGACGAACAAAAAGAAGGAATAATGTTTTATATAAGACTCTCAGGATGGACTGCTATTAGCAAATGGCTCATTAATATTAGTGAGTGGAATGAGGGTGCTGAGGTAATGATTGTAGGTGGGAGGCTTGCACAGAAGCGGCCATTGTTCACACAGACGTTCTGCTGCAGTGTAATTCCTGTAAGTGATGGCATTAGCGCTCCATTGAGCTATATGCAATGTTTCATGCTGCAGCTCCTACAGTGAATGCTGTAGCAGGATTAGAAGACAGTGCAGCTGCAGTCTGCACGGGCATTTCACTGCCAGCTCCAGTATCACAAGGTGTGAGAGACCACAGGCTACAGTGGGAAGCTGAGAGGAAAACAGGGAGACCTTTGCCCCGGTCCTGCAGCGTGTCAGAGCTCTGCCAGCAAGAAAGCAGAAGAACAGTCAGTGGCTCATGACCAGTGGAATCAGGGGATGCAGCCCCACAGAGTTCCTCCTTGGGTCCTTCACAGAATTTCATGGAAATCGGTTCAATAATTTTTGCTTAATCCTGCAAACAAGCAAGCAAACGGCAACAAAACCAAAACCTCCTTGGCAGAGTTAATAAAGGCCAAAATAATATACTTAGCATATGTTCCATCCACAGAAACTAAAGAAAAACATGTGAAATAGAATGAATTTCACCAATTTATAAACATAATCTATAATGTTTGTTCGTTAATCGTTGTTTGTCTTGCTTCTGTTTTCATGTGGATATTGATGCTTCTGTTAATAGAACCTCGACCTTTCCTGAAAGTTCCTCTGTCGTCCTGATTAAACCAAAACAAGAGAAATCCAGGGAAGAAGATTGACATGTAAACATGTGGGCTGGTGCTAATTAACACTTACGTTGACTGTGATCAGTGATTAAAGAGAATTTCACACATTGCTGATGTCCATGCCAATCATGAGACAAATTATATAATGGCCATACATTTGTCCAAAATGTATTTATGAAGCTCGTGCTTGTCATACTTTGAAAAGTATGAAACTTTACTTTGAAAAGTACACGTGTCTGCATGGGCTGTGCGGTAAGAAGGTTCAGGATTTGGATTTGTTCTCCTTGTGTCTACGTTGGTTTCCCTTGGTTACGCCGGCTTTCTCCTGCAGTTCAGAAACATGCAGGTTAGGTGTAATGCTGATTCTTAATTAGCCGTGGGTGGATGTAGCCGTTTGTCTCTACGTGTCCGCTCTGTGATTGACCGGCAACCTGTCCTGCCTCTCATCCAATGTCAGCTGGGATTGGCTCCAGTCCCCTGTGACCCTCAGAGGATAAGTGGCGCAGCTTATAGCAGGATGGATGGAGTCTGCATCCGCCCGCTGTGCCTGGGTCTGACTCCATTGCTTGTGCATCATCTTGTCTTTTAATGGACTTGTGCCTACACATGCATCGCTCTGGCAGTGAAAGCTGGGTCGTGGTACTGCATGTGCAAGCTGCCCATTCCCCCCCCCCCGCCCCACAGCTGAGACACATCGGGTATCTGAACTCAAACACAAAGACCGTGAGAGGATCTGAACATAAAGATTAGTGCTGTGAGCTGTTGTACAACAGGAAGTCTCACCCCCTCAGCGTTTTCTGAGACACAACCATGAATGTGAATAAGGGCTTTTATCTGGGACTTCACAGCAAACACACATAAGTAACCACAGTAAACCTGCAGGCTCAAACACGAGGACAGCCACTGCTTCACTCCTACATACACACATGTACAGTTTAGTCCCTAGGCACACATTGGCGACATAAAAACAGATCTAGCCTAATTGACAGCAAACATGCAAAAGCACACAGGAAACACACACTACTAAATATTTCTTAAGATGCGAGTCAGACTGAGGCAAGGACAGCCAGACCGAAATGAACCAAGTGTTAATTCCTGAGAATAAGGTGTCCAACTCTTACAGTCCACAAAATGAGCTTTGATGAATATTCATGAGCCGGTGTGGGGGCGGCGGCGGGGGGGGGCAATGTTTACTCTGGTGAGCGGCATATCAAATGGCAGGTGGATGCGGAGGTGGTCAAATAGAAGGTTGTGGAAGTGTTTGTATTTCCTCCCTCTGGGGAGTGTGTGACAGCGAGGGAGACGGAAGACAAATGAAGAGGCTGCCGCCGGAGAGACAGGTGACAGGTGTGTGTGAGACGGAACGCAGGGGTCAGAGGTCACGTATAGAAACTGTAAACATGCGGGCTACTGAGTCTGTGTTTGCTTTCTCCTGAATCGGGCTGTGGTGGATGTGACGGCTTGTGTTTTACCTCAGGCTTACATCAGGGCCTGTCCAGGGAAAAAAAGCAATTATGGAAAGAGGTTTAATATCATGCTGGTGTGTGTGTGTGTGTGTGTGTGTGTGCGTGTGTGTGTGTGTGTGTGTGCGTGTGTGTGTGTGTGTGTGTGTGTGTGTGTGCAGCAGAAGGACACGTTTTCTTTTCAGCATTTTACCTTTGTTTGACATTCAGCTTTAGTGAGAAACATTCAATGTAGCGAGAGGATAAAGACTCACAGTAAAGGTTCCTTGATGGACTCGAATAGGGGACAATTTGAGTCCATCAAGTTTAACGGTTTGTATCTTAAAGGCGACACACAGCGAAGGTGTTATGGTGTGTGTCACAACAACCCCACAAAAAAAAACCTTTGTGTTCAAACAACCCGGTTTGTGACAGAACATAGCATAAAATCAACCCTTAAATCTTGCACGTAAACTTTGCGAATGAAAAGCTCAGGAAATACAAATCCTGGTATGTTGGTGCTGTTCTGCCACATTCTTCACGTCTAGCAATGTTTGAAGCTTTCTCCAGAAGCGCTCATTCAAAAAAACTTGAGAAGCATCTTGAGAAGCTCGAAGTTGATCGGACACATTGCTGTCGAGAATAATGAAATGCGGACAGACGGTCAGACAGGGATTCCTCTGCTCTTAGTGAGACGCGTCATTGGATTTGGCCTTCATAACCTTTCCTACTTCTAAGGTATATAAGGTATATCTGCTGTGTGTTAAACCCATGAAATGACACTACATTAAAAACCATTTGACATGCTGTCTGGAAAATGTCTGGAAATTTCACAACAGCAGAACATATGTCGCACCATAAACTCTTGAATCTCGTCGTCTTTCCAAGTCAACATCTTCGTCAGCGTAATCTTCAAGTAAAACACGTCTTTTTCGTAAGATTTGTTGCTGTTGTGAACGCGTCTGTGCAGAGAACGCCCCACTGCGTTGTGCATGTCGGAAAGGCAAAGTCTGGAGAAAGTCTGGACCCGATTCTTTGGAGTTCATCCGCAGGACATGTGTGAAAATGGCTTATGCAAGAGATCATATGGTCAACTGGTTATAATTTAGCGATGCTTAAATCTCAACTTAGTAAACAAGTTTTAACTACGTTTAAACCTACGAAGAGTCACTATCTATGGCTATATCAGCAATAGTTTTGACAACATTAAAGATTTATAAGTGTATAGTGTATATTAGGTACTGAATACAAGTATAAGTATGTTTTCGTGGCTTCCTCAGTATATTTCTTGACAAGTTTAGTTCAATGTTAACCCAACTTCTTATTCTTCTGCAGCTCTGAAACAAAGGGAGCAGGAGGAAAGAGGCAGAGGATGAATGGAGGCAGCTAGAGGGAGGCAAAGAAAGAAAGGAAGGTAGGTGGGGAAGAGAAGAAGTGGAGGCAGTCTTTGAGAGCAGACATTAAAGCTGATGTTAGATCAAAGAATATTGTTCTAGGCAGCACAAAGACTCAGACCAGTGGGACCGAGACAGAGACGGAGAAAGTCCTCCAATCTCAACACGGGGGAAAGAAGTTTCAGGGATTTATTCAGCAGATCTATTTAAATCAGGGCAGAGGGAAGGCTCTGTGAAAACTACAATTTAATGATAATGATCATATAAGAAGAAATGTGTGTGTATTGGCAGTAGTTGGTGGATATAGGTGGGGTGTATCTACAGAGGTTTGACAGCAAATACAAGCTGCAACTGCAGGATAGAAGCGCTGATGTCCAGAAACCACCGGAGCTTGAATGGATAAGAGGGTAAAAATAGTAAAGGCCCCAAAACAGAGAGCGATTCACAGCCAATTTCAGTCTGTAGCTATGTGAAGGGAACAAGAAACCAAAATGGAACACCTACCCATCTATCCACCTATCCACCTACCTACCTACCTACCTACCTACCTACCTACCACCTACCTACCACCTACCTACCTACCTACACCTATCCACCTATCCACCTACCCACCTATCCACCTATCCACCTATCCACCTATCCATATACCTACCTACCTACCACCTACCTGCCACCCCACCTAACCTACCCCTACCCACCCCTCACTCCTCCTACCTGCCTGCCACCTACCTACCCTACCACTACTACCTTATAGATTTAATTTTTTGTTGCAGTGAAACGTTCACTACAAGTCCTATTCACCCATTTACACAGCTAATCAGTATGCAGTGTTTTCTCTGTCACACGTCATTCACACACACCACAGCTGTCAGTGGCAATCTGGGGTAAGTGTCTTGTACAAGGGCACATTTTGACGTGCAGACTGGAGGAGCTGGGGATCAAACCACTGACCCTGAGCCACAGTCGCTCCTTTCAAACTGCACATACTACAAACTAGTGAGCAGTTAAATACAGATCCAGATTGATGGTCCTGTCTAAAGTCTCTAAAAACCAAAAAGAGTCGACCGCAGAGTTGACACAGCGGCTGGGTGGATAACATGATTTTGAAGGAGGGCTGCACCTCTCCTGACACGACCTCTGAACCTGCAGCTGCGTTACAAAAACTACCCAACCCCCTTTAAATAACCCAAACAAAATGACCCAACAGGCACAACCACAAAAAGAAGTCAGCATTCTTCTGTAATATTTCATAATCTATTCCATAATTCACGTTTCATTCTCATAATTCACGAGTTTTTGATAAAGTCTTCAAACCTCATTTGACATTATTCAAATATATACATTGAATTAATGCAGGCACATGTGAAACATAAGACGTCGCGAAACATCAAAAAGAGATTTATTGTAATTCACTAATTGTAATATTTCCCCTGAGAAAACATGATTTTCACATGTACTTTTTTGATGAGGAGTGTAGTACTCTAATAAGCATCAGCCTGGGAACAAATAAAATGCTTTATTAATAAATGATCTGTCTCCGATTGAACGTGCAACCGTCACACGCCAGAAATACTTTACCTCCAATGGACCCACCCGAATAAATAAGGTTTACAACGGTTGAATAGAGACTGACAGGATCAAACACTCGCAGTGATGTCATCGATGTGAAACATAAATTCTCCAGTGTTTTATTATTCGGAGATTCGACTAATGAAGACGTATGATCTCATGCCCGTGGCAGCATGAGGCGAGTGTGAGGTCAGGGTGGTGTTGTCGTACGCAGCACTGACCCTTAAGTTTGATTACCACTGGTCTGACTGAATGGAGAGTGCTGTCTTTGATACAGTATTTATGACTCATGCATCCCTGATACTGTGGGAGAAGGCCAGAGATGGATTGTTCAGTGAATTGTCTAGACCTCATGTGAATATACAGTATTTCTATTAATATTTTAGTTGTATTTCTCTGTGTAAAGGAAAGAACAAAATGTGTGAGAGGTGTGTTTCTGTGTGGATGAGGGAAGGATGTGTGTGTGTGTGTGTGTGTGTGTGTGTGTGTGTGTGTGTGTGTGTGTGTGTGTGTGTGTGTGTGTGTGTGTGTGTGTGTGTGTGTGTGTGTGTGTGTTTGACTTTATCATTGCCAGAACTAAATTTACTTTCTGCATGTAAGATTTAAAAAGGAGACATGTTTTGCTCAGGTTCAGGTTCATCATTTTAAGTTGTCTTACTACTTTAAAGGGGACATAGCATGCAAATTCCACTTTGTTAGTGCTTCTACAGGTTAATGTGGGTATCTGGCATGTCTACCAACCCAAAACTCTGGGAAAAAACACTCAGCGTTTTGTTATAGTTCCTCTAAGTCAGAAACGTCATGCTTGGCGACTCGATTGCGCTTCCTGGGTATTGTGTCGTAACAAGGAACTGGAAGTCTCCTACATGGTCTTGGCCCCTCCCCGTCCCCCACACTCGTTACTTCGGGTTTACGGAGGCTGCGAGCAGCGCAGCGCCCGTTCCCAAGCACGCAGCCGGGCTGTTCACACGGACGGGCATTTCTCCGCTGGTCAGCCCGCGATTCACTCACATGTGGCATTTGTCTGGATCGTTGGGACTGGGAGGCTGCAGCAGCTGCTCGGGAGCGACCGCTCGCTCTCCCGTGCGTGAGCTGGAATTTGTGTCAGCGCTACACAGCCAACAGTGTGGAAGACTTCCGCAGTGTTCAGCGCTACTGTAACCCCGAACCCGACATTCAACGGTACAACAACAAGCGGAGAAAGCAGAATCGCGGGCTGACCTTATATATACAGTCTATGGGGCTGACCAGCGCGGAGAAATGCTCATCCCGTGTGAACAGCCAGGCGGCTCGCGGCCTAGAACGGCGCTGCCCTGCCTCGCAGCGGTCTTCCACACTGCCAGCTGTGTGAAAGACTTCCGCAGTGTTCAGCTCTACTGTACTGGGGTACAGTAGTTACGCCGAGGTACAGTAGTTACGCCGGGTTACAGTAGTTACGCTGGGTACACCGGATGCGAGAGCGCCGCTGCGAGGCAGCGCAGCGCCGTTCTCCAGCACGAGCCGCCTGGCTGTTCACAGGGCGTGCATTTCTCCGCTGGTCAGCCCCATAGACTGTATATATAAGGTCAGCCCGCGATTCTGCTTTCTCCGCTTGTTGTTGTACCCGTTGAATGTCGGGTTCGGGGGTAAATGATGGTCTTCATAGCCCCCCCTCTCTTTCTCTCTCTGTCTGTCTGCTTGTGTGCTTGTAGTGGATGGACAGAGGGGACATTAATTATGTGATTGGGAAAATTAAAACTCCAGGACAACAGAGGAATACAAAGTATGGGATGCATATTTGATAATTTATATCATATAAAATATGTAATTTATATCGTTTAAAATCGTGGGGAGAGGGGAGGGAGCTGGCTCATTAGCATTTAAAGGAACAGGCACTCAAAACAGGTCACTCTGTGGAGGGCTGTTTTATACAGGGTAAAAGGGTGCTGTTTTATATGATCCTTGTGGTATTTTGACCAAAGTATGTTACAGACATTTCATTAAGACCCCAAGGAACCATATCAACTTGTGGTAAAATGGGCATGCTATGTCCCCTTTAAAAGGTTTTCACGCTCTAATGTTAAGCTAATGCATCACTTCAACTGGCTCTGTCAGGGGGTGCGTCAGACTAGCCACTAGCCGTGTACAATACACAAGGATTCAACAGAAACTTGTGCTCACATCCTGCAGACCATAATACAGTTTGTACTTCCCTAACCCAGCGTTAACGATATTTAAGGGTTTTGATTTACTTAAACGAAACCATAAAGCCACCATCTTGTTACCAGGAGCAGAGAATGCAGTAAACTGCCGCTGAAACAATCAATCAAGAAGCCAATCAACAAAACGTTCATTTTCAGGGCAAGAAAGGAAAGACTTTGTTTACATAACACATTTCATGCCGTGGAAAATGTACGTGTGAGCTTTACGTGACGATTAAGAAGAAAAGAAGGAAAAAGAAAACGAAGTAGAAAGAATGAAGATATGTTCCAACAACAACAAATACACAGGAATACACACAAATGATTTATTACACATTATTTAAAAAGAATATGAATGAGAAATGTTTTAAAGAAAAATTGCAAACGTTTCCAGCTTCTCAAACGTGGGGGTGTGTAAAATATAGAAATCGATTTTGGATTGTTGGAGAGGAAAAATAAGAAACCTGGGACAAAACAATTTATCAAAAACATGAAGTAGATAAACTTACAAAGACAGAAATACTTAGTTGAAGCACAATTTGTATATAAATTCAGTTTTATTACTTTTTACTTCAGTATGATGTGGAGGCTCTTTTGAATTAGCCAGCTTGTGTGATGCTCCAGAAACAAATGTCCGTCTCGCAAAACCTCAACTGTGACGATCACGACCACACTGAGAAAAAAAAAATTAAATTGATAAAAAATGCTGGAGGAGGTTCGGGAGATGGAAGCAGTAAAGTGCTGGAGCCCTGAAGAGCAGAGGGTTGGTGTTAGCAGAACAAACGCGCACGTGACCAGTTTGCAAATTCCTGTTCTATAAACCTGTCCTCTCCATATATACGTGTTTACACTATGCACTCTGTGTTGGGCTGATATATAAGTGAACAGCATTTGTCCATGTCTGAGCACGGGAGCCCAGTTTGTGCTGCATTCAGCTGCCATTCGTAACTCATTGTCATGTTGCATGGCGTTGAAAATAGCTTTGGAAAACAGAGAAGGGAAACGCGCACCCCTGTAATTTTGTCAGTGTCAGTTGTTCGACGTGGTGACAGGGATAGGTGGCGGAGGAGGAGGCGGCGGGCGTCGTTGGACCTTGAATGCGAGCGAGCGGGGGACCGTACCCAGCCGAGCAACGGGGCTGGCGCGGCAGGCGAAAATAAACAGCAGGCCTGAGGAATCAATCCAGCGTGGCTGTCAGAGGACTGTCAAACTCCCCTGCATGATGGACAGTCGGGATGTTCACAGTCTATTTGCCGCCAGGCTGTGCAGCGGTGAGTAAGTGAACCGTGCCGGGCCGAGCACAGACAATATGAAGAGGGAGTGTAGAGCAATATCTGCCGGTGCCATGCTGGATCAGCATAAACGTCAGGGCCACTCTGGCATGGCCTGAGGGGTCTGCTGGGAGAGCTGCATGTGTGTGTGCCTGTGGATGTGGTGTCTGTGTGTGTGTGTGTGTGTTTGCAGTGTGATACACATTTGCCAGTGTGTGGTTGTAAGTGTAAACTGTGAACATGAATCAAGCTCGAAAGCTTAATTAACTCAATCCATTTACCAGTTTTTTTATATTTTTCGCTGTGCATACATATACAAATATATGTGTGTGTATGTATTTGTATATTTTATATTTTATACACCTTAATGAGGATCTAATCTAGAGTAATTAACAGAAGCTTTGGGTCTCTTAAAATGATGCAAAACAACCAAAGACAGCCAGTATTGTCTGTAATTACTCAGAATTATCACCCATGTGTTAGCCCGGCTGTGCAGCCCATAATAACAACAGGTTTTCTCTTCTTCTGCAGTTTCATAATGACATACGTGTGCTGGTTCCAGATAATATCCTGTAGTGTGGGTCTATTTTTCCTTGGTTTTGTTCACTTAGCTTTCAAAATAAAAGGTTTTTTACTGACAGTTAATTCCAGCATAGGCCCAATATATAATCTATAACCATTATTTATAAAAAAATGTGTTTGCAAAATGATGATAAATGATCATTTAAATAAATACTTTTGTCAAAAACATGAACATTCACGCAATATCTGACTAATCCCAATATTCTTGCTTTACCCTGATATTCAACACGGAAGACAAAAGGGTTCAGTTAAGGTCAGGCATCAAAATATTGAGAGGAGGAATATTTATTTTTGTTTTTTGCACTTTGATGATAAAGAGATAAAGTTGAAATAAATCAGAAGAAGTTTTGTGATGTTTTGCATTTGATGAATAAAGTCAACTCCTCTGGTCTGTCAGATCCTTGATGTGTTGGTGTGTCCCTGCATTTGTCTGTGTGACTGTGTTCATGCACTAGAAGAGAAAAACATCCCTGTGAAAGTACAATTTCATTCATCCACACAAAAAGTAAATCATCTCTGAATTAGTTCAACAAATGCAAATTAAACAAATCTTCCTCCACTGACTTAATTTAATGTTATTCTCAATATTTTTGACTTTTTAAAATAATACAAAATCTTCTCTTCTCATTTTTTTTCTTGTGTCTGACCCTAAAACTCAGAATAAAAGCTTTCCCTTCATGATGATGATGAAATCTGGAGTCACAGTGAAAAAGGCTTTCTGCCCTAAAACATCACAATTCTACAAATGTGTGTTTTCTCTACAATGACACGTTCATTTACACTGATTCGTGTCCCCGGGGCTTTAATGGCAGTAACGAGGATCTTTTATCTTTAAAGGTCTCACACTTAATCCGTGTTGCAGGTGGATGCTGGGTAATTGGAGCTGTTCTCAGGATGGTGTTGCATGAATGGAATGTGAAACAGAATATGTGATGGATGTAAGAGGTGGTAAAGATTCCTGTGTGTGTGACTGTGTCTCCAGGCAACTCAGGTTTGATGAATAATGTGCCTCCAAGATCTGACTCCATATTCATTAAATTTGAACAACTACACAAGACCAACGTGTGTCATCTATTTATGTGTTGTTTCCAGATACTCTATTCTCATATATCAAAGTCTCATCATTGTAATTACAACATGGACTATAACAAATTAAACTACACATAAACACAGTATGATCAGAGGTGTTATGGTGTCCTCCATCATTATACTACAAGAATAAAAACATTTTAATAGAATAAAGTCAAAATTGTAAGCTGTAACGTTACAAGGATAAAGTTGCAATGAGAAAAAACATAATACTACTAGAATAAATTTGTAAATCAACAAGAGAAGAAAAAAGTCATAATTTATATTCAAAGAATAGTCGAGAAATAGTCGTATTACAAGAATTAAGTTGTAATTCAAAGAGAATAAAATCCTAATATTACCAGAATAAAGACAAAATATAGAATAAAGTAATTTTTACAACTTTACTCTCATAAAATTATGAGATATACATTTGTTTTGCCTTTGAGTGACACTAATACTTCACTGAATGTATAAATAATTGATTATATGAGTATGTGAGTTGATTTAAATTGACCTTCCCCATAACAGACATTGTGATTAGTCTCAGCCAGAATAGCGCAAGTGTAACTAATAACATGATGGCGTCCTGATTACGTGCGCTCGTGCACCACATGAGTGAAGCAGCACGTATTATTTACACCTGGGTTTGACTCGTTTGGAGACGTTTCCATGAAGCGACTCAGCTCAGCTCTTTGTCTTCTGCTAATTAGATGACATTTAAATATGAGAGTGTGTGTGTGTGTGTGTGTGTGTGTGTGTGTGTGTGTGTGTGTGCACCGCTTTTAACTACTTTGTTAGAAAATGTGTAAAACTTTTCCGTTTCATTTTTATTTAAATGCACTTTCCCCTTTCCTCCTCCTCCTCCACACGAAGGAATCATCCCATTCATTTAAATTCTGATCAACTTTTCATTGTGTTCCATGCCTCCAGGCAGATACACCACACTGTCTGACAACCCACCCACTGATTAATGCCCGCAGTGTTTGGCTATCAGGTTAGTGATCACACCCAGTCCCATCCATCCATTATTTATACGCCTTTTCTTATCTTATCCTTTGAGGCTCCCGAGGGGGGGCCGCAGCCAATCGGGTCGCCGTGCACCGTATAGCCGGGCGGATGCATAAACACAAACAAACATACCTTACTAGAAGAACCTTTTGGATCCATCCCCCCTCATTGCTCTATTTGGTGTTGCACCAAAGATAAGTTCTTCCAGGGTCTGTTTTTGTCGCAGAAGACTTGAACGTGGTGGGTGGGGGGGCTGCGTGGATATAAACCAGAGTACCTGGAGAAAACCCACACAGACGAAGGGAGAACATGGAGATTCCACACAGAAAGGCCTTGTGGGGACAGAAGGTTCCTCGGTGCTCACCATTGCATCACTGTGCCACCCTTAAAAAAAAGTCGCCCAGAACTATTTATTCAAACTACGACTAATTCAACTTAGTAATCATTTAACTACATCCTACAAAACTTAATTGTTATCAATAGACATTTCTGATGAAAGTAAACATGAAAACAAATCTGATGTGTGATTATAGACGTAAACACGACAGATCCCTAAAAGTGAGGTTGTTTTCAGGCTGGTTGGCCGACAGTGTGTTTTGTATTCAGAAGGTTTCATATCCCAGAAACGTTCAAGAAGACAGAAGACATGTGGCTGCAGTCCAAATTGTTTGTGTCCTGGAACAACCCTTTTGGACGGATGATGTTGATCGTCCTCTCCGTCCTCTGTGGACCCGCCTCCCTGTTTGTATCACATCCCTGCTCCACGGCGTTTGTGCTCCATTGCTCTGGTCTGAGCGCTCAACTTGCCTTGGGGTGCTTTGAGTCCTGCAGCACAAGACAGTAAATCCTCCTGAGTCCTGATGGCTATTGATTACGCATTCACATCCTGCCTCCTGCCCAGGAGAAAACAACTCTCTCTCTCTCCCTCTCTCCCTCTCTCTCTCTCTCTCTCTCAGTATCATCATCCCCCCTTTCCCTATTCACAGTTGCACTTTTATCAGCGGGCCCTCACACAAACCTGACAGTATACTGTATAATGTGGAGGATGCAGGCTCAGCTTCTGGCTTTTTCTCCTCAGCATCTCCTCAGCTCAACAAACACCTCGCCTCCGCCTTTGTTTATTCGCTTTATTGTGACTCTCCTTCCTTCTTTCTCTTTCCTTCCATCGTTATGCCTCCGCACCAGCGACAGCCAGAGGTCCGAGGTTTTATGTCTTCCAGGTTGTCCGTCCGTCCTTTCGTCCGTCCCATTCTTGTGAGCATCATATCTCGAGAACACCTTTAAGGATTTGTCTTCACATTCGGCAGAAACGTTCACTTGAACTCAAAGACAAACTGATAAGTGAAGGTCGCTCTGGCATCACAAACCCGGGTTTTTGCCTTATGAACACATTATCTCGAGAACACCTCCAAGGGATTTCTTAAAATTTGGTTCAATTTGACTCAAGGATGAAGTGATTAGATTTGAGTGGTCGAAGGTCAAAGGTCAAGGCAACGGGGACCTCACAAAACATATGTTTTGCCTGTTGAACATGACATCTCTAGTCTACCTCGAGGGAAGTTCTTAAAATTTGTATCAGTCGTCACAAAATTAACTGATTAGATTTCACTGGTCAAAGGTCATTTGTTTTTATGTAGAATGGCATTTCCCTGTGTAATCAAGCTTTCTTTTCTTTCTTTTCTAATTCTAGTTTTCTTTTTGTCCCTCTGCCTCAGTTCCTTCCTCTCGCCTTCTCTAACCTGTCGCTCCGCTCCCGTCTCTCCAAGCGCTGTGTCTGTATTCACCTCCCGCTGAGGGAGTGTGGAAGCATGTGCTTGGTTGCGCGTCGACCCCTCATCATGATAATCTATGCAGATGAGGCTGCGGAGAGGAACCAAGTGTTTTCCCCCTCGGTGGAGGCGCTGAACTAAGCTGACCAGGCGTTCACTCTAACCGCTCCGTGACACTAGTCGCAAAACGCTGAGTGAGCGGCTCCGGTGAACTTGAACGGCATAAACAAACCAACACAAGAGGAAACCCCCAGTGGAGTCCGAGAGCAGCTTCAGTGAAACATACTTCAAACAAAGGAACAGGTTGACATGTTGGTATATTTCTTCAACTTTGCGCTCATTCTGCCTAGAAACTCTGAAGCAGCGTCGAAGCAAAGCGGGAAAAAGTACTTTAGGGGACAAAAAATTGCAGCTGAGCTATTTATAACTGGGATATGAGTAAACAGTACACAAGTTACAATCAAAAGTTGAAAGCATCATTTTTATTTGCTCGGTATATCTCTGCTGCACTTTACTGTGTGTATTTACAGCAGCTTCACCGTGTCCTATTTCAACACGCGGCTTTTACCTAAAAATATGAGTGTGATACAGTTTCCCGGTGAAATTGGATTTTTTCTTTTCTTTTTTTACTGAATTGACTCAATCTCAGCAGGGTTTTGTGTTTGTGTGCGAGTTGGAGTGGTGTTTAAGATGGTGTTTGTGTGAGTGTGTGAGCACTCATGTGTGCACTCATGATTTTGTGTGGGTGAGTATTTACGTGTGAGTGTGTGTGTGTGTGTGTGTGAAAGCGAGTGTAGCTGTGTGACTGCGGGTGTGTGACAGAGGAAATGATAGAGAGTGAGAGGTTGTTTATTCATGATCTTCTGTGTGAAAGTGGAGTTGAGCATGTGTGTGTGTGTGTGTGTGTGTGTGTGTGTGTGTGTGTGTGTGTGTGTGTGTGTGTGTGTGTGTGTGTGTGTGTTGTGAGAGAGAGAGACGTGCTTCTGTGTGACAGGAAGGGGGATTACTGCATGTGTCTGTGGTGTGTGTGTGTATAAATTGTTGTGCCTGTGTGTGGTTGTGAGAAAGAAAGTGTGCATCCTTGGTTTTCATGTGGGTGTGTGTTTACTGGAGAGATACAGTACATGAAGGTATGCGTCTCTCCAGGATTCAAGGTCGTGTGTGTGAGTGCTCATCTTGTGTCTGCATATACTGTATGTGTGTGTGTGTGTGTGTGTGTGTGTGTGTGTGTGTGTGTGTGTGTGTGTGTGTGTGTGTGTGTGTGTGTGTGTGTGTGTGTGTGTGTGTGTGTGTGTGTGTGTGTGTGTGTGTGTGTGTGTGTGTGTGTGCATGCGTGCGTGCGACGGCGGATCCATAAACCCGAGTCCCAGAGCTGGAGGGCTGCCCGGGAGCCTCGGCTCACCATCTCTTATGTGATTTAGGAAGCTATCGATTTCATAGTGCTGCTTTGTTTTTCCACTTCCTCATAAATAGCAGATCAAACTCGCTATCACCCCTGTTTGTTTTGTTCTCTTCCCCCCGCCGGCTATTTACCTTGACATTTCCACCACTATCCTTGTTACATGGTGCAGGAAAGAAAAATCATTCCATTTTTTATTTTCTTCAGCACCTTCTGTCAAAAGCAATACCGGAGTTGTTGATGATGATGACGATGGCGAGGACGACGATAATGGTGATGATGATGATTATGAAGAGCCCGAGGACCAGGACAATAGCAAAAAATGGTTTGATGAGCACATTATGATGAACATGGTAAAGTTAATGGTGTACGGTAACATAACAATGTTGACAGCATTAATGTAGGAAGAATGGATGTGTCGATTCATTCAGTTTAAAAAAAATTATCTTTTTTTTCTGTGGCCTCCAGTAGCTGATGTGCAGAAAGTTTTGGTTTTGTGTCTCGAGGGACACATCCTTCTCCGAGATGTCGGCCTCCAACTCAATACATGTCTTTGTGTTGTGATGCTCACAGCTTTGAAGAATGACTTTCAAAAACAGCCGTATTGTGTCCTTGCGTCACTCAACAGATATCAGAGGCAGAAAGTAGCCAAGCTATCTGCTGGGTTACGTGACTGCTTGTTGTTTTTGTTGTTGTTTGTGTGAACTGAACCTAAAAGTTTTTTTTTCAAAGGTTAATTCTGCTCTCTTGACCTAATAATGTGGACATTTTAATCAGATTAGCTCTGCGACTATTACTTTCATGATTATTAATCTGTCAAAACATTACCTAAAAGATGAATTGATTGTCAGAATAGCTGCAGATTCATTTTCCACTTTCATATTTATGTGTCTGCACAGTATTGGGACGTGCCTCCCCAGGTCCCTTTTGGGAAACTCCTGCACTCCTGAGCTTATTTACTGCCGGTGTGCAGCTCGGCCATTATACCGTGCTGGGGGAAATGCTGTTTGCTGCTGCCGGTCCAAGGTTCGATGCTCATACATGTTTTCATTGGAGGATTTGCTCTAAACCGAGTCCTTGTTGCTGCTCCCTTAAAGAACAGAGCCTTGTACCTCCAATCTAAATGTAAATGGTAAATGGTCTGCATTTATACAGCACTTTTAACGGCCACTCAAAGAGCTTTCAAACTACAGGTCACGTTCACCCAAACGCACACACATCTGGGAGTCTGGCTCGAGGACACATATGGTCTGGAGGGGCCTGCGATCAAACTGCTAACCTTTCAACCGGTGATCGGCCCGCTCCACCTCCCGTGCCGCCGCTGCCGCTCCGTATATTGCACATTGCATAGTCATTTCCTAAAGTCGGTCAGTTTCTTGGCCGAGCGACGGCGGCGATGAAGGCAGTGAGGATATTAATAGTTTGATGATGATGACAATGTAATAATACTGATGTTACAGCGGGAGTAACGACACTTATAATGATGATGATAATGATGATGGCGGCCGCCGCGATGAGGCTGATGCAGATGATGATGATGTGCCGTCGGGGTAATTATGGCGACGGATCGGCTTCAGATGACGTTATCAGTGGTAATAAGGTTTTAACAATAACAAGCTCGGGATGAGAGTTATTCCGAGGAGTCAAATGTTTGTGCAGCACAAGCAGATTTCTGTCTCATGTGTCACCGCTTTGGTATTTTGGGAACTTGAAGTGAGCATGACTGCAGCAAAGTGAGGAGAGGCAGAGTGTTTTCTCCTGGGCTATTTTTGAGGCTTTGATTGATCATGGTTGACAAGATGAAGGGAAACATTGTCATTTTTACACATTGGCCGATTTCCCCCAAAAAAATCCCCCTCGTCAGGTTTTAATATAGACTTTGCCTCAATGACATTTTGACGACTATATTTCAACAAATACACAAAGCACTCACACTCAGTAGAGTTATTGTGCAGGTTTACAAGTGACACGTCTCTGCAGTAACAGTGGCTTGTTTTCCCAAGCCATTAATCTGGATTTGTCTATAAAACAATGCATTACTTGTGATTGTGTGTCAGTATTTACTTGTGTAAATATCCCCTGAAAGCTCCACTAAACTACGGTAGATTATTAACTGGGTCATTTGGCCCCAGATCTTGTGATACTGTCGTTATTGCCCATCCATACTTTTACTATATGATAAAGTGATACATTGAGGGTATGTAAATGATGTAATGAGGGAATGATTATCACTAATGGTGAAAATGAAGAGTAAAAATACAAGTGCTAATGAAAGAATACTAACGAGTGGCAGGATAAAACTAATGGAGGCCATTCGGGGTCTGAATCTCCTGTCCAATAAGCGGTGGCTCATCTCAGTGACAGGGCGACAGCAGTAAAAGACTGTTCCCTCACGATGAGACAGTAATACAGCAGGCTGAAAAGCAACCATGGCAACCACTCATCTCAGTGTAATACCACTGATAGCGAAAAAAGGAATCCAAATTAGTCACAAAGCTTTGATTCACACTTGCATTAAGCTAATTTGCCACTGAATTATCGTCCCAACTTATCTTACAAATGCCGTCCCCGATTCGTTTCTCTCTTGCAGGGGATTCAAGTGGGGTTTTGAAGTGGGGCTGTATTTGTTTTCTGCGGACATGCATCCACGAGAACACAGATGCTGTGGCGTTCCCCTCGCCAACTGCCTCGAACACAACCCCCCCACCCCCCCTCCCCACAGATGTGCTCATTCCCCCAGGCAATAGGGAAATGACATGCCTCTGCACAGAATTTGGACACATTCCCCACTAATGATATAGAAATGCATGCCTAAGCAGTTCTTCTGGGACAGAGCCTGTCTCATTTGGCGAGACTTTTTTGTTTATATGTGCAAGGCTCTGTGACTCACTTCTCCCTTATGTCACTTTCAAAGTTCGGCGGTAATTACGTTGCAATTGGAGGAGAGACGCCCCGTGTGGTCGATACCGGATTGGATTGGAGTGATCCATAGTGATGGATAAAGTGTCACTGAATGTGAATTGAAACATCAACTGTCTATTGCACCTCATCTGCCGTCGATTGAGGTTTGTCATTATTTTTGGGGGGGCACTGCAGAGAGCTGTTGACCACAACCTCAATGTGGGACAAACTGCCAGCAGAATAAAAATAATAAAGAAAAAGGGAATTGAGGTCACCCTGTCGGAGTCTCAGCTCTTTTATTCAACATGAGTCAGAAAGCAGAGTTTGAATCGTATCGTTTTGTGAACAGCTAAATTAAATCTAAGTAGATGAGCCCGACACTCAAAGGACTTTGTTTCAACGCGAAAGAAGGAAGGAGCAGAATTTAATATGGCTGAAACCGGCATTGTTGATTGTATGAGAGGGCGGTTTGAAAGGAGCTAGGCCAGACCGAACCAGTGGAGTGAGCTCTGGGGATGAGTTGAAGGATTAAGGGAAAGAGTGAGAACGGGGGCAGGGGGCAGGGGGGTGCGGAGGATCGGAAAGAAGTTTGCGAAAAAGAGAGAGAACGAGGGAATCCAGGAGGGGAGCGAGAAATGAAGATGAAGCGAGGCAGAGAGAGGAAAAAGGGGAAGCTGTCTAGAACGTGTCGAGACGGAGGGGATGAATGTTTGAGGCTATAGCTTTTTAAAAACTCCAATAAAGCCGGCTGGCTCCTGGCCGCATTGGAAAATGGGAAAAAGGAGGCTTTGAGTGGCGAGTCCAGGGGCCAGTGGAGCGAGGCGGGGCCTGGTGAGGCCGAGCGGCGGGGCGGCCTTCTTTTGTGAGCGAGAACTCATTTACAATAGTTAAGGCAGGGTGAGCTGCACTTAGCTCGGCCAAAGAAAGAAAAAAAAAAGAATGAAACCGCAGCTTTCATCCGCAGTCTTCAACTCCAACCCAGCATCTATTTGTAATGAAATCCTCGGTATTCACAACGCAGAATTATTCATCAATTTCCCGCGACATCAACATAGGATCCTTTCTAGTGCGTCTTATTTCCTTTTCATCGCCTCTCGTTGTCTTATATATAGCACAAAGCCTCGCCTTATAGCAGTATGGGGTGAAGCCGTAGAGGAAATGTGCATGCTGGGGCCACGATGTGATGAAGAAGACGCTCCGCTCACAGCAAACACCAATCCTGTCTGGCCGGGCTGCAGTAATGAATGAAGAATCCTGCTGTGGCCTCCCTGCCTCTTCCTATACACCTTAAATATTAACATCTCTTCTCAAAGTCGGGGAAGCAACAAAAAGAGAAGCTTCTGTTGTTCGACCTCAAAGATGGTGAAGGAGCCTGCGAGCCACTGGTTCTGAACCTTTTGAAGAAGTAGTTCAGCATATCTCTTTTTTGGGGGGGGTGGAATAAGCTATATTTCCTTTTCAAAGCTGCTTTCAGACATGCGCTGAAGACATTTTCCCCTGAAATTTTCCTCAGGGGCTGTATCTGAGAACTCTGCTTTGGGACATTCTCCGGAGCTTCTCCCGCCTGCGCCACGATGTCCGAGTGAGCCCATGTGAGAATGCAGCAGAAACACAGCAGCAAATACTGGAAGAATGCAGATTTCTCAGGATGAAAAAGAGGCGTCACACGCAGAAGACGCCCCAGGAGACGTCAACTTGGAAAAGAGATTCAAGCTTTTGGCGATAAGGGCCGACGTAGGTGTCGGTGTGCTGTAAACATCATGTCCTGCCTCCTGCATGCTCAACGCAGACGCCACCGTTCACCTGAATGTTGCCGACATTTTCCTGTTTTTGTGACCGCGTCTGACCCGCGTGAAAGAAAAACTCCAAAAAGTTAGCGT
The DNA here is from genome assembly GCF_022539355.2 of Hippoglossus stenolepis. NCBI lineage: Eukaryota > Metazoa > Chordata > Actinopteri > Pleuronectiformes > Pleuronectidae > Hippoglossus > Hippoglossus stenolepis. The sequence goes on from NC_061502.1 coordinate 14,756,406, forward strand.
GAATAATAACGAGAGAACACTTTCCAGTACAAGTCTCATTCACACACACATTCATACAGGGCCTGTATCTAAGCACAGCTCTCTTTCAATCACACACCATCCAAACACTCTTGGCACAGCTGTCAGTGGCAATTTGGGTTTCAGCATCTTGTCCAAGGACGCTCCGGGAATGAATGGAGGTGCCAGGGATCGAACCACCGACCTCCCTGGTCAATGGATGAACCTCTAAATTTAAAGTTTATATTCTGTCATTTACTTTGCAACCCAGACCAAAGACGGCGGCGACATATTTACAGAACAGACCACGAGGTTCTTTCTCACCTTGAGTTAGATTTGAGAGTTCATACCTCAGCAAAGGCCAAATAAAAAAAAACAACCAGGCCAGAAAGTGAAGAAAACAATCCTGCATCCACCTATTTCTTCTGGCAGACAAACAAACAGCGAGGTAATAAGCCCCTCGGCGGAGGTAATAAGGGTCTTATTTCATGCGGTTGCTGTGTTTGCATTCTTTCATTCACAGTGACAGAGGGTTGTCATTATGTGGAGCAGAAGCTTTGCAGTGGAAATGACTTGGTTATTATGTGTATTAATGAAAAGGATGAGTCCTCCTTCAGCTTCCTTGATGTCGTCTTCACTCTGAGGAATCTCTCCTCTAGACCCTGAACACAAAACTATTCGTTTTTTCACCTTTGGACAGGAGGTTGTTAGATAGATGTTTGATATCACACAGTTATCCAGTGAGTTTTAATTAACATCTGGAAAAATAAATTAAATTTTGTGTTGCTTAAAGTTTTTAATGCTTTCTAGTCCTATTTATCGTCTCCTCTACTTCTCAGATTTATCCCTCCGGGGGAAAAACACTTTATTTTTTGGGGCATGAACGAACATTTTCCAGGCCAAATGCATCTCCTGAGGGTAAAATCAATGTTTGAATATATTTAGCGAGCCAGTAAATGGGAACCTATCCTAATTTTGTGATACCGTGAAGTGTGGAGAAGTTGAAAAAACAACAGAGGAGTTATTTCTCTACCAGAGCCGTTAAAGTATTTCTTCCAGCGTCTTGCTTTTTTGGCAAGAGGCCTGTTTGTGTGACTGTGGACGTCCAGAGGGGGCGCCAGTCACTGCATATTGCCGTGGATTTAGGAGCCTGTGACCGCTGAGAAACTGGGCTCACCCCGCCGTTACCCATTAATCCTAAATGCTGCCATTATTAAGCGAGTTCATCTCGTCGGGGGCCAGGACACGACTCAATTTAGGCTCCAGATTGTCATTCAGCTTTATTGACCGGCCTCTCTCTCTCTCTCTCTCTCTCCTCATTTAGAGGGAGGAGACAACCTCGCCAAACGAGGCTTTCACACTGACGGCCGCCATCGACATCTTAACAGCTTCACCCTCCACTGACTCTGCATACGCTTACACATACTGACGGCATTGTGCTGAGTCATGGTGGTGATGGTGGTACCAGGAATTAGTTTTGTCATGGCGGGCCGGAGGTGAGTTGTGTGTTTGTCCATTCATCTTTTTATTTGTTGTTCCTTTGTTTTTGGCTCTGAAATCACATCAAGCGACGGTCGGCTGAGTTCCTTTGATAATTTGATCATCTCCCTGTGTTTCACTTTCCCTTCAAATCAATGAAAAGGACTAAAAACCCAGAACACACACACCTCCCTATCTTTGTTGTCGTTGCATATATTCGGTGGGCGGCTTATCATTATTCTTTAGCATAGCATATCAGTGGGAGAGGAGCCCCCGTCTCCAATCCTGCTGTTTAGCCGACCGGAGCCGGCAGGGCCACCGTTGCGTCCAAGCTCGTCGCTCTGGGTGTGTTATCATTAATGGAAGGCAGATAGCGGGGAGGAAATGAAACACGTGGCCGCTCGGCCGTCGATTTGGCATCTGTCTCTCCCGCTCCATGTCAGAAACTCTTTCTTTTGTGTGTGTGTGTGTGTCACAGAGTTCAGTGTGTGTTCAGATTGCTGAAGACTGCGTGATAAGCAGCGGGCAGGATTTCTTCACGAGTGTGTTTATCCTGTTTGCACCGCAGGAAGGAAATCACTTGCAGTTTTAGTTAATTTTCTGTTTGTTCAGGCTCAGCTGGCCTCGTGCAGGTTAGAGGGCTCGAGGCGGCGGATGCTGTCGTCAGGTTTAAAGGATTAGTAGCTGTTTTTATCCAGAGAGAGATATAGTTATTTCAGAACTCCTTTAGTTAAAGCACGAGGGTTTTGATGAAGGTTTTCATACTGTGAGAGCAGATGGTGCCTGTACATACAGATTATATACCCTGTGGAGCTTTCTTCTCACAGCTACTTGTGTTCAGTTCTTCTATCAGAATGTGTTGTGTGGATACTTGAGGCCTGTCGGATTGTAGTCCAAGAGGTTATGTTGTTTGTTTGTTCGTTTTTTTTTAGCAGGATTTCGCATAAACCTCTCGATGGATTAGTACGAAACTTGATGGAACGATGGGTCAGCCCAAACAATTATGGAGGGATCCAGGATTTTAAAAATACACACTGCTTCCTACTCCACTTAAGTTAGAAAATACACAAGTAACTATAAAAAATAGAAAAATGTACAATGTAAACTGAGCTAGCTGAGAAATGTAATGTCGCTTTTTAGCTTTCAGGCTTGTCTGAATTGAAGGTGACTGTTTGGCCTTGGCCGAGGTATTGTGCAATTCTAGTTTTCATCATAACACATTTGAAAAGCAGATTTTCTCCATTATCATCATTATAAATGAAACCTGCACTGTGTATGTTCACGTTTCTACTGAGCTACAAGCTTTCATTTCCATGGTGCAGCGCTGTGCCATCAAACTGGTGGAGCCTGTGGTGGATGTGTTTTTTTAATTACAGCATCATTTCCACCACAGGAGCTCTCAGTAAGAAACAGCTCCTGTGTTTACAAACAGGATCTACGTTCTAAATCAAGTGTCTCAATCTTAGTTAGTGGAACCAAACAGTCCCTGTCCTGGGTGGAGGTACTTTCCAGTAGCTTCTATCAGGATCCGTCAGGGCTGAGCTTCTTTAATTGGCCGAACACAAACCTTGCAGCCGCTTGTTTTCAGCTTCACACACACACAAGGATGAAAGACACTTTCAGCTCCTGACTTTAGTTCTGTCATGATGCACCTTTGATTTGTTGATCATTATCCACACGCAACATATGTCTGAGTGGTGAAGATGTTGTTATTTACTTCTGTTTTCGTATCTTGCAGAACCCCGAGCTCGCTCTGCCAATAGATTTCAGATGTTTGTGTCTTTGTTTGATGTTGCAGAGTGTTAGCTTTTAAATCTCTATTTGCCTTAATCCTCTCACACTCTCGTTTCCAAAAACAGGGCATTTTGGAAGTTCTGGAGAATAAACATAAACCCACTCAGTGTGGCGTCGCCAATTGGCATTTGCAAATGGGTCTGGAACTTTTTCGGATTTCAAAGGGTCGACATCAACAGTCGCGAACACACGAAACTTGCAATGAAGTGACAAGATATCCCTTCCAGTTTGTTTCATAGCCCACTGCCTTGACAGCACAATCGACAGACATCCCGTCATCAGCCGTCTTCATTGTTCTTCCAGGAAGTGGCGGATGGATGTGATTAGTCCGACCACCTCCGAGATGTTGTTTTGAATGGGAGCTCGCTAATTGCTCTGGTTTCCAGGCTCACTGCTTTCTGTGTGATTTGGAATTTCCTCATGCAGCCTTCAACCTGCACAGGCATGCAGTAAACGCTGATGCCTGCCACACACACACACAAACAGACACACACACACACACACACACACACACACAGACACACAGACACTGCACACAACGTAAACCGTATCTCTCCAACCATTCACTGCTGCTGCTGTACCTCCCATTTACAGCGAGAGATCTCCCAGATAACCCACTATCTCAAGAATTAGAATAGTCACTCAGGCAGCTCCTCTTCAGCAGATTCTTCGACAGCTGCAGATGTGTGACAGTCTCAACTGCCGGGATTCAATTTGAATCTCCACTTGACAAGCTGAGAGTGAGATCTTCCCTCTGAACAAGCTTCCCTGCAGAGGAGACGAGGAGTTTTCCACCAACGTCCAGGTTGCCGAGCGCGGCGTCAGATGTGGAGATGCCCTTATATGTGCAAGGCTTGACCTCATGTGTTTGTTTAACAATGTAGTCAAAAGACATTTTCAGGCCGAGCGCGGTTTCTGATGGGTTTCGTAGCTGCACAGCTTTACTTCCTCATTAAGTCTAAATGTCAGGCGCTGGCACAGATGGAAGAGCCCGAGTCCTTTAAACTAGCGTGTGACGGTAAACACAGCTTTCGCCGTCGAGCATGAAACTGTAGGTGCCACGATTTGCGAGCAGATGTCCGTTTCACTGCCAGTACAGGGCTGTTTAAATCACAAATCATAAACCCTGAAATCTCTCCATTTACTTTGAGATACTGGAAGATGCAGCCCCAGTCATTCAGTGTATTTACTGCAGCCCCGCAGTGCAACGGCCGCCATGTGACTCAGCAGCTCTGATGAGAAATAAAGGTGTGAATCACACGACAGAGATGGAAGCGGAAGTGCTGGGAATAAGTGTGCGCTGAAAGTGAGCAAATACTGGGAGCTCGCAGTAAGTCGGTGGAATTAATGAGCCCTTACGGATGAGTGGTGATGTGTCTGACAGGCTCCACAACAAGTGTACACGGCTTTTTACTAAATTAATACAGTGGGGGTGACAGACTTTTGAATCATTTTTATCATCCAGTAAACAAATTGTCATTATTATTTACCCGAGTTGGTTTTCTTCGACCAGAACTCAATGATCAAATGGTACGAAAGAGAAAAGCAACAAATCCTCAAGTTTTACAAGTTTTAACCTGCAAGTTCAGAAGCTGATGGTTAAGGGCAGAGGATGTCGCACCTACTTAAGCCCCATTTGTAAAATTGGGATTTGTGAATATGGGCTCCACAAATAAATTTGATTGATTGATAGTTAAATCAGTTATCAGAATCGACTTCAACTCATTTTGTCATTGATTAAACAACTACTGGACTTTTTTCAGTCAGGTTTAAGGCCACTTGCATTTTAACACATAGACTAAGTACAAGGAAGGACGAAAAGGCATCTCTACAAAAGTGAAGCCAAATTATCTTGATCGCCCCCTGGTGGTTTCTGTGATTTTAGGTAGTTATCAAACCTATGTATGTTCGTGTCTCCAGTAAGTTTGGTTTCAATTTGTTGTTTGATGCTATAAAAACAAGGTGATGTGTCATGATGATGATGATGGTGACAGTGGACAAAGATGAAGGCATGTTCAGAGGTACAGTGGAAACTGCAGTGAGAGCTTCTGTGTTAAGGCTCAGCCACTTCCTCTGCGAAGGAAACTGCAGCGACACCTGGTGGCAGCACAACGAGCCTCAGCTGTAATCTGTAATCACAGTATTTAATTTAAATTTCATCAACAGTACGATGACACTTTCTTTGCACACTCACTTTAACCACCGGGCTAATTTAAATATCCCTTGTGAGACGGCGAGCGTGACATAAAATAGCAAAGGGATTCCAGCATCCACGTCGTAAAATTAAGGATTCCACCGAGTGCAATCCATGCACAAGGCCCACAGCAACATGCACTTTAATGACCAACATGTATGGCTGCTGCTGTGGCCTGCTGCAGTTAACCATCTCCTGTAAACCGTCTCCTGTACACAGACACTGTGCACATGTGATGTAACTCCGCCATCTAGTGTGCAAAAAGGAGCATTGAATTACAGTAAAGGTAAATGTCAGTGAATATTAACCTTCCTAAAGGTCGCTTCCACATCCAAAAGCAGTTTGTTGTACATAAAGTTCATAACGTTGATATTTTATGTGACAGCGGTTTTACAAGTGTAATTAGAATAAATGGGGACTGTGACCTAATAAAAATTTGCTGCGCTACGCCAGGAGGCCTGTCGGGAAAACCCAGAGTGAACCAGAGGGCCCAGGAATGGACAATGGATCTGGAACATGACATAGATCATAGATTTTTATTACACCCGAAGTCCAAGATTTTGTTTTATTGCTCCCTGGCGATATATTGTGAGATTTAGTGTCAGGGAGATTGAGTGGTTTGGCTCACAACTGCATTTAAGGTCAATGTAGAGCCCGTACCTATCATGTCACCTTTACATACCGTGCAATAACTTTCATATTTATTACACCACTTAAATACACTTTGCAATATTCATATTATTTATCATATTCATCTATATCAGTCACTGAACTCTACTGTATGCTCTTTGCACCCTTGTTACCTTGACATGTTTTTTAGACAATGTGCTGCACACTCATGCACTGTTCGAATGTGTGTGTGTAAAAGGGCGAATGGCAAAACTGTCATCCAGACTAAAAAGCGCAATATAGATGCGGACCTTTTACATGTATCAACACAGTAAAAATCAAATACTGCTTTCTTACAACTTAAAAACACATTCACAAAGTTACACCAAATACTAAATATATATCAAATGGACAATGAATACAGATCCATGCTTCCAGAAGTCAAAATGTGGTTTTCAATTTCCCTCCTCAGGGTTAAGATTCGGCTTCTTACTGTTTCATTTCAGAGAGGGACGGACAAGAAGGGGACTGAGAAGGAAGAAGGAGACAATGTGAGTCAGTGTGGAAGAACCGTCCCTGAACAGAGGGACATGGTGTGACTCCAATTATTATCTACTTACTGTGCCATTCTCACATGACCTGCACAGGAAACTCACTTCATGTGACTCTGATGACTCTTGAATGACTGTCGCCGCAGAATCGCTCTCATGTGATGTCAACAACCCCCCCCCCCCTTTAACCTGAGCATTTAGTATAATATAATGAGTATATATTATCTCTTAATTTATCCTTAACCTCCCTTTAATTCTCTTTCCAAACGTGTGGCCTGTGGCCTAAATTTCAAGCACTTTAAATTCCCAAAACTAACAATGTGGTTGTATTAGTGCAACTAAACATGTTGCTCCCAGTGAGAGTGATTCAAAGAGTTGGCAGCAATTTAAAGAGCAGGGTAATTATAAGATCAACATCTTCTATATCAGTTTTGGACTTTATAAGATGATTTTTCACAGGTCTTTGTGTTTATTTAATTGAAGATGCGAGAATCACATGCTGCATTTACCGTGAAATGTGGCATGAAATTCTTTACACGCATAAAACTAAACTGAGCGACTTTTGAGATGCTAATCCAACAAAATGGAAATAGAAACAAACAAATCAAACACTTTTATCGCATTGATATTAAAGTCATGTAAAAAAAAAAAATTGCCATAAAGCAGCCATTCATTTATGAAGCTGTCTTATATAACCAGTGTAAGAAATAAACTGTGACAGTTTTGAAATCAACTAATAAGTCACACTCACTACTATTACATCTAAATACAAACACACATAAATGTTTATTTATATTTTTACACTGTTGTATATTTATTTATAGCCGTGGAAGAGGTCCCACTCCCATGATGGATATTAAGGGCTCATTCCAAAGTAACGAAAACACGATGACTCTTGTTTGAAATGATAATACACTACACTGATTAAAACATGATTATGAATAGTATATTCCATTTCTGCCGGTAGATCCCCCTACATCCTCACACTGGACCCTGATAACCAACTAATATAAAATATGGTATTAACATGTTATCATAATACAATTCTGCTAAAAATCATTTTACAGAAACATTGAATTATACACTGCTGATTGTACAACATTACAGGTAAATCTTCACCCAGTAGTCAACACAGGGTATAATCAGCTGCAGGAGTCCTGCACATTGTACACAAGGGAGTGTATTTGTGATCATTTATGATGAATACTTGTTGAAAAATGTGTTTTTTTAACCGAAGCCATAATTTCACAGTCTTAATTACACTTCCTGGCAGCAGCAATTGACCCTGTAACGAAATAGAGGCCAGTGCTTGTTATACGAATAGCAAAGCATTGATACAGCATGACAAACTGCTTCACTGCTCATTAAACCAACAATAAACATTTAAGAGACCATAACTGAGCAAGCTGCCTTACCTTGAAGCAGGTGTCTGTTCTTCTCCTTCCTCTGTTTAGAAGTAATTCTGGGCCACTAAGCACATTTTGTCTTGGTGTTAGTTTGGGTCAAATATCCCAACCTGAAAACAAACAGCTCTCACAGGGGTTCACCAGTTTAGTTGGCTGGCTGGCTGGTTGGTTGGCTGGCTGGTTGGTTGGTTGGTTGGTTGGTGAGTGGGTCTGGTTGGTTGGTTGGATGGATGAATGGTTGATCAGCAGGATCACACAAAAACCCATGAACAGTTTTCCATGAAACTTGGGTTAGGGTTAGGGACGTGGATAGAACCCATTACATCTTGTGGACAAAGAAGCGGCTCCAGGAATGTTTGATCACTGTATTTAACATTGGCGGAGGTATGCGCTCTGCTGAGGGCCAGTCCAGTTTTCTTTGTGTTACTTTGAACCTGCAAATGTCTGACGTAGTCGTATGTTAAAACTATCTCTGCACATTTCACAAATTCACACTCTCCTGCCTGCCAGCTTCATTAGACTGGACAGTTTCCCACATGCCCTGAATGTACCCCTCTCCCTCTCATACCCCGACTGAAGTCAACATCATTAACAGCAGACTTGACATTTTACTCAGCACACAATTAAACGAGTCATAATAAAGCTTCTGCCATAGATTACCAATATCGTCTGGGCCGCTCACACCATCAGTACCAGAGGTTGAAGGGCTCTTATTGCTCCTGACTTCATTCCAGAATTCATTAAAACTTTTCATTTGCAATTTCCGTCTGGGCAAACCAGCCCCCATCTTTTTCTAATTTCTCGAAAGATGAACTTCAGCAAAAAACGGTGCAGTAGTTTTTTAGGGCCTCGGTCACCTGAAATCTTTATTCCACTGATTTACTTTTACATCTTTAAAAGAGCTCACACACCACTAGGCTGTTCAAGACGAGCTCAGTTTGCCTGGCGTAATTATTTTACCTTGTTTTTACCAGTCCAGCTTTTCACTGCTGCTGTTTGCAGTCATAGCAGCAGAGATATGGTCTGTAGAGGCCAATCTTTATGTTAATTAGGGCATCGAACCAGTCCATGATACTGTGTCTCTTATACTTTACCGAAATGACAAATTGTTGCATGCTCACAGAAAAGAATTTAAATCTGAAGAGACTTCAGTAGAAAATGAACAAAATTAATTGCCATGCATAATAAGAGATGACAGTAATGTGATATAAATGAGAGTCTATTTTTGAATTATTATTATTGGATTACCGTAAACACCCACAGTCAGCTGCTTAGCAGGGGTGGGGAGGGTGAAAGAGAGTTGTGAATGAATGAGAGATAGAGATCCTGAATGAACTTTCACTAAGCCTTGCTTGCTTGCTAATGCCCTTCAACAATCAGTGTAATAGTACTAGAATGGCCATACCCCTTTACATTCCTTCAAGCTGAGCCAAATTCCACACATTCATAGATATCAGAAAATGGTGGAAAAAATGCCCTATCCCACAATTTTGAAGAAAGTGTAAAATACTCCTGGATCCATAATTCTGTCCAGATCCAGGCCAGAGTTTAAAGGGTTCTTTCTTGGCCTATGTCCCATTGTTCTACCAAGTTTTGTAGAAATCCGTTTTGTACTATCTGCTTAATCCTGTTCACAAACAAACAAACACAGGGGTGAGAGCATAACCCCCTTAGCGGAGGTAATAACCAGTTGGATCCTATTTAAGATTCCAGTCTATCGCTGCTCCTCCAGTTCATCAACCTTGAACCATCATCTTGCTTTGCTCTAATACAGTCTGCTTTGAATGCATGGGATGTATTTATCCCCCAATATGTGCTTCATCCACAAAGTTTTCTAAGTACGACAAAGATGCATTGCTCCCCAAGTGTAATATAGATTAATGAAGTAATGATACTCTAATTATACTTTACTTTACTCTTCTGTTCCAATTTGGTTGTTTCGTAGCATGAGATGTATTTTTCTGGCATGGAAAATTAAACCTGCTCCAGTATGCATTTGTGCAAGAATGCTCATCTCAAAGACTTTTTCTAAGAATTAAATAGTCGTCCAGTCTTATTATCATATCAGGAAACTTTTACCTGCAAAGAATGATACATTCTCCATTCGTCTCCTTAGGGAAATTAGTTTGCAGCAATAATATCGAAGCATTTTCCACACACCAACACAACAAAAACCATCAACAGACATAACCAACAATTGTACATTCATTGCACCTTAAGCAGCTCTGGCAGTAGACATTTGGACATTTGGTCCTGACCAGCTGGACATCACCAATTTTTGTGCATGTTTAAAAACTTCACAGCTTGTGCAAAAAAGGACATTTTTTATATAGAGGGGAGCAATAATGTTGTCCAGATGGGCAGTATCTCCCTCTGTGCTCTATCAAATCTATTCTGGTTCCGTGTCCTCCCACTGCAGCTTTTCACTTCACATGTTCGTCTTTAGAAACTCTACCTCAGTGTCTCAATGTGAAAAGGTCGGCCGAGACTGAAAAGGTCAGGAGTGATGGAGCTGCCTCCACCCTGCTGAGAACAACACTGATGACGATATCACAGCTGACGGATTAAACCCTCTAGCGTGTGGTGGGGAAGGGTGGGAGTGTGGTGGGAGGTTTTTAATGAGGCCAATTATAAAGATAAGTTTCACGTGTACGAGATTAGCCTGGTTGATGAAACAAAAAACTAAAAGCTCCCCTGAGTCATATTTCTGCACAACCAAGAAAATGCCTCTGTCATGACTCATTCCCTCTTGTGGAGACTGCACTACGTCCTTTGCAACACATGGTGGCGCTGCTGCATCGCTTTTAGGGGCCTCACAGCAAGACGGAAAATATTTGTAATCTGAATGTAGGTGGGGGTTGTTATTGTGATTCAGCTCCTCGCCACAGGAGTGAGACTCCTCAGAGGCAAGCTGGATATTTTTCAAAGATGGATGGCGAGGCATCAACAAACGAAAAGCCTTTGGCGAGTTACTTAGTGGCTTAATTCTTAAGTGACTCTGAAAAAAAGGGGGCCAGGAGGGGGGAGGGTGCCTGAAAACGTCCATATACACAGAGAGTGGGACAGTAAATTACATGTTCAAGGGCAACAAAGTGCTACCTGAAAGCCTGTTTATGTGTCACACAGCAGCCATTCACACTCATTTACACACACAGGCCTTGGCCTCTCTTTACTTCTGCTCAGAGACATACTTGACCCCAACTCAGGTCACAAATGGATATTTATGCAGACTAAATAGCAGCTGCTGCACTCAAACACAGTCGTATACTTCACATGAAGAAGCGTGTTGAGAAATGTGTCATAGTTTCAGTCAGTTTCGAGTTGATGAATTTCTGCGGAACAGTTGAGTAATCTCAAATTAAAGAACGTTGAATTACTGGAGAAGCCGGTTGCTGCTGTGACGGCTGTGTGATTGATGACCTGGTCTGGCCTCCCCATCAACTCACATGTGCTATATAGATGAGTTTTCTTCAACAATTTTATACGATATGGATACACTTTTCAAAAAGCTGTAGTGTTTAGTGTGTAGTTATGTAAAAAGTCGACTTTAGGACACACTTCAATTATGCTGGGAACTGAAATTTACTGCACTGGGGTTATGTTTTAGTTTAGCTTAGTTTAGTTCCCACATTTATTCTTTTATGACTGTGTTTTTATTTGTTTTTGTGTTTTGTAACTTTGTTTTGAGAAGTGCTATATAAATAAAGATATTATAAATACAAAATACATAAATGAAATGTAGAAATATATGTGGGGTGTGTTAGAAACGAGTAATGGCATCTATGAAAACCACACCCAAAAGAATATTTAAAAAACACGAACAGTACGGGTTGTATATATATATGCATATATCTAATTTGTATTGCAAATCAAATGTTCACAAAGGAGAGTGTATTTTTGTACATGCAAATTGACATGGTTTTGAGTTTACTCAAATATTGCAACCAAATGTGGCTGTGTCAAATATTTTCCTCCGTGTTTCTTTTTTCTAATAAAGCATTTGTTCAACAACATCACACACAGACAAAAAAATTAAAAAATTCCCTGCTCTAACAACAAGTACCTGACCTTGCCAAGACTTTAGATTTTTCTTGGCTGCGTGAAAGGAAATCTGGTCTTGAGATTTCCTCCGTCACTTGAACACAATGGAAGTGAATGAAATAGAGTGGACATATTGAAAAAAAAAGCTCTATTTAGAACTAAAAATAATCATTGTTTCAATCTCACCACCATCATTGCTGAGAGTGGTTCATCTTTATTGCCACCATGCCTTATCTTCAGCCACCATGACTGCACGCCTCACCACAAACCTCACCCAAAAACCAAGACTAATGTCAGGAAACCACATGTTTCTCCCCCACTGTGTGATTACTACAAGTGGAGAAACATGATATGAACATAGATATAAATCGATAAGCCTACTGCCAGTCTGCTAAAGGTGAATAATGTCATGATCTACAAGGCCGGGTTTGTCTTTGTCCATGAACCATCCATATGTTGAAATCCACTTTTCTATGTGAGCGATGGATAAATGTGCAATATTAACATCAAACTTTGAGAATAATCTGTCTCAGCAGAGCAATGACTCATCCTGGGAATCTCCAATCACTCCATCACAAAGCAAAACAGTTTTGACCTGACTCTCACACCCGGCATGATGGCACTTGGGCGGAACAATGTGACCAAACGGAACAATGTTTACTTTAGCCAGTCAGCCATGGTTAGCAAAACCAGTTCATAATAACACATTACGCAGCATTTCACACTAACACAGTAGTAACACGTCTACAGTCATTGGACGGTACTTTGCTTACGACAAATTTCCCGACAGAGGTGCTAATAAACAGTGAAAAACTACAGCTTTCACTACTGTTTATACATGGAGTAGCCATCTTGGATTTCGAAGTCGTGGGTGGTGCAGCTCCTCCGATCTTCTGAGTTGAAATTCCGACTGGAGGGGGTATTCCAGTTGCAACTTCCGACTCGGGGTTGGTAATTCCGAGCTCGGAGGTCTAATGTAACGCGGCATAAGCCATAGCAATATCACATGTCAACCGAATGTGCCAAAGGTGGCCCGAATTAGTTTTGTGACATCCAGATTACACCTTTGCAAAAAAGGGCCCACATTTGTCTTGAGGTATTTGTGTCACATTTGCAAGTTTACAAGTGGTGCAACTTTAGGCTCATATTGCTTTGTCCGGGCTGCAAGAAGGCCAGAAGTGCAGCGTCATCGCCTGAAGTGGCCCACATCCGTATGCTGGCCTCCACCTGGTGAAAAAATAAATACATGGTTAGTTTTTGTTCCACGTTTCCCGACATATTCCCACAGGTTTATCAAGATCATCTGTTTGTCTCATCAGATATGAAATGAGAAGGAATGATGACTATGTAGAGGAAGAGAGAGATAGAGACTGATGCAACCAGTTATGGGAGAGGCTCTTATCAGATGACTGGAGAATCAGCAGGTAACATGTGGCTCTGCTGTGCTCAGTCTGAAGGTCGAAGAGAGTGTCATCCATCCTGGGGGTGGGGGGGGGGGGATGTCGAGCCCTCCGTCGCCTCGGTGGCCCCCGGGTCTGTGTCGGTGTGATGCAGTACAACAACCTGACACTGGTGCGCGCACTGCAGCTTCAACACCGTCCAACTGCTCCCTCCACCACCACCACCACCACCAGGGTCTGCAGCAGCCGGAGTCAAGCGAGAGGCAGGCACAGACAGGAAGCTCACCGCCGTCCCTCCAAAATAAATCACAGCAAAACACAAGTTCATCGTTTTACATGAGGCATATGTAGGGTATTTAGGAAAAAGAAGAGGTGAAATAAATATATGTGGCATTCAAGCAAAACATTTAAGAAATCTATAGAAATATTTAAAAAAAGTATGTATTCACTTATATAGCATATATAAGGTATTTAAGTACTTTTGCCTCGTATTCAAGAGGCAAGAAAATAGACTAAAACTTATGATATGGGCCTATGGATCAGATCTTTTAAATTATATTTCTTTACTTATTTTAATTTAATATATTATTTCCGTTTGGGCATAAATGGAGAGGAGGTTTGGGTGAAAATGTATTTATCTGTTAAAGGCACATCTGATACTGAATAACTTGGATTGCTCACAAGTGCAAAATGAGAAGGTTTATTTATTATACATTTATATGGCCGAGTAATAACTCAAAATAACAAAATAAAAATCTGCCAAAAATACAAGCAAATATATATATTCATACCTATAATTTAACTTGGCGTTAAACCTAAGCACAGTCATTTCTTTTCCTGCACTTTCTTTAAACTTTAACATTAACATGTTTATATTTGTATCTTTTTTGTATGTAAAGCACTTTGAGATGCACTTCTTGTACGAAAGGTTCTTTACAAATAAAGTTTATTGTTGTTCCTGTTATTTGTCATCACTCAGTGACATGCAGCCTATTACATTGAAAGCTCCTGACAGGAAGTGCAGTGTGTCCCCTCCGTGTTGTTCCTTGACACCGGCCGTCCAGCAGCAGATCCCCACAGAGCAGCCTCGACTGCCGGATTCACAGACCCCCAGCTCCCCTCCTCCAGTTTCTGTTTCCGCCGCAGCCTTTTCTCCTCTATTTTACCCCCGGAGCGGCGGATCTGTGCGGCCGCCGGACCCCGGCGAACCCCGTCAAGGTAGGTCGATGCTGATAAAAACCGTCGTGCATGGCGGAAACGTCGGAGGAGGCAGCGGCTCCTTCCCCGCCGCTACATCCCGGCCTGTTGACTGCGTCGCTGCTGGGACCGCGGTGCCCAGATAGCAGACGCGGCAGGGGAGGAACGTCTGGTCCCGTTATACCAGCGCCGCTCCTCGGCGCGATGCTTCTCCTCTCCCGGGTGGATGTCTGCTGCTCACATACGTTCACATCCCTCCCGCACATACACTGGCTCCTCCGCTGCCGTCCGTGTCGCGCCAAGAAAAAGCAAGTGTTTCAAAACAACCCCCGGCTCGCAGTGCGTGAAGAGCGGGGTAGCTCTGCCGGAAGCCCCCGGTGCAGACGGCGGAGGCAGCGGAGGCTTCCCCCCCCCTGGATTGTGTCGGTGTGAACGTGGGTGTTTAATGTGGCAGCTTTATTGACGGCTAACGGCGCTAGGAGCATGTAGCCTGTAAGCTAGCTGCGTTTGTTTTCTGTTGCTGGGAGTTGAATGGGAGAGAAATGACCTCCACCCTCACACACACATATGGACATAGAGACACATGACACACGGGAGGTGTTTGACAACGTGTGTGTGTGTGTGTGTGTGCGTGCGTGCGTGTGCGTGTGTGTCCTCCGGTGTGTTCCCCGTCATTGTGTGTGTCTGATGCGAGGCGAGCGGACAAAGCTGCCTGTGTTTCAGCCTCGGTGCACCGCTGCTGGTGCCCGTCAGGACCCGCTCTGCGAGAGGCGTGCGTTTGTTTGCGGTGTCCAGAGGTGTGGTTAATGCGTAATAAGTCCCTGTGACGGGTGATGATCCTCGGCCTGGGTCTCACCTCCATCACCGCGGGACAACCAGAGGGATGTGCCCCCCCCCCATCATCTCCTCACACACACACACAAACAGCTATCCTTGTTGGGACCTTGCTTTCACTTTCCATTCCATTCATTGTAGACAGCCCAACCAGAACCTGCTCCCCAACTGCACCTATGACACATGCATGCCTAACCCTAACCTAAACGTAACCATGATTCAAACCCTACTCCAAACGTCAGAAATGTCCCATGAGGACCAGACTTTGGTCCCCATGAGGGCTACTGGTTCTTAAAAGGTCAGTGTTTATGTTAGAGCGGTCCTAAAGAGGTAAACAACGTACAAACACACATTGTTGTGTTTCCATGATTTACTCTAATCCTTAATCTAACTGTAACCTACCCTCAACCTAAGCCTAACCTAGACTTTGGTCCCCAAGAGGTCTACTGGTCCCTACAAGATCAGTGTTTATGCTGGATAAGATCACACACACACACACACACACACACACACACATGGTTGTGTCGCAATGACTTCAGAGGACAACTTACTCTAACCTGTAATCTAACTGTAACCTAACCTTAACCTCAACCTAGGCCTATGTCCCCAAGAGGTCTACTGGTCCCTACAAGATCACTGTTTATGCTGGAAAAGACCCTACACACAAACACACAGACACACGCACATAGTTGTGTTTCCATGACCTCGGAAGATGAATTATTCTAACCAACTGTAACCTAACACTAACCTCAACGTGACCATAATTCACATCCTACCCCAAACCTCAGAAATGTCCCATGAGCAGCAGACTTTGGTCCCCATGAGGGCCACTGGTTCTAAAAAGGTCAGTGTTTATGTTAGAACGGTCAAAAAACCACCAAACAAACATGCACCCACACACACACACACACACACAGTTGTGTTTTCATGATCTACTCTAACCCTTAATCTAACTGTAACCTAACTATAACCTCAACCTAAGCCTAACCTTAACCTAACGTAGGCTTCGGTCTCCAAGAGGTCTACTGGTCCTGATCCAAAACCTTAACCTAACCACGCTTCACATCTTACCTCTAACCTTAACCAGGACATCAAAAATGATCTTTTGCCTCATAAGGGCAAGGCTTTGGTCTCCATGATGTCTACTGGTCCTGATAAAGTCAGTCTGCAAACTCTCAGTATATGGATGATGGTAATATTGTCATGATCTCAGAGGTAAAGCTGAAACCAAAGCATGCCTGGGAACAGCATCATGTACGTGCCTGTGTAATCTTATTTAACAGGACAGATTCAGTGGAAAGGAAGTGCAGTATCTTGTAAGTACATCATCTCATATACACACCGTTACACACTTTTCAACCCTGATGATTATGTACAGTCAATGGCGGCACCACCAGTACACAGACAGCGTTTGTGGGTCTGTGTTCAGTGTAGCTGCAGCTGACTTCGTGCTGGTGAGGCTGAAAGGTTCAGTTCCCAGCAGGGGCTCCCATTCGAAGATGTGTGCATTCATAGTGTGGTTAAAAACAAAGAAATTGCCACCAATTGGCATTTAAATGAATGTGCAGCTCAGTCTGCAAACTCTTAGTATAGAGATGGTTGTAATATTGTCATTGTCTCTGAGCTGAAGCTATAACCATTGCATGTCAGTGAACAGTATGATGGAAGTCTCTGGTTAAATCTTCTTTAACAGGACAGATTCAGTGAAAAATAAGTGCGTATTTGTGATACCGATAAACAATGACTCTTTTTTTTTTTTTTGCTCAACTGTTTCATATCACTTAACGTCCGCTGCTGATATTAAAAGACATATGTTAGCCCTGTGAAGCACAAGGTGATTTTTCTTTCTTTGACAGCATATTGTCTGACAGTAAATTAT
Organism: Hippoglossus stenolepis; assembly: GCF_022539355.2. Lineage (NCBI taxonomy): Eukaryota > Metazoa > Chordata > Actinopteri > Pleuronectiformes > Pleuronectidae > Hippoglossus > Hippoglossus stenolepis. Next base: position 14,773,787 of record NC_061502.1, read on the forward strand.
TCGCTCGTGGTGTCATGTAGCACCACAATTATCCCCCAAGTTTCGATCCATTTGCAGCCAATATCCATTGTGTTCTCATTTGAATTGTAGTTGCTGACAAGGGAGGAAACTCAACACCTATAGACAACGAATGCATCATTAATGTTATCTAATAAAGTCAGCCTTGGTAACTGGAAGTGGATTGACTGAGTTAGTAGCCCTAATCCATTCATGAATAAGTAAACAGCCATATATATTGCGGCGACAGCAGTCTGTGCCACGGCAGGAGAGCTCAGGCTCGGATTCCAGTGGCAGGGCCCGTGCTGCTTCAGACAGACGCGTATTTGAATATTAACTGCTTTAAAGCGTCCGTGGCCAATTATTTTACATATAGTAAAGCGCTCTGGCAACAATTTGCTTTGATGTGGGCTTTGTCATTTTTGGAATCAATAGGCGTAACCATGGGTGGACACATTTGTATCAGCCAAGTGCAAATCATAACTTTAGAGCAGTTCATTTGCGTGTGTGTAATTTTTTGATGAAGCACTTAAATCCAATAGTGGCCATAACACTCAAAATCGCCCTTGAAATTCACATGGCATGTTTGAATGTTCGTTGCAGGAAGGACTCTCGGATTGTGTTGTTTCTGTTCGGTGAGTTGATTGTTTTGGACAAATGTTGCATTTGCACCCATGTACCTGCTGTAACAAACAATACCACATCTATAATACAGGAGACTGCTTTCCAGAGAAGTACCCCCTCTCTCTTGCACTTCAGCTGATCTATTTTCTCTCCTTCCCCTTCTGTCATTTCTCTCCCTCTCTCTCTCTCTGCCCTTTGTGCTTCCACCTTCCATGCTTCATGCCACTGCCTGTCTTCATTTTTCTCTAATGAGTTAATTAAACATATTAGTGTTGCTCTGCCATAGAGGTTAGATGCAGTGCAGTAAGCAAAAATGGGCAGTGACTTATTCCGTAATTTTATCTGTATTTAACACCGTGCACATTTGTCATGTGGCATTTCTCTATTTGGTTTAGTGCAACAATCCGCCGCCAAGTGGAGTTTTATTTAAAATAGCATTTGGATTTGTTTTTCATTTCAGTTCTGTCTGCAATACCAGCTTGTCACCTGCACAGCAACCCGCCTCTGTTTGCATGAAAAGCCATTCTAATTTCAAGCATCACAGTGTTTTGGCTCAGTGTACAGTGTGTGTATACATCCCCCTTTTGCACCCTGTTGTCCCAGATATATCCTGAGAACGTCAGACGGATGAGAAGAGAAGGCTGAATAGAGCTATGGAGGAAACAAACAAACACATTTTGAAGACATGTTCCCAGTTTTGGGGTCTCCTGCTACAAACACAAAGAACATCGAACTGAAGAAGCATGGAATGGCAATGCTTGTAACGAGTTCCAGTAACAATGCTACCGAAATGGGCAGGCTCATCTGGTAGCATTGTTTTGTTTGCATTGTTTATCTCTGTTTAGGGTTTTTCTGCTCCCCAAATTCCAGACAATGTACTATAAATAGAGCAGAAGTCATTGAAAAGAAGCTTTTGCTTTTGTTGTTCCTGCTTTGAGGAAGGAAAAGATTGAAATGATCATGTATGAGGACATGGACACCCACTGATTTCTGAGCCTTATTATGAAAGAGTCGGTCTGTGAAGAAAAGAAAGATAAAGGATAACGGCTACTGTGTATGGTTGAGTGAACAATCACTGTAAAACCAGTTTTGGCATTTTGCTGGCATTTATCATGTGAGACTGGAGTTTGGTCTGTTTTCTCTCCCCTCTGCCCTCCAGGCTTTAAAAAACACCAGTGGAGAGATATGAAAATAATCATGAACCCTTAATGATGGCAATGATTGGAGAATCTTAATGATGTCTTGAACATTAGGGTAAGGGCTGTAGCGCTGCGCACCTGCAGGTTGTTTGCAGCGACATACCTGTGGTCTTTAGGTTCTTATACGCTTGCAGAATGCAGCCTTTCTAAAGGGCAAAATCTGTAGGAAAAAGGCCTTTGTGCCATCACTCTCATCCTGCCGGAGGGCCATTACTATCTGTATTGTAAGACAGAGTGTCTGTCTAGTGATCGTATGAGCCAATCACAGGGCGAGTGTCGGGCAGGTTTCCATGGAGAAATGTGGGCTGGGCAATGAGGCTGCTGGAGCTCAGCTTGAGCAGGCTAGCCTGATCCATGCTGATAGCATTCTCCAGCAGCAGGAAAAGAAAAGGCCCCAACAGGCCTGCCCTGCTGTCTGCCCGTCCAAATGTTTCTATGCCTGTCTACCTGTCTTACTCAACTGAATGTCTTAAGACAGGGTGAAAGAAGGGGGGTCTGGAGAGGAATTCGATCAGACAGGCACAATAGGAGCTTGGCCCGATAGGCACGTGGCATCAGATTGGATTTGTGTAAGAGCTATCTTTGGTGGATTTGGAGGCAGTTTGAATGTGTGCTGTGTTTGGGTTGAGGGGAAGCTCTGAGTGTGCCCTATCCCTCTTAGTGATGCTGTGACCAGTCAAAGATCCTGACCTGGACGTCCCCTCAAAGAGTGTAAAACCCAAGCTCTGTTGGGCCCTGCAGGAAGGCTGATCAACCGGCAGTGCACTCACGTCAGAGAGGATGTGTATTCGCGTGTGTGTGTGTGTGTGTGTGTGTGCACTTGCTCATATGTGCTGGCTTTTGCTCTATCTTGGGGAGTTATTGCTCCTACAGCCTGAGCTGAGAAGTGGGTCTTACAACATTTCTTCTTGGCTCATTGGAGCCTTCCAGAAATAAGCAAGTACCCATCCACATGCACCACTTAAATTCTATCCTGCCATTTTTTCTTTTTCCAGAAGGAGGCATTTAACTGCCCCTTGTTGCACAGCCTCCTGTGTCAACCTTGTTTGTATTAATTTCTATAACTAGAATAATAACACAGACAGAATGTATTTATATATATCCGTAGTCAGTTTTTTTTACTGTCTCTGTGAATGACTGGCTCTAAATCAAGAAGAAAGAAAGATGCAGTGAAGTTTGTAGTGCCTCGTCTCCATAAGGAACTAAACTCACATGGGTATGACACACTGACAATTTTTAGCTCATCAAAAGTTGTGTGCAGCTTACTGTGCGACACAATCAGCCCACATGCTCCCTGCCAACCAACCACCCACCTACCCACAAAATCCCCTGATGCACTGTACCCATGGCCCATCAAACAGCCGTGTCATTCCCTCTGAGTCCACAGCTCAGGCCAGGATCAGAGCAGAGATGGAGGACTAGTGGGATTCAGCGATGCTGCTAAGAATTCTCTGCTGCCTGACAAGATACAGCACTGTCTGAATCTTATATACCCCACAGCATCTGACTTAAAACAGGATCTAAACCTACTTCAGTCTCTAAAGGGCTCTCTATAGCCTCCTGAAAGTACAAACCCATAATAGTTGCATCCACGGATGGATGGGACAGAGATTTGGAGTGCAGAAGAGGCAGAGGCATATGGAGGGGAAATTAGGAGAAAAGAGAGAGGTAGTAATTGGGACAGCTGCGCAGCTTGAGGCACAAGCAGCCAGATCACCCACCTCTTTCCCACCCCTCCACCCCTCACTCTCTCCACCCCAGAAAATAAAAAAGAGAGCCAGAAAGCCAGATGCTGGCCATTAGGATCACAGTGACAATAACCCAAATTCATTCTGTGGCCAGACCACAGAGGGCACAAGCCCACAAAGACACACACATAGGAATAGAAAAGCTCCTCTGACAGAATGGGTGCATTTCCCACTCTTGGGTAGAATGGTTGTGTGACAGGCCTGCATGTACATAGGGGTTTATGGATATTATTCTATTTCAATCAGGAAGCACAAATTCCCAGCAGCCACTCCACTTCTGCCCACACACATGAGAATTATTGAATGGCCTCCATTTAGCCAGTGGTATCTGATCCAGCACTGTCCAGGACTGGATGGCCGGCGTGTGACCCCCACGCAAGTCCAGAGAGGGTTCAACCCCAGGGCCCGTGGAAAGTGGGACTTGGCCGACGATGAAAGGCCTGCATTATTTTTCTCACATGTGGGGGTCTATTTATGCCATTGGTGCCATTCCTGCTTTCTGAAGGGTTTGTTTGCAATGGTGGGGGTGGTGTTTGTGGATTTTTGCTGTAACTCTATTGATCCCCAAGGGGTAAATTCATCTCTGTGACCTCCATTAAGAGGTCAGAATGGAGGGTCAGCTACAGTTTGTAGTGCTCGCAGCTCGAGGAGAGTCAGTGTTTCTCTTTGCACTAATCCCCCTAAAGTCTGTGCCAAGTGCACAGGAGGTGAGGTGGTTAATGTGCATGTGTCCATCTCCATATCTATCAAAGAGTTCCTTGTAAGTGCGTGTGGCATGTGCAGTGTGTGTTACTGATGGTCGGCGGTGTAGGGCGCCGGCTGAGAGGATTGTGAGGGATCGTGGAGGATTGGCCTGATTGGATTTCCGTTGCAGGAGTCCTGTCACCTGGCTCAGCGTTGCGCTCAGGAAAACAGCAGGGTAGCAGTCAAACAGCAGCCACGCTGTGAATATACAGTGAAATCTGCATTCAGGCACTGCAGACACAAACACCCACTGTACAGAATAGAGATAAACCTCCCAATGCCAAGTTGCAAACATCTGCCAAATCCTTGACTTAGTCCCTTTAAGAGGTGTTAATAAATATTCCTTGTATGGAAAAAAATCTACTTTCAGACACTTAGGAAATAATAGTAGGGGTTCGTTTCTTGAACCATTTAATTGCTTTATGATAGTTTTCCTACTTCCTGCAGAGAGTGTAATGTGATATTTTCCTGCATCTAGCAATTTAAAGCTCAAATTTCAGGTTTCCATATCCACCCCTCAGAATCACACAAAAACACTTTCTTTGTAGATTATGACGCATAAGTCATAAATACATTGTTAACCAGGTCGTGGCAGCAATTTAACCAGTATGTAGCCTCTACTGACCAGAATGCAATGCAGCTACAGCTTGTTCAGACATCAGAGCACAATGCTCTTGACTGAATACAAAATAAAAAGGTATGATATAATCTTCAGACCTACATATAGGTCTATAACCCGCAGGTGAGTTAACAGTCTGTTTCATGGAGCTTGTCAGGCCTTTTCTCTGGGGGTTGTTGAAAAGCACTCTGGGAAATATAAGAAATCACTAACTGAAGTCGAATTAGACAAGGAAGGCTGAAGGAAAGTGGCTACAACAAAATAGTAATTATAACAATTGCAGAATAACTCCTGCAGTGAATACTGATGATTTTCAGCAGCATAAGAGTATCTGGGGGTGGATTATTCTTTTTAGTTATTTTCTCACATATCTCCCAACGGACATCAGCAGAGAATCAGGGTGGTCAAAAAGTGGATGAAACATTTATCAGCATTACTTTTGCAGTTGCAATGCATTTGAAGAATAGACTTAAGGTTAAATAACTTAAAAGATGTGACTTAAAATCATTTCGGGGAGCTTCCCCTCTTTGAGGATTGTGGAAATATCTCCCACTGGACTTCTCAGTTATGTCCAGTTGTGCAGCTTAATGGTATTTCTGTGCATTAAGGAGTTCTGCGTGCCAGAAAACTCTCATTCCCAGTGTTTCAGCTATTGATTGAATTATGAAATGAATTTATAATGCTCATGTTGCAGGCTTTGCGTTTACAGTTATCGAATTCTTTTGATACTGAGACATCAATATGAAATGTTCAGCCCTTGCACAGCGCAGATGGAGGGTATCTGTTGGTTGCTAGGGCAGGTCATAGAAGTAATGTGCATGTCTAGTGAAAAGTAACTTGTATTACTCTCAAGGTAAGACGGACCTCATTGGTTGCCAGGGGCCTTCCATCAAAAAGAGGAAAATTGATTTTTTTGGTTTCACATCGCATTATATTTATCTATAATAAATAATTACAAAATTTGCTGCACAAAGTTGTGGTCCTACAGTTGCAACACAGCTTCTCACTACTAGTTGATGCTGGTGTGTCATATAAGCGATAACTAAGTAACTTGATGACAGGCCCAAATTAAACTTGGCCATTGTTGGTTTGTGTGCTCTCTGCAAACCACTGTCGGTACTTGTCACAGATAGTGTGTGAGTGAAGCACCGCCAGTCTGTACCACCACAGTACAACTGCGAGTGACCTACGTGTTTCTGCACTTCCAACAGTGATAGCTATTGTCAATTGGCCCAACACTACTCTGAAAGATGGGTCAGATACAGCTTATCTATAGTTCAGCTGGTTACATGTGGGGAGACAGCCTGAGCCTCACAATTTTGATTTTGAGACTCAAGAGGATAGTGTGGGCTTTTATCACTTCAGAAGAGTTGCTTCTTCTTTTATGTGTCATTAGGCTCCATGATTTTCAAGAAGGGGAAAGTACCAACAACCCTGCAACACTAAATCTTTAGTGCTTTGCCACATAAACACTTTTCGATCATGCATCTGGCTGCTTCTGTAAGCTTGATGATGCCCCTCAGTCCTCCTTAAGCATTTGTGAGAGTGGCAGTACTGGCATTCACCTATGGCAAAGCCTTTGGCGAACCAGCATGAGATAATTAGCATCTGACATGGTTGTCATGTAGCCCAAGGGCTGTTGCAGCACACAGTGTCATTTCCTCCCCTTTCCTCTCCATTTATGTTATCATAGCATGGTCCTCCACAACCCCACTGCTCCCTACTACCAGTGCCATAAATGCAGAGGGGACTTAAAAGGGCCTACTTGGCAGACCAATTCCTCAGTATTAGCTGTGTTCTGGGAGAGCAGTAACAACATGCCAGTCAGATATAAGAGCCCCTAATAGGACTCAATGAGATGACACAGCAGTCCAAGGCCTATTATTCTGCCTGAGCTGTGGGACAGACAGGAAGGGAGCAAGAGAAAATGACTGACCATATACCAAAAAAAAGATGAAGCATGCCTTATGGAAACAGTAGAAAAGAGAACTGTATATAATAGATTGAGGTTCTCTGAACTGGATGCATTTTGTCTTTCCTGTCTTTGTTGGTGGCCGAGGGGTAAGTTTGATGTGGATTGAGCAGACATTCATGTTATGCCAGCCCCACTATCAGGTTTTCAAATATGCATCTGTAAAATTGCAGTGTGACAAGCTGCTCCAGAAACAGAAAACAGCCTTTCCCTAGCCTATTTCTTTGTCTACTTTTCTTTGATCTTGTGACAACAGCAAAGAATTGAAGTTGACACATCAACTCAGACTAGAGCTTTAAACACATAGCAAGGGCTTTGCCCCCTCACTTTGATTTGTGGAGTAAATTGAGGATTATTATAGATGAATCCAGTGTTATGGTTGTCCTCCAACTCTTGATGTTTTAACAAAAACTAAAACAGTGCAACTGCTGTGCTGTCGCATTAGAGGAAGAATAAGGCAAACCGCAACCCTGTATGGCATACTCACTTATCATCATTCCACATGCGCAGCATCGAGAATGTGTTTTTAAGAGTTACAATGGTACCATATAGTCTTCACTGAATAAACTCCCCTGTCTGCATTTGAGAGCTAATTACATGTTCACTATAAAGGTACTTGTCCCAGTGTGAGTAGGGAAGTGGGGAAGTTTTTACAGCATGGAGAGGCTCAGGCCTGGCCAAGGTCAAGTTGTGAGGGTCAAGCTTCATCTGTAAGCTTACCCCTCTATTTGAAAGCTGACCCAGCCACTCGGTTGAAATAACAAAACGCCTCTGTTACCCAGCCTCTTTTTCGTTCATAGTGGCATCATCCGCCTCACTCAGTCTTTGCTCTCCTCTGGCAATTGGCGCCCTAATTGAGGCACTCTTGAGCCATGTTTAGCACCGTGGCAATGTTGCCCTGCAGATAATCATTGTCTTGTGGATTAGCATTACAACAGAGGAGAGGCTTTGCTTTAATTCCACTAACACTGGACCAAGCTCCTTTGTGTCGACTCGCCTGCCGGGGTTGTCTTAACTGGGATTAGAAGGATGGGCTGCTAGCGCCCACCAGGCCCCCACACTGCGCTCATGCCCCTGCCTTTGTTCTTGAGTGAACCCTCTTCGTGCCCTTGTATGTTTCTGAACGTCAAAACCACAAAATCACAATTTTCCCCTCACCATTGTATTTTGAACCTTACCTGAATTTAGCACTCTATCCTAAAACATAACTTGAAAAGAGAAGTTCACCATTAAATATTCATGTCAATTGAAACCAATACAGTAAGAATTACCCCCAGGTTCGATCCTGGCACACCTTCTGTCAAGTTAACAAGGCTATCTTTGTATTGCTAAAGAAAAGCAAAAACCTCTGACAAATTTGTCCATGAAGCTTATGCAGCATGCTCTGTGCCAAATAGTTTGACTTTCCTCTACTTGTAAGTTACCCTGTCCTTGAATGTGTGCCAAAACCTCAGCCTTTTTTAATGTAAATTATATGTACAAGCATACTTCCTCACCCTCACACACATTGAGCCTAGCGTTAGTTCAGGCAGGCCACGTTAGTTCAGGCAAGCTCAGCTCACCTGACAGCTACAGCTGCTGATCTCAAAGCCAGCCCACATCAGCTGATGGCTCAGCTGACTCTCTTCAACACATTCGTTGGCAAAGCTCAAACAAGGCGCCTCATTTAAGCTGTTTCAGTCTGCCTTCCCCGGCTGCTTCCTCTGCAAGTCATTTTGCAACCCAGCTCCCCCTTTTTCATACTGTGTTTGATTTATTCAATTATGTTTCTGTTGTCATTGATGCCCGCTCTGTTCTGTTCCCTTTGGGGGCCTTGCTGCTGCTCTCCCTGTCTTAAGATTTCCATGTAGGCACATGGAAGGACAGAAAGGTGTGATCTCTCTTTCCACGTATGCATGTGGAAGGGCAGGGAGGTCCGAGAACAGAGCCATAACGCCAAATGTAACTTATGCAGATGCAATGAAGATTTCCTCAACGAAAGTGGTCCTGACTAAACTGACCATATTATGCAAGAAGTCGATTTTCTATTTGGATTGCCATTTTCCGAAAGTTACTGGAATTGTTGCATGTGGTCCCTCCAGATCTGACTTAATAATAATATTCAAATCTCTCTGCCTGATGATCCGATCCAGCTTGTTTGAAGCAGGCTGATTCATTAATCCTGATTGGAAATCATGCGCTATTTTACACCCAAATGTAATCTTCAAAATATCACAAATCAAATACCAAGACTGTACTGAATCACAGTGGGTAACAAGTGGGTTTGGGTGGTGGCAAGTGCAGGCAGACAAGGCAGACGTGAAGCAGGCACACGCCACGCTGTCCTTTCCTAATATGTTGGTGCAATATTGGAGCTCCCATGGGAGACTGGCTGTATCCACTTGTCTGTTTTTTGTGCTGGCTGGAGGGCAGAGGGGAGCTGAGAGCACAGAGACGGAGGAGTGAATGGGAGAGAAAAGGCGTAGGGGGGAGTGGGGGCAGCTGCTGACCCTGTAAGCACATAAGATTAAGAGGAATAATAAAAAGGGGTCTTGGCAGTGCTTCACTAATATGCATGATAATTTGAAGATGCTTCGAAAAGAAATGTCAGAAATGTGTGGGTGGGCACATTTAATATATGTGTGTGTGTGAGGAGGAGACAGATGCACACATCAACAATCTCCATGGAGGATTCCTGTGGCAAAGAATTCAAAGCTCCCAAGCAAACAAGTGGTGAGGCGTGCAAAAGGAATTTCAGGCCCTCTCAAAAAGATGACCACACCATTACAGCAGAGCTCCTTTGAAAGATTAGCAGAGTCTATATGCTTTTACCGCACACACGCACACACGCTTCTTTGTCCTGTTAGTGGAATAGTGGTTTCACACTTTTTCTTGTGGCGGGCATTATTCAAATACGTTTTCCTTTACAAGGCTTTTTTCCATGGAAAATTTGCTGTGTTTGAGGCAACCAACCTACCAGCCAGCAGTGTTTAATTCAGTTCAACTTACAGTGTCAGTGCTTGGCGAGGCCACGGTGACACAACATAGCCGGTAGCACCGCATAGCATTTCTCATACTTAATACAAAGGACTTTTATGGTGACCCTTGTTTTGATCCCATTTTGGAAACAAGACAATATGATTCAATCTAAATAACAACAACACTGTGGGCCGCTTGTATTTGCCTCTGGTGTAGTGGGCTGCTTACAAGTGGTGGGGGGAGGGCGATTTGTGTGAGGCAGCCTGCTGGAGCAGGTGACATCTGTGACCCAGCACAACAGTGGTGGATGCTGGACACATGCTCCTTCCTCAAAGGCTACTGGCGCCCTTTCCGCCTCATTAGGCTCGTGCCCACATGCATGCCCTCAAATACATGCACAAACCTAATCTGAATAAATCCACTGTACTTAAGTTTATGTTGAAACAATGACCTTCAGTGGCAAATCCCTAAGATATAAAGACTAGAGCCAGGCTGATATGGATTTGTGGGGGATGATGCAAATGGGAGTACAAATTATATTTAAAACATTATCTTGAATCAGAAAATTCACATGTGTTTTTAATGTTAACACAAATGCACACCTACTCTGCCTTGTTTTTTCTGTAAAAAAAGTTTTCACATCAGCAAAACGAGGACAACGATGTGGCTTACTGGAGGATTTTATCGGCTGATTGATATACTAGTTGTTTTCGTCCTACATAGTCTTTTTGTCTGTTATAGTGCCCAGAAAGCAGGTTTTTCCCCTCTTTTATTTTAGACAGTTGACCTACACTCAAAAAGCTGCTAACGGCTACTTTGTGAACACGACAGACTGCCAAACATCCGGATCCACACAGTTTACAGGAAAAATACTCCTAACATATGCAGCTCAGAGCTGATACTAGGTCAGTTTGTCTATTTCACATAAAATCTCTCATGGAAAAACACATCTAAGGAACGGCTGATGTTACAGCACACACACACACATGCTCACTCACATAGAACATACTGTACAAACACATGTGCATGTGTCTGCTGGGACTTTCTTCAGCATCACAAAACAACAATCAGATGATTGATCTTGCTTGCTGGGTTATTAACCCTTTACCATTTACCAAATCGTTAGCTGCCTGATAACTGAACTGTTAATTAAAACAACGGCCTCAGTTCATCCTATTGAATCTCTAACTCCCCTAACTGTTGTTGCTGGAACACTTAATGATTCAATGACTGATTTGAAATTAACAAAATATGTTGGTTGGTTGATTTATTTTAATAACGTGATGCACACACAGAAAGCTTCAGTTCACCTTATTAACACACTTTAACAAGCTAGACGGACAAACCATGACATTTTCGCTCCACATCACGTTGCCCCCATTTACAGTGATTTTCTGTCTGAACGCTCTGCAGACACGGTGACCATCTTCGATCATGTTTTCTCCTAGCATCCACATAAAACCAAAAACCCACCACAGTTAAGTCTTACTCATTTCATCACGGATGAAAAATATCCAGAGCGCTGTCACTGCCTTCCAGCATGTTTTCATTGATGCTGCTGCATCTGGGAGACTGCTAAATGTGGTTGATGTCGGACAGTATTTGAAAGCGCAGACGGTTTTAATGGTAATTACAATAATGCAATGTTAATACTAATTGCTGGGATTTTTTACCAAGGTTTCCTACCTAATCCAACAGAATCCACACACGTGTTTGTTAGTACAAATATTACAGTCTTACAATAAGTCAAAATGTAATATTGTTTAATTTTATTTTAACACAGCAATGCATGATTCATAATGCAGTTTTAGCAATCTCCCTCCACATTGCCCATCCCTTCTCCTCCCCTCTCCCTGGAGGGAGTGCATTTCTCCTCCTGGTTTCTGGTTGCACTGTGATAAAGCAGACTCTCCCTCTGATGTCTCTTATCTCTTCTCATCTTCTGCAGTAAAGACTGTCTCTGTTTGTTTTATGCTTTCTGCCAGTTTTTTATTTTTTCTTGCGTTTTTTTTCTCCCCCCCCCTACTCATCTTAGGTGACGCCCAGTGCCTCGTCCCAGTTTTGTGTGCAATGGATCAGAACTGTCAGAATAACTTAATGGAGTGCTGACCCGCCGTCTGACCCCCGCTGTTTATCAAATTCTATCATATACTGTTGCTAGATACCCCCCTCCTCACCCTCCCATTGTGTGAGAGGTATAGATTTGTTGCTCCGTATTTCTGGCAGTGCAGCACTATGCTTGCTTACTGCCGTTGACAGAGTGTGTGTCCAGTTCAGGCTGTGCTTGGCTGCGTCAGGGTAATGCTGCTGGCTAGCACAGATCAGGCAAACAAACAACATATACTGCATTAGATTGGAGGCAAAGAGAGTGGTTCTATAGCCAAGGGGCCCTCACTGTGTATGACCACAATGCGGACCACACTGCAAGAAGCAGTAGACCCAGACTGTGTCAGACCTGCTCTAACCAGGCTCAAGGCAGTGGTGTAATATCAGCAAAGTCAAATTTGCCTGAAGTAGAAGCTGTTTTCATTGTTTTTTTATATGCACTCTATGCCAGTGGTGGTCCAGGAATAGAGGTAAACGTAACCAATGGAAACTGGAAAACAGACGTGAAATGATTAACCTTTTAATTTCAAAAATAGTGTGTTACTTTTCTTTGATTTCTTTAATATTAAAATGATATAAATATATATATTTCACTATATTCATCAACAAAATGATTAAAGAAGACATGAATTAGTTGTTGCCTTCGAATACTATTTTTGTCGTTTTGAATTTTGGACGAATGTCACGTTCGTCTCTAAATATTATTTTATACACATTTCATAGACCAAACAATCCCTTAAATAATCTGCAGGACAAAAAACTTATCCTGATAATAGTATCATCATATTAAACATACTGTATGATAAAGAGTTTAGATTCTGGTATTTGAGACAGAAAATATTGTCTCCTTATGCTGAGTGTGAGAACTGAGTTGCCTCATCAGCTGTTCCAGATACTGTCGGTCAGCGCACCTCTGATGTTTTAGTCCAGTTGCACTGTGGCAAACTGTGGAGCCCTGTTTGCAAAGGATTTGCCTGGTCTAGCCAGCCTGTCTGCCGGTCCACACTGTGGAGTCTTACGCCAATTCAAGGCTTTGTGTCCCTTCACTAACCCCAACTCAAATGCTTCCCTCCGTCCAAAAGAAACGGCTGAAATGAATTTTTACAGTAAGTTTCCTATTGGTTTTAGAGGCGTTGAAGTCAAGTTTGCTAGTAGTAGTTTAAACACCCCCCTATAATCTATTTCCTTTTTCACATGAAGCATTGAGCCAATTTCATTTTCACATCCATTCCTGCAGCATTACTATATAATTTTCTCTAATCATATTTGTCATTCATCTTCGGGCACGTGAGCACAAAAGCCTCAGGTGATGTGATTAATGTAAAAGGAGCAGCAGTTGTGTTTAGGGACGCCCTTGTCAATACGATGTGACACACTTGTGATGTCTCATTTTGTCTCCATCTGTCACTGTCCCTCACGCAGTTTCCCTGTGCTGTGGTTTGCTGTAGGAACACCGGTGGCTGACAGATTTATTGAGATGTGTGTAGTCTTTATATCCAGAATATTCCCCGTCTCTGTCACCACACACACACACACACACACACACACACACACACACACACACACACACACACACACACACACACACACACACACACACACACAGTGATCAGGTTTGTGCATGAGGTGACAGTCTGCTCTCTCCGTTAGTTCATCGGCTCCCACCAGCCTTCCAGATGGCCACAGCGTCGACACCCCACCTTTTCCCCACATGACACTCGTCCTTCCATCCCAGCACACACCCCCTGCTCTCTGTTACAAAGTACGCAATTACAAATGAAGTGAAAGACATCTTGTACAAAGTTCCTTATTAGCATTAACGCTGCGGTGTGAATATAGCTAAGACTGTTATAATTGTAATAATAAACTTAATTTATGAAGCACTTGTGTGTGTTACAAGGTGCTTTACAAGGAAGAAAATCACACCAGACAAGTAGATAAAACAATGGAACAAGAGCAGAGAAAATATAACGATGTATAAAAGGATTATACTGGTGACAAAAAACTCAAGGATATACAGCATCATCACATTTGAAAAGCGCAAATCATCACAATTGCAAAGCTCAATTTTTGCTTTTAAATGAGCTGAACAAATATCAAATATGAATTGTTATAGGAGGTTATGATTATTATGTTGTTGACTGATTAATCGATGATTCAAACTTTGCCTCACAACTGGCAATAGTAGCTCTAATTATGTATAATTATGTTTAAATGTAACCTTTTTTGAGACGAGGCGAGGAAGGACCCACAGTACCATACACTTAATTGTTCTACAAGAGCAAATGAAAAAGCTTTCACACTCCGTCTATTGATTGAATCGCTAATGCTTTGGATCAGTCGGCGAAAAAAGAAAATAGAAAAACCCAGACTTTTATTTTTTTAAAGCACTGGTCATTAAATTATTCAGTGAAAGTTTGCAGTGGATGTGCGCTGTTCTTCTGCAATGCCCTGTTTCACATTCATGCGGCAGCTCAGAGTTGCTCGGGGAGTTCTGCAGGAGAACCACACATTTGTTTTCTTCTTGTGCTCCAGCGCAGCCACACTGGAGCAGATTGGACGGCATGTGCTGAGGGAGTGGGGAGGGCGTGGGGGCGTAGGGTGGGGTGGGCTGTTTACCCGCAGCTGGACCACTTCTGGTTTCATCTCTTGTGACTTGTTGCTGATTTCCATTTTTCAGGCCACTTGTTCGTCTTTTAATTCTTGTTCCCGCCGTCACACTCTTTAGTCATGATTGCTGCGAGGTTTTGCTATTCAAAAGATGTATTCCCATTCAGTCTTTGTGCCCAGCAGCGCCCCTTTTCATTAACGTGCTTCAGTCACTCCATGCTGTTCTCTGTTAATACATTCATTCACTCAACTCCCCGGTGAATTCCTCGACACTGTATATATAAACTCCCCATTTGTTGTCCTTATCACGATCATCTCTCCTGTTGCCCTCTCCTCCTCTTCTTGCTGCTCCCCTCCCTTTCAATCTTCTCTCTGCCATGTGCTCTCCGTATCCCCTCCCCCCACTCTTGCGTTTCTGTCTCTCCCCGCCTGCCTCCATCCTTACTGCAGGGTTGAATCATCCCCGTTTCTGCTTGCCTTGTCACGTTTGGCCCCCGTGTGCATCAGTCCAGGCCTCATCACAAAGCGATGGCGCGAGCTGGGCTGACATCTCGCCGCAGCGCTAAGGGCCTCTGATGTCCGTGACGCTAGCGCTGACCTGTCCCTCACTCCTCAAAAGTACTGACATCATCAAAGTGGGACTTATTTCTGACCGGGGGGGTATTAATTGCTATATGAGGTATATTCATTCGATGCTGTGTCTAAATTAGAAGAGAGGAGGTGAGGAATCTTTATATCGTTGTCTTTTTTTTGTTATCAAAGATGTATTCTAGCCGGCTGCGGATTTTTAGTTCTTTTCATGTAGTTCGTATCCTGCCGTCTTCTCACTTGGTATTCTCTGGCTGTTGTCAGAAAGAGGGACCACATCAGCACTATTCTCCTCAGAGCTTTCCCTCACAGGGGAGCCACCGTTTCCCCACGCACGCCGCTTCAAACGCCACACCTCACATCACACGCGTCCATACGCTCACATGCGCACGTTCACTTCCAACAGCAGAACCTCCGTCCTTTATGCAAAAAATGCACACAAATGAAAGCCCCGGCATCCTCCTTGGTGGAAAATTGAGTCATGGTCCTTCTGCTTGCGTAAACAAGCCAAGACAAGCCAAGCGAAAAATGGAATCAAAATGTTCCTATATTGGGGAGTGTGTGGGAATGAGCACTGGCACCGTGTGATTCTATAACAAGCACATGCAAATCAAGTCGACCCAACCCCAGGCTCATTAAATAAAACATGGGACTAAGGACAAAAGCCTGCTTCCACATTAACCTTGCATATTCATAATAATCGCTCTTTCCTAATGGGGAGTGGAAGGATGTTACGAAGGGTAACATTATGTGGCTGGATGCTCCTTGTGTGTGTGCTGTTGTTCCACAGACTCCAAACAGACTTAGTTCCGTACTCGAGAATATTGGACATTTGTAAAAACCAAAGGTTTAAAATGTCAAATTTCAGTTCTCTAAAGTCCTGAGTCAACTTCTAAGGTGTCACTGAGTGTGTGAGATTTTTCAGTTACAAACTGCAACATATAATTAGTTAAAAAAACTGTGCCCTAGTGCGAAACAAAGATGTATGTACTGAATCTATTTACAGAAACTGCTTGTTCTTCAAATAGATGTTTTAAGTAATGTAAAAATTAGGTGTTTTTTAAAGATTTCATACATCAGATCATGTGTTTCTGAAAGTATATAAAATGGGACCATTTCATCTATAGTGTAGGGCAGAACTGATTCAACTTTTTCTTTTGCACTGCTGAGAACCAAACTCCTCCCTCACATTTGGTAATTTTTAAATAGTCAATGTCATGCACCAATGACTTCTGTGGCATTAAAAACTGACTATTATTTTATTTCTTCCCCCATTCATTTAGCAAAATTTTGGAAGTTTATAAATGTTAATGCAGAAAGAAAACTTTTTTTTACCAACCTTAACTGTTACTATGCTGTTTTTGAAGTGTAAATCCCCCCCCCCACCCAAGTGTTTTCCCATATCACAGACTGATCCAAGGATGAGACTCAGTTCTCTTTGGTCCTGACTTTGACTTGAACAACACCAGGCTAGCCATAGCAAACACAAAAGGGAGAGGAGCCTGGATTAGATGCCTCCACTGATCTTGGTGATCCAGAGCCGGCAGCGCTGGCCGCAGGGAGAGGAAAGTGAGAGAGAGCCCATTTAGATCAGGCCACGTTGATCCGTCGCCCAGAGTGACGGCTGAGAGATCTGCACAGAGGACTGAGACTGTGACAGGCAGTGTTCATTAATGTTCCTGCCTCTGCTGTAGGGTCCAGTCAAGGGGCTCCACACAGAAGCACCCTTAAACATGAGCGCTCTCTTGCGCACACACACACACACACTGCTATGAAATGAATGAGACAGGCGGGCTAAAGCGTGGGTACTGATGGCTTCACTGCCTCAATTGATAGGTGCTTAGAGGGGAGGGAAAAGGGAAAGCTGGAGATATGGCACCAGCGAAACTGAGTGTGTGAGAGATCCAGCGGTGGGTCTGCTCCGTCGATGACTCTGATAGCCTGAGCTTAGCACCACTCCTGCTCAACATGCAAAGCCATTACATTAACCCACATTGCGGCCCAGCTGTTTCCATTAAACGCTTCAATCCCGAAAATCTCTTGATCTGTCACCACATACACTAAAACCATAATAAAGCGTTCTCACTTCCAGGTGCTGAATTATATGTTTAAAGAGCTGTGTTACATTTTGTAGATTTCAGGCGTTTAGCCAATGCTTGTATTGAGAGAGTCAGAGCGAGGGCAACAGTAGAATTTGTACGTTTAGTTTTTGTAATAAATTGCAAACATTACAGGCAACCAATACTGCATAAACATCCGTAAGTAGAAGGAACTGGCAAAGCTCCGCTGTGGCAGAATGTGATCGGGAATCTACAGTTGCTGCTGTGTGGCAGACTTGGCAAGGCACGGAGGGGTGTCTGTCACACTACTCTGTCTGTTTGTACTGTCATTCAAATGTTTACCTCCCCAAATACCCAACTGAAATGTAATCAGCAGTGTGTGCATTGACTGTAAGCCTGTTTGGTGGTCTGATTGACTCAAAACGCTGGACAAACAGGCAGAGAGGCTGCGAGCGTTTCCCTCAGATGAAAAGGACAAATGCTGACTGCAGGCATGTCGCCCCTGATCCGTCCTTGACCCAGCTGGGGAGAAAAACGAGACTGTGTAAAGCGGAGAGCGAGTGCACGGGGTTGCTTTGTGAGCAGTCTGCTGGATACAGGTATTCACAGCTTTTAAGGACAATGCCAGTTTACGGTGTTTGATCGTTCTCTCAGGACATTCTCTTGACAAGAGATGCATGCTACCTACTTTCTTCTATCATGGCAATAAATCTGCATAAATAACACAGTTTAACACCTCGTTTTGTGGATATTTTAAGCCATAATCATGTACGATCAAGTTTAACTTTACTGTAGTCTGTGACAGCATATTTGTTTTTGTCACTCGGCTGAAAGAGAAGATGGACTCATAAGCAGAAAGAGGAAGCGAGACACTTCCTCTTATTTCTTTTCATTTCTGCTCTCGCACGCTTCTCAAATTAGCAGATTTATAATATGACACCGATGCCTTTCTGTGATGCAATTCAACAAAATGGATTAACTGAAATTCAAAGTCTCCAGCGTTGTTTTATTTAACGTTTTGAAAAAGGCAGGAAGAGATTTGGCAAAGTAGTTTTGAAAATATCTTAAATCATGGTGCAGGCATGGAATAGATTTAATTTCTCATGGAGAGAAAATGTTAAATAAGAGCAAACCCTGGAATTCTCCTTTTTAGGCAAGTGTGATGTTCCCTTGAGAGTACTTATATTTGGTTGATGGTTTCAAAAGTAGTAGTCTTTGCTCTCTTTAATAAAAAAGAAAAGATTTTCGGTCAACTAATTAGTGACGTTGTTAGTAACAGCCTTCGTCAGGTCCTGCTTGAAATGCTCTCGTAATTTCTCCTTTAATCTGCCTTCCTCGATTTGCATGGATCATGCTTTTCCCTTAAGTGTCCGTGTGTGACCACATGAGACGGACGATAGCAGGGATGAGACCAATCCGTCTCATTAGATAAGCTGATGCATGTGCATCCACTGTATGCGAATGAGTAGCTTTGAGTGGCAGCTGGATTTGTCGCAAACCAACCTGACTGGTTTGGAGCTCCCCCTCGGCGTGTGTCCCCGTGAGCAGTCGGGAATGAAAACAGATCAGGTTTTGCTCCGTCAGGAGTGCGGCATCGAGCGCGGTAATGAATTCCAGGAGGCTGAGCAATCTAACGGGTTCATTATTCCAGCTTGGTTCAGGAGTAATTACCATTTTGCATCCAAAGCCATCCAAGACTGGGTTGCTTTTGTCAAATTAAGTCAACTGTGAATTCAGATAAATATTTGCATAAGCATGAAAGCACAAGGTGGGGGCTTAGCGACAGCCAGAGATCAGTGTGGACGTGTTGGATAAATTGTTTTCCCATCCTAAGTGGTGAAGGTTTGCAGATATCCACATCTGTCCAGGAGCTGTGGAGCAGAAGCAGTGTCTCTGATGGGCTGATCGCCTCCAGGTCCAGAAAGTGATGATGAGAGCATCTCTGAGAGGCCTCACGTGAACCTGCGACTCCCTTCCTTTCATCCCAGTCTGCTTTCCAGCTCCATCACACCCTCTCGTTTCTCTGTCATTTCCATATTTTTTCACGAGATTGAATATCACACGATCCTAATAAGCAGCCATGCATAGAGCCTACATCTGATAAGCAGACTCATTTAGGTCTCAGAAGAACATCATTAATTATTTAAGAAAAAGTGCAGGCTCTCTCTAGTTGTCTGTTTTTCGTGTGGTATTCCCTCACTTCCCTGGGTGCATAGTCACGATGGTGAATCTGCAAATGTATCCACTGTGAACATCAGAGCTCTCCTATGCGTCATTAAATCCTTTCACAGTTTTCCAATCAATTTTACTGAAAGGATTTATCAAGTACAACCCAACTGGTGCGTGGAGAGACGGTCTGATTATTGAAAGTGATTTGCCGTCCTCCCCAAGCTAAATTTGTCACATTGGCAGAAAAACTAGCAGTTTTTTTTTTTGCCCCTTCACCTTCACCAGGACCTTAAAATTTCAATTCACCAACATTTCATCTTCATTTTACAGAGCCTGTGAGATTTAGGTCCAACTATTCATAGGCTGTGGATTCAGATTTGAACATCATAACTCAAAAGTAAGGTGTGTGTATGAAAGTGTTTTCCCCTGTGTAGTTTTTGTCTTTCTTACTCTGTATTAAAAGATGTATACTACCCATAGACTGTGTATAAATATGTATGAGGTGAAGCCAAATCATCTTGATAGCCCCCTGGTGGCTTGCTGCAATATAGATCATAAGCCTTGCCTCGACATGGGACTATATGTCACACTGATGTATGCTCAAGTGTTTATTTTCCGTTTTGGGTTTAACTACTTATTTGGTGCATTAAAACGGGGGGGGGAAACATCATGATTGACAGCTGTGTCGCAAGATGGTAGCATCCGTATCTTTTTACAAAGTGAGGAAGTGGATACACATCATCTATGGTTTTTACCAAAAATAACATCTTTCATTACACATGCATGAGAGACTGTAGGAAGCTAAAATACACTTGAGAACTATCACACTTCATTATATGTTTTACAGTACATTATGTGTACTTTGTGTGTAGCTGCAGTAATGTTGTACCCATGATTAAAGTACGTTACACATCCTCAGCTTTGATTAGCACACACATGATTGTGTGACACAGACATGCTGTTCACAAGAGTGAAACATGAGGCATCAAAGCGTAACTGTTCCTTTCTTAGAAGTGCCTGGAGTTAACAGTCAGCGTAACATTGCATTTTCACAAATAAATTGGCAATATTGCTGCCTGTGGTATGAGACACATTCTGCAGCGACACAGATTCGTAATGGAAATGGTGCATTACTACAATGCTGACTGTGTGCATCGCCAGTCCCCACCCAACAGCATTTATCAGAGGGCCTTTGTTGTCTTGAGTAAATAGCCATATTACTGAGAGTCCAGAGTTCAGACCTCACTGCCACCCAGCCACAGGCAAACACTCAGTGTGGGAGAAACTCGAGCGTTTGAAAGGGAACGTCCCATGATGGATGAAATACGACTTTAACCCTTATTTCATTATTCAAAAATGTCAAAAATCCATATGCTTAATGAAGGAATATGAGACAAAGGTCCTGTCTGGGCTGTTTTCAATTTATTAACATTTTTATTCGTAAAGCCCATATTCACAAATCACATTTTGTCCCCTGTCCTTAACCCTCAACAAAAGTAAGGAAAAAACTGCCAAACAGTAAAAAGATATTGTGAAAGCATCATAAATACAGCACAGATAAAGAGTTACTAACTTGAGTTACTACTGCTACTGACAGCGGGGGGGAACTCCGGCAGTGTTGAGGAAAGAAAGCCTGGATACGTTCTGGTTTGTTCATCTCACAGGTCAATAGAAAATAACCCTTCAAGTCCAGAACCTCACTATAATGTATGGTAGTTTGACCTAATCCACACAGCAGCTGCTATGTGGTGCTAACAAACAGTACATTTGAGTGGTTTTTAAAACTGTACTAATTAATTAACTTATTTGCTCTGGAGTCTGTGCAACTGTTTCCTTCTGTTGATGTCACAAGGACGGATTGTGCATTTCAGTTTTGGGAGCCAGCTACAACTGCTTGTGCACTACTGGGATTTGTAAACTTGAAATCACAAAGATATCTTTTTCTCTCAGAAATCTGAAGAATGTGGAAGAAATAATAATCTCACTGATTTCTGCAGGGTGAATATTTAGTTGCTAGGCAACAGTTGTTGGCATTCGACAGGAACCCTCAAGTATAAGAGATAGTGAAAGAGGCGGGTGAGCCGGGGCGTGTTTGTGGCAAAACGGAAATATTGAGTGGATTGAAATGGACTGTATGGACAAAATGGCAATTTCCCCAGGCCTGAAGTGGCTATGTTGTTTCGAAAAATTGGCCCACATGCAGGACAGTTGTTTACCAAACCAAGGCCATTTTAACAGCGTGGCCCACCATTATTGCAGCCATTTTAGAGTGCACTCATTCCAAGCTCTAAACTTTCAAATCCATCTTTTTTTCTACAGATTTCTAATCGTGATAACGATTTTTAACAGTGATGTAAGGCTGCTCTACATTTATTTGTTTTGATTGCTCTGCTCAACTTTACATCATGCATCTTTAACACAGCTTCCTCACTAAACCAGTAGCATCTGCAACTGTCCATCTTCATCCTCTCTCCCCGCTACTGTTTTTTTAATCTGTTTTGAGTTTTCGTAGCCATTACCCGCTTCTCTCTGCCCTCCGGCAACCAGTGACACGGCCGTGGAAATGATGCAGGATTTTCTTAACACGATTCCCCATCCAAGCCCATTTTCTTCGTCACATCGGTAGTTTGGATATTTATAATCTTGGGGCACCAGCTAATGGTATTTGTAGAGAAAAATCAGTTTAGCGCGTGTTTTCCGTAATGGCTTTGACTGCATGGCATTGCCAAAGGCCCTGTCGTGAATGGTGGAAGGATGGCTCTAATTTGGGCTAATGGGTGACTCAGCCGTCATCATCATGTGTACCTCAGTAGGATGCAGATGGCTGGTGAGCCATGGGTGCAGCGGCGCCACCGTTACACACACAGCACAACGCGATGCATCAAGTCAATGACACATGCAGCCAATGCTGACATTTGTAGAGACACATCCAGTGATGGGGGGGAGGAGGATGAAATGAGACTTGCTCAGCGATAGTTGCACAGAGGGAGAGGTTAATCAGTGGCCAAGCTAATCGAATCATTTGTCATCAGATTAGATTAAAGTGCTGAACCTTCCCTCGGGCAATCATCTAGGGAGATAGCTGCAGATGTGTGAGGCACAGGTATCCAATTGCTGTGAAACGATGGTGCGTGGTAAGTGACTGCTCGCCTATGTTCAAACTAAACTTATCGGCTCGCCTGAAAATAGGAACTAGGTAAACAAATCTCCGTGGCAACTGGAACGCAAGGTGGGTGCTAGGCAGACAGTTTAACAGGGATGGCGGCACTTTGTGGTGGATGCAGGACTGTACGGGGGGAGGTGGGGGGAACACTGAGCAACATGATGGATCCCTGGTGGGCAGAGCTCTCCATAAGCGCTGGCTGCTGGCCAATCAGCAGACTACTTATTTACAGTATGTCTACTCAGCTACTTTATTGTATTCATTTTTTACTCAAGAAAATTGTTTTGATCACCAACCTGTGATTCACAATGCATGTACATGTTAAGACCCACGTCTGCTTCAAATCAATACCAGCGTGATGATAGAGAAACATGCCTCTGTCAGCGTCAGTCCTGCCTTTTAAATGCTCCATATAAATGTGTGTGTGCCTTCAGCTGAGGATGTGTCCTGCCGAACAAAGAGCGTAGACTATAGAGAGAGAATATTAGCAAAATAATTGACGACAGGAGACATCCACGTAAGACGAGCTACTTCGGGAAACACCGGTGGCAGCAACTTGACGACTGCCCAGTAAGCATTAAAAGGTCCACTTGTAGAGCTGCATATGCAAAGTAACACCACAGACCATATGGAAAGTATAAGGACCTCTGTCATATGAGAAAAAATTTACAGATCAGGCTCACGCTGTTATTTCACTTTTAAAATGGCGTCAAGCACTTTTGTTGGCCAATTATAATGTCAGATGTCTCAAGTCATGTTTCAAAAATAGAAAACGTTATAATTGAACAGCTGTAATATACTGAACTCAAGTATATGCAGTTGCCTGCCTACTTCCCTGAGCTGTGGAGTTCATCAATAGAGAACAAGAGGGAGAGGAAGGATGCCACCCAAAAGGAAGCTTGAGTGTAGTGGAGAACAAGCTTCTTAAAGAAGAACACGGTTTATATATTGAATAAATTGATTAAAAAGAAAAACAACAATACCCCAAAATCTAATGATGTCAAGGTCCGTCTAAATAGGCATGGTTTTAAATAGCCATATGGGCTACAATGCACAAGAAGCAAGATTCTCTGTGAAAACAAACAAAAATACGTCACATCTTCATAATCAGTGAAGGCAAAGTCATTACGATCACTGTATACAAATTTGGGCTTCTGCAACCAAAGTTTTTCTTTGGGGAGTGGGGGGGCATAATCCCTGCACCCCTCTCCAGGTCATTACTCCCCCCCCACAGGCTGTCTCCTCCATATCCTTGTGGAATCCCCTGACTGAGGCCAGGCAGGAGTGCTGCATTGGCTAGTTTACATTCCACAGAGTCGGCTAAGCTTCACCAACCTCTCCTCTGCTCAGACTACATACACCAACAAACACACACACTCACACAAGCACGCACATGTGCAATTCCCGTATGTCCATCGACCCATAGCTGCCCGTACCACCGGGACACAATTTGCCTCACACCAACCATGTATGCAGATAACAAATCAGCTCATCTGTACAATCAAACGGCCGTTCTCTCCCACACCTGAGTAACCTTGGCAACAGCGTCACTTTGCTTCATTGCAGTGCAGGGTGAGAGGAAGGGAGGGTCGGTGAGGGTGAGGTTGCAGCACGGGGGAGTCAGTCAGTCCCAGAGGAGGGGCCAGCCAGTTTACAACTGTCCAGAGCAGCATAGACTTGACTTGACTCACCCCCCCCCCCCCCCCAGAGATTAAGATTACGAAGGGTGTGTGCAACTTGTCAAAGATCAACCACAAGGGTGTATATGAGTGGGGGTGGGGGGACATGGCATGCCTGGACTGTGAGGAGATAACTGGTCTACTGAGCATCATCTGTGTATGAGCTCCTGAAGGAACCAGTAGGTTACCAGCTGTTTGCAGACTCTGCAGTTCTACACATATTAATTTGAACTGGGCAGCTGGTCCAGGTAAATTAAAGCCTCATGTTAATATTGGTTCTAAATTCATTTTGGCTTCCGTGATGTCGTTAACTGGTATGCATGCGTGTTTTTTGTTTTTTTTCAAATAAAGATGTTCAAGCTGTATTTGGCAACTTTGCACTTAAAGGTCAGGTCATCCTCCAGCGGTTTGATCCCCAGCTCATCCTGTCCAAGTGTCTTTGGGCAGAGACTGAACCAGACATTGCTATTATTAGTAGCTTGTTGCCATCGGTGTGTGTGAACAGGTGAATGAGTACACATTGTAAAGCCCTTTCAAATAATGGATAAAAGCGCTGTATGAATGAAGTTATTTACATTTTATGATGGCTGCAGTGGCAGAGAAAATGCATAATGTGTATTTATAGTTACACAAAGTAAAATGTTTCTAACAGACTGTCTTTGTATTGGTGGTTTTTAGGTAGAAGTGGTCTTAAGATATTTCTCAAGAGACTTTTATGGTAGTAAGTTTTCAGTCATCACATTCAGTTTTTCAACAATAAGTAAATCCCAACATCAAGATTTCATTCCAGCAAACTGGCAAAATGTAATACCCGTGCAAGTGGAGGAAATTGGATCCGCTTTTTTATGTCATCTTTTGTGATTGTAGGCTGCAGCAGTGTTGTTTTTTTACACGCAAGATTTAAAGCTGCCAAGCAGTGAAAGACTTATTGAACTAAAATGGTCATAACACACTGCACGTATGATGCAAGATGCAGGGGTTGGAAAATGAGTACATTGATACGTTTAAACTGCAATGCAACAGTGTGCAATAGCCCCGCAATGAATGCCAGTGTACCTTTTGTGAAGCTTATGGTGTTTTATTCTTTTAGAGACTGTGTCAGAGAGATGCTGATCCGACTGTGCAGTCAATTTTGAGGTCACACTTGGTTGTAATGTACGATGCTTCTGTGTTTTTCCGGTGGAAAATAAATAACTTCCAACAGCATAGTGCAATACAACAAAAAGGTTTTTCTGTTATGCTGAAAAATAATGGAAACACACCGACAACACAACAGAACTACACAACCGCAAACTGCAGCCTTGGAAATTACCATAGGGTTGAGTCAACACCTTTCTGACAGAGTGTCAACAAAAATATATTACCGCCTTCACCAAAGTGCTATATATATTACAGGACTGTTGCACTGAGTTGCATTAGACTGTATTCATCTTGTGGGTTTTTTTTCTCCACCACTTGTGTAGAGACAGCTGCCACTCATGCAATACAGGGATGGTGATGTTTGAACCATAGCCTCCGTATACGAGATGCTGTATAGATAACCAACTGTAAAGCGTGTGTGTTGCACAGTATGTTTGGGAGCGTAGTCCACTAAATTCCCCTGAGCCAGTTAGGAAACATGAGTCTCATTAGCTTATAATAGTGTGAGGGACTTTCCTGCCCGAGGAAAGATAATATATTGAGCTGACTAAATTAAATGTCAACAATAGTGCTGCCAAAATACAGCCCCTCTTTGATGTGGACACCCAGATGAAAATGAATGAAAACTACTGACAAACAAGTGGTGGACTGAGGATTTAGGGATAGTTTAGAAGTAATTAACAAACATTCCCCATGCCTCTGTCCCTGTGTCATTCAGATCAAATGGGAAATGCTGCAAACACCATGAGTTTGTTGATCTTAAAGAATACACAGTGAGCCTCTTGTGTGTGTGTGTGTGTGTGTGTGTGTGTGTTTGGGATGATTGTGTTGTGAGCTTGTGCGCCTGTGCATTGGTTTCCTTGTATGCTTGAGTACACTCGGGCTCTGTAAGTCCAGTCACCCCCTCCCTTCCAGTGTCACCCCCGGCTCTGGCGAAGCCACCGAAATCAAATCAAATCAAGTCAGACTCATTTCTTGTCCCCCTCCTCCGAAGAATTTAGTCTGACATCCCTGGCACCAACAAAAATATAAGATGACATTAAGGCAGTGCGTAAACATCCAGTGTACATAAGATGACAGAGAGAACGTGTATGGAACACACACACACCATGTAAAGATAATTCAAAGCACTGGCATGTGACAGGTTGTATACATAATGTTCCTCCATTTCCACCCATATAGTCGTACAATGCCTAGTTGAAAGGACCTGTAGCCCAGCGTGTACATCTTGTTTCCAGTAGACAGCATATAATGAGAAAGCACCATTATGGGTCCAGCAGGAGCCTGTGCCTCTGTGCTGCTGCCGCTGCTGCTGCTACTGCCTCTGCCACTGTTACCCGTGAGGTCTCTCTCTTTGTTAGTTAAGGGGAAGAGCAGCCGCAGACGTCCCTTGCTCTCTGCTTGTTAGCCAGCAGTAATGACTAGGCGGTGGGGAGCCAGGCAACCAGGCCAAGGCGCTGGCAGCCCGTTCCCCTCTGCTGGCCCTCAGCTCACTGACAGGAAGGGGAACAGAAGCAGACACCACAGTGGACACACTGGGAGGATCAGATTCGACAGACTGAGGAGGCAAGAAGGGAGCGTAGGGGGAAAGGAGATTTTTGCCTGCGGACAGACCAAGACTGAACTAGACCATTACTGACACATGCAAGCACATGGGGTCCAGCTAGCACCCTTCATTCTAGATCAATGCTAGTTGAGCATAGTTAAGATTAATGCGTTCGAAATGTGCCATGCAGGTCCGTGTGGTTCACCAGGATCATGTTTTTGCAGGAATGTGATTAGATTTTCTAGGTTGTTAGAATTGGAGCATGTTAGCCGCAGTATCTTAAAACACAATCAAATGAGTAAAACTTTTATCTCAAGTTACAAAAACAAAACCCTGCTTGTCCTGTTTCAGTTCACAAAAGAGGAATTTAGCAAATGCATTTCACAGCTCAGTTCTTTCTATGAGCCCATGTTTTAGTGGCTTCCAGATGGTCCATGGTTATCAATGATAAGAGATCTATACACACACTCATATCCTGTGTGCAGTGGCAGCGAGATATTATTGTGTCCGTTAATTGTGTTTTCATTACATCAGCAGATCAATAATTCAGAGGCGGACACACAAGCAGTCTATGTAACAAGGTAATATAGAAGCAATAACATGGAATTGCCTGTTTGTCAGCATGCCCATTCCATGGCCTTCATGAAGAGCAATGGTTACAACTCTTGTGTCTGCCATATGGTAATAAATTTGTGGATTCAGATGTTGTATGGATACTAATATGCAGTTTAATGCACTCGAAGGGCCCATAAACAATGATCTGTATGAGGGAGAGAATCTGGATGACTCGCTGTTGATTGCATTTTTCACACGCCAGAATTTTGGTTTGCTGAGTTGAAGATGAAGCCATCGATGCCGCCTGAGGGGCAGATTAAACAGCGGGGAAGCATTTCATTGCTCGGCTTGACCAGTATCGATAGGTTTGCATGGGGTAAGTATTCAAGAGCCACACCAACAGGGCTCGGGAAGGAGAAGAGGCAAATGCAGGGTTCATTTTAGTAGTTACTATCAAATTAAATGTATAGGGATTTATTTTAATGTCAGTACACTAGAGAACATGGCTGTCTTTTTCTATTTATAATTATCATCATCATCCACCACCCCTTCTGGTGGATTGCAGCTCAAGTTCAACGACGCACAAACATCATCTGCACAAATGGCAAACAAGCTCTCCCTCTGTGCCTCGTTCTCCTGCCAAGTCCACCTACGTTCTCTCTCATCTGCTCAGGCCATCACCCCCTTTTAACCCTTCCTCACTGTTCCTACTGTTGTTGCCTTCAAGAAGACTCATCCTTCGTCTGGACTGTTGACACAGGCCCGGTCTGTCAAGCACTATGAACTTACTTGAATGGAACTGAGCTGAGCTGAGTGCAGTGCCGAAAAACAATAGGCCGTGCATTATTGATTATGTTTGTGATCTAACCTTGGTGCACAGGAGTACTCTTCCCCCTCTGTCCCAGTGCCCATGCATAATTTCTAGAAAAAAAGGCTGAAATATTTCGACCCCTTAATGGAAAGTTGAGGGAACTGTAAGATATTTCCTATAACTGGTTTCAGTATTCAAGTTCAGCTCCCTCTGTTTACCCAGTTGTGGAAACTTGTTCTGGGCCTGTTAAAGGTCACCATGGCAGACGGAGAAAATAGAGAGAAAGTCTGAAATGGGAGCAAAAAAAGACAGCGGTCCATTATAAATAGATGCCATCAATCAGGGGAATGTCCTTCATTTGGCATGCATCAGTCCTGGAGGGAGAAATGCATATTCAATCTTGAACAATGACTGTCAGTCACACCGCTTTCACCAGACACATGACAGCTGTGCACAGTAGCTGGGCGGCGGACTTGGAGAATAGAGGCTGCGAGAAAGTGAGGGGGTGAAAGCCCAAATTATTGCACAGGGGAACTGAATAAGCAACAAACAGAAGAAGGAACAATCGAAGGAAGGAAGATTGATGGACTTCCCTCTGCTGTCTAGACCCGTGTCAGCACCATTGTGTAAGACAACATTACATATAACACCGCGATAATATCTGAGGTGTACAACATGGCTGACACGTAACGTCCTAGAGCACAGTGAAGGAGAGCTACAGTCAATGTCCCCACAGGTTGTCTCTCGACTAATCCTTGCAACTGGAAGGGCGGGGGGGCAGGCACTGTGTTGTTGGTGTGTTATTGAATCAAGGATGCAGCTGCTCCCAGTTGGATCACAATGTTCTGCCAGCAGTTGAAGTGTTTAGTCTCTCCCTTCACTTTAAGCGTTTACAAAGTCACATTGTGTAAACTCCTGCTCTGGCTCGACTAAGTCCTAATAAGGCCTCAGTGGTGCCTTCACAGGATAGAAAGAAGGCATGTGAAGAAATATTCCCATTTGAGGTGATGTGTGATATTTACTTTTCTATATTCCTTTGTGAGAGACGCAGCAGTAAAAAAGGTGGGATTGTGTTTGTACATGTGATTGCATCAGCTCGGCGTTAGCACTGCCCGGCACGCTGTGTATTGAGTTCTTTCATCTGCTGTTAGTTAATGTGATTTGAGCAACGGGTCCTGGTTAGTGGCAGGTTGTGTGGAGAGGGGGCGGTTTTCTCAGGATCCTTTAATTGGGGGTCAGGGAAAACAGTGTGCCAGTATTTCTCTTTAATCGCATTTCGGAAATTTCTTCCTCCAGAGGTGAAGTTTCCCTTTTTTTTCCCAGTGATTCTTCTGTCTTTTTTATTGTACTCCAGAGGAATGCAGAGTTGTACCATTTAAGGCCAAGCCCGAATGACTACACTAAAAAAAGCCTGTGGTTATGAAAAGCCACTGTAGCCTGTAATTGTCAGTTTCATTACGCTAACAACCTATGGTATATCCAAGTCAAGCGAGTCAAGGCTGAATGCAGTGAATGTGAACAGCCTCTCCAGCGAAGCAGAATCACTTCATTCTTGATGACAGGATTGTTTTCCCACAACACCAGAATAAACTCTTGTTGAAACGCTTAAATAAAATCATGTTAGCCATTGCTGCAGTGCTGTATCCGCTTCCAAATGAAGGTCTACACGTGGAGCTGTGACACATCTATACGTTCCAAACATTAACTATAAATTAGACATTGACTACGAAAGACTGGTAAACAGGTCACATCAAGCTGAAGGGGTATTCAAGTGGAAGCTGATGGGCTCAGCAGACACACACACAGTGTCAGATGTAGAGCCAGAGTCGAGGAGACAGAGGAGAAGTCAGGCGGACAAACAAGTATGGACCCAGAGCAGAAAACACAACCTGACTGCGACGAGGAGCTCTGTCAATATGGCTTGTGTTGTGACGCATGCAGGATGCTTCTGTGGAGGGACAGGGAAGAAGCAGGAAAGATGGAAGAAAAAGGAAAGAGTGGTGTGAAACAAAGCTTATTATGTAAAAAACTTAGAAATTGGGCACAAGCCAGCCCACAATCCAGCAATATCTGTCTACTCCCATCAGTGCTAAGTTATGTCTCATCGTCAAGTGAGGTAAAGTGTATTTTAACATTTTCAAACAATCCTGACCCAAAGCAAAGCAATTAAATGGAAAATTCAGTGCAAGCTTACTCAAGTCTATTCTAGGCAGGTCCCAGTGGATTTGGGTTTAAATGTCAAGCTCTAACAAAAATCTGTAAAGATGAGGAAGAGGAAATTGAGATGAAGCCAGCAACCGAAATCAAGCAATAGGGAGTCGAGCAGAGAGTTGAAAGAAGGACAGCGGCGCACCCGCGTAGATGCAGTCAGGCGGGAGCGCGGCACAAAAACACCCATCTCAACTTGTCAATTATTAATTTCGTAGTCCGCTTCAACATTTATTCATGCCAGTCGCCAGTCCATCACAAGGCCAATACAGACAGGCCAGTGCACGCAGCTGTGGGCAATTTCAGGGTTTCATTTCATCTCACATGTCTTTGGAGTGCGAGAGCACCTGGAGGAAACTCAAAAGGAAGAAGAGACACGGGGGTGAAGTTGATGCAGAGAAGTCCACAGCTGAGAGTTGGCGACTTCACCATCAGAGGTGACATCCTGACTTTGAACTGCCGAGTTGTTTTCAGCATCTGCGGCAACGTCTTTCAACACATTTATGCGAGGACGGAGCCACCGTAGAATGGATGACATTTCAAAATGTTTGGAATGGTGCTTTTTTCCCCCCAAGATGAAGGCAATTGTTTGAACAAATGCTCAGGAAGTTATCTCGCAATCAAGCTGCCGGATATTTTTTTCCTCCCTTGTCTTGGAAAAGGCACGATTTTGAGGCCCAACAGAGGATGAATAAATTTGTCACTTGTTAATGCTGACGTGTTTTGGCAGTCTGGGGATTTAAGGTCACAGAGCAAAAGAGCTAAAGGTTGAAGACGAGAATGGAGGTAATGTAGCAGAGAACGATGAATCGGTGGGAGCTGTGTGTTATTGCTGTTTATAGAACTCCTCCTCTGTATTAGTCAGGACTCGAGCCCCTTGGGGGGGAACACTCTTCATTCTCTCCCTCTGTCTCTGCATCTACAGCCGCCATCTTTCTTCTGATTACCACCTCCCTGGCTCCCACATTTTCATATTTTCCCCTCTCTCTTTCAATGGCTATTTTTTTCTTGGAGCTTTTTCTGTCTGGGCATTCTTGTCCCTTTTCTCTTCCCTTCTCCTCTTCCTGCTGCTTAGTTCTCTTCTGCCACAGCTCTCTCTCTCCATCTTTACCCTTCCATAGTCATTGCTGTATCATTTAATCCTTGGCCTTGGAGAGGGCACTTTTGCCCTGAGCCAGGATATAATGGGAGTTAACCACTGACGGTAAATTCTGCCGCAGAAGATGAGTGAGGTTAGTAGTGTTCAGGAGTATGGTACACTGCTTATTGTGTTGGAAATGTAACTCATTGCTCGAGAGCTAGCCGAATCCCCCTGTTCTCCTCAATCATGGGTTTAATGGAGGACTGCAACAGGAGATCAGGACAATTTTTTGTCACTGTCCTCCTCTGTGGTTTGGTGTCCCCGTAACCGCCGGCTTTGGCACATTCTTTCTGTCTGTTCTCAATGTGGTGTCATTTCTGATTTCACTCTCTTTACCTTCCTGCCAAACTGTGGTTACAGTCCATTTCAGTGTGATTCATGATATTTGATCACTGGCTAACACAGCCGTGCAGCCGATGTTTAACCTGGAAATGCCTGTTATACTATCACACTAATATTAAAGCACCCCTTTTCCCTCATGTCGCGCTCATTGCGGACTGCAGCCAAATTACATAGAGCTGTTATCACAATGTGAGCCTGACCACTTCCAAGTCTTCTTTCAAAGGTCTGATTGTAATCTGAGCAAAATCCATATTCAGTGGATCTGGGCGTATCGCATTATGCGTCACCGCATATTCAGAAGATAAAAATCACACAATTTAGCACAGTGTAACAGTAGCTGCTCTCTCTCCCTGTCCTCAGTTTCCTCCTCCTCTCCCTCTCTGGCTCCTGATTTATACTTCTACTGTTCCTACTTTTCAGTCTCTCTTTTCCTCGTGAGCATTCACACACTCATTAAGCCGCTTTAAAGTGACCGAATGAAGGTTGGCACCCTCTGTATGAGGTCACCGCAAGCCCCCCCCCGACACCCTCCCTCCCCCACTGCCTCCACCTCTCTAGCTCGTCCCGGGCACCCCCGGCCGGGAAAGGTCAGCCGTCATTGGGACTCATTATGAGGAAGAGAAACTGGAACAGACAGGAAGTGTGTGCGTCCTTGTGTGTGGATCTGAGCAGGCATATAGCTCAAGCGATGTGGTTTTCTGTTTCTTATGAATAAGGATGGACAAGTTTCTGTGCGGCTTTTTCAGAGGAATATATTTTTATCAACGCTGTTTTGCATAAAGTAAAGGATCAATTTGTAATGATGCTTGATTTCAAGATTTCCTTACAACTCTCCTATGCCTGAATCAACACTTACTCTTACTTTCTCACACTGACACACACACACTTTGACACTTAATGTCCTCCGTGCTCCAGGCATGATACATGCAGCTGCTTGAGTGGCACTGGCTCTTGCTCTTTTCCAGTCATTCTCAATGACCCTCTCTGACACAGTGAATTTACAATGCCGTCCTTGACCACATCTCTAAGCTCCGTGGTAGGCTGTCACTCGTCAGGTGACACATTGGGTTTTTGTGGCCCCTGCACAGGCCTACATTTTTATTTGGGCATAAAAAGTAATAAAACAGAGGAATGATTGGTGTGTTTTTACTGCTAATCACATGTTCCTCCATCCCAATTAAAAACCTGTTTGCATAAACCATCAGCACAAACAAATCGCACCCCCTCCCTCTCTCCCTCACACACACACACACACACATAGAAGCAGAGCCAAAGAGTTTGTTTGTGTGTGTGTGGGTGTGTTTGCCTATCTGTGTGTCGCCGTGTGAGTGTGCGTGTGCACGTGTGATTCCGTGTGCATGTGTATCCTGCTGTCAGCGAATTCTCCACAGAGATAACCTTGAAGGAAAGGCTGTGTGCTTGGCTTTGATACCGAATGCCAAGCTACCGCGGGCTCAGCGGTGGCATGGCTGGAACTTCTCTGACACCTTTAGCCACTTCTGCGAGACTTAATCCCAAAGTTGCGACGAGGTGGGCTGGCTTCAGTGTTCAAGAGGGAGAGCTGCGCAGATGGCTGGTGCCAGATGATGAAAGTGTGTCACTCTTTGAGAACAAGACCCTCTTTGAAGGGAGCTGACAAATATTTGTATGGTGGCCTGAATGCTGTTTTTAAAGAACGCCTTTCTGTGCCAATAATGCACATATTATTCTATAAATTCCTTGATTTCATTTCGGTTTAAGTTTTTAGAGCAGCATGGTGTTACAGTCTGTTGCATCACAGCAAGAAGGTTCCCGGTTTGAATCCCAGTTAGGCCAGGGTCTTTCTGTGTGGAGTTTGCATGTCCTCCATTCTGAGTTCTCCCATGTTCTTTACATGTTTTCTGTGGGTACTCTAGTTTCTTTCAAAGACATGCAGATTAGGGTTAATCTGCATGTCGTCTCCCCCCCCCCCCTTCTAGACCCTCAAAGGATAAGCGGTATAGATAATGGAATAGATAAATAATCCATTATCTGTCCATTTTTCTGCAATAAGTATGGTGCACTTTGTATGTCATGCGTTTTATTCTCTCGGCTCGCCATCCCTCTGCTGCCTTCTCTCTCCCCTAGCTTGTCCCCCACACCAGGCTTCCACTCTGCTGTTTAGCCCAAGATAATGGACTCCTGCACATTCAGCTCTGAAATGTTGTAAAGTAAACAGCAGCTCATGAAATATTCACTGCTCTCCTGTATGTGTGTGAGGGCGCACATCTGTGTGTGTATCTGTGTATAAAACACCGGAGCGGCCCGAAAAGCGAAGGGTGTCTCCGCATCTCGGCTCTGAGCCAGCTGAGAAGCGAAAAGAGAGCGCTGGGAGATGGAGCACTCTGCTGCTGAGTGAGTCAGATGTTTGCTGATATTCATATTGCAAAAATCACGGAGTCACACTCCAAATTTAATCGGGATGTTTTTGTTGCAAATGGCAGGAAACAAACATTTCAGGATACAGTCCTCCTCCCTGAAGCATCTGTGTTGTTTTCCCATGTTGCTGCTTTTTTGTGGAATAAATACATTTTGATCAGTTTTTAAGTGCCATCTCCTGATTTATATTTTTTTGTCTCCAGAAGTGTTGAAATGTGTCAAGCCTTGTGTTCCTGATACTAGTGTGGTCCATCCCTTGGGAACAAGGCTAGAGGCTGAAAGGTCACCGGCTTGAACCCCGGACCAGCTGAGAAAATAACGAGTAAAGCTGCTCGGTGACCATTTGTTGGAAACTGTTTCCACACCAGGCAACCATCAGGTTAAAATGAGTGTGGCTTTATGGCTTTAAATAAGGCATTGTGTTTCTCAGAGAGAGTTGGGTTTAAAAGATTCCAGTGGCAGCTGATGTTTCAGTTATTTATACACCTGCGAGCTGCCCCTTGGTGAGGTGGAACGTTTTATTTCTTCCAAATAATCATCTGCTCCACAGTCATAGGTCACATTCAGCTTCATTCGTCAACTAGATAAGATTGTAACTACAGATGTGTAAACACCTTTTTCTATTTTTGTTTTTTTTCCCATTGGCATTGTATTTGTCCCTGATCTCCTCTGTTTGTTTCCAGACACGCACACTAACACATCATATCTATGTCACCACGTTACATATACACCTCAGGGCTCCCCTCCAGTTGTCCTCAACCTGTAATGTCCGTGTTGGAATAACGGGAGCTGTCCTTCAGTGGTGGGCCTCATCGCAGTGCTTACCGCCTGGAGGCCGGAACCCGCTGACATGTGACCTTTGCTGCGGCCTGAGTCACGTTGAGCACTGAGAAGAGGTCGTCTCTGCTGATGCCTCGGGTTCCTGCATGCTGCTGCGGCACAGGGGCATTCTGTGGCAGCGCTGACAGGCCGCCCCGTAGTTCCACCTGTACCATGCCAGCCTCTGCCCTCCGAGCCATGAAGGGCACCGTGAAGGGCAAAGATGATGAGTGATGATGCTGGAAACTCAAGGTTGACGGGAAGATTTGGGGAGTGAGTGTAAAGGTGGTGCAGATGAGAGGTCCAATTTCTGAACAGCATAGGCCTGCTTATTCCCTCCGCCCATAAAGTACTAGAGGACTGCGCATTCGAAAGGAAGCAGTCACGTATTTCATTCTGTCTTGAGTAGCTTAGGCTTGGCAATCATATTTCCACTTTACTTGGAAGAAAGCCGAATAAAAAAGAGGTACCATATGAACAATTTCTCTAAGATCCTCTGTCAGCACATCTGTCACTGGTACAACTTGGAAACGATCAAGCCACAATAGGGAACTTTGACATTATTATAATTTCTATCATGTATGTAGCCCTGTGTTCATGGCAACTCGAGGGCAGATGTGAGAGTTTTCAAGAAAATGCAAAAATCAGCACTTGGCTCCCTGGCTACCGTATCTCTGGTGGAATATTACACTGCCAAATCTTTATCAGTGGAATAAATTGCAGTCGAGTATCATTTTCTCTTTAATAAGACCACGTTCTGCTGACACGGGGCTCGATAGATGTCTCCTCATTCTTTTAGTTACAACGCAGCAATCTCAAGCTGTTGAATGAGGGGCCGTGATCGTGTTTCCCTGCTTCTTTGCGACTTTACCACAACCAAGGCTAAGCTGAAAGGCCCATTGAAAATGAACAGTAAAACCTCACTTCGCTCGTTTTCTGAAGCCATCGACTGGAGTTGATAATTGTCAAAGAAAAACAGAATCAAGTAGTCATCCTTCAGGATTTGTACCTTGTGAGGTGGAGTGCAAGTTTTAAATATTCTGTTTATTTGAAGCTCCATGTCCTATAGTGTAGAGCTGTGCAATATGACCAAAACCTTTTATCCAGATGGAGGTCATTTCATATCCAGATTAGAAAAGCACTCGGAGCACAGTTCCCTTAAATTCAATCAAGCTGCACCAAATTGCACACATCCATAGGTCAGTCCCCTATATATGTATGTTTTTCATCAAGACCCATGAATTATTTCCTGGGAAATTTGTGAAAATGCATTGTTGGAGCAACTGATAAAGAATTCCATTTCAGACCATGTAAGACTTTCCATATGATCAGAATCCTTCTGTTCAAAATTAGCCCGTTTTTAGGCACATTCACTTTCCACCATTTTTATGTATTTGTGTTACCTTCATGCAGATTTCCAGCCTGCATCCATGTTGTGTGGAACAACAGAAAACTTGCCATCCAAATCATGACAAATTTTACTGTAAAGAATAAAGATTTGATTTGCAGCACAATGGAGTAAAAAACGTTTTTTTATTGTCGCACGATATGCTATATTGCACGGCCCTATTTTGTGTGACAGTGTTATAGTTACGTACACAGCAAGTTTTAGCATTATTAGCTTTGGCAGTGTACCAGGTAGACCATTAGGACTATGCTGGTGTTGATAAATTGGGTTTGACTGACAGCTCCACTCTCCTGTTAAGTTTTTATCACCCGTTTGGGTGGTATGACTTGTTGAGCGGTTTCATTCTTACTGGTACTTAGAGTTTTGTCACATCATAAATTTCATCCTGATCAGTCGACACATTTTCATCCTGATCAGGTCCAATCAGCCCGTGGAATAAAAGGATTCTGGTGTGGGTGAGCAGAGATTTTGGACATGCGTAATTTTCTCTCACTCCCGTTCTAATATACTAATATGCTAGTAATGTATTATTAGCGTGGCTTGACTTTCAAGTATATCCAGAACCCATATCCTACTTGGTCGCAGTTGCGTGCCTCACTCAACTCTTTTATATTTATCAGTTTTAGTTTTTTGAGCACAAACATCATTATGGCTCATCAAATATAGTGACGAGAGTTGTTGCAGCCTGCTTTTTACTGGAGTCCCAGTTGTGCAGAGCTGGTGGAGTGCTGCCCTCTCACAGCTCTTATTTTCCATAATAAAACACAGCTCAGCACATCCTTGTGCTGCATGAATAAAGAGGAGCCACCCTCGTGTCAACCCAGGTTAGTCACAACAGGAGCACGGACGAGGAAGCGGCGACTGCACAGATTTCACTAATCCCATATCACTCAATAAGAAATGAAAGGGGAATAGTTTACTCCTCATTGTTTTAGTGATCTCAGCTGTTGTATTCTGGGCAGTTTACACCAGTGAAGCATGAACGTCATTACAGCACGGAACCCTTTATGTCCTACATAACAATATTGTGCCATGGTAAACATGATGAGCTACAGCTAACCCACTCCTCTGCTGCCAGGAGGAGCAGGAACACTTTTCTCTGTCTTGAACACTCTCAGGCAGAAACACCAGAGAAACAGCAACACGTCACTCAACCCCACCACTACTCTGGTAAAGTCTAAGATACCTGATATAATTCCAGTGTGCCGTGGTACATACTCGAAGATAATAGCACGCACACACACATTTGGATGTTGCGCACACACACCTGCCAGTCTTCATTTCATCGCACGACTGGTCCCAGTTGCGTGGTAGGGCTTCGTTGAGGAGTTGACAGAGAAGGTTTCTTCATAAACCCGGCACGAGTCCATCTCTGTCTCCCCCACTGCTTTGAGATGAAGGGAAGTGATGATCCAGGGATTTTTTCCGTCTCCCTGTTCCATTGATCTCACAGTATCACCTTGACAATGTTGCATTCTGTCACGTAGGCAACGAGGAAGGCAGCGAGCTCACAGGAAGGAGACAAATACTTGAGAACTTTGTGGGATTTAGTTGTCTCTAAACAAATCCATTAACCGCCAGGCTTTAAAATAATAGTGTGGGGAGAAAGTGTCGGAAATGTGTTGTATCAGGTTGTGGACGAGGAGGCAGTGTGGGTTGTTCGGGAAATAAAAGATGTGGCTTCTCTAGGTGTGTGTGCGAGAGCTTTCAAGAGACATGGGTGTGTGCGTTTGTGTGTGGAACAAGTGTGTTTGTGTGTAATGTGCAAGCCGGCAGGACGTGGAAGTGGAACATCCCTGTCCTGCCTCGACAGCACTGCAGCACAGCTCAGGGACTACACGTCACTATGTAAATGCAAATTGCAGTGTCATGCTGATCAATCCTGTAGGCTGCTGAGACAGGGTTATGTCAGGACCAGTCAGTGGCATCTTGGCTGTATCTGTCCCTCTGTCTGCCCTGCTCTGTGCTCGCTCCCTTTCTGTGTGGCACTATATGAGGCACGTCACATGATTTATAGTATTCGTCAAGCCGGTTTGCTGGCCCATTCCTCAAATGGATTTCATTTGCTACTGTTTGAACGAGACAAAACGTTATGCAATAAGCTCATCTAACCTCCCATGTCTTTCTTTGATTCAACAGGATGCAACACCAATAGAAGAATCCTGTGGGACTGGAAGGCAACAACAAGACGGTGTGGGAGAAACCCGGGTCAACGCGGAGCTGGGTGGAGGGGAGAAGACGACAATCGCGCCATCACAACACAGACTTCTCACCATGTTAGCCATGCTTTAGCACACACAGGAAGGACTAGTTCATCTCTGGAGAAACACCATCTGCCTTTTATCAAACACTCCAGAGCCACAATTGCACGCATCTCCCTCTCATCCGTCATTTACTGAGTGCCGCCCCCTGCAAAGATGC
The DNA here is from genome assembly GCF_022539355.2 of Hippoglossus stenolepis. Lineage (NCBI taxonomy): Eukaryota > Metazoa > Chordata > Actinopteri > Pleuronectiformes > Pleuronectidae > Hippoglossus > Hippoglossus stenolepis. Next base: position 14,812,811 of record NC_061502.1, read on the forward strand.
CGATGCCAAGGTTGATGCTGGGGCACTTGTGGTGACGGGGGCACAGAGTGTGTGCGCACATCCGGCAGGCAGGCCGGTGGGTCGGTGGGTGTACAGGCACACCAAGAGGCTTTTTCAAGGGTGGGCGTGGTTGAACCATGCGGCCCTGGGCGGGGTCATGGCGTTGGATTACCCTGGTGCTGCTGGCCTGGGGCACACTCCTCTTCTACATCGGCGGCCACTTGGTGAGGGACAGCGACCATCCGGAGCGGTCCAGCCGGGAGCTCTCCAAGATCCTGGCCAAGCTAGAGCGGCTCAAGCAGCAGAATGAAGACCTGCGGCGCATGGCCGAATCGCTCAGGTAACATTAAATGCTGTGTTACACCACAAGTATGTATTTTTTTGGTTGGTTGCACATGTAAAATCATATCCTGGTGTGGATATTACCTGTATTTGTGAAACCTGAATACTAATTGGAACACTGTGATTGAAACCAGTGGAATGTAGTGGAATGTTTATATACTGTATGTGCTCTCCTTTTTCATAACTGGTGCCAAATCCAAACAGAGGTAACTACAAGAAGAATAGTCTTTTCAAGTTTGATTTGTATTTGCGGGTCCAGACGATGTTTCATCAAAGTTCAGAAAACATTGTCATAACTGCACAAGCTACAACTGTAATGCACCCCCCTTTTGCTTTCCTGTTCAGTATCCTTCTGCCTTTCGTTAAAGTTTAAAGGGCTGTAGTGCAATACATCATCTCCCTTAGATTTTTGCAAAGTCCAGCAATTAGATTCAGCCTCGAGCTCCCCGCTAGTCCAATCAGAGTAATTTCACAAATGTCAGAATGTAGCAATGAGATGATTGTTTCTGCTGGTTTTGTGAAAATGTAATCAGCATCTGATTAAATTAGCTCCTTCTGTGTGACATACAGTTAAACAAATGCTGCTGCGAAGTTTCATCAAAAGCTGATCAGTAGTGTCAGAGAGACTGCGTTTGACAGACAGATGGATTGACTGTCACACTCTTGTTATTTTGGCAGACAATAGCACATTGTACAAGCCCATTTACCACACGGTGTCTTTCACGCAATCAAGCTATGTGTAATGGAGAGACAGATGGTGTTGCTCTTATCTCCACACACTGACGGCATTCCTCTTTACACATTAAACACTGGGTCTGAACACGGGCGTGTGCCTCTCTGAGCATGCATGCATGTGCGGGGATTGCAGTAGTGTGTCCTGGTGTGTGCCATATTAACTGGGAACTTAGGCTTCAGATGTTGCCATTGCTGCTCCTCTGTGATATCCAGATTCACTTTGATGCGAGGCCCTCGTCAGCGCACACAAACATAAAAAAACACACGGACACGCTGCTTCAGACAGCTGGTCCCTGATTAAATCCCTTGCTTTGGTAATTATTCAGAATTGGCGGAAAAACAAAGGTGGAATTCATGGCATATAAAGAACAAGTGCAGCTTTCAGTTGACCAGAGTCCAGATGGGTCCCCGACACACTGCGTGCTTGGTGCTTGTTCTTGAGTTCGCTTGCTGATCTGGGACCGAGGCCTCAGCAGTTGTTTATGGGGCCCGCGCTGCAGTGCCGTCTCAAGTCCGTCTAACCTTCAGCTAAGTATTCGGCACAGCGAGTCAAAAAGCAGGCTACTGGCACCAGAGGTTAAGCTTCATGAGCTATCGGCATAGACAGGGGGTTGGTTTGTCTGGCAGACCCAGGAGAGAACCACCACCTCATCCTGTAGTGTCCTTTATCCTTATATTGGGACCCTAATATACGCAAAGAGGCCGTTGGTGAGGTGCCCATCACTCGTGCCATAGCCCCTCCCTTCTCAGCTCATTACCTTCTCCCAGTCTCCTCCTTCACCTCCTTCCTCCTCTTCCTCTTTTCCCCCCTCTACCAAAATGCTGACAGAGGCACGGCGCCAAGCCAGACTCCAGCCAGCAGGTTGTCACAGACTGACTGACTATGTAACAACTCACTAACTCGCCGATCGACCATCTCGATGCATGCCCAACTCGATTAACACGTTGTGCAGAATCTGATTGGGACTAAGAGCATGACCCCTCTGGCATTTGATAATAAAAGTTTCACCCAGAGACCCCAACCTTTGCATTAATGCATTCATTTTTCATGAGCGGCCTCACAGAGATTTAAACCAATAAAACTCAAATTATTACACCTCTGTGCCGGCATGTTATGCAGTAGAAACCCACTTCAACGAGGCTGATTTATAGTTTAGAGTAGGGTTTAACTTGGTTAGTGTTGTTGCACTAGAGACTATTTTATTGATCACAAATTGTAAATTGAATTGATTCAAATTAGTATCACCCGACTGGCCTGCAGATTCACTCCAGTGATTCGGTTATTCAGGCCGTTAGTGAGTGTGTTGACTGACAGGCACCGTGCCAACCTACCAATCACCCAGCGGCATTAATGAGAGGTGAGCACGAGGTTGACTTTGCTCAGTCTGTCTGGCTCCGCCCTCTCCGCAGCTGTCAGTCACCTCGGGCACGAAGCCACGGCTGTTGCGGAGACAATGACACGTGCCAGCCGGATGGTGCAACATCGGAGGGATCGAGGGGTGAGAGTGACAGCTGGGCTGAGCGATGAGGACCTGATCGATCCCCCCAGGCATGCCAACACAGGGATGGAGAGAGGGTGGGGGCAATGCAGGGGAGGCAAAGAAGTGGTGAGCATGATGGATGGCGTGAGGACTGAACTAAGTAAAGAGCAGCAAGGAGGAAATGGAAAATGAGGACTCAGGGGGCAAGAAGATTTGCAGAGACCACAGTCATGGCGCTAATCTGTTTTTATATTTTACTCTAGCATAGTTCAGTGCCAGCATTATGAGATGTTTGGCGTTGTACAATACTATCAAAAACTAGGTGATAAAAAGCAATGTAGCAGACTTTTGTGTGCGATCAATGAATTGATTGCGTCTGTTTAAGTTGACCTGTTGCAGTAAATGGTGTTAAGTGCGCTGCACACTAATGCAAAGAATTACTTGCACGCACAGTACCACATGACCAGGTTCACGGTCAGACAGAGAGGAGGGCAAGATTGATGCAGATACTTTTCTTTGCTTCAGTAGAATTGTCTTTTAATGGAGCAGGCCACTGACCATTAGACCTCAATTACTCTCCTCTGTGCCCTTGTGTGTTTTATAGTTTGCGTCTAGCAACATTAGCTCATTAAAATCTACACATGGCTCTTTTTGCATATGGCAAACTCATTTGGTTTCTTCTCTTTCAAGTTGCATGGAAATCTAAATGTAAACAGTAGAAACAGATGTAAAGTTTGAATGTGAAGTAGCCACTCTCTCACTCGTATGTAAGGTGACAGTGAGAGGACTCATTTATCCTGCTATGGTTTTCACGGCTCCACCAAACAGACGTCTGCTGCTTCCAGACCTGAATTCCCATCGCCCTGGCCGGCGCTCAGGCCGGGTAAGGGAAGGTCTTCTATCACATGCAAACACACAATCACACACTAGCCCCATTGTGGGATCTGTTGTCAGGACATCTATGTCAACTAGGGCTGAATCTGGTGTCAAAAGCATGTGAGGCAAGAATGCACCATTCAGAATCAGTTTCTTACAGATGAGATTAACTGTTTCCATGCAATGCAAACACAACAGATGCAACTAGAATTGCACTCAGTAGAGAACATGCCTCCACCAAGGCCTTGCAGTCCCCTTAAATTATAATATACCTTACAGCTAAGGCCACATTACATCTCTCAGCTATCCACATTGGAGGAAGTTACAGGTTTCCAGTCCTATTTGCTAACAAAAAGCGGCTGAGAAAGCTTATAAGCCCTATGAAACCACATTTCAATCGACTAGTCACAGATTTTTATATGAATTTGCACAAAATTGCACACACTCATCGATAGATCCACACATAATTCTCTAAAAATTCCATCTTGCAATGTTAAAGTGAAAATAATTCCTGGATTCGCCTTCAATCCGTATCTGAAGGATCTGCCTTAGCAGAGATAATAATACAATTGATACAGGCCCCTCAATGTTCCTATTATTATAACTTCAATCATAACATTCCTTACAGGCCAGATTTGACCAGTTCTAACTGGTTTTCATGGTGATTTGATTCTTTTCCCCTAATTTGTAGTGTTTGCTTGTGTCTCCCCATTGCCACATTCCTGTGGTTTATTAGCTTGACTTATTGGAGTCAAGTGGTTTGTTGCACCACACAGTCTGTTCCCAGAAAATGGCTGAAACATGTCAGTCAAGTCTTTGATGCATCACAGTGGAGTGATGGCACATATACGCACATACGCAGGAATAGTAAATCAAAGTTACACCTTCATCTAAAGGCAAATTGTGTTCGTGTGCTCTTCTTTCATCTACACCTCCCAGAACATTTCACATTGGCATCCATATGTATGGTTTCCCCAGCCCAGCACATGGGTCTTTCCTTTTGAAGTCGACCACAGTATATTCAATCTTACCACGGAAATATGCATGCGTCGCAGTGCCACCTAGGCCCCCACCGTTCAGTCTGCTCCGCCCGGCCTCTGATCACCCTGTGAACTTCACGGTTACTGGGTGCAGGGGCGGGAGCCAATGAAGCGACAGCTGGGGCTGCATTTCAGAGGAAACTGGGTTACATGCTAAACCTCACCTGCTTTCCGACTCGGTGCGTAGTGCCGGTGGGTCTCATCACCCCCCTCTGCTTTCATAGCTTGTCTTTCACTCTGCAGTACCCCCCCCTGCCTCCCCCAGAGTCAGAGTTTTTCCTCATCTGTTACCTCTCGGTATCGTTTGATTAAGACGCTGTTGAATCCAGCTGCCGCCGCGTCTAGTCTCCGCTACAGATCCTCTAGAGATACAGCCAGGAATCATTTGTGGATGGTGTTTTCCTCCTTCCTGTGTGTGTGTGTGTGTGTCTGGGTTTGATGCCACTGATTGTTTGGATATATTTTATATCTGCATATCTTGGTTCAGGATGCTTGTGTTTTGTGTCTCAGCAGTTTCTGTTAGCTAACCTCTGTGCGACATCTCTGCTCCTCAGCCTGTGCTGCCCTGCACTATTTCTTTTGCCTTGCTCAAGGGAGTCCTCACGCTGCGTTATATATGACAAGTTTAGCAGCACTTGAGACCCCTGGGAAATGATGTCACTGAGGAAATAGTCCTACTTCCTGTTGCGTGGTGTAACTAGCACATTAGGGTGTGGCCTTTTGGGGGATCCCGTTGAATATTGTTTAAACAGACATAGCGGTGAGTATAGACAGTAGAGTTGATTCTCGGAGAGGAAAAGCACCTGGGTCTAATTTCCAAAGATCTGTGTCGTGCAGCTGAAACGGGAGCCCCACGGATTTCACAAAGGAAACAAGCGTGAATTTAAGACATTCATATAAATATCCGTGAGGCCTCGGAGGTATGGAAAGGTTTATCCTTGTCCATCACACGGTTACATAATGTTAGAGTGAAAATATCCTCCCTTTCCTCCTCAGTTATTTCCATGGCTTTGAAGCACAACGCTCAGTTAGTGCTCAGTGATGTGAGAGGCCGGGACTTCGGAGTAACCGGGGCTTGAACACTAAAGGGGGAGTTGTGCAGCAAGATGGGCTGCTGCAACTTTAAAAGTCTCATCTTTATGCCTGCCAGCGACTGATGTTCTTCACTCAGGGAGCAAATTGAGTTTGCATGCCTTGATTACTCATTAACATGGCCTTTGCAGCACTCCACCAATGCCCCTGTGCATTCAAACATTTTCCATTTTTAATAGTTTTATGTAGAGGAACTGATATAGCACAATGTCAGTGGCAGCTTCTTTTTCTCTCCTTGGCGGATTTGAACTCTGTGTTCTGTGCCTGAGCGATTGCTCGTTTGTGTTTTCATGACATGCACGCAGCAGTTACTACACAGTGGTGTGAAAATGCTTATTCACAGCTTTCATATCTATTTATCACGGAGCCATATTTGGCAAAAAAAAACTGAAAAGGAGCCCTGTGAATGATCCATTGTCTGGGGTCTTTGTTTGTTCTTTCAGTCCCTCCTCACACATCGTAGAAGGAAGAGGCCACAATGGCCACTGCAGCATTAATGCAGCATAGATTATGTGCGGTACAAATTAGAGTTAATCTATTTACTGCACTTGAATAGATTTAATGTACGTGTGTGTGTTTTTTTCAATTTTTAAGTTATTATTACCCTATGTATTACTCAACATTATGAAATAGCATTGTTAACATGTAGAGAAGTTAGCAGTGCCTTTACCTGGGCTATATAAAGCGTGTACAGGGTAAACATTACCGCTCTAATCCTTTCATTGGCTTTGATTTCTTCCTTCTTCTATACAGACTGTTCAGTGGATGTTGTAGAAGGATGTAGTGCTCGGGTGTTTGTACAATGATGTAATGCAGCCGTCCATGATCTTGAGCTCAAAATAAATAAACCAGGACAGAGCTCCAGGAGGCTGCACTGTGGTGTCTTAGCAAATGAACTAGACTTTTCAGTGGTGAACACTAAAAGACGCCTTCACAGCTGCATGTTCACTGCAACTATTTGACTCCAGATGAGACCCGCATGAGCCCACATGAGATCCGTGCTGGACGAGTCTCGTAAACATTCTCTCTTCTTCTTGGAACTCCTGCACCTCGTTAACGTCTAAAAAGACGAGGCGCTGCCAAAGTAAAAGACGCGGAATGCTGCAAACATGTGGCCCGGTGTATTTCTCCACAGATTTATGGAGAGACAGATTTAATTTTTGATGGTGTAGGAGGAATTTCACAATATTTGCAAAACAGTCAACCAGTTTTTTTTTTCAGATTGCAAATCATGAGCAAAAACTAATTACAGCCAGTGGTGTGCATCCAGTCAGTGTTCGGGAAGGTTAATATTGAAGTCTATATTATGTGGTCGGTTTTGAATGGTGTCTGTCTCAAGATAATTCATCCATGGCGCTGCCACACCAAAATGAAAAAAAAGCAAAAACTGGGGGCTTGCGAAGATTGCAGAGATTAATCTTCATCTAGTTTGTATTGAGATTGAATAATCACATGTTGCAAGGTTTTCGTGAGGGTCCAGTAACTTTAACGTTAGGTTAGTGGTGTTTACTTCATGAGTGACAGCAATTGTAATTACTTTTTTAAAGACTCTTTGATAAGAAATTCAGGAGGTGTTGGCAAACATCTGGTCAGAGGATTTGCTGCTTTGCTCTGTTACATCATTATGAATTTATTGTGTTTTGTTATCCAAAACCCAACTTTATAAAATTGTCATCACTTACGTTTACCCGTATACAGCCTTACTATTTCAGCTGAAGGTTTTTCAAAAAAGAATATTTCTTTGATATTTTCTCCTCCGATGATCAATTCAGACACGCTCCCATGCTCAGCCACCACAACCTCTGCCTGTGTCTTTCTCCCCCAGGATACCAGAGGGTCAGGCGGAAGCCGGGTCCTTGGCCGCCGGGAGACTACGCTCTTTGGAGGACCAGCTAACCAGAGCCAAAGAGAAGATCCACAGCTTCCAGAAACTCACTGGAGACGGTAAGCAGGGCAGGGCCACCTAAAAGGTTTGTGGGAAGGATTTGGCACAGTGCTTGGAAATATGAAAGCATCGATTTTGAAGGTGTGGGGGCTTGAGTTTTTATGGTAGGAAACCAGTCGGTGGCTCTTTTGAGCTTTTGCCTGCAGCGAGAATCTCAGTCTTGTCCAGTGTTAAACCTGCTGTAGCTCAGCAGCGATGATGGCGGAGCCGTGCTGTCGGACGTGCAGGGTTATGTGTATATTTGCTGCTCTAAGCGGCAGTCAAAGGTTCAGGGGAGCTGTCAGGTGAGTGGGGAAATGTGTGAATGAAGTGGAAGCAGTATGAATGCCCCAACGGCAAATAGGGAGAGCGGGAAGGAGGGAGGAGAGAAAGGAGACAGACAGAAAGAAGAAAATAAAGAAGGACATGTGAGCTTGGAGGGCAGCACAGGGTCAGCCTTTCCATCTTGCTGCAGGGGAAGAAAATGCTAAAAATACCCTCCAGCTTTTTCCACCAAGGGAGGGAGCCAAGAGCGAAGTGAGTGTGAGATAGGAAGGTTAAAAAAACAGTGATTTTTTTTCCCCTTCTCCACCACCTCCTTCTCCTGCTTGAGGCTGTTTCCCCTCCCTCTATTTTTCTTTTTTTTTTTTCATTTCTCTTAGCAGAAACCAGAGCAGGCAGCTGTGCTTCCATGTGGGTTACTCAACATTGTTTTGCTGGGGTGGGGTATAGAGTTCTTTCCTGTTGTTGGAACCTTGTGAGGGTAAAACATGAGAGAGAGAGAGAGAGAGAGAGAGATGAGACACAAACAACGTGATCAAGTCATCCTTAATGGGGTCAAAGCAACACCTAAGGACAAAGTATGGAAAGAAACATTTTCATGGTTGGTTAAAAATGAAACCTTGCTTTGGGCCTTTAGCCTATTTACACCTGTTGGCCTCTGTTCCTCCCCTCTTCCTCCCAGCTGTGTTCCACAAGGAGGTGCCGTGAGGTTAACGTCATTGATTCATTGTTTTAGATCGTACTCGTGCCTCAAATGTCACACCAGCTGTGCGTCTTTGTTATGTTGTGTTTTGTTGTGAGCTGTTCTCTCTTACCTCTGCCCGCAGGCCCTGGCCCCACTCAGGAGGAGCTGCGGAGAAGGGTGGAGAACGGCGTGAAGGAGTTCTGGTACTTTGTCCGCAGCGAGGTGAAGAAATTGACCACCGTCGAGCCCGGAGAGAGGCAGAAGTACGCCGACACACTCCTGCAGGACATGGGACACCAGGAGAGGTGGGCAGAAAATGTTGAAAAAAGGAAAAAGAAGTGAAAATGTTCCACAAGGATAAGTGGGAAACCAGTAGATCCATGGAAAAGTTGATGGTGAAGAAAATACAAGTCATAAATGGGGCGGTGCTTTAGTGAATAACACATCATCTCCCAGTAACTGACTGTGTTTCTGTCAGCGTTTATTCTCATTGTCCACACTTACTTTTCAGAGGTGTGAAATTGAGAATGAATAATGGGATATCCTGCACTGTTTAGTCTATACAAAAGCCAAAGTGTAAAGTTGCACAGTCAACCACATAACCTCACCTATTTGTACAGAACAAAAAAACCACAGAAAGCCCAGCCCAGTAAATAAACCAAATAAAGTGTTGATTAATCTTTGAAGTAAACCCTTCAAGCTAAAACAAACATATCACAGCTTCTTAACTGTACCTGTTATAAACACTCAATAATAATCTGTCAGTGAAAAATTATGGATATTATTGGTGCTTCTGCGTAAGCTCCGGATCCTTGTAAAACAAATATTGTCTCTTTCCTCCTTTGTGTTGAAGCAACATTGACAAGATACAGTTAACAGCCTGCCGATGGTGTCAAAGGTTGAAACATGAACATTGGCCAGAAGCAGGACTTGAAAGCAGGACTTGTGCCGGTTGCTGAGAAACAAAGGGCAAAGGTCACGTGCACACCCTCTCTGTCATCTGGATGGCCAGCTTCCACAGGGCTGAATGAAGAAAGGCCTGTTGTCATTTGGCCAAGTGGTTCATTGTAATCCCGGTGAAGTGGTTTACACAGCCCATTGTCTTAGTCTTTTCTGCCCTAAGCAGCTTTCCAAAGACTGATTCCTCACCAGGTACACACACACACACACACAGACTTCTATATGCTTTCACTTTCATTTTAAGCCCCCCAGATCTCTTTGTATGTGCTGCAGGCAAAGGCTGGGAGAGGCAGCACAGATAGGGGCAGAGGTGGAAAGAGCAATGAAATGTTTGACTCGAATAAATGCACCGCTCCTTCATTTAAATTCTGCTCAGGGAGGAGGTGAGGCCCTTGTCTAGAAGATTTCCCAAGTAAAATAAAAATGTAGCACATTAAAGAAAAAGTGTGCATTATACGGAGCCGTCGGTTTCATAACATATTTATGGCCGGGTGATGTGAAACCGTGTGAAAGTTCATACAGATATGAAAATAATACTGAACACTTATTGCAAACAGGAAATGAACACCGCTGCAGCTACGGGAATGTATCTCTATAAGCGACTCTACCAGTAACATACAGGTAAAGAAAACTATACCACAGTGAGTCTTGATGTCATCGCCTCTATATTAAGATGAACGACGCATCTCCACTTCCTCCCACTGTACAAAAATGAAGCCCAAATATCAGTGTAATTAGACCTACACTAAAGTAACAGAAACCATCTGTGGGAAAAATGTACTTATAATATAATAATGATTTATTATCTGCTAACATTGAATACGTGTTTTTTTCTTAAACTATACTGCAGCCAACCACCAGGGGGCAATCAGGATGCGCTTTTGGGTGGAGCTGTCATGTCTGTGCTTGATACCAAAACCCATAGATTTTGGCTTTATATAATTATAGTGAGGTATTTGTAAGGTGTATGAAACAGTACGCGCTAGAAGAAGACAGACCATACTGTAAATTGATTTCTGTCAAACTATAGTTTATATCTTATAACTGTAATCTAACAGGGTGGACACAATGGCGATCCGATATGGCTGAAAGTATTGTGTCATATGTCGTGCAAGCCACAAAACCCACGTCAGAGGCTCAGTTTCAAACTTGATGGGTGTTTACCAAATGCATCATTATGCTGGGTCATTCAACTGCACACCATAGGGCGTTAAACAGGCAAAACACACATCTAGTCTTTCTTTCCTTTTGCCCATCTTTTGTCTCACTGTACGCATGGTGATACTCGTGCTGTAAATTAAACCCGAAACCTTCTCCCATCGGTGCAACGTCAATACTTGGATCTCCTGCGCTCGGCTGCCAAGCCCAGCGGCTGCAGCCTCAACATCAGTAAGAGACAATCAGAAGCACTGGGGGAAACCGCACATTATTTACATGCACACAAGAGAACACCTCTTATACATATGCGGTACGTCATAGACGTGTGGTGTTCCCTTGTCTTGCTGCCAAATCCCCTCAGGGCTCTACTGTTGTTAAGTTTTGCGGCCAGCCAGGTTTGCTTCTCCTTCCCACAGAGGGCCAGTGAAGGCTCCCCTGTGTGCCACTGGAGGAGAGTTTGACATCCATCACACACTGTGGTTTCAGCTTCAGACCGGGACATTGAGTAATAATACCGCGTTACTTGTCGAGGAAGACGCTATTTGCCGCCCTGCTGAAACGGGATGTGGTATATCTGTCTGCTTTGTATGTGTATCTTTGCATGCACTACTTCATATATGCATAAGAAGTCACACAGGATGTGACTGATTTGGGTCAAAGGAGTGAGTAATAAATTAAGCTTGCATAAGTGCATGTGTGAGTGTGTGATGTGTTTTGCATCTGCCCTTAGCTGCAAATATCAGAGCTCTTGGGCTTGTTTTTAAGTGGATGGCCACAGTATTTGGCAGAGTGTGTCACGTAAACAGATTCGCTGTCAGAGGCATGAAGATTGCGGATTTTTTCAAAAGGGCTCAACAACCAGAAAGATGTCGTTGTCTGTCGGCGTTACAAAAAAACGACACTTTGTCCGTAAATATCCTGAAAGTGGAGACTTGTCGATGTTTAACTCACATCCCACTGTATGTGCTGTCAAGTGGATGTTCTTATCACACGTATTTGTAGTCTAGGGGGTTGCCTTCACTCTCTACCTGCAGGAGGACACAAATCACATGATTTAGAGGTTTTCTGAAACGTACCAATAATTTTTGTTGAGGAAAATCTCTGTGGAAGGCAGCCACAGAGGCTGAAGTTGTGCTGTAGGGCAGGAGACGTCTGCCCTGATTTGAAGATAAGCTCCCTGTCTGGACAGAAATAGTGTCACAGAGCAGAGCTGCAGATTTGTAACGCAAGATATATAAAATATGCATGATCACTTGGTCAAGAACATGCCAACATAATTAATCTGCATATCCAAGTAGACGTGGGCATATCCATAAAATCTTCTGTCACAGGATATATGATCTACTATAAGATTTAGTGAATTCCTAGAGGTTCAGTTGAGAAGCTGTTTTTAGAGCCGCTAGTGGGAATGTTTTTTTTTGCCTAATCCAGTTATTGACATGTAGCAATCCTGTTGATTACTTTGCTGTGGTTCTGATGCTCTTGCACAACCAGAGATTACAGGTCCTCACAGGGATTCTGGAGCCCATCTGAAAAGGACCTCTGGAAAATCCAACCTTAACCCAGCATGTATAAACTTATCTAAAACAACAGACCTGCAGCAGCACAATGGGGGCGCTGTTGCTCAGTAAAAGATGCATAGTGTTGCCTCAGGTCAAAAAAACTATTTTCAGCTCCTGTGATGATTATGAGTTCACTTTGATTCACATCTGGATCACACTGGATATCATTTTTAACTGTTCATACATACCAACATCGATCTACTGTATGAAGACCTACGATAAACGTATATAAAATCTCATATGGTTGACACATTTTTACCTCCAGAACCAATAGTCAAAGAAACATTTGTCTCTTCCTCACTATTAACCCAACCACAGTGTTTTAAATGTCTCTGTGTATTTCTGTGTGTGTATAAATTGTACGTGTGCCTGAAAACCTGTGGATAGTTTCGCTCCCCGATCTTCCAGTTGATAAATACAATGGTTGATGAACTCTCTCTGATTCAGTATTTGCATGATAACCATGAATTTCCATCCTTTCCATTTGCATCCTTCTGAATGGCTGCTATGTGAACAAAGTTAAAGCGTCACTTTACAGCGCAAGGGTATTCATCATTTTTTAAGAATGTACACGTGTTGCCTTACAGCTGAACAGTTATGCCAGACGTTGTCATTGTTAATGAGAGCAGAGGAGAAGTGATGTGAGAGTGGGGAGGTATGTTTGTTTGTGAAAACGCTCCCTTGCAAAAAAGCTATTAAGTCCCAACCTCTCAGAAATATAATTTTGCTGTTTGAATATGACCCTCGGCTGCTGCTTGTGTTCGGGACAATAATGTCTGTAAATTTCACAAGGAATGCGTTTCACATCACACTGATGGCAGAGGAAAAAGTATTGGCGAGGTGCTGCCCTGTGTCTGCACTTATTAATCATCTGGAGAGGATGTAGTATTTTTGTACAAGACAGTCGCACAAGGCCAACAAAGTTTGTATCACGCACTGTTTAGGGTTGACCAAACTTTCTTGGAGGTGGATATCTTGTACCTGGAGCATGCTCAGTTGATGTAGTACATTCAGTGCAGGCACATGGGTGGAGGAGGACATTTATGTCACAAGGACCAAACCGGACTCCATCAGACTGGTAGACGCGGAAACTATGACTCTGCCTTTGATGTTCAGCCGGTTATTTCAAAGTGAACTTGCATAATAATTTAAGTATGAAAATGTGTGTCTGCAGGTCCATCATGACAGACTTGTACTACCTCAGCCAGGCGGACGGAGTGGGCGAGTGGAGAGTGAAGGAGGCTAAAGACCTGTCGGATCTGGTCCAGAACAGAATCACCTACCTACAGGTAACTGCAGACGCACCTGCTGCTTCACCAACTGGCCCTATATTCTGTCACACACACACACACACACACACACACAGAGTCACAGAGGACATCTCTCACACGTGCTTGTCTCATTTGCATCATCCATAACTGTCCGCATCAGTTTCCACGAGGAGCAGGTGAGGGCTGCAACAGCAGACGGTTCCAACAGTGGGATCTGATCAGCAGGATTCTTGTTGCCTGTCAGCAGTTTAGTGGCAAACACATTCGCAAACACACAAACGCAGACCAGGAAAATGACGGATCGGGAAAAGTAATACAGATGCACCTGCTTACTCAGGCTTAAATGGACGCACCTATGTTTACAGCTCCACATACACAACCTGAGACCCCGAACACTTCCTCTCACACCCAGCAGCCCCCCCCCCGGCTGTGGTGCTGCCGGGCTCTCGGGTGGGGCAGTGCGGCGCAGCACCGGGCCCTGCAGCTTTAATGAGCCGGTGTGTTTGATGAAGAGGACCCAGTCAGTCTGGCTGGGCGGAGACAGCACCACTAACAGCTGCTGTCACCACCGCTGAGGGATCACACCGCTCCACCAGCTGCCATCACTAATTCATCACACATACACACAGAGAGTCGGGCTCACATGGACTCACCCACACCTACGCAAGCAGCACACACACACACACACACACGCGCTCAGCCACAAGATTGATGCACATGCTTGTACGCAAAAGAAATGCTCTGTGTGTGTCTCTCACTATCTCAGTCACACACACTCACTCACACATCTATATGTACACACACAGACAGACTCCTCCCTGCTATCCTGCTGTCTCTGCCACCCGCACCAGCCTCTCCCTTCACTCCCGGTTTAACTAACTCCATCTCTGCGTCTGCTCCATCTGTCCACTTACAGCACTCAGTGAACATGGTTGGCGTCTTCTGATGGATTTCTGTTGGACATGCTACCTATAAGATCCCTTTCACTCAACACATCTGTACTTTAAAATAGCAATAATTCACATTTTTATATATTAACAATAGAGCCTATGTTAATTGACCGTAAAGAGAAGAATCACCAACTTTTCCTTGGCTTTACAGAGCTTCATTCTGTCTTTCAGCTCTTTGTTTCTGTTTCTAGCTACAGCTTTACAGATTGAGCTCACTCTCATAGTGTTTGGTCGTAGCAGACACCTGGCAGCAACACACCAGCCTGCATATGCAAATGATTCTGGAACACTTCAGTTCATTTTCGATTTTTCCAAGGGGTGTTATCAACGGTTGCTGATCAAACTGCCGCTGGATACATCTGAATAGTTCTACAAGCAATCAGAGCAATGAAACAGGACGTGAACACAACAGTGTGCAGTGAAGAGCTGTGATGTTGTAGCACATGTCAGTGTGTGAGTTTTTGCTAACAGATTTTGGCCATTTTTCCCCCAGTCGTGGCTTCAATAGACCAATCCACATCAGCGACAGTCCTCTTGGTTGTTAGCGGGCAATGCTTCAGCGGTGCCCCTGTCAGTCATTCCATCAAACCTAGCCCATTTTAAATAATTGACTGATTGGCCCGGCATGTCTCGGGATGGATGGAAATCTGTCTGAGCGGGCAGGGGGCCAGAACCATCTGCGAGAGCGAATAAACATGAGCTTGCTGATCTGGTCTGGTCTCCAGGCTACTCAGAAAGCTTTAAAAAACCCAGTCGACGCTTTACCTGCAAGGCACCAAATGGGCAGACAGACACGGTGGCTGGTGAACATGCTGGAGCTTTTAGTGTCTCACGAGCCAGGTTTTTCATTCAGAAGCTGGCAGAGAGCACAAAAAGGCTAAAAGCAGTGTCATTATTGGTCTATGATCATTAGATGGCCTCAAATGTGACTCTAAATGAATGCTCATGTGTCTCCATTAATGCTTGATCTATGATTAGTTTCCCATACCAAATTAAAAAGGGCTATGTCAGTGATTTTACAGTTCAGTACTGGTTGATTTTGGTCACAGCGGTTACTGTTGGTAACGGCAAGTTAGTGTTGATAACACTCGTCCTAAAATTCCATTCAAATCCCCATATTCCACACAGCATCTATCATGTTCATTTTGAAGATGCATATGAACTCTTGATTTCCTTCTGAATCCACTGGATCTCAGCTCCACATTGGTAGTTAAAGGTTTATCGCCCTATTTGTTACCGTCTTAGCTGAAAGCATTAAATCCACTAGATCCAGACTTTTGTTTGGATCTCCAATATACTCATGGATATCTGTCCCCTACATATTCATGAGTTTTTCATCATCAAGATCAATGAATTATTGCCTTAATAAACATCTTGAAATGTTGAAGAAAGTGGATCTGGATCCTCCTTTGTCTGAATCCACCCCAACCTTTAATGGGTTCTTTCTTGGCAGATGTCCTTCCAACAAGTTTTATAGAAATCCGTTAAGCAGTTTTTGCGTAATCCTACTATAAAACAAAAAAACGGACAGGGTTGAAAACACAACTTAACGACATGCAGCAAACATCGGTTTAGCTGATAATCCTTTGAAAGGTACAGCACAATCAAATACATAAGGGAGTGACAGTTTGTCTTTCACATTCCATGTAGCGCATGCATCTTTTTCTGTGAATGCAAATTCTAAAGTTGCAGGAAAGGCAGACTCAGCCAGCAACAATGAAATCTACCGCAAGTAGAGGCAATTACTGGATGCAAAAGATTAAATGGCCGCTATAGAGAAAAATTGCCAGCAGCAGCTCTGGAGCAGAAAGTGGAGCTTGATAGCCTGCACTGTATAACTGTTTTCACTCAGAAGGCAAAAAACTTATAATGAGCTGCTGAATTTACTGTAAATCTGCAATGGAGAGTAGCAAAGCAGGAATTTACCTGCACAAAACGTTGTGGAGTCTTCAAGAGTGCGGGCATCACAGTGGATAATTACCCGAGCTTGACATACTATTCTTCATTTCCAGTTGTTCCCCCACGTAAACAATATCACTGTGCTCTTTCTCTCTCAGCTGAATTTCCCTGCAGCTGCCTATATGTGTCGCACTCAAAAAAAAAAAAGCACAGCATTTAAACCGGCACTTAACCCACAGTGCAGAGCGGTACTCAGACGGCTGCCTTTGTGCGTGCGTCTGCCGTCATTACCCTTGAACCGAGGCTCTCTGGGCTCTTCTGAGTCATTCCAGCCTCATCATTATCAACCCCGGGACCCAGAAGCAGGCTCCCCACGCCACGCGGCTCGCACCGTGCATCGATCTCATGCCGACACGGTGGTTCAGGAGCCAAACTCTTTTGACAGAAAACAAGCTTTATACGCGGGCCCCTTTTGTCAGAGTGCCACTGTAGATTATTAGTATAGTAAGTTGGTTTTTACACCTATGGGGCCAGTAGTGAGGCTGTGTGCGGCTTGTTCTGTCACCTCGATGCTGTTCTCTGTTCATGTTCTTCTACAGCAGTGGTGGTAATCACTTTTCTGCACGTCTCCTCCTTCCCTTCTTTTTCCTCTCCTCTCCTCTGTCCTTTCCTTTTTCTTTCTTCTCCTCTCTCCTTTCCTTTTTTCTCCTGTCAACTCTTCTCTTCTCCTCTCTTCTATCCTTCTCATCTCCCCTCCTCTCTCATTTATTTTTCCTCTCCTCTCATCTCCTTCCCTCATTCCTTTTGTTCTTCTTTCCTCTCCCCTCATCTAGTCGCCTCTCTTCTTTCTTTTTCTCCTCATGTTTCCTTTCATCGCCCCGCTCCACAGCCTCTTTTTTCATTTCCTCTCTGGGTCTTTATCCTCTCCTCTCTTTTCCTCCTCACTCTCCTTGCCTTCCCTCGCCTTTCCTCCTCCTCTCTTCCTTCCTCTTCCTCTCCTGCTCGTGTGAGATAGGCAGCGTTCACCGGTGGGTGCCGGGCGGCCTGATTACTGTGAACCATCCACAGCTGCAGCAGCCTAATGAGGAAAACACTCCCATCATCTGGTAATTGCTGTTTAGGAAGCTGGTTGGCACGAGCGTTGCGGAGTCACTCAGACTGGCTGCAGAGCGAATCGCAATCCGCCCGGCAACTCATCGACAACGCAGCGTGTGTCACTCTGCTGGTTCCCACTTCTTTTCTTTTTTTTTTGTTTGTTTTATGCCAAAAAAAGAGAAAGCCTTGTTCTTCCTCCAGCGTCTCTCATTTGGTATTCATCCCCTCAGACTTTGTATGATATCGAAACTAATTTATGGGATGAAATGGTAGAAAGTAGGTGGTGGAGAGAAAGTGAGGGGAAAAAGGAAAAATAATGAGAATGAGTGTAAGAAAAAGACAGGAATGAACAGCGGCAGTGAAAAGTAATGAGAGAGTGCAAGAGCAACAAGAAATATTATTATAGACTGTTCAATCTTTAAAAAGTGGCTATAGATATATGTACATTCGTAAAACAGCTGGGCACAGCAACACAATGCTGTCCGGGAGTTAGACTTGAAAAGAGCTACAGTAAATTTTTTATAGTGTCTGGATGACAATGGCAAAATAACGCTTGTTAATATAAAATCTAAGAGAAGAACTTGCAAGTGCATCCCAGGGAGAGAGAGTTAGCGAGAGAGAGAGAAACTTGCAGGTAAAGAGAGAAACGGAGAACAGGATTGAACCAGGCTACATAAAATTAGAGTGAAGTGGAGAATGAGACAGACAGGCGAAGGGAACAAAGAAAACAATATCAGCCGTGTGTTATTACAAGTCAGGGAGCAGGGCTTTGAGAGATTCGAGACGAAGGTCAAGCAATAAGAAAAAATGTTGAAACACGGTTTGCTCTCCTCCTCCTCCTAGAACCCCCCAGACTGCAGTAAGGCGAGAAAGCTGGTGTGCAACATCAATAAGGGCTGTGGTTATGGCTGCCAGCTCCACCACGTCGTCTACTGCTTCATGATCGCTTATGGCACCCAGCGCACGCTCATCCTCGAGTCCCACAACTGGCGCTACGCCCCCGGCGGCTGGGAGACGGTCTTCCTTCCCGTCAGTAACACGTGCACCGACCGCTCCGGGGCCACCACTGGACACTGGTCAGGTAGGTGCACTCACCCTCACGCACACACTGTGCACTCAACAAAGTCATAGCCACAGTCCTGTCTGCTACAGCTGTGATTGGTTGCTTAATAATCTTATAACCCTCGTTCTTTTCTTTATTTATTTTTTTCTGTCTGGACTGTCCCAGCTAAAAAATAGCGTCGGCCAAATCTGTCTTTTGTGCTGCTGCAGCAGGAAAGAAGTGTGAATTCCCTGGCTAAGCAGGACTATTCTGCAATTTCTGTTAAAGCACTTTGGCAGCAAATGTAGCAGCAGCAGGTCACTGCTCAAAGGTTTCATTGCCAACAAATGCCTTTCAGTAAACAACCTACTCCTCTGACCCTCAGTCAGTTTCCACTTGTGGCCTCTGATAGCAACAGAGATGGTTGGAAATATGTTTTGTCCCCTGTTTGTTATCCCGGGATTTTCACTCAGTTTTATCTCATCATTTCCTGAATAGTGAGAATATCTATATCTCTTGAATCCACTTCAGCATCAGTATTCAATTAAGCTTTTAAATGTGAAAAACATGATAATAAGAACCAGTGAAAATCTGTTTGAACAAACCTCTGAATCATGAAGCGCGTGCCTCCTTTTTAATTTAAACATCCATCCATTGTCTTCCACTGTTTGGAGATCGGAGCACTTAGGCAGCCAGCTAAGTAGGATATTCCACACATCCCCCTCCCCTGCCACACTTCCCAGCGCTTCCTGGGGGATCCCGAGCCGTTCCCAGGCCAGATGGGATATGTAGTCCCTTCAGCGAGTTCTGCATCTACCCATGGGTCTGCTCCCGATTGGGCGTTCCTGGTAAACCTCCAATTGAAGGCGCCCAGGAGGCATCCACATTAGAAGAGCGACAACTGCCTCCTTTAAGGAGCAGCGGTTCTACTCCGAGCTCCCCCTCGGATGCCTGAACTCCTCACCCCGTCTCTAAGACTCTCTCAATCTTAAACAGTCAATCAAATATAAGTGTCCTGTTTTCAGGATTTAATAACGTTTTTGTTTCTAATATTTTCTTCACCCCATTTATATCATTAGCAGAAAAACTTAACTGTAAAATTAAATACAGCTCAACAGCCCCAAACACTACATTCTCCAAAACAATCATCCAGTTGAATTAATCCTTCTCTAAAACAAATTCAATATAAAAGTGATTAAAACGTTAATGAAGGCAGGATTTACTGCAGCACTGTTAAATCACACCGTTTGTTTCCTCTGGATGGACTGTAGATCCTAAAATGACAGATGAGTCTATGTGAGAAATTCTGTGAATGTGTGTGTGTGTGAAAATCTTGTGAAAGGAGTTCCCTCTCCTTGAGCCAGGTTGGAGAAGGCAGGTCCACTCTTCACGGGGGGTGTGGTTGGGCGCAGCCTGAAAAATACTTGGGGATTGTGTCAGGTTTCGAGAAGTGATCAAATTAAGTAAATTTCTATGAATGTTTATGAGAAAGTGACCCTACTTCTCGTCAAGTGTGTAAACGATGGCCTCAATCGCTAGTTTCAAGTCTTTGTCGATACAGCACGATGTTCAATTAGTAGATTCTGGTCCCATTTATTGCGTGGATACCGCTCCATTGACATTAAGTACTGTCCAATGGGTGCAGGTCACACGGCACCGCTCCATTGGACGATGGGGTTACCTCTGTGCAACTTAGGTGTGGAAAGAAAGAATCAAACAGCTGTGTGTGTTGAGTCATAATGGAGAGTCTGGGTTGGAGTGTTGGAGTGGACTGCATAGTTGGGGGATTTCAATTCTTACAGGGGGGATGATGGTATAAAAACCTGGAGGAATGGCCTGAGCTCATCGAGAATGGTATTTATTTTTAGTCACGCTGGCCACACAGCTTTATGTGGAATTTGCTGCAGACATTCGGCTGATTTTTTTCTAACGACTTTGGGCATCAACTAAAATTTTATCTGCTGTTCATGAAGTTTATGAACAAATAGCAGCAAAGCTAATAACATTTACACCAAACCCCAGCTGTTCTTTATATTAAGTGCATGGTCAACATTTTACCTGCCGACGTCAGCATCTTGGCATTCGCTGGACTCGCTCGTACGGCTGCAGACGCTTAGTCTTGTTATTTATGTGGGTAATTAGAATTCTGCACCTCTCATCGACTGTCCATAATGAACACCATGTTCAGGCGCAAGGTAGTTCATATGTATACCAGGTAGCAGAGCACCTCCGACCAGAGATCAATGTGCTTGTTTGGAGTATAAATAGGTCTCCCTACTAATGCAAGGGTGGCAGAATCATGTATGAATAGAAGTATGAATTGAAATAGTGGTTTTAATGTGATTAATGGATCGTCCCACAGTGAACATGTGTTTGCTTCTGCTAAGCTGACAAAACCAAAGCATTTGTAATGGAGATCGTGATGATTCGGAGGTTTTTCTATGTGACTGTGCCTGGCCCCACCCCCCCGCTCTCTCTCTCTCTCTCTCTGTCACGTCCTTCCTCATTGCTTTCTTGCTCTCATCGCTGCATCCTTTCAGCTCTTCATTTTTCTCGTATCGTTTCATTTGACTTGTGCTCTCCTGGGCTCTCTCCCTTCTTATCTCCTGCTTTCCCAGCGCCTTCCCCCCTGTTATTCTCCTGCCTTTCATGTGTCCTTTTCCACTATCTAATGTCTTCCTCTGGTGTCTTGCAAACAGCCTCCTATAGATCCATATAATGCCATCTGGCTGCTTAGTAGCCACCAGCCAACACACTAAAAACACCACAGCTTGTCCCTATAGAGTCCTTGCTACGCCTGTGGTCATTCCTATTTTAACAGTGCAGTGAAGAACGTTCCTCTGGGTTGGCCCACAAAGCGATACTAAAACCTTGGATTAATAATTAGATACACATGGAATATCCAATTAGACTTACAGTGTTTGAATGTAGTGAATACTGATCTCTTGAAGTCAACTAGTGTTCATTACATTCAATGCAGATGACGACACCTGCGACCAAAAATCTGTGCAGGGCGTCTAAATATCTTCCTTGGTCGCAACCGATGCACCAAACGCTAAGCTGGTCAGTCTGTGTATGTGATTGAGTCGTGTCACTTCCTCATCTCATGTCCTCTTCTGAGTTTACACTCACACACTCAGGCCCCCGGGCTGCCCCCCCCCACTCGAGGCGGTAAATGTCGAACAGTGGCAACAGAAAGTGTGACCTGTGGACCGCTAATACCAAACGATTAGCGCCGCTGTTTCAGGATCGGAGCAGAAGCTGCGGTTGGTTTGAGTCTCTGTCTGAGCGTCCTCCCGCCACCACACTCCTGCTGACCTGCGCTCACTTTACACTCAATAAACACCAACACTCATCACAAGGTGTTAGCACCTGAACAGTGCTCATGTAAATCATAACCATCCCACCCAGTTTACTGAGCTGGTAACATGTATCCTGAGCCAAATGTTTCATATTCATTCAAGAGAATTTTTTGATACCAGAGCCATTTCATTTGTTGTTTGGGTTTTCTGTGGTTTATTTTATTATGTCGTTATATAAGCCCATTTTTTTTAGCCCATTTTCTGTTCAGCGTTTCCCCCTAGAATGTGAGACACTTGCAGACAGAGAGAAAGAGGATGCATGATGTGACAAGGACCCTCAAAGATAGAAATTAATGAAAGTTGACCTCGTCCTGCGAACTGTGGTTGAATTTTTATGGAACTAATGCTGATATAACCAAATACTGACATAAAATGTTATTATATATTATGATAATGTCATGAGAATATTGAGAAAGGTTGGATACTAGTGCCTTTTACAATATGTACATTTAGGACACCACAATAATATATCTTTTAAATTAGTTGTTCTGCAAAACCCAGTTAATTTACCAGAAGAAGCCGAACGTTTTAAAAGCAAACGTCTAAACACAAGCAGCTGTACCAATACTCAGAGTAGAGCGCCTTAGAATAAGCACTACATTTAAAATTGGCAACATTTAGATTTTTAATTAGGAACCACAAATACGAATCTGAACAGACGTTCGCTGCCAGGGTTTTTGCGCTTGACAGTTTTTTGATTCTCATCGCTATGGACACATTTCTGTCAGCACCAAGAGGCAGTAATGAGTTCTGACAACCAGCTTTAGTGTCCGTTTAGCCCACGGTTGCGTTTTTGCTCGTTTTACGGCAACTTTTGTGTTCAATGGACAAGATTAGAGACCCCTGCACCATCTCAGATCTGGTAAAAGAGGAAATTCTGAACACACACATGGGGAAACCGGTCTTCTCCCGGAACAATGGTTCGTTGATCAAAGAGCTAATTTGCCAAAGAGAGTGTATTCTTTTGAGGTCCTCTCTGTGGAGATATTACTGCCTTATGAGTGAGTCTGAGAGCAGCAGGAGAAACATAATGTTCCCTGCCATGGAAAGACTGGAACAGGATTTCCCTAAGTTCATAAACTCAATCTCAAATGTATTATGAATAGAGAGGATCTGTACTACTTCTTCTTTTTTTTTGTATCTGGATGGTATCACACTCAGTTCTCCGGTTTCATAACAACGTTAATATGAAACATGTATTAGGCTCGGTCTACATCATGGGTTTAAATACAGGGATTCTGCGTCAGTGCGGACAAACATGCTTTTAAGTCAGGATGCATCCGGGAAATATATTCAGAGGCTTTGGAGATGAGATGAAATTTAGAAGAGCTTTGTGATCTAATTAAGTAGCTGTGGGAGGAAGACATACTGCATGTCTGTACATTTGTTCCAAGAAGTATATAGGCCTCGAAATATGCCCGTTCCCCCTTATGTGAGGCATGCCAATACTGTTATATAAGCAAAGACAGGCCTGGGAATATCTTTTCTTTTCAATATTTAATGCTTCTACCAATTTATATTCAGTTCATGCTCCAGTGTACACACACACACACACACACACACACACACACACACACACACACACACAAACACACAAACACTCTGTTTCTGTCCTTGTTTTTGACACGTTTTTGTTTTTTTTACGTACCCTCTCTGTGAAAGGCCATTTTTAATCACTCATTATGCCCTTTATTTGGAAGTGTGTTGTGGATGCTGGGTTTTGCAGCTGCGTTAGGGCCTGTCGGAGGAGCCTCTTTCGTCTGACAGAACACAGGCCGCAAACTTATTTTTTACGCAAATCAGGGGTTTATGCTCCCAAATAAAAAAGAAAAAAAGAAAAAACAACTCCTGGTTTTAAGACTGAAAGAGAGTGAAGGTTGTGTCTGCCAGGCATATCCCTTCTGGTGAGATGAGATTAGCTGGGCCCTTTGTGTGTGTGTGTGTGTGTGTGTGTGTGTGTGTGTGTGTGTGTGTGTGTGTGTGTGTGTGTGTGTGTGTGTGTGTGTGTTGTGTGTGTGTGTGTGTGTGTGTGTGTGTGTGTGTGTGTGTGTGTGTGTGGTGTGTGTGATTGCACATTTCTTTTATTGTTATTTTATCTGGATCCCCACTGTTGAGCCACTTTTTTCCTACTGTTCACAAGACCCTGTGTATGCGGTGGTGGGTGTACGCACATGTTGCTTGTATGTTTTCCACCTTTGTTCACACATGCAGCTGTGCGTCATGCACACGTGTGTGTCTGTGTGCGCAGAGAGTTGGCCTTGATGTATAGAGAGCTCTGGCACTGCATGGGGGCTTTCTGCCCTCTGCTCAACCCTCAGGGCTTTCTGCCAAGCAGGAGCGAGACTGGAGGGGGCCAATGCCAGACTAACACCAGACCCATCCCATCCCACTCCAATCCAGGTTCCTGCCTCAGCCCCACACAGCCTTGATAGAAAGGAGCTTACTTGGCCTTTGAGCAAGGACAAGCGAAGAGCAGCTGTCAGTCACCAAAGCCGGACTCTCTGGGCTCACAGGTTTTATATTTACACTGGAACAGAGCAGCAATAAACATGAAAGGGCCGGGGACTAACTCTGAAATAGCACACTGCGTCCCTGTGTTTTATTTTTGACAACAATATGGTGGCATTTATGATGAGAAGCAGTAGACACACATAGTAAACACACAGATATGTCATTTTTTTAGACCTGCGGGTGGCCAAAGCTCAGCTGAGAACTTGTTGAACTTGAACTCCAAATGCAACATACTGTTGTAAAAATATAGAAAGAAATAAACAGAAGATACAGCTTGTCTGACCTGAACTGGTAAATCACACAATAAACCTGTCACTATAACAAAGTGTGAAACTGGACAATTTATGTCAAGTCATCCCTTAAATCCCAAGGAAGTGTTTCTAACCAGGAGAAATAAGTGAAATATTATTTTAATTAAAATAAGTGCTGAGGTATTTAGTCTGCATTAAAAAACAAGTTTGATGATCAGTTAATCACGTTAATCTTTTATGAATGCAACATTTTAACATTGTCTGGTTTCAGCTTGTCTGTTTGGGATTGGCTGTTTGCTTGGCCTGTGGAGATGCTGGTTGCAGCTCGTATTCTGAAACTGTGACCTGCAGTAATTGAGCTGCTGCTGGTAAAGACCGGTGGCAGGACTCAGTCCACAGAACCCTGCAGCTGCAACACCGCCGCTGCACAAAGTGCTGTTCATCTGTTTATTCAAAGCTCGGTGAAGCTCGACTCAGTAAATCGAATCCCGATCTGGTGAATCGTTTGTCGTTGCCGTAAATGTGCTGTTGCCGTGATCGACAAGGTCACTTTACTTGATGAGTCCCAGTCAACGCTGCTACAGAGCGCTGTTTTTTCAAAGTTTATCAATATTGAACGTATCACGTCAGTGACACGACACTGCACTTTCTTGGGCTCTTAACAATACCCATGCTAATAAAATGAACGGTTCTTGTTCCACAGACAGTAAATTCTGGAATTATTAGACAGACTATTACATTATTATGAGACAAATTGTAAATGGAAAAATCTTTGGAATTAGAACTGTTGATCCGCAAAACAAGAAATCTGAAGTCATCATTTTTGCCTCTGGGAAACTGTGATGAGCGTTTTTCACTTGTTTCCCACATTTTATAGGCTTAGCAATCAATGAAGAGAAAAAATTGAACTTCTGCAATAAAGACGATGAACATAATCATTAGTTCCAGTCTGAAATTTCAGCTTTGCTTTTTAAGTGTTGAATCCTGAGTGTCTCACACTGCACCTGCTCTTTTCTGTGATACCTTCAGGCGAGGCCCACGATAAGGACGTCCAGGTAGTGGAGTTGCCCATCGTGGACAGCCTCCACCCTCGGCCCCCTTACCTGCCCTTGGCGATTCCCGAGGACCTGGCCCCACGCCTGCAGCGGCTGCACGGCGACCCCTCCGTCTGGTGGGTGTCCCAGTTTGTCAAGTACCTGGTGCGCCCTCAGGCCTGGCTGGAGAAGGAGATCCAGCAGACCACCGCCAAGCTGGGCTTCAAACATCCCATCATCGGGTGAGGAACGCTCAGCTTTCACATTTCACTGGTTTCCCCTTTTCTCCGTGGTTATAAACACTTAAGTAATAATGGCCTTGTCTCTATAGCATTTCTCTACATTTACAAAGTGCTTCACAATCAAAGCAAGCAGAAGGCATAGGAGGAGGAAAACAAAGACATAGCCGCGAGGGCTGTGGAGGAATACAAACACAGCTCTGGGTGAGGTTAATACGAGGCTAATACAATAGTATTAAAAGTAACTTCACTTGATGGTAACGTTTTGTTTGGTTAATTTTCTACTCTTGTTTATGCTTGAGAGGCGTTTTCCCTTTCATTACTTCACAGCTCATGAGCCCATGAGTTGATATTTTCAACATTCTAGTCAAATCCAAGCCAAATAATACTGGATACCTTTATATGAAATACTGATCTATTTTTTTCTTTTTTATTAAAGCGGTTTTATAGCTCTGAACGCATCACTGGCTGTTTTTAGAATTGGTAAATCCAGACGACGACGTTTACAAGACGTTTATGATCCCATTAACAATGAATGGCCTGGTATTTTTATCGCCAATAGTCTTGGTCAATTAAAGGATAAGGATGGCTTTACCCCACATTTCTCTTATTGTCAACAAATCCAATGAAAAGACCGAAAACAACAAAGAATTCATCCGACTAACAATTACTTTCTGAAGCTGAAGCCGGATGTTGTATCTTTCCTCTTTGCCACAGACCTCCATTGTTGTCAAAAGACTGTAAGCCACACTGTTGCACTGATGTATTCCATCATGACAGGGAACATGGGCACTGTAGTGTATACACAATGCTGGTAGTACAAGTAGTACAAATACTGTCTGTGTTTAAATGAACACAGACAGGCTTAAGGCTGAGTGCCACAGACAGGTACTGTATGGAGACACAGATTTAAAGCCTTGTTCACACTACACAATTTTTAGTAGCTCATTTCTTCTTGCGTGTGTTGTCGTGATTAAACGTAGTTTGGAGACCGGACGTACTAGTCAGTGGTTTCTCCTGGTGAAAGACCCTGTGGTGTGTGACCCTCTGTCCCCAGTCAGTTGTGTAGTGTGAACTCACGACCTCAAGACTCCTGATCACAAGACTGCAAGTCCAGTCGTGTGAACTCTGATAATTCATCCTGAAGCTCTGGTGCAAATATGACAATTCATGCAAGAGCTTTCACTAAAAAAAGAAAGAAAGAAAAATCTAAAGCAATTCCAAATGAACTTATGTTTACAGAACTTTTAAATATCTATAAATTGACTCGATAAAAGCTTTTTTTTCTCTTTTCCCCGGCTTTATCCTGATAACATTTCAGTTTCAAATGTAAACAGCCAAGTCCTGAGCCACATATATGAACCTGCAGGTGACATGACACAGGTTACAACGCTAGATGAAAAGTCAGGGGATCATTTAAGTCATCATCCTCTGGGGACCATGAATGTCTGTGTAGAATTCAATGGAACTCCTATCAAATATGTCAGTTTGGACCATAATGGTGGTTGAATGTTCCCATCCCCTGGAGCTGTAGCTAAAAGTAATACCCCCACTTATTCTGCTACAATCCACACTGCAGACCGGATGCAATGCATCACCGCTAATTTCCTAATATCTGACTACACCTCTGAGATGCCTTTCATGAAACTTGGCACAAATAGTTCAGATTAGATGATAGCGATCGTTCTAAATATGCCATCATTAGCTCTTACTTCGATGTTTGATCTCGCCTCAGCTTTTATTCTGACTGCTCAGAGCTGTGCCGTCTCCCGAGACTCTCCACTCACCGTCTCTTACGTCCGGTGCAGCATAATTGGAAAGTGTTGAGGTGCTCAGTTCCTATGAGAGCCACCGACTCCGTGTGTAAATGTATGCAGTCACAGTATTCCACAGTTAGCCAGCTTCCAAGAAATAGGATGGACGTGTTTTCCCTGTTTATTTACCCGTGTACTTTTCTCTGCATCCCCCCCATCAGGTGCTCAAGTCCGCCAGCTTGTCTCGAAACGCATGTAATTCCTCCCATCTTTGAGCCTGGATTACAGAAGGCTCTGCAAATGATCCTATGCAGTTGTTTTAACCTATTTGGTGGAGCAGAAGGGGGGGGATTTAGGACAATGCACACAATTACTGGCTCAGGGAAAGTACGTGGTATTACTTTCGGGTACTTCGCCGAGGTTGTCTGAAACTTCTGCAACGTCCCACGAGCCGAACTCCACCCGCCTGGTAAAAGGAGCGGTTTAAAAACAAACGCTAAGAATTATATCGTAACGGTTTGTGAAGGCTGCCTGGTTTAGTGCTGTCATCCACCTCATAAATCCCACATCCACATGTTCGTAGTCCCCGTGCCAGCTTCTCTCCCCCCCCCATAACTCTTCTCTTCCTCACCTTCTTCATTACATTTCGCTGCAAGCCATCGTCACCGCTCTTCCTGTCCCGCTCCGCTTAGTCCTCACTCCCTCTTTGTTACGCTCTCATTCTTTCTCCCCCTTTTTCTCAGATGCTCCTCTCTTTGGTTTTCACCTCTCTTCCTTTCATCACCCGAGCAGCTGTCTGTCTTTCTCCCAGTCCTCTTTGACTCTCCTCCCCCTTTTTATTCTCTCTCTTTTTGACTCATGCCAACTTTTTTCAATCTCCCCCCGTCCTCTCACATCCTCTCATTTTTTGATCGTTCCTGCGTCCTCATTTGTTCGTAGCTGCTCCCAAGATTTTTCCAATTTTTATATTTCACACTCTCCCTCACGTCCCTCCGCGGGGCAAATCTGTACCCACAATTCTCTTGCTCTCATAGTTTCCACTCATCTCTGTAAGTGCTCTTTGTGTTTCCCACCCCACCGCCCTTGCACACGCACACATGAACACACACGCACACACACACATATATATATATATATACGCCACCCTTTTCTCCATTCATATCACCGGGGAAAGGGTTATTGAAATGAAACAGTGGGTAGAAGAAAGTTTTTATCCCCTCTTTTTTCCTTTCCTCCTCAGGAGTGTGGAGAGAGAGAGAGAGAGAGAGAGAGAGAGAGAGAGAGAGAGAGAGAGAGAGAGAGAGAGAGAGAGAGAGAGAGAGAGAGAGAGAGAGAGAGAGAGAGAGAGAGAGAGAGAGAGAGAGAGAGAGGTGCAACTGAAATCCATAGTGTCAGCAAGAGAAAGGCGAGAGCAGGGTGGTGGTGGGAGATGCATGGGTTTATGGAGACAGTACCCAGAGGGACAGAAAGGCGGCTTGTCCCCAGAGCACCCAACAATCGCCCACCGACCCCCACACGCCTCAGTTACCCCCGGCACTCTCGCGCTGCGGCTCCTTAAGGACGCCACGCTGCAGAGAGGCTGAAAGCCACCCACTAAAAGCAAATATCACTGCAGCTCCATCCGCCAACATTTAATGCAGCCTAATGGTAGCAAAGACAAAGAGAAAAGGAAAAGAGGCCGCTGCTGCTGCTGCTGCTGTTTCTGTGTCTTCTGCTGATACCATAGAAGCATTATCACCATAGCAATGCAGTTTCCAAGAGGTGAATCCACTGTTTATCTTTCATAAAATCTCTTAGCAGATTTATTTTATATTTATATATATATTTAGATTCATGAAAAGGGTTTAAAACAAACTGTTTTTAGAAATCATAGAATCTCTCTGTGTAAACCACAGGTGAAACTAGAATGGCACTGAGTAGCGCACACACCTGCACCAAGGCCAAACATTCCCCTTACGGTAAATCAAGCTGCACCAAGTTCACACACTCATAGATATCATTTCTCTCAATGTGCCTATTTTATATCATCAAGATCCATGAATCATTCCCCTGGAAAACTGTAAAATGTTTTAAAACGTATAGTGTTGAAGAAAAAAAAATCCTGATCCGCCCTCTGATACAGATCCGCACAAACATTGTTTGTGTCCTACCTTCAACAAAGTTTGTTGGAAATCCGTTCAGTTGTTTTCGTGTAATCTTGCTTACAAACAAACAAATAAACATCCAAACCAACCAAAAACTGTTAATTAAGATCATTAATATCCAGTAAAATTCTGTGTGAGAAATCTTATTTAAAAAACACAATTTGCAGCAGAAACTCTTTCTTCACTCGGAGCGACTCCGGTGAATAATTAGCAGCTCATTTTCATCTCATTTTCATTGTTAACAGGTTAACGGTTTTCTGATTTCCGCTCATTGTAAGAGAGCCTGTTTTACGACCGTCTACATCAGCTGACATGTTCTTACAGCAGAGAACACAACAAGTTTGGCTGCATGGGGACCGAGAAGATAAAGAGGACAAATGGTCTGTATTCTCAAAATCACTAAAGGATTCGGGGTTACTTAGGAATGGCGATAAACAAGCATCAATGGAAATGTTCTGAATAAAGAGAAATACACTTTGGCCTCGGGGAGACAAACGAGAAGCTGTAAACGGTGACATAACATGTTAAGGTGACACAGCAAATCTTTAATAAAACAGTAACCTATTCTCACATTAGGCAGATATGAGTTTTATTAGTATTTACGACCTCTGCCGTGGAGGTTATGTTTTCACCCCTGTCCCGTTGTGTGTCTGTTGGTTGTTTAGTTGGTTTCTTTGTGTTTGTTGTAGTAGGATGAAGTATGGGTCAGAGCGGAACAATTACATTTTGGGGCAGATCCAGAAATAATTCCCAGGCACATTTAGGGGACTGCTATTTATGAGTGTGTGAAATTTGGTGCTGAATTTAAGGGGACTGTTGGGCCTTGGCTGAGGTGTCGGCTCATTGAGTTCTGCCATTCTAGTTTTAAGTTGTGTTTCCTGGTGGTTAGCACTGTCGCCTCACAGCATGAAGGTTCTCGGTTCGGATCCTGGTCTGTCAGTGTGGAGTATGCATGTCCTCCCGTGCATCTTCCGCTCTTGCAAATATTTCCCAATAATAACCCCTTTTTAAACACGGGAATGGATTCCATCAACAGAACCGCTGGAGTGCTTTTATTTTGAAAAGGCATACAGAAAGTGTTGCAACCATTTGTTTGTGACATAAATTCATCAGATACACATTAAAAATCAGGTTAAAGATCATTTTCTCTGTTTATTCTGCTGTGAACCACAATGTTAATCTCTCTATGACACAAACGTATTTACAACACTTTCCGAGCCCATTTCAAAGTGAAAGCACTGCAGCGTTTCACCTTCTGAATCCACTCATTTGTTCCAACGGGGCTTTGATTGTTATCGACAGACCGAAAGATGCGCATCTTCATACCGTAGAGTCCTGACATTTACTTTAGTACATGAACCAACTGGTTCTTGAAGGAAATGCAGGAGATAAACCTGCAACTCCACCGCCAGTAACCGACACACAGCTGGTCTACGTCGCGACGACAGACAGTGAGTCCAGAGAGTTCGGGGATCGACAGTGAAGACTGCGAGATCGACCGGTAGATCGCGATCGACGGGTTGGCGACCACTGGCCCAGAGACTTTAGGATCCGGGTCAGGTGGATTGGAGGCTCTAAATTGACCTGTGTGCCCTGCCTCTTGTCCAATGTCTGCTGGCTTTGGCTCCAGCCCCCACAACCTTCATAGGAAAACTATATAGATAATGGATGGAGGGATTCCTGATGAAAACAGGTGAAAGACGCCATAAAACCAAAACAGTGAGTTGAGCTGAGATTAATTGTAGAGGCACTGATATTCTTCATCAGCACAAGCGATCCGCGTTCACACACACATCGTCATTTGATCCTTTGTTAATATAAAATATTGATAAGTGCAGCTTTAAAATCCCATTTTACTTGAAAATTGTCACATTTTCCACTGGCACAGATCAGCGCTCGCACTAAATTTGATTTACAGCACATCACACAGAACAAGTTTGGGTTTGTCATCTATTAGTTTTCAAAGGGTGACAAAGGAAGGAGAAATTCGAACACCTATGGGAGTTTTCAGAGCGATGTGACGGCGCTCTCCATCATTAAAATAGCAAGTGAGATAATATCCTTCAGATAAATGCTGTTCATCCCATCAAATGCCAGCGGTTTATGAACCAGGAAGTTCCCTCAGATCCTCTGGTTCTTCTCTTTAGTCGTTCCACTGGAGCAGAGGCTGAAAATGATAGTCTGGCTTTATGTAGTGTTCTATAATTTTACTGTTATTTAAATCTCATCATTAGTATTTATCTACATCTATTCTATGTTGTTACACTAGAATCTTAGTGTTGATTATATCTAGTTTATTATTTTAACTTTCTTTTGTTCTTTTTCTATTATTGATTGATTGGGCATGAATAAGTGCATGAATTTTTATTCAATTTTAATCACTTGTTAAGCACTTTGAATTGTTTGAAAGGTGCAATAGATTGATTGATTGATTGATTGATTGATTGATTGATCAGTAGAGTTCCACAGATTTGTTTGAAATAAGGACACTGAAGCTGTGGAGGCTCACCCAACACCTTTTGATTCAATGCCAAAGTAGATGTTGCATAAGCAGTGATTCCAAACAGGGTATAGATACAATATGATATGAAATTCAAATGCAGATTGAAGCAACAGTTTGAAGCCATGCGGCCAAGAGTTTCTGCACCGGCAGCTGACAGGCAGCCAGAGCACTGAGGTCAGCGTCGAACAAATAATTTATTCCGTCTATGTGCCTGTGTCACAGTCTGCCACTGCATCCAGCGTGGGTGCGTTTGATGCCTTTTAATGTATGCTTCTTACGCCCACCTCGAGGACCCGCTCTGCCCTGCCAGTACGACTGTGGCGTTTTAGTGTTGGTGAGATGAATGCTGGATCGGGGGGGCCGATGGAGGGGGCGAGGGGAGATCGCTAAGAGCCGAGCAATGTCTCAGCGCGGCCTCTGCTGCTCTGACAGAGAGAGAAAGGGACGAGACAACGAGGGTTCACGGGGACAAAAACCCCAGCGGACATGAAAGAATCAAGGAAGCAGGAGGAGAGGGAGCCTGACAAAGGATGGAGAAGCCTGGAGTCAAGACCTCTGTCCGACCACAAAGACGGGGACTGAATGAAAGACTCCAACGCGCTCCGCTCACCCACTCCCCCTCCTCTTCCCGCCTTCACTCTGTGGGGTTTTGTTTGTCACAGAAATAAAGGGTCTGTTTCTCCTGAGCTTCCCAGATCCTCGCTGATTGATCTCTGGTCAGTGGGAGAAATTAGCTACAGCTTGTTTATTCTCTGTCTCTGAACCTTCCACTGTTTCCTCTTCACTTTTCTCTACTCTCACCTCTTACAAAAGAGTCGGAGGCGTCCTTGATGTGAGGGAAACAGCTTCAATCCCTTAAGCAAGTGGAGGCTCCTGAGAGGCAGGAGTGAAAGGTATAATATTCTTAACTGAGGTGCAGCCCCTGACCCTGCTGGACGTTCCAGTGGAGCCGCTCTTTGCTCCGCACTAGATAACTGGTTGGACTGGGTATTGCTCCAAGCGCAGAAGTGTCTGAGTGAAAGTGTGCGGCGTGTGCTCACTTAATTCTCCCTCCCTAAGTGAAGGCTGGAAAATGCTTTTACCCATTAGATGTCGGAAATTTCTGTTGCTCCTCAAGGCCAGGAGTCATCATGCAGATGTGGCTTTTGTAATTGAATAGATCCGGCTGGAATAAAATTGTGTTTTTCTCGGCGTCCATCAGTTTGAGGGATGCTTCTTTGTCATGAAAAAAAGAGAAGGAAGAAAAAAGCGAATGTTTCCGTTCTGGCCCGTCCTTTGTTCTGTTTTCAAGCTGTGCTCTTTTTCTCGTACATGCAGCCGGTGACAGCCTTCTCTCTTTGTCCTCGCTTACTGAGAGCGATGACAAGGACACTGGAGGGGGAAAAAAACTCACTTCTGTTGGTTATTTCTCTTTCTGACCATTGTTCTGCTTCGATATATTTCTTCTCTAACTTCTCCTCTCTGTCACTGTTTGCCTTTTCTGTTTTTTTTTTTCTTTCTTTTGTGCCATCGGAAAGACAATCGGAATATTCCCTGCACACGTTTAAGTGCTGCTTCTTCTGTGGATTTTACTTTTGTAGAAAAAGAAGGGGAAAAAAATACACTGTTGTGAAAAGGTAGAACAAGACATGGATTTACAGCTATTGTCAAAAACTGTGTTCAAACTAGGTTCTGTCAGTAAAAATAAGAAAACTGTCAATCATTTCTTCTTTCACCGCTGTAGCTTTTTTTTATTTTTTTTTACCGAAAAACAAATGTCAGCAAACTTCACCTTGTTTCTCTCAATTAAGATCGATTTGTAAATCTCTGACATAATGTTTCAGGAAATCCTACAAAATCGTTTCTTGTTGATCAAGCAGGCATCTGCATCTGAAAGGGTCAAAAATAAATAAAGGACAATACTAAAGAGACATCATTTTGGACTTGATAGCGTTTTTCATTTAGTTTGGAGTGAATAAAAAACGACATATATCTACGTGGTTGAGCTTGAAAACTGCTTTGACCTAAAAATACTAGTTTGTAACACTGTGTGTGTGTGTGTCCCTGTTTGTGTGTGTGCAGCGTCCACGTGAGGAGGACGGATAAAGTGGGGACCGAGGCGGCCTTCCATCCCATAGAGGAGTACATGCTGCATGTGGAGGAGCAGTTCCAACATCTGGCCCGACGCGTCCACATCGACAAGAAACGAGTTTACCTGGCCACCGACGACCCCTCCCTGCTGCAGGAAGCTAAAACCAAGTCAGTGTGTGTGTGTGTGGGGGGGGGATTTTTAAATTTGTCCCATTATAGTGACAATGATGTATAGATAGAAGAAAATTAAAAAACAATTCAATATCTCTTTCTATGAGTCCAACACCAAAAACAAATACCTGTTCCATACTCATATAGACCGGGGCTCACACTGCCACCTACGCTCTAATTCACTGTATCCATGGCAACATTACACTTCCTGCTTCTTGTGAAAGTGTATGTTTTCACACAGGTGAAGACTTTTAATGTGACATCTCACACAGCTTATATTTATTTCCATGATATCAGGTCGCACCATCACCTGAGTGTATTTGCTCCAAAGTGATAATCAAGCGCAACACAGGAAGAAGACAGTAACTTCCTGCTCACACATAAATTGTTCAGATTCAATTTCAAAGATGCTGATTTTGTTGGTATCTAACCATATTCATTTTTACCTTCTCACGTCCAATGAGTCTTTATCTGACTTTGTCCTGTTTGTCCCCACCAGGTATCCAGAATACGAGTTCATCAGCGATAACTCCATCTCGTGGTCGGCAGGCCTCCACAACCGCTACACTGAGAACTCGCTGAGAGGCGTCATCCTGGACATCCACTTCCTGTCCCAGACCGACTTCCTGGTGTGCACTTTCTCCTCACAGGTCAGTACTTCAAAACAAGACGATACAAAGTGCTGTTTTGATGTGTTTTCTCTTTAAAGTAGAAGTTGGGTTTGATGCTGGGATGAAAGCTGTCAAAGCTTAAGAAAAACTGAATCAGATTTTGATGTGGGTTTGTTTTGAGACCAAAAATTAATATGTAGTTTAAACAAACAGTTTTTAAAGCAATTTAGTCTTTCATTAGGGGGCATTTATTATTAACTGCAGTTCCATCGTATGTAAATATTCACATTTGACTTCCTTATTGTTCCAATAACTCTTTTTTAAATCCGATTAGAGGTAAATTGTTAGTTTGACAAGACAATAAGCGTCGCACACAACCCACTCACTGGACAATTCACGTACATTCCTCTGAAGGTGCACGTAACTATCATGCTAATACATTCTCATAAATAACGGTGAAATACTGCACCACTGACC
Source organism: Hippoglossus stenolepis (assembly GCF_022539355.2). NCBI lineage: Eukaryota > Metazoa > Chordata > Actinopteri > Pleuronectiformes > Pleuronectidae > Hippoglossus > Hippoglossus stenolepis. The sequence goes on from NC_061502.1 coordinate 14,848,332, forward strand.
TCACTCCTGGGTTTTACAGTTTTGAACACGGACGCATCCACGGAGGAAACGACGACTGCCTCAGTCTGAAACTATCACACACACTCTGGGCTGCTGATTGAATTCACAATTACAACGAATCAAAGAGCTAAATGAGATTGTATGAAGAAGAGGGAGAATAACCAAATACCAATGATGGCCCCTTTATTCAATAGCAAGTTACCACGCTCCTAATAACAATTGATGAGATAAATCAAAATTGCCTTGATTATTCATTATAAAACAAAAATCAGGTCATAGCTGCTGTGTGAACCAGATAAACTGATAAACTCAGCGGCTCTATAGCAAGTTCTACCATGGAGTGGATGTGCTTCCTGCCAAACCTAATATGAACGTGTTAGCCACGTAATTCCTATTCACACTCTGGGCTTATTAGTGCACTTCAAGGATCTAACTGGAATGAGTTGCTTAGCACATTTTATCCCTCTTTAACCAAGAAGTGGAAGGAAACGTGTTCGTCTTGTAGTGAGAAGTCCTTTGTGTTCCCGCAGCTCTACAGTATTTCCATTAATACAAGTTCCTTTACATGCATAGATCTAACAATGAGAATAATCCCTGCCTCCTCTCCAGGTTTGCCGTGTGGCCTACGAGATCATGCAGATGCTGCATCCGGACGCCTCCTCCTTCTTCTACTCCCTGGACGACATCTACTACTTCGGAGGCCAGAACGCCCACAACCAGATCGCCGTGTTCCCGCACCAGCCGCGCAACAGCGAGGACATTCCCCTGGAGCCCGGCGACGTGATCGGCGTGGCGGGCAACCACTGGGACGGATACTCCAAAGGCATCAACCGCAAACTGGGCCGCACTGGCCTCTACCCCTCCTACAAGGTCAAAGAGAAGATCGAGACTGTGAAGTACCCGACGTACCCCGAGGCGGACAAACTGCTCACCTCTCAGAAGAAGTAAAAGAAGAAATGAACAAAATTAAAAAATAAAATAAAATAAAGGAAGCGAAGGAGTGAGGAGAAACACGCAGACTCCGATTCCAGGGAAGGAGGCTGCTTTTGTACAGAGGAGAGAGAGACATACTTAGTGCACTAAGCTGAGAAGAAAAGAAAAAGCCTGTACCCAGGGGTGATAGGAATGAGAATGCACTGTGTGTTTATGCCTGAGAGCGTATGTGAGCGAGAGTGTGTGTGAGAGCGTGTGTGTGTGTTCAGGCGAACGTGCGTGCACTTGTGTAAATGCCTGTGCATATGTCGGGTCATGGAAGACTTGCACCCCACCACTACTCCCCCGCCTGGCGCTCTGACGCCCGGTCTGTAGAGATGTAGACGTGAACATTGATTTTAAGTAAAAAAAATTGGGAAAAAAAAAACCGCGAGAAAACAATTAAAAAATCCACACGAATGACCGAGCTCACTCTCCCGTGACGCCACCGGGGGACGAACTGAACGACTGGCACGCTTCACGCCCGGGAGTGAGCTTCGAATCGATGACTGAAAAAAAAGACTAATGACAAACTGGAAGAATCTGATTTTTATTTAATTCTTTTCACTGGTTTTGATTCTAATCTTTGCCTTTTTATTTTTTTTGGGGGGGTTCTTCGTCTCCTGGTTTATTGTTTACTGAATGTACTGTATCCTCCTCTTGCCATGCTCACCGCTGCCCCCCCCCCGCTCTCTCCCCTCGACTCCTGCGCCACTCACTGTACTTCCTCCATCTTGTCTCTACATGTGCAATTAATTTTATAATACCATACTGTGCTTTTATTGCGTGTTTTTAACGGTCTTAATTTTTGGTGTGTGTGTGTGTGTGTGTGTGTGGGGCTTGTGCATTCTAAACTGTACAGTGTGTGTGTGTGAAACGACAAAATGCGTGTGTGTGCCTGTCTAAGGGGCCATGTGACGACCTGGTGCCTGGTTGTGTGTGTGTGTGTGTGTGTGTTTTTATTCCTGGCTTTTCCTCCTGACTGAATCGTGTTTGTGTGGCCGGCAGCGGGAGACTGGCGGTGACAGCGGCGGGGGGGGGAAACTGTCCTCACTCCACCCCACCCCCTTACCCCCACCCCACCAGCACTTGGAACAAGGGTGATCTCCAGTCGCTGCGCTGGTGACCTCTAGTGAACAATGGTGAGATTTTTTGAGGAGTGCGGTGGAACTCGCGGTGCACGCACGCACACACTCACAGAAACAGGAAGCCGTCCTGAGGCTTCACCGAAAGCACTCCACTGAGATACTGTCTCTTCTGTCCATCTCTCTGTTTGTTCTTTTTTTTTTTTTTTTTTTTACTTTGCTGTTTTAAAAAAAAAAAACGAGGAAAAATCTGTTTAGAAATGATGATGCTATGTCGAATCAAATCTCAGAGTCCTCCCTCCACCCCTCCACCCTCCACCCACACCATGAAGGCTTTTTTTCATAACTTATGTTCTTGGGCATTGTCTTTGATAACCACAGATCGAATAAACTTGAGAAACCAACACGTCATTTCTCCCTTCGGCCTGATTCTGTTTTCGCCATCTGCTCCGTCTCCGTCTCTGTCGGCGGGCGACACCTGCTCGTTCAATCAGGCTGAAAACGCTTCAGATGCATTACGCACATTCCAGAGCGAGAAATCAAGTCTCTCTCTCTCTCTCTCGTCTTATTTGGAGAGTTCATCATTTCCTGAAGGGTATCCATCTATTTTAGAAAAGTCATTACTTGAAGTTCATCTTTTGATATCGCAACCCCCCCAAGAAGGAAGACCCTGCTTCTAAAATTGAAATCAGTTTTGCATCCGAGGATTAGAGCGGCCTCTCGTACCTTTGAGTGAAAGCACCAGTTTGTTTTATGAATCATTCAGAGAGAGCGTGAATCCATTTCCCGAGCTTAAACTTGTCCACGATTTACATTTCAAACTGACGACTGAGATCAGAACCTTCAACAGAGACATTCACCGTCTTTCATTTGAATGCGGCTCCTGACAGCGACACAACATTTCTGCCCCAAATTCCAAACATTTCTCCTCATCGCAGGTACGTCATTAAATCACCGGCACACTTCCTGTTCAAGTGTCCCACTTCCCGCGTGTGTCTAAACCGCTTATGATCTCGTTCTCTGTGTCTTATTTATGGGCTGTCTTGTTACTTTCTTACTCAGGGGGCTCTGGGAGTTTCATTACAGATCGCTCTTTTATTTCAACGCTGATCTGCATGCTTCATTGGACACCCATAAGGAACGCCACAGCGGTGGTAGCGGAGATTAGCTTTTTTGTTTTGTTTGTGTGTGTGTGTGTGAGGGAGGGAGAATAATAGTTTTATTGCTTTTCCTCCCTGCCTGACAACAATCCACAACCAATTGAGCCCACATTGACGAGGCATTCACGGTTCTGTTCTCTCGGATACAGCACTTTCATTGGACGAGAGTCCCTCATGGGCTTTATAAAATGCACACGCTGACTGGAGGGCACTTTGATTAAAATACACTTGTTGCTGTCACAGTAGCCGGTAACAGTCGTTTAAGAGAGACATTAGTTCAGTTAATTATTCCGTTAATTGGCTTCTGAGCGAGAGCGTTCAGGTTTCGTCAGCAGCCGGGGTTTCTCTCACCGTCTTTATTGTTGAGCGAATGATGAGGTCGGCCTCACAAAGTTCACTAAACATGAAATTTTCCCGACAAATTGAACAAACAAATAGTTATTGATTGAAACAAGGCCCCCTCATCACGGGACACAATCCTCAATCGTCTTTTCATGCCCTCCCGGGCACAGTGATGCTTTGAACCAAGATAAATGTGGTGACGCCATACCACGCTGAAGGTTTCATACAGACGGAGCCTCTCTCTGATCAAAGCAGCACAAGACCAGGCCATAAGCACCGGTGACATAGAGGCTGGGGTCGGGCACTGCAGGCGCCCCTGAGACGGTCCAGCCCATAGTAGCAGGGTGGGACAGCTGAGAGGAAAGTGGCTGAGATAGAGAACAGGAACATCTGTGCTGAGTACGGATTTGAAGAACTAATCATACGACCAAAAGTGATTGATAAGAACACAGCTAAGATCCTGTGGGGCTTCAAGATCCACACTGACACGCAGCTGCTGGTGAACCAACCACACACACACACACACACAGTGGAGGGGGAAGAAGGAAGTAGTGATGTTTGACAGTAACATCAGGTAGAATGAGAAGGTTGAGAAGTACCAGTGAAGAAAGAACAGCTGGAGCAGATGTAGGCGGTGACATGGTCCCTGTGGTGACACAAACCAAACTGGCAGAGCGTCTCCAGCAGATTCCAGGTACAACATCTGAGGCTGGGAGCTTGAGGAGGACCCACACACCACACAGCTACGAGGGGACGAGAGGGAGATTTAACATTTGGTTTTATCTGGTATGACTTCTTAAAGCAACGTAAAGGGCAAACTTCAATTTAGGAAAATGTCATGTCAGATGATCATAAAACTTTTATCGTCTGCACACCACGATTTATCCGCACAGAGCATTGACTGTATATAAAGATGGACGACACGTCTCCAGTTCCTCCCACTGTACAGAAGTGAAGCCAAAGTAGCCCGGGTACGAAAACTGCCATCTAATGAAACAAAACCAAACACGGGGAGCTAACTTTGCTTGAGTCTTATTGGATCGACATGCAATTTGATTTTGTGCATCTTTTTGACGTGACCTTAGTGTCTCTGATCAAAATGCTGAATCACGGGTTCAAACTATTTCCTGTCCTCTCACTGTACAAAAAAAATGAAGCCAGAATATCGTCTGTCAATCTTATGTTCACCCTGTTTCTATAGCATCAAATAACAAACTGAAATCAAACCTAGTGGGTAAACGAATGAGAACTACCTAAAAGATGTATTTTAAATGTTCTCTGACTTTGTAGTTTGACCCACATCCCATTGATTAACATGTAGGAGGTGGATTTATGACCTACACTGCAGCCAGCCAGCAGGTGGCGATCAGGACGTTTTGGCTTCACTTTTGTCGAGCTGTCATGTCGTCCATCTTTAAATACAATCTATGCTACAGAGTTTAATGGCTGTTCATGTAATGGTTGAAGTATTTCAGTGGGCAGCTCAGGGCTGTGCTGACCGACGCTGCCATCCCTAAAGCTAAGAAGCTAATGTGGCTACAAAGATCGTAGCCTCAGAAGATACCGACTCAGCCTAACTAGAACTGCGACTGCTGAAAACCTCATTGCTTTTGACTAAGCTGAAAATGTAGGGCTTTGGATTTTGTGTCCCACCTTTTCCACCGGAACGCTCCTTAGAAGAGGTTGTGTGTGTACAGATAAGGATGAATAACCCGCACAAGAGTATTGTTTTAAGGCAGATTTAGAATAAAAATATGCTTACTTATCCTTTAATGCTCCGAGAACACAGAGCAAGATTTCAACGTGGCTGCGGAACTCTGATGGAATTCATATTATGTGGAGATAAGTGGGTGTGCCGTCGCCTCGTGGAATTCTAATCCCGTAAAGGGCAGCTGAATTAATTCTGAATGACTCGTGAAAAAAAGAGTGAGAGGAAGTGGAAATGATTATTGTCGTCCTGAGCGGCTCATCGCTGCCCGGCGGTTACCTGGCCCACGTCGACGCCGAGGGGAGGAACCGTCTGGTTTTCACAAGGCAAAGAGGATTTTAGGGCGTCCATCTTTCTGATCCTCAATCGGACAAAGTTTGGCTTTTATCAGCTCAGTATGTTGTTGTTTTTTTATCCCACCTTTTGTCATCTGGACTCGCTGTAAACCTGATACTTGGCACAGAGCAGGTGACGTAGATCCTCGCCCGGAGGCACAAAGGCTTTTTGTTTGGCACTTAAATGTGATCTCTGCTGTGAATCCACTAAATCAGTGTCTCTAATGGAGCGCTGACACCCCAGAGGACTGTATTGTTGTTTGGAAAACAGCGTTCTGCTTGATGAATCACCTCTTTTTATCAACCAAATGAGGGATGTGTGCCCAATACTGTCGTTTTTTAACATTTCAACAGGTCTCAAAGTAAAATAAACCAATTATTATTGCTTTTTAGACAATTGCAAAGAGGTTTTAATGGATTTACCGTCTGTTGGTTGGTTTGTTTGTTGTCAGCAGGATCACACAACATCGAACAGATTTCCACGGAACACGGTGGAACGATGGGACATTTTGCTGTTGATCGAGAGAAAGGTGCAAATCCAGGATTTTAGTTTTTTCACTTTATTTAACTTTGTGAGATTGTGCTGTGGCTTGATTGAAGTTAAGGGACTGTTGAGGCCTGTGGATAATTAAAATGAACTGTATTTAAATAGAGCTTTTTACAACCACTTGAAGTGTTTCGCATTACACGTCACATTCACACACATTCATAAAGTGCTTCTATACACAACACACAGTCGTAATTGGCAATTTGGGGTTTAGAACCTTACCCAGGGACACATGGAAATACGGACTGGAAGAGACGGGGATCGAACCACTGACCTTCTGGTTAGTCGACCACCCTCTCTACCTCCTGAGTCACAACCAGCCCCTCTTCCCATCCGAACATCTACATATGAACCTGTGACCTACAGCGGCTCTTTAGAAGAGTTTATATCTCTTTTTGAATTTTTTGATATTCTAAAGAACCAAAGCAAAAAGAGCTGGGTGCTAGAGGGGATACTCCATAAGTATAATAGTATAATACTGTTTCTCCGTAGGTGATTAAAGATGAAACAAGATCTAAAGCACCTGAATAAAAATCACTGCGTTGAGAGCAGAATGCTGTTTTTCAGACGAACGTGGTCACAACAAGGTCGCGATTGTTGCGTGAATCAACAATGGGATCGTCGGCGGTTTCATGAAGAACGCAGCTGAGCTCTGAGAGCTCCGTGATGTCGCTCGGATAATGGAGCCGCAGTCGCTCCACTCTGTGGCTTCCTTTGTTGTCGAAACAGACAAAGCGCTTTGTATTAGCAACGAGATGAAGAGCAAGAGTGTTATTAGCACGGTGACTGTGATGTCACAATAACGGTACAGCAAGACATGGTAATGAGGCCATGAATGTGATGCTGTGACAGCACACGATCGTGTTTTATAAGATAATTGTGGTTTGTTACCTATAGGTGTTATTTTTATAGTTTGGGCCATTACTGTTAACGTAGTGATTTTTGAGATCTGGGAATCAAACATGCGCCGTCAGATTATTACCCCTTTGAATCGTGGGTATTTCTCTACAACATTAAATATTCATTTAAACAGTGAATATGTCCGTCAATCTGCTTCATCAGGACTGTGAGTGGGGTCACATCACATTTGATTGACGGTGACCAAACAACCCACTGTTTTCAGATCCTGATTCAAATGACGTTAAATCCTGATTGCTCCACATGAAGCGACATAATCGTATCCAGCTGACCCCTGATCTCTGTAACCCGATGAAAAAACAACAAGCCAGAGATCGTTCATGACTGTAACGGAGTGTGTTCATGTAAGACCCCATCACTCAGAGTCACAGGCTGATTGAGAACGTTGTCAAGGCCTTTAAATAATCCCCTGTGATGGCCAATTAGTGTGGGAGGAAAGAAATAAAAGCAAACAGGAAAATAACTGCCCAACGCTGCAAAAAATATTTTCTAGATCATTTGCTACAAGGTAAAATGATGGGATTTGACAAAAATATCCTTTTATACAGACTATTTTTACAGTGATAAACACTGTACAACAACGAGATGGACGGCATGACAGCTCCCCAAAGGTGAAGCCAAATAAACCCCACTTCCTCCATGTTACGGGATGGGACCGAACTAAAGAGTCAAAGATTAAAATAAAGTCTTAATTTTTACAATAAGTTAGATTTTACTTAGTTATTTTATGCTTTAAAACGTTAAGCGTCATTGACAGCTTGATTGCTACTCAAGATATTTTAGCTGAGGAAGTGGAGATCGATCCTTCGTCACTATAAACAGTCTATGGTCACCATATTTGTCATCAGCAGGCAATGTACCCAGTCTTTCATCAGCACCTTTCAGCATTTAGCAGCACTTGGAATCTGTTTCTTTCCAATTTGTTAAGGAACCACAATAAAACACAACCCATTATCTAACTTTATCTTGCCGTGTGAAAGTAATTAGCTGCCACCACCGCTGCTGCGCCTGGTTTAGATAATCAGGTTAAACTCTTGACTCGTCTCTTGCCCCAAATGGAGAATATTGTCCCCTCCCCAGATACCAGCTATTAAAGTGTTATCACAACCAATAGAAATGATGGCCAACACTCTGAAAGGGAAATCCAATTTGTAAGAAACAGAATCCTCCTTTTGAAATGCAGTTTGGATATTATACTTCTTCCTGGATAGTGATGTCACATTTAATAGTAACCTAATGGGCTGCAGGTCGATGGGGCGTCCGCTCTACTGTACAGCACAAAGACTAATGCTCCTGTTGAAACATCCGCTATCACTCTGTGTGTCCACGTGAAGCCTGCTGCTGCTGCAGCGCTGGAGAGGAGCGTCCAGCCTCCGCTCCGCCCCCCCCCCTGCAGCTGTGATGACCATTAGCGTCTGGCTGAGGCTGCGGGAGATAACAGGTGATTTAAGGCCCTGTACCCCAACACAGCCAGAGAGAAATGGCCGGCTGCTGCTTATCTCCCCCTCCGCCATACTCCACACACTTTTACATTAGGCTCCCCTATTCAAAGCCATCTGTCTTCCCAGTCAGGGTTTGATAAAACCGCCTGCGTACCTCACGTAGCAGGGGGAGCAGAAGACTGAGGAGACGCACACCACCACTCCACCTGCATACTTATACACAGAGCAAATCAGAGGATCAACAGCACTGCGCTGGCTGAATACTTTATCCACGCTGACTTAGAGCCCGAGGCGACACAGTGGGACTCGACAACAATAAGCTGAGTGCTGCTCACAAAAGATACTGTACCTGGTGGTTAAAAAGAGAGACCTGAGTGTACCATCACCCTTGGACTAATTGCAAATCAATGGTCTCGGCGAGATGAATGTGGTGGGGATAATAATCGCCTCCGGCTGCAGTAGATCACCCATTCACGCACAAAGCCAAACACTAATCACAGCAGGTGCACCAATAAAGCTCTGGAGATGTTATCATTTCTCAACAGAAGAAAAGGCATTACATGACGTTCAGGGTTTTCTACCCAGGAGCAGCCCAGTGACAATGACGGGAGTATCATTCCCACTGATTGCTCAGAAGGCTTTGGCAAGTCTGTAGAGTGGTGATTAAATCTTAATGCTGTAACATGTTGGGCCGCCTCCAGCAGGAACGGTGTTTACTTCATCCCTCTTGGATGTGCATACGTGAAGAAATATCCCCCATCTTTAGGGCCACGAGAGAAACAACACTTGTGTTCTTAAACAAAACCCGCTGCAGATCTGGAGTAGAGTGGATGTAAAGATAGAGACGTGGAGCAGGAGTTGTATAGCTGCTGTGTGTTTGATACGTGGAAGGGCTAAGCAGGCTTTCTTCCTCCGCTCTCTGCTCTGTAATTATACTGTCATTGTGTGAGGAGAGTGGCCTCAGCGGCAGCTGAAGGACAGAAAGTTCTCTCGTGTTTGGACGTAAGAGGAGAGAAGAGTGGGCTCTCTCTTCTCCTCTCTCTCTTCTCCACATCTATCTCTTTACTTCCTTTACCCAGGCCTATCTCCGAGCTCTCAGTCGTCCATCTCCCCCCACTCCCTTTAGCGGTTGTCCCCTCAAAACCTGATGACTAAGCACAAGTGAAAAGAGCTTATGCTATTAAGTGCATTGCACAGCATTTCCCCCAATGGCAGATTATGGTCCAAGTCTTGAGTGCATGTCAACATTGAGGAATATGCTATCATCTCTGTGAGGAGTAAATCAGATGAGTTGGACGGCCTCATTCGAGTTGGTTGACCCTTTGCAGTCCAGCATGGGGGTGACACATCCAACCACAAGACTGAAGCTGGGATGTAAAATTTGGAAGGTAAGCTATTGGCATGGGACCCTGTGAGGGGGTTCTCACATGATTATCGATGCTGTGGAATATTAAATTGTTCTCAAGGGACCCTCTCATCTCAAGGTAGCTGCCTGCTTCCCCGACTCCGTTACAAGGCCCCTGAGGCTGATGGCAGTAATGTTATCATAAAGCTAAATATTGGACAAATTAGAAGTTTGGCCCGATGATGACCTTTGATAAAAGGTTAAAGGGTCACCCAAGTCATCACAGATCATCCTGCGGGGGACATGAATCACTGAATTTAATCACAGGCCTTCTCACCTGTTCACACAGTGGACTTAGTGTTAGTTTTAGAGAAATATGGGAAATTCATCAACTATCTTGAGAGTACTAGATTTTTTTTCTGCAATAAAAGAAAATAACTTTAATTACTCTACCTGAAATGTCCTTTTAGGGTGTGTCCCTCTGGCTGTGTGCCTGTCAGGTCACGAGCAGTATGTCCTGGTTAGGATGGTATAAAACTTTAAATCAGCTCCGATAGGAAAAAGGTTCCCCACTACAGGTAAAGACATTTAAACTCAAAACTCGATAGTGAAGTTTAAGGATCATGAAAGTCCTTAGGATACATCATCTGGAAATCATATATCTTTGTACATTTTTTTCTAATATTCCTTCAAACGGATGTTGAGATATTGGCCTAAATACTGGAAGTGAAAATACCTCTATCACCGCTGTCTCTCTTCACATGTACTGTGCATTTGTTTCTGTCTCGAATGAAAATTGCAGACAAACAAAATTCAAATTGCACAGCGTGGAGTCAGGGACTATGGGAATTTAAGCGGGTGGATAAAAACGTCTTCCATCAACACCAGGGGAAAGATGGATTTTGCTTGTGTCATTTTAATGCAGAAGAATCACATGGTGCCGTCCACCTCTGCTCTGATTGGTCCAGCCTGAGAGTAGATTGAGTCACACACTGAATTATGAATGTGTTTGCATATTTATATATATTTGCCTCTGCTTTGTGATGGTGATTTGACAAATCCCCGACGAAGATGTTGGGTGGATCAAAACGTTTTGTCGGATTCTTGCCTTCAAAGCAGCCACTCTTGTCATTTGGCCTCCAACCAGCAGAGGCCACATTCATACATTTATGCTTTCCGTGATAACTGACGGCCTTTTTTTTTAAACAGTCCTCCAAAAAATCTCAACTGGCCTGAATTCAAAGAAAAGAGGTTTAATGTCGATTTGATTATGCATCGTTTAATCATATGTTAATTTAGGTGCATGTGTCTGACATCACCCTACAATTATCCAGTTAATATTAGAAGAAGCAGGTGTTTAAGGAGCCTTGCATGAAAGGTATTACCCATAAGCCTTATTATGAATAAGCCCCAATGTTCCTGTCCATGTTAGTCACCGGTGTAATTCTACAGAGGATATTTTCTCCATCACTTAGTTTTGTTTCTCTTTTTTTTGTGGGGATTAAAGGAGAGTTAGCGCTTTTAGCCCTTTTAACTACGTGTAATTCTGCGACTGAGAATCTGATATCGCGACGTGTGACGTTCTCCTCGAAAGCGCGATACTGTGTCTCGTCTCGGTAGCTCTCCATCGCTCTGAGGTCGTGAGACATGTTCTCCTGCAGCACACGAGCATGCGGCTCTGCCTTGTGAAGCTCGTCCCAGGGAAAGTTTTAACAATTTCAAGTCCCTCCACTCTCCCATGCAGATAGGTGATGTCATGGCGTCTCGATTAGACATGCCGTTAGATTACTGCCTCGAGCTCCGGCCTCCCTGTGATGATGGCCTCGCCCTTGACCCGATACGTAACCTGCTTCCCTTGCCACCGTCATCCTGGGTATATTATTGAAGGCTGCTGGCTGCGCTCTGTGTGTGTGTGTGTGTGTGTGTTTATGTGTGAGGACGGCTGCGTCTGCGGGGAAGCATGCAGGTGCACATGTTAACACACGGTTGAGCTCCGTTTTTTCTGTTGACCTAGAAAAATGCCACATTGGCTTGTTCATCACTGTCTTTCATCCCACCCGCCTGATCCCTCCGAGTTGTCTATTGTTAGCCTTGCGGGTTGTGCATTGGCTCGTATTTCACAGTCGCCGTGGTGACAGTGTTTTCAAGATCGATGGGCACTTTTACTCCCTTTTGTGAACGCTGCTGAAAGGGCACGCAGCATATAACTTTCAGTTTTATTCTCACTGTGGTGTAATTTCACTCTTGACACACATTGCCGTCGGGGGTCAAATCAGATGTCAGCTCTCGTGCTTCCTCATGAATCACAAAGTAAAAAAGCCAGGATGTTCTATCGATTAATTAAACATTAAGAGATGCTGCTTTAACTGCGGTTTCAGTTTGAGTTTTGAAACGCGAGCGGAGAAACCAAATTAACCCAACGCTCGCTCACGGCGCTTTTGTTCTCATGCCCCCCTTTGAAATCAGTGCGACCTCGCCAGCCGCCCCTGTCGCCCTCTCTCAGCAGGAGAGCGGGTTGAAATTACGAGCAAGTATTTATTAGGATGCCTGAGCACACTGTTCATCAGACGCCCAGCGGGGGTTATTTCATTTTCCCAAGTTTAGTGGAAAATTCAGGTTATTCATATCCTTCCAGATGTTTGCCAATTTACTTAACATCCGTAACGCATCTGCAAAATACCTCCAAAGCAAACAAGCTCCCCGGCTAATCACAGTTTACTCACTGAGAGGCTGCTTCAATGAGGCTGTCAGTTTCCACGCAATGTGACATAATCCTAATGTCACCCAGCCAAAGGGACACGCAGCGGAGGCTCAGCATTAAGTGTGAGTGTAGAAAACACCTTATTACGCAGAGCTCCTCAAAGGGTTGGTCCATTCCGATTTGTTTCACTTACCTCAAGTTATATCGAGTCATACAGGAAGTTTTGAATTTTCTGTGTCTGCAGAAGAAGGTGATTTACCTGTTTGAACTTCTTTTGTGTCACACACATACAGTTCAGAGTCTCCAATCAACCTAAGCTTGTCTGTGGTGGTTTGCTAATTTTATAGTTTGAGTATTTTGGTGTGAGAACACAGGTCGGTAGATTCTGACTCCGGGTCAATGTGAGTCTCTGTCCAGAGGACCTGAGCACTGTCCCCTCCCCAGTGACCATCTTCCCGCTGAGTTAAGGACCACTTTGCTTTCGCACTGCGATTTGGGAATCGAACTTAATATCAAACCATTCCCTCCTTGTTCTTGTCACCGTGCAGCCCTGCAGTGACACAGCGGTGACGATACTTCACTCCTGAAATATCACAACTGACTGTGCAAATTCTTTCTGCTGATTTCAGACACCAGCACATCAAGCTCTGCAGTGTAAAGTCTTTTTTTTACTCTTGGGCGTCATTATCGTGAATGAAACCTCAACTTTAGCAGAACAGAAATCCTCATGTAGCAGTTTGGGGGTATGGCAATTATGCTAATGAGCAAATCTCACAAATGGGCAGCGACTCGTGAACAGGTGGAATTCATTAGGTTTCTGCTGTTTTAAAAAGTTTTGTGAACTTGGAACACTCACATGAGAAAAGCTCACAGCAAAGTAAACGCTCTTTAGGAATGAAAGAAGCCTGATGTTCCAATGGATGGTCCATATATTTCATTGTGAAGAGTTGTCTTGGTTTGTTTAACACTAGTGGTAAGAGAGGAAAACCTTATTGGTATCTGCGTTTATGTTGGCCGACAGAATAAACAACATATTTGTTGGTTGTATGTGTGTTTTCTTTTTATTCATAGGTATTTATAGTAAAGTTTATGGTTACACTGTAAAATATCAATTACTTTTCATTGATTTATAACAACATCTTAGAAATCAGTGCCAATTGTTTCCTACTATATATATCGGCCAACATATTTGTATTAGAAATCCTTTATCCCATAATATCAGTATGAGCATCGGCCCCAGAACTCTGTGTGGAGTTCACTGTGAAACCGTTCAACTGAAGACTGGATGTTTTGTTTGTCATTGTTTCCTCAGTATTCAACGTGATGTGTTTGTTATATCTAGAAATGCTGGGATGTCCACTGTTTCTATGGAGCCGATAAATGTTTCATGAGTGTGTGATGACCGACCAAGCTGCATGTTTAATGAGTTAAAATTCCCACGAGTGTGTGTGTGTGTGTAGTTCTCCTTGTTACACGTATCTTCAAAAGTGTACAGTAACCTTGCTGTAGAGTGTGATTGGTGCATACTGTATCTGACAGTTGAATAATGAGATGCACGGCATCAGTGGGTCTGTGCAGGACTGTTCCTTCAGATTGTCACAGGATGAACTTGAGGCTTTATTCATCCAGGGAATGCTTAGCAGGCATGTTCATTTGCATACTTGTTCTTTTTTTAAGCTCAGCTCCGCTCCTCAGTGCGACTCGATTACCCACACAGGAGTTGCCCGGCCTCCACCAGCCGAGCTCCACTGTCCGTTACCGAGCCGCCTCACTCGGGGCAGTTCAGTGTCAAGTGTGTTGCTGAAAAGCACCTCGGCAGCAGTCAGTGCTTGGTTCGTTCGCAGGTTAGTCCCAGCTGGTCCGAGGGAGCCCAGAATGGTTTGACTAGCCTGTGGGGTGGGAAGAGACAGAAAGTAAGCTTCAGCCTCCGTCTAGATTAATAATGCAGTGACACTATTCAGAGTCTCCACGACTAATCCAAGCCCCTGAGAGCCCCACAGTGTGTTTGTACCTCCATGTAAAGGCTTTCCCTGCTGTGCCTTGTGGGCCGCCGAGATCACAGGGAGCTCATAACACGGTGCTAAAATCCCACTCTAGCCGTCCCAATAGAGCTCCAGCTCTATATCTGCTGTGTGCCACCGCTGCAGAGAAGGCCTGCCACACAAGGGTGCCATGATCAATATTCCTGAGAGGGCCTGCCAAGACCCCCATGGGATGAAGTAAAGACAGATCGTATCTACCTAGTGTGTGTGTGTGTGTGTGTGTGTGTGTGTGTGTGTGTGTGTGTGTGTGTTTGAAAGAGGGAGTGGGAGGGGGTTGTGACACAGAATGAGCAAGAGAAAGACAGATGGAGTAAGAATTAGTTGGAGAGAATTCGACACCGATTGAACAGCCAGCCTCCATCGGAGATAAATGTAGGGTTATGCAGTCTGAATAATTCATACACACCCAAAATAAAATCAAACCCCCTTGTTCTCGCTCCTTACAGATAGATGAGTTTCCTGGGATCCCGGGAGACTCGCAGACAAAGTAGAGAGGGTGGGGGACCGAGCCGGGACGCGGCAGCACGCAGGTCTCGCCTTTTATCCAGCCGCCATCACGGCTCGATGATTCATAACTGCTTAATGAACATTTATATTTCATCATGGAATTCATTGTGGCTCGTTTGGTCCAACTGATATGGATTTGGAATTAAATAATGAAATAATACAGGGGCGATCATGTGTGAGCATAAATTACCACCTATAATGCAAACCTGGAAAAAGCTCAGCATCGCCCGTACTGACAGAACGTGCAGGAAGACATCAGGGAAACAATTATTTCTTTGTACATAAAGTTAGTCTTTATTTAAGAATATCTATGATAATAAATACTCCTTATTTTCTGTGTTCGACCACCAACAGTTGTTTATACAGCTACATAATTTAGTGAAAATGCAGGATTCATGCAATTAAAAGCACATCGCAAAAAAATGTGCACATCTGAAATGAGAACCAAACGAAATATAATCAAATGAAACAATATGAACAAGACACTGAATAATATTTCCAGATGATTAAAAATACATGTGCATATATTTGCTTAAGTGGATTAAATATCTATTTTAATCTTTGAATGTACCTCACATCAGCCGAGGTCTCCTGCAGATTTCCAGCCTTTCTACATGTAATATAGATATCCAGTGCACTCAAGGCACAGGGAGGCCCTCAGGCACCTGCAGGTTACTCAACACATATTGGCCTGGTGTAAATGGGTTGTCTCGACCAACAACAATCTTGATAGTGTCATGAATTGTTAACCACAGGTTCTAGCCTTTCGGGCACTCACGCCTTAAAGAAACAGATGTGAGCGCTTAAAAATGATGAGATGTTGTGTTTTCCTCAGTGTCCCTCATTTCTCATCATATTGTTAAGAAGACAAGGCTTGAATTAATTATACACTAGTTTACATAAGTCAGCGATACAGTGAGTCGGCAGGATCGTCCTTTTACATTCGTGTTTGCAGTAATTGGAGAAAACCACGGTTTTACAAAATGTAAAGCTCAACATGTCTGTTTGTTAAATTTGGAGGTGAAGGCAGAAGGCGGTAAGTGGATCAGCCCACAAACACCTAAAGGCAAATGTGGCGGTTAATGTTAATATTGCGGTGGTGGTGGTCACAAAAAAATCAAGTGATAGGAAACTCTGAGAAAACTAAAAATACATTTGGTTGAATGTGAAACTGTCGCTTGTCAAAGGACTTAGCTGAGTGGGCGCGTTCTCACCACAGACTATATAAAGATGGAAGCTGGTCTTCACTTCCTTATATTGTACAAAACATGAAGCTTCAATATTCCAGATACTGGTGCCGCCGTTTTCTGCTTTTGACATAATTAGGAGCCGGTGAATGTGCAGTAGTTGTCATGTAGTGAAGCACTATGTCAATGTCCAGCCCATACATGCGTTTGACCAATTCACCAAATCATTAGAACGCAACCAGTTTAAAGAGCATCAAAACCAAATTTATCAGAAATGTAAACACTTAAACATACACTAGTGTGATAAGTTCTACCTAGTGTGACAGAAACAATTTTTTTATGACGTGTATTTTTGCTTTTTAGTTTTGTCTATTTCCCGTCCACCAACATGGAGGCGGCTGCGTTTACCACCTCTTCCGCATCGAGCCACCAGGGAGCGCTCGAGATGATTTGGCTTCACACCTGTACTTCCAGAAGCGACCACTTGTGGTTGGATCACCTGAGACAGATACCAGGTCTGAACAGGCGCTCACCGAACGCATCAGCTGAGGGATCAGCAAATCCAGAGGGTCGGGCCCTGATAACGTGGATGTGAAGCCTCAGGATTTCTCATTGTGCCCTCGACTCGTTCTGTCTGAACCCTCTGGTCAGAAAAGTGACACGGTCAGCGCTGCATTCAGTTCATTGTGAGACTGCTGCGGATATTTCTTGTACCAACACTTTCACTTCCACAGAGTTAACACCCTGACAATCTGATGGATTATCCTTTATTGTACATTTTACCTGCAGAGCTGGGCATCCAGTGGCATCCATTCTCATTTCTTACACATAATCTAAAGTGAATGGGTTTCCGCTTCCCTCTGCTCCTCCGAGCCTCGCTGCCATTAGTGGGTAACATAACCATATTTCTTCCCAAGGTTTATAAAATTTATGTCGAAAGACTCCGACATTGAAATGCAGTATTTCATTTTTCCACTTCCCTCGTGTCACATAAATATGCTTTTCTGTTCAAATGTAGCATCAAATATACTGAATGGACATGAATTATAAGAATTTTAAACACAATCTTTGGTTTGTGAAGTTTCTACAACTTGATTTATTCTTACCATGTTTTGGAACCATTTTCTGACTTTTGATTTTTGATATAATATTTCTAATATGATTTAATGAAATATGAATGTAACAGTATGTTCTGCTGTTATTTATTTCACATCAAGGTGAGAAATCAAAAAAACAACTTTGTATTTACTATTTTGTATAGCAGCACAAAATAACTATTCTTTTATAATAATTGCGTATAAAATTCTGACAATGCTCCGAAAAAATATTTACGAGCACATTTTTATTTTGTATTGTTTGGTTACACAGTCACCATTCTTCAGGCAACAATTTATTTAATAAATTGGCCACTGTAATACTCCACTATCATATTTGAATCTTTCTTCTCTGTGTGCATTGAAAGAATAACATTGAGACAAACTGCTAATGATCGAGTGCAGTGTTTAAAGTGTGCATTAGCTCCTCGACACTACCAGAGCTATGGCTGCGCTTCAAGTATCTGTGGAACATGTTTGCTTTGGTTTATTTGCACATCTAAAGCAGACGAGGAATAAAAGGCTCTGAGAGATATGCAGGAGCAAAGTTAACTAGAGGTTTGAAAACCAGATCCGTGATCGTGCCTAACCCTGAGCCACGACCCACAAACCCACTCGGCCACACATTCGCACTAAAGTAAGCAGACCATAAAATGCAGCAATAAAAGCAGAAGTCGTAGAAAAAACGAGGATCGGCTTTATTTTCCATGTGAGCACATAATAGGAATTTGACTCCGGTGTAGTTGCGCTCAGTGCACCTTCACAAATACATACAACAAGACAGACAGTTGCTTTTCTTGTTCTGCTGCCTGTATATATGAAAAGAGATGCATCTGTTTCATACAACATAACCGTCTGCCATGCGTCCTTTACGTCGACATGGTTCTTAAGCAATACATCCACTAGAGGGCAGCGCAGAGTCGAGAGTTTCTGACGGAGGTTGTGATGATACACCTCTTAAGAAAACGGGAAAAGCGGCCACATTGTAAATTTACCAACCCTCCTCAAAAAGTTCTGCCATTGTTGAAAGTGTTTCCTCGTGTCCGATGATCGTCTGGCTTGTACTATTGGCTACACTGCCCCCCAATGATTTCTGGTGGTACTGCTGCGCTTTGTCTTCAGGAGATGTGCACAAGTCCAGATGAAACGAACGCAGAGTACAGACGGAAGACTCGCATACATATCTAACGTTAAGCATTAATTAGTCTTTAGAGGTCTCATAATGCTGCAATGCTCATTACACACCATAAAAAAGGAGGTGATGGGTCAAACATATGATTTTTATCTTTACAACTACAGGGCTCCGTCTGCACTGCACTATTAAAGGGTTTCTCCTCCGTGCAGTGATCGTTTGAGGACATCTCACTCACTGACAGCTCCACAGCGTCAAAGTCTTCTCAGCTTTCTTCTACTTCTTATGCATAGAAGACATGTTGAAATCCCTGAAATCAAATGTAATGACATCCCTTCCTGTACAGATGTTGTTGGGATAGTTAACTCCAAACCCAAAATTCTGGACTAATCAACTGCATATGACTGACTGGGCAGACATTTATTAAAGTATTTTTCACGGAACAGGGTTAGATAGATAGTTCTGTATCTCCGGTCTCCAGATTAATTATATTTTACTGAATGTTTCTGCTGCCTGAAGATAGGCTGCGGTTCAGATAACAGTGAGTCCAGACAGAATTACAATAACTGATGAGAGGATACCACGGGAAGATGTCGGGAAATTGTCTCTCCTCTTATTAGGATGGGAACAAATTTCAATTACTCAGCTTCAGCCGACATCACAAACCTGACTGCCCCATGGGATTGGGGATCTCGTTATTATCGTTTTTTTGTTATACAGGATCCAGGCACATTTTGTAGGAGACGAGTATAAAGTCTAGTTTCTTATGTTTTAGCATTTTGTTAATACAGCCATTTCTTCTTCTTTGCTCCAAACCTTCTTCTCCACAGGGGGGCGCTCTCTGCATGTTGCATTCTTGATCTTATGTACGACTATATCCAGGATTAGTGTTCATTGGATTCTGTGATAGCCGCAGCTGGGATACTGATAGCTGTGTTAACATAATCTGCAAGTATCTCTTCCGATGGCCGACTTTATTATGTATCCGTCTTCTACCTACGTCACAGCCATTTCTATTCATGAACATTTCCCTCTGAGTTATGAAGAATTCAGGAGGAGATTGACAAGTTCAGACACGTTCATGAAAACAGGAAAATGCCCCGAACATTCAGGCGATGGCTGGTGTCTGCGTAGAGCACGGAGGTGACGTACAACTTTCAATGTGGAAATCATATGTTTTTGTTTTGGGACGTTGACACCGGCGTTTGCCTTGTATCAACCAAAAGCTCTCGAATCTCCAAGTTGACGTCTTCACCCTTATCTTCTACTTGTATGACCTGTCCTCTTTTGCATCCTAAGATATTTGAATTCTATTTTATTCTCACACGGACATTTTCCAGATATTTAACTAGAGGAGCTGGCAGGTAAAGTTCTGGAAAATGTCGGAAGCAACCGACTGAGACGTCTCACATTCAGCCCCCGTGGAAAATGTCTTGAAACTGTCTTGTGCATGTCTGAAAGCAACTTAAGTGAAGCCTTACCGAGTCAGAGTTCAAATTGAATGAACTTTGACAGAGTGTTTTAAGTGTTCGCTGCTCAGCTGATGCAGAAAGGCCCTGAGCTGCTTCTTATAATGGCCACTACAGGACATTTAACCAGGTCAGCAGAGGGATCATAAGGAAACAGTAAAGCAGCAGACTTCTAGTCGTAAGGTTTAATTTCCTAATAATTCATTTCCTTGTTGAGGCATATCTGTTCTTATTGGAAGTGGCCTGTAGATGCCTCGGAGTAATATCACTTGCATAAGTCGCACAAATAGCACAACTAAATTCATCTCCCAATTTACTGTAGGATTTACCAGCTACACATCCAATCTGTTTTGATATTTTAATTTCAGAGGGTGGAAAATGTAGATAAATTCAACAACATGAAAACCAATAAGCACCTTCAACCTCATATTTTGAGGCTTGAAGCCGTTTCCCTGACAAACCTGATCAGCAAACAGATCATTTGAAACCTGTGTTATTACAGATATCAAGTTACCAGCTTTCCTATGGGTGTTCACTGACATGCACAGTTTTCCTTTGTGTCAGGTGCCGGGTTCGTCCTCCTCAGTGTCTGGATCACATTCGACTGCATTGACTGCTTTAGCCTTAAGGAATCACTGAGTCGTTTAAAATTTCGGATTTTCAATATTGGATTTTTGTCCCTAAGGCAGAAAGTAAAATAATGATTTATTGCACTGAGGGTTTTAACTGCTGCTTCTAATGACATCCACTGAAACCAGAGCAGCGTCAGAGTCTCTGTGAGGCGACGCTTCTCCGTACCAGGTTTGAAACTCTACTTTAAATAAGCGTGATCTTCTGTGTGTTTTATAATGAAGGAAAGGTTTAGTGATAAATCTAAGAACTCCTTCTCGTGTCATTTTTTTTTTTTTAAACGGCCCCTCCGTCTCCTCACCCCCTCCTCATTCTCACTGGGGTTTAGCTGAGAATGGAGTGTGCACGTGTTTTCTGCTGATGAATGGGAATCCAATTATCCGATCTGAAACCAAAGTGCTGACTTCACAGAGACACCGGGAGGTTAGTCGTCTTCTGGATCCCGACGCCCGGGGGACACGGGGGAAGTCCGTCTGCTGACGGCAAGGCCCCGAGGTGTGTGTGCTCGAACAAATAAGTGCGTTCTTGTATTAACGGCATTGTGGGGTAGTAGATCACACAGTGCACTATAAAGATGGACTTCTCCACCTCATTCCACTATCCAGAAATTAAATCACTTTATTGCCGGTACGAACGCTGCCATCTTGTGTATAAGAAGTTAATTGCAGCCAGACACTGCGCAGTAGCGATCGAGGTGAGTCAGACTCAACTGTCAATCATGAAGTTTCACCGCATTTTTATAGGAACTAATTAAAACCAAACTTACTGGATAAATTTGCACTTGCACAAACTACTTAAAAATGACAGAAATCAGAAAGAAACACTTATTTGACGTGTATTTTGAATTTTTTTGGACTATGTCCCATCCACAGACATGGAGAAGGTGGTGTTTATGTACCAAATTACTGCAGCCAGCCACCAGATGCCAACCAAAATGCTTTCGCTGCATGTCATCCATCTTTAAATACATCAATAGAGCAGCATTAGCCGTTTTCATGGAGTCACGTCCCTGCAGCTGTGTTCTGATTTCCTCGACCAGAGGATAAACTAAATATTCCATTATTTTCACGAGCTTAGTTAATGACGTGGTTTATCTGGTACCTGGTGCCTGGCAGGTGTTTTTATTGACAACAGGAATCATTGCCAATTTGTTTTATAAATAAATATCTGTATCTATAAATGAAATCTATATTAGTGGGGCTGGAATGAAGACAAGGTTCATTTTGAATGGACTGCTGTAAAACCAGTACACTGTCAAACATCAACATTTGTTCATAACCACTGTACAGAACATTACATCCCAACCACAGTAAAGAGAAAGTGGAGCAGGTGGAACAGGTTTGATAACATGCATCACCGTTGTATGAGTCATAGATCATCTTGAAGGTTACTTCATAGGTTATGTATTTACCTGCTTTCTGCCAGTTAATAGCCTCCCACACAGGGTGTACATTAAATTGAAGGTGAAATGCTTCTGGTGATTTTATAGAAAAGTTATTTTTCCACGAATACGTTTTATTAATCTTAATCTGCAGATGCTCATAAGAAACACATCATCACCCCGATTGCCTCGGCTGCTTTAATCAACCTGTCACTCCAGTTTTCATGTTGCTAACTCAACTGAAATCGTCGGCGTTCCCCTGCTCCAGCTCTTAAATCCAGTATTTTTTTTTTTTCTTCTCATATTTCTCTGCTGTGTAGTGAAAGTATTTGTCTTTTTTCCATCTCGTATCTCATAGAAAGATAAGATGAGGACAAGCCAGAGAGCAACCCTCAAATCCACAGACGGGCCTTGGCAGATGATTCTGACACCTATGAAGATAATTAAGTCTCTTTTGTTCAGGGTCTGTAGACTCCACCACCAGGTAGAGGCGGCTGCCGCAGTGTTATGTCACTCTTTAAAGACTCCACGCCTCAGAGTCAGACCAATATATCGGCTGATTTTTATCATTCTGTCCTATTTGAGATAAATCAGTATCCATGTATAAGATGTCTGATACAAAAAGGTATTTTTTTACAGAAAAAAACATTCGTTAGATTGATTTAGAAATGGTGAAAATATATCAATAGATTGATTTCAAACAAAGAGAAGAGATGCTTTAGATCAAGTCTAGCTAGCTAAGTGTTTTCACCCCTGTATTGGCATCAGTATTGGCATCCGGCCCTTAAATCCAGTATCAGCTGGACTTAACTACACACCCACGGTACATGCACACAAGTTGTCTTCATTAGTTGTGACTGATTAGACCTTCTCTCTCCCACACTGCGGTTGATTGACATTTCCCTCACAGTCCATTAGCTCTGTCGCACCTCTTCGGGCAGAGTAACCTCCACCTTTATCATTCTTATTGGATTAATTATTGTGCAGAGGGACTGTACAGGGACTTGTTACACTAGAACATTGGATGTCAGATTGCATTTGACTTTGTGCTCCTCCAGCTGGGTTTCAGAAAGTCTAATGGAGGAATGCCCGGCACAAAGGTAGACGAGGACAACAATGTGCACTAGTGAGAAACAACATAGTAAGATAGACATCTGTTATTTTATTATAAGAAGTGCAAAAGCATTTTTGGACCTTTATGACACTTTTGTTGGACATATTTGAATATTGCAATCTAATATGTCATGTTAGTCATTATCCTTATTTTGGCTCGGTGAGTGAGTTTCTTTTAAATTCATACTCTCGGACAGTGGTTCGTGATTTCTCCATCAGTTGATGTGATGAGTCTCTGACAGTGGAACAGATGTCGTGTGAGGATAGTTGTTGGCAGAACAATGGTAAAAAGCCTAAGTTATAGTCCAGCCGGGTACAAGAGTTTTCGAGTTGTCTCCTGGTTAATAATGGCCGACCTACAGTTGATGATAGGATCTGTCAGACATGGTGGAGGAGCCTGATGAAAAGTTCACTTCTCAAGTTGTTGTCAGGCCAGTAGAGGAGGCAGATGAGATGGAGGGCTGGAAAGGCTGTCGGAGATGTTAGAGCATGGTGAGGTAACCAGTGGAGGGTGGTTAGAGAAAGATGTATAGCTCGGGGTGTAGTGTAGTGGAGGTCCCTCAGGTTTGCAGTGATGATGATAAATGAAGGTTTGCTGCAAGACAATGCGGGAGATTCATTTCACTGTGTACTGTGTAATATGATGGCCAGGTGTTTTAAATTTGATGTGCAGAGCCGACCAGAGTTCGGGACGTGTGGACGCAAAGAACCTTGAGGGTTGAGGTCAGGTCATAGTAACTATGGAGGTTATGTTTTCTCCTTTTGCCCTTGGTTTGTTTGATAGTCAGCAGAATTAAGCAAAAAACTACTGGACAGATTTTTACGTAACTTGGCGGAGGGATGGGTCATGGGCCAAGAAAGAACCCCATGAATTTTGGTGCGGATCTGGACAAAGGGACATATCCAGAACTTTTTTTTATCACTTTTATTAACATTGAGATTTCCCAGGGAATGATTCATGGATTTTGGTGAAAAACAAGATCAGCCACATTCGACAATCTTCTATCTACGAGTGTATCCAGTTGGGTGCAGCTTAATTGACTTTAAAGGGACTGTTGGGCCTCGGTGAAGGTTTGCACGCCATTTAATGCCATTCTAGATTGTTTGTTGCTTTAATTGTCAGCAGGATTATGCAAAGACTACTTAACCAATTTCCACCAAACTTGCGCCTGGGAATCATCCATTCAATTTCAGTCAGGATACGGAGTAACAGACTAGATTGGCCCATACCTCCGTCAAGGCCCAACAGTCCCCTAATGAAACCTCATTTAAATTAACTAGATCTGGGCTTTTAGTTGGATCTGCACCAAATTGCACATTCTCATAAATATCAGTCCCTTAAACAAGCCAGATTTATAAATTATGATCCATGAACAATCAACGGAAATGTTGCTTAACGCCCCGTCTCGCAATGTGAAAGAAAGTGTAATAAAATATTACTGGATTCGCACCCTGAACTGGATCCACACTAAAATGTAATGGGTTCTTCCATGATCCATGCAGTATCTTTCTAGTAGGTTTTGTGGTAATTCCTCCAGTAGTTTTTAATCATTCAACTAATAGTTCAACTCTATTCTGCTATTCTGGTTAGTAGTAAAATCACATTAGCTTTCTTCTTGCCTGACATTTACCAGATTTGCGTTTTCGTCCATGCTGGAGGCTTCAATGCACCTTTTATAATAAATATCTATGACCCAACTCAAACAGCTACAAGATCCATATAAATGGATTGGATTCCTTATTTTTTGTCTTCTCGTACCAACACAAATCAGTTTTACATTCCCTCAGCCTCTGCCCACTTCCCAGCTGTTTTAGTCCTTCCACCTCCTAAGCCTCTTCCTGTATAAGGATTTAGATCTATGGGAATTCAGCGTGTTTGTCTATTCAGCATGAGCACATATCCATTCTGCTGCTGTGGATCTGTGCCGGCTGAGCTCAGGGGGAAATCTGAATCATGTGTGGACTTGTAGCATCACAGGAGCAGAGTCTTGCGGCCAAATAAACACACGTTATCGCTGGAACAAGTGGCGGAGATGTCGTGGTTGAGGAAATTTGTTGACACTGGCGCTGCTGCTTCTAGTTGATAGACGCTAACACAATCCTTCTCCGCTCTCCTATCAGATCAAGGTTTCTGTGTGTGTGCACCATTTGTTTACCTTTTTCTTCTCCTTTAAAACTTTTCATTATTCAACTGAGGGTCATTTTTATTTTTTTACTTCTTCTTGCCCTGTCAGACTGTTTGTGAGATTGAGGGCTTTACTGACATTATAAATAAACTGACATTATCTGTGCCCGCGCTGTCACACAGACAGCACCGCAGCGCTTCCCCCTCACAAGAGGCGATGCACCTCAGCACATTCTTTTTACAGTGTGAAAAACAAGTCTCTCAGGGTGAAGTTATTTCAACAAGGAGGCTTCATTTGCCTTTGCCGGTGGTTCTGCAGCTGCACCTGTGCAGAGTGTGTTTATGTCGGTGTGCACAGCGTCTCACGCTCCTTCTGCTGTCACTCACCTGGAACCCACAGGAAGAGATGGAGGCTCCACCAGGAAATAATCCCTCATGAACATGTTGCCTCAAAAAACCCCCGTCACAGCCATATTTTTATATTTAGGCCGCCTCTGTAGCTGAGACAGCAGTTAACATCAAGACATGTTTGACAGCGTAAGTCTACATTTTGGAGAAGCACAAAAAATAAAAATGCATGGAAATGTTATACAGCAGAGAATGTAACCTTATACATAGATAAATAGACTTAATTAAGAAGAAGTTTATGAGCATTAGTCCAGACATGGATCTGGTTCTTTATCTCCGCCAAGGGGTTTATGTTTTTAGATGACGTTTGTTTGTTTGTCAGCAGGATTACGCAAAACCTACTCAACCGATTTCCATAAACATTTTGTGGAGGGGTGGGGCGTGACCCAAGGAAGAGCACATTACATTCTGGTGCGGATGCAGATCAAGGGGCGGACTCAGGTAACATCGCATTGTTGATTTCTCAAAGAATAATTCATGGATCTCGATGGAAATAAATGATGTTCAGGAGACTGATATTTATGAGCATGTGCAATTTCTTTTGCTTATCCAATTAAAAATCTGAATCTAGTGAATTTTAAACGTGGGTTCATAAGGGGACTGTTGGGCCTTGGCGGAGGTATGAGCTCTTTTTAGTTGTTATATTGAAGTTTTAACATTAATCACCTCCTGACAGTTGTGTTTTGAGATTCCTCCCTGCAGTCAGAAGTGTGAAATCCGTTTTTCTTTTAACATGGTGCTGAAAGTGTGAGAGTTTTGAAGGCTGATCCCCTAAGAGACATTTGCAGTGTGAGCTGCCTCAGCAAGTCTAGCCAGGAGCTCTGTGCTCAGACCCAAAGCCGTAATATCCTCCGTGAGATCCCACTGATCACTGTGCTGGCTCGGACACGTTCTGAGAATAGACCAGAACCAGACTCTCTCTCAGACGAACACTATCAAGCACAAGAAGATGAGGACGACAAGAAGCTGCATTTAACTCATGAAGAAGAGAGACAGAAAGGCCACAAGCAAAACATGGAGCCACTGAAAGAAGATATACATATATAAGTATATTTAATGGAACATTTAAGTTCAATTTTAATCTACTTTATTTATTTTTTCCCAGTATTTTCGATATATGCTCCTTTTATCCTCGTACTGCACCAATGTGCAAAGTGAAAATAGCTTTTCTTACTTTTTCTCTGGGAGCTTAAGTAACATTTTGCTTTGCAGGAAAAGATTTAAAAATACACCATGATTTGATACATTTCATTATCTCATAGATTAAATCACCCAAAACTATAAAAAAAAAAGTAGTTAAATCAGTTGAAAACTTCCTCTTAAAAGTGCAAAAATAAGCATAAACTAGCTCAAGATCTAATCATGGTCGATGCAGTTTTTCCTCAAATAAAGGAAACATCATATTTCGCTTATTAAAATAAGTCTGAACTCCGTGTCCACATACAAGCTACTTAAAGCAAGTAATAAAAGCACAGAGAACAACACAAATATAAAAATCTCTCATGTGATTTTTACCTGTAAGGCTCTAACTGTAGCTGATAAATGTGTGTTCATGTAGGATGCGTATATTAAAAAAGCTAATTAGGAAAACAGGCTTTCAGGGCCTTTAAGCTTGGTTCCACCTGGACCTGCTGCTGCAGTATTAAGCTGCTGTTTACACATCAAGGCATCGATTAGGAGGAGTGCTTTAAGTAGTACAACGCCTTGCAATACATTGTGCTGCAAAAACTGCTCCCTACTTCCAACCGGGTATTACAACTTTACTTTCACACCGGATTTTTAATACCTCCTCAGCATACAGGTATATGGATGTGAACTCGCCTTCGCATGCCAATCTCTCCCTGTGGAGGTGGTTGAGAAAGGGGAGAGGCTTCAGCTGCAGCAGCAAAAAAAAAAAGGTGGGAGTGAGCTGTTAACTCCCACACTTATCAGGAGCAGGAAGGCTGCAATGTTCACTTCTCAAGTATGCACACAGGTATTTCCATCGGGCGGCTTTCCATCCATCGTGTGTGACAGGTACTCAGGCGCCGGCTTATGATGACATTGTTGCGGGGCCAGGGCCACTGACAGCGAACCAATCTATTGCTCATCTGTATCCGCTACATACACATGCCCACATGTCTTCTTCATTGTCTTCTTCACCCAATCATCTGGAGTGCGCCACGCTTTCAGTTTTTTTTTCTCCCCCAAATGTTACCACCTTCTCCTCCTCCTCCTCCTCGTTATCCTGTCACAACCAGGGAGGCTGCCGGATTAGGCTCATGATGCCACTTTATGGCGCATAAATCAGGAAGAATATCACAATGAAATCTGTAGATTCTCATAAGTAATTTCACATCAGGATGATTTATAACACAGTGATGGATTGGAACGGATACCTGGAGGTTTGCAGCGGAGCGTGTGCTGTGCGTATACAGTATATAAATATAGAGAAGCGAAACAGAAGGAAGCAGCTGTCCCAGGCGTATCCAGCCCAAATGTAAATCAGCATTTCGAAAAGATTTCCTTAAATAGAAAGTTGAATGTTTTCTAGCAGAGCTGCATGAGCGTCTCAAGGGGTCTCAAGGGTAATTTAGCAACACCATAGGTTTATGTTAAGGCCATGACTTGTATTTCTCCCAGAAGTAATCTATTTTCAATTTAGTGTAGAAAATGACTCCAAATGCTGCAGCTTCCACAGCAGCTGTTTGTATGGTGCCATCCAAAGAAGGAGCATTTAACCAATTCACAACAAAGCAATGCACCACAGTTAATTGACCCAACACTGACACACATGTACATGCATGAAGTAATTTAATCTGGTTAATCACAACTTGCCATAAGTGGTGCACCCAACCAAATGTCAAATATGATCGATGTTTCAAAACGAAGATGCTCTTTGGGTGTCACAATCTTTCTCTTTCCTTTATGGAATAGTTTTTTTAGAATTATACATATACACAAATATGCTTAATTGCTTTCTGGGTGAGAAGATGAGAAGTTCAATGCCTTAAGTACGCAGCCAGGGCTGAGAGCTGATTAGCTTAGCATAGCATAAAGACTGGAATCAAGGGGAAACCGCTAGCCTGGCACTTCTGGCTTTCCTGTATGTCTTTTCATGAACTGTGAGTTTTTCATCTTTAGTACTGATGATATGGTTGAGATTAGACCTCTCACGTTGTCTGTAAAAGAAATGAACTTGACCTTTACAGACGTATTTCTAGTCAACAGCCAAACACTTGAGAGGAGCTCCCTGTGCTGATAATTCTTTACGGCCTGAACAAATCCTGGATGAAGTCGGCTCTAACCCCAGCTCACAGTAAGCAAAGGCACCGAGAGAAACAAACTTGGCCGGTCTTTTGATACGATTTGACGTGTTTAACGCTTCCCTATCAGATCATGAACTCAGGGGCCGCAGGTACAGATCACATTTTATATTCCGGCCAGAGAGACATCTCTGAAGCGGGCATGAAGAACATTGTTTGCTGTCAAACCTTACTTAGTAATGGCTGACGGAGGGGAAGAATAAAAATCCCTCATAAATTCCAGAATGAAAAGGTAGGGCGCCGTCAGAGGCGGACGATGGCTCGGGCGAACGGAGATTTCCTGAGCTTTGGTGCGTTACATTCATAGTAATGGAAATTAGGTCCCTCGCCACAGAAATGACCCCAAATATGAGACAAGGCTTTATCTCCCGCTGTCATCTGACAAGGATTATTGAGTCATGAATGTAAATGATCGTTCAGGGTCTGATATGCCCTTGAAGTGTCTCTTTCTCTCTTTTGAATCTTTTATCAGGTCCATGTTAGCTGCGGTTGGCTAAAGGTAAGCGTGACGCTGGGGGTTGAGGGGTTTTCTTCATACCCTGCAATATTCATACTCTCCTGTGTTGTTTTAGCTTTTTTTTTCATACCTCAATAAGAATTCCATGTTTGCTCTAAATGACAGTGGGAGCTGGCGCCTTCCCATCAATGAATCAGATTTTTTTTTTTTTGTGCAGCCATGGACTAATCTCCTAATAATGAGGTCCATCTGCGGCAGTGACAATAAGTACAGCACCTTCACTTTAATACTCAATCTTGCTTGACACAGACGGCATCATATTGCGAGACTAATCCACTGTTCGATGCCACGGCGTCCTAAATCTAATTTACCATTCCATTTGGGGCCCAGATATTGCTGTTGCCACTACACCTGTTGATTGCTAACACTGCCATCCTCATGCACCGGCCTGACACACAAAGATGCACACACACACACACACACACACACAGATGTACACACACCCCTGCCACCCACTCTCCCTAAAATGGTTTCTCCCACATAGTTTCCATAGCAACACTCCACTTTTAGTGTTCTTTTGTTTTTCCACAGACCAAGAGTGGCTAATTTTTCAGAATGAGGGTCTTTGATGATAAAGAAAGCTAGGTTGCGAGATTTACATAATGAATGGATGCCACGCTAGATCAGTCACCACCTAGCACTGATGATTGCTTTTTGATGAATTTCTTCCCTCCATGGCCTCAGGTAGCTCAGCTGCGGCGGCTTCATTGTGTCCAAAAAGAGCAATGCTCACATTCATCTATTTAGGTCAGTCTTTGTCTCTTTGGGACGCGTCAGCCTTAAAAACGTGGTCAAATTGCCCAGAGCCTGAGGGCAAATGTCAGTGTGTCACTTGAAGCCGTCCACCGAGGTCTCTACAGGTGAAAATGGTCCCTGTAAGTTTCTGTTTGAGTGCCTGTTTTGTGTGTGTGAACATGTGTATATTCATTTGTGTGTGCGTGTGTGTGTGGGTGGATGATGTCAATAGAAATGGAGACTTTAATCAGAACCTCACAGATGTTTAGGTATTGATTTGTGGCTGTTTTGTGAGCACTGCTCCGGGCCCTTTGGGAGGGACATAAACCCCTCTATCAAAGCGACCTCCCCACAGGGCTTCCACCGCACTAGTGCGCTGTATCCATTTGTGCGTATAAGAGTGTGTGTGTGTGTGTGTGTATTGTTGGGGTTGGGAGTAAAAAGGTGAACCAGGGGTACTTGTTAAACCACTCCAGTGCCCGCGAGGGAAATGCATAGTTCTCAGCAGATGGAAATGGTCCGTTCCTCCCCCGAAAGATAGCAGACGTTAAAAATAAACACAATTGGGATGACGCTCACGTTTTAGGGGCACAAAACCCAGCAGCTATCATTAGGTTGCACTGAGTGCGTTTCCTCACGGGCACACATCTGCAGTTTGTTTGGCTTGGTGAGTGTTTCACTTCCTGCTGTCAGATGGCTGAAATTACATGACCTCTAGCGTGAACTGGTGCCAGTGTGATCCGACCCCCACCAGTGGGACTGTCTCTTCCGCCTTTTGTCTTTTCCAGCTCGCCAGGCTTTTACACACACACACACACACACACACACACACACACACACACACACACACTTTCGGTTACTGTCTGGCAGTGCAGTCACCTTCGCAGCCAGGTGGATAAGAAGAGAGAGCTGAAAGCGCGACACATCCTCCCTTCACCTGCTCACTGCCAAATGGATCAGAGGAAGCGACTGTGTTTACTGCCATGGCTAATATCCTCGCTAATCTGTGGGGAGTGTGAAAGAAACAGTGAAGGAGGGAGTCTGCTCAAGAGAGGCAGAGAGATGGAGGTATAGCTGGGGAGAGAAAGAGATTGTGGGGAAAGCGTTTAAAGTTGAACACAGAGTGGCCGAGCACAGGACTTGTTCGGGCTCTCGGTATCTTCCCTGATGGACTGTGATTATCTCGGTAACCCCTCCGCTTCAGGCCGGCTATACTGCCGGCAGATATTCCCACATACGTGCAAACAAATGTGCTCATTAGCAAGCCAGTGAAGCAGGAGAGCATCCACATGCAATCTATTTCTTCATTAGACACACAGCCAATGGATCATTACACTAAGTATGCTCTCTGTCAGGCCTGAACCATGAACAACAACAGTCCCCGAGTGGTGCGGTGCCATGCGAAGTTCAGACGTCCACGCTGCGGTCCCACCAGAAGAAAAAACATGGCCTCCAGGTTTAGTTTTGTGGGCTGAAATAAAAATAAAAGTTCTAATCTGTGTTGCAGAGTGTAAAGCTGCGTCTGACAGTTAAAATTTAATAGGATATAGTAAAACTCGGCTTTAAATTTGGCTGAGGTTTGTTTTATTTTTGGAAATGGTTCAGTTGTGTAAAGAGCCTCTGTTAATCTGATGGTTTTTGTTGAATGAGTAAATTCCAAAGCTGAAGAATAACTTTGAAATGTACAGCTACAGCTGTTCATTTTGACAAATAACTGTTGCTGTAAAAATAGTTTTACAGCAACAGTTTTGTTTAGTTGCTGCTCAAAGGGTTTCTCTCTACATTATGGGATGCCTGCGTCTTCCTCAGCTGTTCTTAAGCTGCAATAAAACACACTCTCGTAGCTCAATGCTCAGTTAAAATGATAAATGGCGTCAACAAAAATGCAATAAATAGTAGTAAAAATAAAAAATGTTGTTACATTAGATAAGGGACCAGAATACATAAAGTCCAGTAAATACAAAGCAGTCATTGGTGGAGACCATTTTGTGTTGAGTATCTATTATTAATTGTATCTTATATTTGTGGGTATAGAATTCCACTTCCTCTCTACTTTAACAGAGACAGCAGATTGTGTTTGTGAACTACCCTGCAGTCACCCCTAGTTGGCGCTCTACTGGTACAGCACTCCCACTGCTCTGATTGGCTAGGCTTCTTCTAAGAAGAGGGGGTGCAAGATTAATAATCATTTCAAACATCAGGCAGACATCGAATTGAATTGAGAAGTTAACAAAACTGAGGAAGCTATTTTTTACCAGGATATTACTGTGATTTTAATGCTTGTTTTTTTTATGTAGAACTTTTAGAATCAGTTTATAGAGTGAGAACAGAGGCTGTGACCAGGATGTCGGACAAACACGCTCTGTGCTAAAAGTGAGACTCTGTCAACATGGAAGCAAAAAGTCGGCGAAGATTGAGAACACCTTGGCTGTCAACTTGACTGGTCCTCCGTTGTCAGCCATTCCTCACAGCACGTCCAAACATTTTGTTTTCATAGTCACCCCCCTCCTGATGCCATCACCCCTGTCACAGCAGAAAGCCATTTTTTTTCTTTCAGCTATGAATCATCGCTGCGGATCCCTGTCACCGTTTCAAATAACAGATTGAAGACTTGGACGAAAAAAAAATCCCCACACAGCCGTGTACAATCATAAAATCAACATGACTGCGCCCATCTAGTGCATTAGCCACTGTAAAAATTCCCCAGCGGTGCCCACTCGCCTGATACACATCGTCTAACAGCTCAAAGTTGAACTCTGGCTGCATGCTCACTGGTGAAATAACAAACATTAGTCACACATTACTGCCGAAGCCTCCTCATTTGCTTAGTCGCGTTGTTATTGTTGTTTATTTCGGAGTGGCAAGAGGTGTAATGACCAGGAGGTTGTTAACGATGAACTACGACTGTGTGTTTTGGTCACAATCCTGTCAGATATTTATCGTTCTGCGAAAATAAATCCCAAGGACAAAGGCTGGAAATGTGACTGCCATCGTGGTTGTAAAACAGTCACCATTGTGCTTTGGCTTGCATGTGTTTGCTTATCGGGTTGTTAATGGTGGCTCAGGTAGAGGGCAAGTGGTGCAAGAGCGACGCCGTGCTTACCAATGAGATCTGTGCTACAACATTTGGAATTTAAGCTAATTTGTTT
The DNA here is from genome assembly GCF_022539355.2 of Hippoglossus stenolepis. Lineage (NCBI taxonomy): Eukaryota > Metazoa > Chordata > Actinopteri > Pleuronectiformes > Pleuronectidae > Hippoglossus > Hippoglossus stenolepis. The sequence continues at coordinate 14,881,681 of NC_061502.1, forward strand.
TTAGGGGAAAATGCGAGACATTTAATAGCTGTATTGAATTATACACAACTTGCTACTGCTGGGCTGCTCCTAAAAACCTTTCAGTCATGGTTCGCATTAAACTTAGTTGTTTGATAGCAGCTTTATGAAGCCTGTAAATGAATTGGTTTTGCTAATAATTGAGTATCATAAGAAAAAAATACATTCTGCTCATCCGGCATCAGGCCTGGCCAACACGCTGGAGCTTTAATGGAATGATGTTCTGCTCATATTCAGGTTTATAGTTTTAATTTGTGTTATTACTTGAAAAAGTTGACATGCTCTAATGCACAATAAACACATCACTGTCCTGAAGCTGTCCATTGCTGCAGATCCTCTTTTCAGCCTCTGTCTGAAACACTTGGTTTTCGCTCCTGCCTCTTGAAGGGCCCCCCCTCCCTAAAAAGCCCAGTCTGCTCTGATTGGCCAGCTGACCCACTCTGTTGTGATTGGTCAACTGATTCCAGCACATATGAGCCAGTGTGATAAGAACTACCTAAAATGACAGAAACCATCTTAGCTCTGTTCCATGTTCCATCCACTAACATGGAGGAGACAGGGTGTAGGACCTATACTGCAGCCAAAACGCTTTGTCTTCACTTTGGGGAGCTGTCATGTTGTCCATCTTTATATACAGTGTTTGGCTTTAAATACACGCTGCAAAACATGAGGCCAACAAACACCACTTCATTAACCTGAATACGGGAGCTTGGCCCTATGGGAATTGTAGTCCCAGTTTCGATGAACTACAAATTAAGGACGCAGCGTCCTCAGAGACAACTAAGAAGCATTCAAATAATCATGTATCAAAATTCAGAGATGGTTGTGGTTTGCTAAGCCCCTCCCCTATATAGTAACTGTCCAATCATAGCATAGCAACCATACACGGACACAGCAGGTGTGTTTATCTGTGTCAGAGTTTTCGCAAACTGTCGGTTCTGTTTGAAAAGAGTTTCTGTTCTGTCAGAACAAGCAATGGGCCGTTAATGTCTATTTGAGGGTCATGGTGGAGGATTAAAAACATTCCCTTTAGGAAGAGTCACCAACGGCTGATCTTGCAACCATTGTTTCTTCTACTTATCACATACAATACAACACAATGCAATACACTATAGCTTTATTAATCCCAGAGGTAATTCGGTTTAGGGCAATTAAAAGAAGACCAGAGAACAAGATCCAGACATTCACTGAAACAATGACACATTAAAACACCATAAAAGACCTGTTCAGCTGTGTCGAGCTAAAGAGCTATTTCTCTCAAATTAAGACATTATATTCCATATAAGGGCATTGGTCAGTAAATCTGTGGTTATATGGATTTATTGGTCATTCTGCCACTGAACATTCCACTGAACACTGAACATTCCAACCTGTCCATTTCATATTCACGTGTTATTTTTTATCACATGTTGGGGAGCGTTTGATTTCATGTCTTTCCCTTATTTCCATTTTAATGGACTTCATTGATTTACCCTCATCAAATCCTCATTCATCACCATTAACAGAACGTTTCAGTGTGTGTTCATCCTGGTTACTCCAGTGGGAAGTCACCGGAGCAAACGTATAAAGAACATTTACTGTATACATGTATAAACCTTGTGCCTTATTGTTTATAAGATGTTTACATCTATCTACATCAGCCTCAGTAGAGTTTCTAAACATACTGTATGTCCAGCTGTATGTTCTTATCGGCACACACGCACGCCAAGGAAAGGAGTTTGTCTTCTTGTGTGGTCGCACACAGTGTAGCTGAAAAAGCACAATCACTTCCTCGCTCTAAGCCGTGTTCGTCATGTGGCTCCACTGGAATGAGAGGACGTGGCAAAATGTATATTAATCTCCATCCCTTATACTCCGCATGCTCCAGCACTGGGACGATGGGCCGAACACCAGCGCCAGGGCTCTGAGTCAATATTAATCTGCCAATATGAAAGACTGGATTATCGCTGGGGTCGATTGCCCGGTGCCTGATGTAGGGGAAGCGAATAATAAGAGGGAGAGTCTGAAGGAGGCAGAACCAAATGGACGGAGACGGAGGGAGGCAGTGGAGAGAGATAGAAAACTTCCACTTCCTCTGCGGTGGTGAAACCTTGTTGCGTGTCTTGCAAGTGAAGCGCCCTGAAATTGATTTGAATCAAGAGGAAAGAGTTATAGCAGAGGGCAGAATTACAGGAAAGGGGAGGGGGGGGGGATGTGAGGAGGGCGCCAAGGACACTGGAGAGGTGGCTGTCATAGCATGAGCCCATCTGCTGCGTGGATGTGTGTATACATTACACATTTACTGTATGTGTGTGTGTGTGTGTGGAGAAGGTTAAAGAGGACGAAACTAAACGTCGGCCTCAAGGCTTCGTCTGCATCCACACTTTTGCGATTTAGTTATAAAATGTCAAACAACTCTGAACTTTTCAAGACACCTAAACGGAGAATTTTGGAAAAGCTGTCTGCCTCGGTTTAGTTTGAAACCTCCAGGGATGCGTTGACGTCAGGACTGGTAGAGACTCGATGGACACAGTCAACTGCATTCTCTTCCTCACTGGTTCTTAGCAGTCACGACTGGACGACCAGTGGTGAGAGTGAAGCGTCATCAGTCCAAGGAGAGACATCCCTCGTCTTTCTTTTCACCATCGCTGTTCCTCATTCACAGTAGTTTTTGTAAATATGCAACCAACTGAGGAGTAGACAATTTGCTTCCTGTTTACACCGGCACGCACATGCCCAGTGTCTGTGAATGGCCACGTGATATATGTTTTCAGGTGTGTTAGTGTGGATGGGGATTATTACTGAATCTGATGGGGGAGCTAAAGTGCTCGTGTGGACGAATATCATTTAAACATCCACACAGTATGTATACAGGATATTAGAATGGATGTAGCCTTCGTCTCCAAAGAAAAACTTGGAGGTTAAATCAAACTTTAAGTATCTTTTTATTAAGACATCAAAGCTGGTGCTGTTCTGAGTCGTCCCCGTGTGCAGTGACGACTCTGAAGAGCAGTAAAACATTCAGCGGCGCAGCCCAGATTGCGACCTCCTCCCTGGCCTTTATGTCGTCTTATCTCCTTCCCCACTGAGATCACTCCTGACTCCTCCTTGACCCGCTGCTAAACTATCCCTCCATTATCCTCATCCTACAGAACCCCCCACCCACCCCTTCTTCTTCACCCACAGGCAGTTTTTCCCAGTCCCTCCCCTCCTCGCACCTCTTCTGGGCCTGAGAACCGGCTCCCGCTCCTCGACAGCCATCTCTGCACTGCGACACTTAGTTCCCGTCCGTCGCCCGCTGCCCGCCTGCTAATCGGGATTGGTGGGGAGGAACGGATCGCTGTGAGACACGGGCCGTCCTCTGGAGCCTGCAGAAACAGGCCAAGGTCACTCACATCATTCTTGCGCTGCCGCTGCCCACAGCAAACATGGGAGGATAAAGAGAGCAAGGGATGCTTGAGTTAAATGAAAGCGAGATAAGACGGCTACAGAGCGGAGCTTTGCAGCCAAATGAGGTCTCATGAATGGAGCAGAACACAAGTCAATAGCAAGACTAGTGTTCATTTTATTTCTCAAATTAGCAATTACAAGGGAAGCACTGGAATATTATCGTGATATCATATTCCTATTTACCCCCTTTGATGAAATATTCAGGCGTGTCACGGTGTTTGAGTGTGAGCTTATAGGTAACCTATTTCCCGGCTCTCTCCTTGATCAACACTCATCAATAATTCACTTCTGGCCCATTAGTTTTGTGAGAAATGCCGGGGAGCAAGTTAAACTCGTCAGGAATTCATTATTGCACGCGGAGACATATGGCACAGGAGCCGCTCTCATTGAGGAGGTTTAGAGAAGCTTCGCCGGGCAGGATAGTCGCATCAAACACAGCTCAGAGTTAACCTTGAGGTAATATTTACATCCATTCCTGTCCAGGGCCACAACAGATTGATGAGAATGAATCACACACATTTACACATTTACAAGACACACACACTCAGATATCGGTCAGGAATTGTTGCCGGTGTGGTGCCAGTCGGCGGCCCATTTCCCCTCAGAGCTGACGATGTGCTTTTGGAACAAGTTGAGAGATGGATACTAAAGTGGGGGGGCCCCTGACAGAAAAGCACACGGTGTTGTCATCAACAAGGCTGTTCCTTTTTCTTTCTTTTTTTTTTTCCAGCCCATTGCCTTTGTTGTAATTTGCACTCTCTCGTGTTCTTCCCCTCCCTCCGCCACCATTATTTCAGACAATGTTTTAGAAATCACAGCCGGTTCCCCAGCCAGTGTTCGCGCATTTGTCATTACATGTCAGCGGGGTCTGGGGATTGTGCTGCTTCGCTTGGCAAAAAGCAATTGTGCGCGTCAAGCTGCGTCTCTTGTCGAGGAGGCTGACACACACCTGGAATTAAAAAGGGCTAGTGGGTAAAGAAGCTTCTGATGTTATTAGGCTGCGTCTGTGGTTGTAGCGTCCGGCCTGTTTTACATGCCCCACCTGTGGATGTGTCTCTTTTGCCTGGTTACCATCCACGCCGTTGTCTCTTAGCCCTCCTGAGCGTCCCCTCTTCCTCCTCAGCCTAAATCTCAAACCAAAATCGGGCTCTGGCGGGCCGCCGAGTCCCCACCGCCGTTACAGAGCCAAGCCTCCTGGTCCTGTAATCTCTCTCCGGCTGTACTCACTGGATTGTCAAAATGATTTCTGATTAGGTGCTTAAAATTATTGTATTTTACTGCTGGAAGACTGTATGGTGTTTCATAATTAAGTACACTGGGTGCGGACCAAGCCAGTGAAATCTCTTACGACAGCATAAGCAGAGTTTGAAGGGAATTTTCCTTTTTACAGCCTGTGTGAGAATGTGGGTGGTTTCATCGTTATTATCGATCAAACAAACAGGATTCTCATGATCAAAGTAACTTCTGGTTAATTCTGCAAAGACCATAAAGAGCAAAGTGTTTTTTATGAAATGTTGATGCCTTTTTTAAAGCACTTCTTTCCTGGGAATAGTGTAGGAGGGAGGTTATATGTACCCACATCTCAGTAATAAACTTTGTTAAAGTTAAAATCAAATGGAATAATGGTCTCACTTTAAGAATGAGGTTCCCAACATGAGGGTCATGGCTCATCAGATAACGTTGAAGATGATTAGCAAGAAGGAATAAACATGTTTCTGCAACAGAAAATAATTTCTCCAAAAACATATTAAAAAAAACAATCAAATGAATCCGAGCAGGGGCCACAGATCCACAGTGGAACTGCTCACTGCTCATATTGAATTCAGTCTTTGACTTTGGGTCACGGTGAAGCATCGCTTGGCTAAAAAGGGTCACAGAGCAAAAAGGTTTAGAGCCACTCGATATAAAACGCAATTAAGCGTGATGCAAAACAACCTTCGAAATGTAGATGAATCTAATTCATGAATTCTGTGTAATACCTGTATTTCGTGGTGTTTGGTACAGTTGTTGTACAAGTCCCATGCCTAGCTTGATATCCAACAGTATTGACAGCGGCTTGATAATGGGGTGTCAGAAACGTGGCCCCCAACAAGGCTCCTCATTGCTGACGTTAGGGGAGCGGAGTGAGAGCCACGCTCCCATCACAGAGTGGTGCAGCCGTGAAGGCAGCAAACAGCTTCAGGAGCCTCTACAGGGTGGGATTTCACAGCAGCCCCCCTTTTCTGTCTATTTTTCAAACAATACCGCTGAATGAAGACTCCGAGGGCAGCAAATCTCTCCCACTTTGCTATCGCAGGCAGGTCTAATCCATTACTGCCACTGGAAGAAATACCAAGGTAATCTGATCATTGGCTGAGCTGATTATTTGTGGGATTACTCGGAGCATGTTTAGCGGAAAAAAATGGTGTTTTGATTGTAAGCGTCCAGACGCAAACGCAATCTCTCGCATCTTGAGACAATAGGCGCAGATAAGACTAATGAAGTTGCAGCTTGAAAACTGAAGTGAATTGCTTTAACAGCTTGTGTCTGAGGCAGAGAAACTCAGACAGGAGTCAAAATAAGCACATTCTACCAGCAGGTTCGTGCATGAGTCTCGTGCTGCTTTCAGACGTGCACTGAATCTGGACATTATCCTGTAATCGTCCAGACGGGCTGCATGGAAGAATGAAATTGTCCAAGTCAGTTTCTCTGGACATTCTCCACAGTCCCCTTGGCCCCTTGTCGAGAAAGTCCATAGAACTCAGTCACACGAGTGGGTGTGTTGATGACGTTAGTAACACTCAACGGACGCAAACTGGAAAAAAAACTAAAAGAATCCAAATATTTCAGGATGAGAAAATTAAGATATCAACTTGGAAAGACAATGAGATTCCAGGTTGCAGGTGTCTGATGTGCTGTAGACAAAAACACGCAATCTATACACATGTCCTGCCTCATACAAGCCCTACCCAGCAGCCACTGCTCACCAAAACGCTCCGGACATTTTCCTGTTGTTGTGAACATGTCTGACCTGGACAATCTCCTGCTGCGTTCTATAAATGGGATGGGCAACGTCTGTAAAAAGTCTGGACCCAAATCTGAGCCTGAGCATGTAAAAGAGCACGACCGTGAGGCGAGATCATAGACACGTCTGAGCTTCACAGTTCATTAGTGGCCCAGATCTTTTGGTCCACAGTGGACATTCACCCCCACCCACTTGTGGCAAAGGCAACACATTAATTAGGTCAGTAAAGGACTTTGTGGTGGCAGGGTGCCACAGCAAACGCTTTCATGTCCATCAAAGATTAGTCTCTCTGAAAATAGTCTCTGCTCACCACCGGCGACACACATTCACCTCGACAGGGCTCAGACTCAGGCCGTTTACCTTCAAGTTGTAACCTACACTTTAATCAGCCGCCACTGACCCACGCTGCACGTAGTCCGCTGCACGCACCGACGGCAAGACAAGTGATGTCTCTTTCATGGAGAAGCCTGGTTTAATTTAGTAAACATTAAACTGGAGTGATATAAGTCGTTTCAAATGGACCCTTACACACATGCACATGTGTCTACTCAATGCATATTAATGTGCACCACCCTTGGCACGATCAGCGGCCAGTGGCATTAATATTCCCTCTGATTTCCATGCACACGGCCATTAAAATAGTGCCATTAACATCATTACCACCGTGGAAATATATCAACAAGTCATGTTGAATTAGTGTTAATGTGGCCGCTGACGGGGCGAGCGCTCCCTTCCGCCCCGGCTGAAATGCCAGCATGCTGTTTTCTGCTCGGCCTGGCAGGAGGCTTGCTCCGGCTGCCCACTCACGACCCTCACACACTTGCTGTTGTCAGGGAAATAGATCTGCCTTTCTGGTGCGCTAGGTTCTTTTTTTTTTTTAAATTGGATTAATTGGAGTAATAGGAGGTTGTCCTACCCTCCCTGCCATGCTTTTTATCTCTCACTAATTGCTCTTGCGCTCTCCCTGCCTCCCCGTCTCTCTAGCTCCAGACGATATTTGCGCATGGTGTCTCTTCCCGTTTCCCTCACTCCCGCTGTCAACCTTTTACACAAACCATCTCCAATCTCTGTCTTTTCTTTCCTTTTCATCCAGCCGTTGTTTGCTGCTGAGTGACTGCTCACATTTAGAGGTGGGAACTGTGCTTCTCTCACACAGTGGTATTCAAAAAGAGCTGCTTATCTCGCTTCATCCTGCTCCTCTTGCACTGGAGGCCTTCGTGGAGTTGTGTTAACATAAGCCAGACTGAAACGTGGACATGAAGAATGAGAGAGGAGGCACCACCTCACACAGCTTCTCATAATGTACAGTGCGCACAAACCTGACTGACTCATGATGCATGGGCCGAAACACACACACACACGCACACTGTATGTTGATTCACACAACGGGTAGAAACTTGTTGCCATGGCGAATGCATGCCCGTGTGGATCCATGTTTGGTGTTGGCAGAGACAGCTGTTGGACATATTCTATTCTATGTATGTGTTTGATCTGCAGCAGCGAGCAACTGTGCTGTGCTAAGAAATATATGCATGAGCCAATAGTTCATTTACCAAATTCCATTCACAAATTACAATTTTGATAATTCATTCAAAGGAAAATTAAAGCAATAATTCCATGACGTCTGTGATTTTCTGCTTTTATATGACTTTTACGTGCTGAGAATAAAATGAGAAAATCAACGGGAACATTTTTATGTCTGTCTGATAAGAAGCTGCAGCCAGAGGCTAGTTAGCTTAGCTTATTTAGTTTATTATGCATAAAGACTGGAAGCAGTCTCTGGTTCTTTGGGTTCAACTCAATTAGATTAAACAAAATAATGAATGAGCCGTAGACGTGGTTCTGGATGAATTGTTTTTACCTTTGGACAGAACCTGTTCCCCCCAGTTATCGTCATAATGCTGAGCTAATTGACTGCTGATTGTTCAGTTGTTGTCAGTGGAACCATATAAATAACTTTATTTCCCACTAAAGTCAAACAGTTGCTTTAATTGTGAGGATTTTCTGCTTTTCTTTGCAAACTATGACAGTAAAATGAATGTTGTTGGGTTTTAAAAGTCAAAATATGTCACCTTGGTTTGTGGGAACTTGGACCTGGTATATTTATCTTTTTGCACCAGCGACAGCCAGTTGCAGAGGCATTATGTTTGAGGTTTTTTCCCGTCCCTCCGTCCCATCTTTGTGAACACGATATCTCGTCAACACCTGGAGGGAATTTCTTCAAATTTGCTCCAAAAGTTCAGTTGGACTCAAAAAACAAACTGATTAGATTTCAGTGGTAAAAGGTCAAAGGTCACAGTTGCTATGCCCTCATATGAGTCTGGGGGAAAAGGTGTGTTGACTTAAACCTCACCTGTTGGCGGAGGCATACAAAAATAGAGTGGACATTTTATAGTCACAGCCCAAGAACCAGTTCCTATATGTATACAGTAAAAAAAAATCCAGTTTCAGGTTCCTCCCCTTTCTTACACGAGCTGTGTATCCTAACCGAGATGTGACTTTTATGAGCATTGAGCCTTATCGTTTTAAAACCAGATTACGCGGCTCGTCAGGTTAACAAGGAATTCCTCTCTGTGTGTTGTTATCAGCAGCAGAGGACAAAGTCCACACGGGAGCCGTCCGATGTTTGTACGTACCGTGTCACCCACAGTGCGAGATCGGAGATTAACAGAATAATAAAACTGGAATCAGGTGCGTAAACCCTCAGTGTCACCACCGCCCTCTCACTGCTCTGCCCTGTGTGCAATCTACTCGTTTATCTGCATTGGTTGTGCATCTGGAGACGGGATGGGGAAGTATTTTATCACTTTTAAGTCCAACTAAGACTTTCTCTGTATCACACACACACGCACACGCGCACACACACACACTCGTAACAGCATGTGGGACAAATTTATGTCCTGAGTATCCGACACTTGCTGATGGTTAAAAATGAGTTATACTGAATGAGTTGTAAGATGCTCGCGGGCCAGAGGCGCCATAAATCCTGGCCCCGGCCGTGTCACACTGCCAGTGTCGCTTATTAATAGCAATTTGCCCACCTTGTGTTTGATGCAGTGCGGCTCTGGCTGGCCAGTCCACTGCAGGCCGCTCCCCTCTGTACTCCACTCAAGGTTCAATCCCCCATTCCAGCTGGCTGCAGCCGGGGCTGAGGGCTACACTGCCACCTGCTGGTCACTGGAGGTACCTCAGCGTAAAAACTGCCTCCCATCTCCCCTCATTAACCCGTGCAGTGATCCTCATGCCGGAGCGATGATAAAAATGTTCCACAGCTAAAGGCGCACACCACAGTGGCTGCATTCATATGGTGATTTGACCATTAGCCTATGACTCTGGACAAATGGCAGCCCATTATTAAGGTGTGATGGGGGAGGGCTAAGCCTTTAAGAGAGGCTTCAAATCTCCCCTAAGTCATTAAATCATGTCCTACTTTCGCTCACTACTTTTTTTTTTTTTTTGAAAGAAAAAAAAATGCCTTTAATGAATTACAAGACTGAGGCAGTCCACAGAGTGGTGTCCTACTCTGGCTCCAACTCTTTTTTTTTTTTTCAATTTACAGTTAGAATATGGAGAATCGTCTCATGAATGAGTTTCTGTCTGTCTGAACTTTCCCTGCTCTTCCCCTCGAAGACCCCCAACTGCAGCACTAGCAGGTGTATTAAAACTGATGATTGGAAAGGTGTGATATTAATGCAAATTATGTGAGAGTGTGTGTGTGTGTGTGTGTGTGTGTGTGTGTGTGTGTGTGTGTGTGTGTGTGTGTGTGTGTGTGTGTGTGTGTGTGTGTGAGTGCAACGTCAATTTGATTCCCCATCTTGTTATGTAACTACCCAGGTAGTTCAGAGCTATTTCCCCCCTGGGGCTTCTTCATCACGAAAATGTCTTTTGCACTCCCACATCATCTCTCCCCACACTCATTTGTTCTCTCTCTTATACATATACACACACACACACACACACACAGACACACACTAAAAACACACACACACACTCTCCCTCCCACCAGGTAAATTAGAGTTATTGGCTCTGAGGCAAAATAGTAATATCAACATGTCATCGCGGGGTGTTTTGTAATAATATCAGCAGGATTATATTGACAGAGAGGATTAAATTGTTTTACATGGAAGATTATGAATCCTCGGAGGGGATGTGGCATTGTAAGATGCAATTAACACATAATGCAATCTCGTGTCCCACTTAATGCACGTAACCGTCTCCTCAGAGCACTTCAACATACAGTAATGGCCAGTGGTCGGATGAAATTCACCGCTACCACTGTTTCAAAAGGAAACCACTTAATAAATATGCTGTATTGATTCTTCACATCGGGCCGTAGTGAGGCACACTTGGTGGGTTTTAGTAATAAGAGCTCAGGTTCAGGCTCTGATGCACGGCTGCAGTTTAATAATAGCAAAAGCTCATTGTGTACATCCTCTTGATAAATTTAGAAGTGCATAATAGTCACTTTGTTCATGTCTCCACGCTGACCTTCTCAATTCCACAGCAGGAAATTAATTTTAACAAGCGATTAATACTGTATTGATTCTCAAAAAGAGCAAAGTCGTCATCCATTCTGGTGAAACCGCTCTGCTGAAATGATCCAACCCCAGGGGGAGGTTTTTATGATTCTCTGCAAAGATTTAAATAGATTCAGCTCGAGATTAAATGGCTTTCTATTTTTTTTTTTTCTTCCCAGGAGATTTGCTTCACTTTTGTGCAGATGCAGCTTTTGTGGTTTGAGGTTCTATAGAGACGTGACGAGATCCAAACAGCCAATTCATTTCCGCATAATTGTTACAGTGAGGAAGTTGTCTGGTCTGTTGTCCTCAGCCATCTGCACAGGGGGTGCACTGTGTGAGCAGAATGCTGGAAGAGCCCGCTGCCTTGGTGGAATAAGAACACAAGGTGGTGCTCTTGTCCTCTGGAAAAGAGTCATGGTCAACCTGATGCTGGTGCACCGGTAGATATGGAAACACTGAGGGTCTATCATAACTCACTGGCTTCTTGATGTTTTCAGCTGTTTGTCAGAATGTTGGACTTTGACGTGCACGATTAAAGATTAAATCAGATGATGGGGAAAAGCAATGAATAACCCAGAGAGGAATGTTTTCATGATTATCTTTATATCTGCGAACCACAAAGGCTGTAATGTGCTTCCTCTATCTTGAGATGATCAGAGAAGCATCCAAAAATATGATATGTTCAATAGAAAAAATGTAAACAGTTACATAAAAATCATAATATTTGGTGTCCGGTGACCTGTGATAATGACACATATCAGATAACCACAAGGTAAGAAGCCCAAAAATGTACTTTAAGCATTTGAATTGGTGGAAATTTTATAGATCAACTACACAACATTGACTTGACTATGACCACATGACAAACTAGGCCCAACAGTCACACACAACAATTGCACACACTCATAGAAATCAGTCCCGTAAATATGTTTGATTATTTTCATCAAGATCCAGGAATTATTCTCTGGGAAAACAATGAAGATATAGTTTTTTTAAATGCCCTTTCTTGCAATGTTAAAGAAAACTCCTGGATCTGCCACCTAATCCCGATCCGCGCCAAAATTGAATGGATCCTTCCACCAAGGTTGTGGAAATGGTGGTGAAAACATAACCTCCTTGGCTGAGGTAATAACACCATGGATAAAGTTTAATATTATAAATTATGTATCATAGAGGTGTGGTATTCTCCACAAAAGACTACTACTACCAAAGTGCTGTTAAAGCCACTGTAAACGTCCCAAACTAAAATTAGGGAAACATGCGTGAATGATCTATATTGAGTTTTACACCCCATAACGTGTACTAATCTGCTTCATTAACTCTGTGTAGGTGTGATCTGATCAGTTTTGATTGACAGTGTCATTATTGAATATTGCTCAGGCTCGATTGGGGAAACAGGTGACTTCCCATTTTTCCAAAAATGAAGCCCTGTCTACTTCAAACCGGAAATACTCACAAATCTACATGAAACGTTTTAAATCTCACATCTGCCCATCGCTCATCATTCTTGGGAAGAATCTAATCGATAGATTAGGTTTTCAAGGCCTTTAAGTATTAGTCAGGTTGTCATTGTAGATACGGACGATTATGTCGAAGCTTTATGATGAAATAGTGTCAAACCAAACAATCAGGCCTTTTGGCTGAGGGCCTTGAAAATGTAACTTCATAACGCATATAATGAACAATATATTTTGGATGCCCTAAGAAGAAAAGTATTTAATAAAGCGGTGCCAATATTGCGCGTGGAGCAAGAAAAGTGTTTTCTCTTCTCTTCCATTAGGCGGGCAGGGCTCAATATTAGGACACAGTGCGTGATCCGTCTCAGTCGGCGCAGCCCTCGTTAAATCGTTTAGAAAATTGCACTGGGCCGTTTTAATGTGATTAAGACACAAATTGAGCTCGCTACCCACCTCCTCCTCATAACTCCTGTGTCTCTGGACGACGCAAATTTTGGGCACGTGTAGTCGGGGGAGCAGAGGGAGGTGGCGAGATGTGGACGCCGCGTGGAGCTCCCCTTGCAAGCGTGACCCAATCAGGTGGGATCCCAGGGTAGTGGAGATCAGAAGAGGGTGTGGATGGATCAGGTTCAGTGCATATTATTCAGCAAGGGTGTGTTGGTATGTGTGTGGACGGCTGTGTATGTGTTATTGTTTGGGGAGGGCCGGAGCATCCTGTAGCTGTGAGTGAAGCGTGGACGTGCCCCCCCCCCCTATCGCCTCTCTCTTCCTTTCCTCTGTGGTCTCCTGGCCGTCCCCAAGTCATTTCAATCTAAATGCAAATTTCATCAACCTCCAACTAAAAAGACTGATATTAGTATCAAAGCCAATGTGTTACAGCCGTGTCGTGTAGACGTGTCACTCTCAATAGCATCTCCAGCGAGGAAACCTGCCAATCTCCCTCCTCGGCTGAGAACCGAGCTCAGCTTTCTCTTTCTTTTATTCCTCTGTTTGTTTTCTCAACCCTCTCCCTCTGCTCTCTCTCTCTTTCTCTCTGGCCAGCCTCTTCACCTTTAGTCCACTTTCATCCCTCCCCCAAACTCCGCCCTCTCGCATCCGCTCACATTTGGCCTCGTCTAACCTCTCCTGGAGAAGCCCTCCACATAGAACCTCATTAGTCCTCCATATGTTGTGTTTCGCCTCCCAGAGCCCTCCTGCCCCTGCCCTGCACTAAGCTGCTCACTGGGTCTCGTGCACATGGCTCGCCGACCAGCAGAGACACACAACAGTAGCACACCCTGCTCCGCTCTGCAGTCGCACACAATCTCTCTGTGTCTTCTCCCATTTCTCGTTCTCCTCTCCAGCCTCCATTTTCCTCTCCTCTCCCCTCTGTGTTTGCAGTGAGGTGAGGCGAGGTGGAGGTCCAGGATGGAGGGATGGGTGGAGAGGGGGAGGAGGGAAGGGGGGGGGGGCTGAGAGAGAGGAGGCAGAGCGCCCCAGGGAGGCTGCGCTCCAGGGTTTGTTAACATGCAGGTTGCATATTTCTGAATTGCAGAGCAGCCTTATCTCCCCGTGCTGGGTCACTGAAGCACTTCCTTTCCTCACAGTGTGCGTGCCTGAGTGTGCACTGCTTGTGCCCGCGTTTTTGTTTTTTTTTGCAAGCCTGCTCTCACGTGCATGTCTGTGCATGTGTGTGTGTTTATGTGTGCACGTGCCTGCATGTAAATATGTGCATGTGTGTATGCAACTGTGCCGGACCGGTAACAGCAGGGAATGTGATGCTGGGATGGGGAGGGATTCTCTGCCCCTCTCTCTCTCTCTCTCTCTCTCTCTCTCTCTCTCTCTTCTTTCTCGCACTGCAGCAAGAAACACTCATCAAACTGCAACACGCATCTCACAGAAGCCCTCAGATACAGCAGCAGCAGCAGCAGCAGCAGCAGCAGAGGCAGCGGCAGCAGCAGAGCCTGGGCCTCCTGTTAACACACAGACATGACACAGGGACAGCCAACAGCTTAACACTCTGCTCCCCAGCTGGCTCTGCTCTCAGGTGGGCCGCCGAGGTCTGCCAGATAAAAGCTTGCTCTGCAGGGTGTTAGGTGCTCGAGCCAGGGGACCGAGTCCCTGTGCCGCTTGCAGCCCCACCCCCCTTTTAGTACCTGGTGTCCCTGCCTGGTTGCTGCAAGTGAAGGATTCTGGCCTGTGAGTGTCCTTGGGAGGTCAGGCTGTGCATCAGGCTGCGGTGCACGCCGGGCCCGTCCACCTCCAACATGCGCCGAGCTCCAAACGAGCCTCGCTCCTTAACATCTCTGTCACGATCGCTCCATTTGTCACAGCGTGGCAGCAACACTGTTGTCATACACCGAGCTGTCGTCATTATCCAGTAATGCAGTGTCGTGCAGAGGTCAGAGTTTAAACCGGCGGTTGTGTGTGTGTGTGTGTGTGTGTGAGAGGAGGATCACATCATTGTTATGGTGGAGATGGCGTGGGGTTCTGCTGAATGTTTAATTAGCTCTGTCTGTTTTGACCTCGGTAAATAGTTTTTGAGTGCAAACGAGAGAGACAGTGCAGGGAGAAGTATGCTTCCAATAAATCTTTCATACTTGCGTTTAGCATGTATCCTTGACCGGTAGTTTTCACAAAACATAGTCGGTGGAGACCCCTCGACACAGACTGCCGGCGTCCGACCTTTAGATTGTTTCATTTCAATTATTTATGGACTGCACATATAAGAGATGGATGGATGACATGAGGGCTCCTCAAAAGTGAAGCTAAATCATTTTTGGTCGCCCCCTGGTGGCTGGCTGCACTATACGTGATAAACCTCACCTCCTCTATGTTAGAAGATGTCAAATATATTTTTCTTAAAGATGGGTTCTGCTATTTTAGGTAGTTTTTATCACACCCATGTTTGCCAGAGACTGACCTGCAATTGGTTGAGTGCATGTATCAGCCTGACGCTCCACATCACAATTACTACTGCTCAGACTACTGGCGACACCCGGGATAATTTTGTACAATGGGAGGAAGTGGAGAAGCATCATCCATCTTTATATACTTTTATAATCTGAAGATGTAAAACTATCCTGATACATTACAAACAAACATTACAAACAAACATTAGCATTGTTAGCATTGCACTCCAAGACAATCATTGCAAAATATTCCTTCCTTCCTTGTCGGAACCTGGGGAACTACATTACCCACAATGCAAACCGTCACCAGCAGTCCATGCAGAGATCAGGGTGTGTCATGTCAGTAGCAGTTCATGTGACTGCAGGCGGTGGCAGCAGACGTCTGGTGAGCTCACTCCTCTTTAACTCCACACCCCCAGATTTTAGTCATTTTTCAAACTCTGGGTCTTAGATCCAGCTGATGCCGACTCAGTTGACATCACTTGAGGCAGATTTTGCACGGCTTCCGTAGGGTTATTTTCTTTCAGATAAACCCTAAACTGTAAAAAAAGTACAGGTCCGATGTGTAAATTGATCAACTTTTGAACCCTGGGAAATATTCTGTGACCCTTGAGGTCCCAACCCCCAGAAAAGTCTTTACTGTGGAGTGAAGCTGGTTTAAAAAAAAACATATTTCCCTCTCAGCTCATTAACTTCTGTAGAAATGTGTCTCCCTCCATGTGCACCCATGCATGTTTGTCCGACTGTGTATGTGTGTGTGTGTTTGGCGTGAACTGCAGCATTTTATGTATTTGCGTGAGAGGAGGAGACGGGATCGGAGGGGGGGACGCTGTGACCCGTCCCTGGGGTCTCTTCATGACTGAGTGGACTTGCACTTTGCAGATTCAGGTTCAGACACGCTGCTTATTATAGACACACTTTAGATCTTAGCAGCAAACATTGCTCTTGCCTCCGATGCAGCTCAAGGTTGAATGGAGCATGTACTTGTCGGGAATATAACATGTCTGTGTTAAACTACAACATGTGCATCCTGGGTCCTTGAGGAGCACTCTACCAGAGGCAAGGCTCTGTGCTTCTGCCTCATCTGGCTCCATTGTTGATCCCTGGCCCCTGCAAACGCATTACAGCAATATATTTGCCACATCCAGGCCAGTGTATTTTCTCAGAGGAGTCCTTTTCAGCTGCTGATATGGCTTAGCTTAAATCCCCCGGCCCTGTGACGACGCACCAGCGCAAATGGGCCAGACAGAGTATGGGCTCAGGGTTTAGAAAGCGAAGGATGAGTGAGGCTGCTAATTATTCTTGTCAAATCTTAAATAATGTGTATAAATCTTAAAATCACGAGCTTGAAATGAATAGATATGGACTTTAAGAAAATAGAGCCATTATCTATGTATTCATTCATGTTCTACATAGCATTCATTCATGCATGTTGTCGTGGAAGCCGACCCTTTTAGGATTAAATATTTAAAAAGATGTTTGTCAGCTGTTATGTCAAATCTTTGATGCTCAGTATCTCAGCTTTTCACCCAAATAAAAACATTTTAATATCGAAGCATAGAAGAGATAAATCAACTTAAGAATATGTATTTTTCATTTCTATTAATGTCACAAAGAGGATAAAAGCACAATCTGCGACATCAACCCATCAGCAAAATTCAAAACACAGGATTCTAATCTGCTACCAACCCCAAACTGATCAAGTCAAATATAGCTACAGCTGTAGATGGTTTGTTTAATTCAATATCAAGTACAGTTTCAGGGAAATGATGAATGTGTTGAATAACTATGAACCTTTTCTTGCTTTTTCTTCCTCCACCTTCGTTTTCCCTCTTTATCGCCTCACGTTGACTGATGTGCTCCCTCCCTGCGTCTCATCTCTTTTGCATGGCTGGCTCATTTTTCCGACTGGCCTGGGTGTGAGTCAGTGGCTCCCGCAGTGAAATGGGAGACCATGCAAAGGGGCACCAGGGGTGGCCGGGCCGACGGTCTGCACGGCCATGCGATGCCGGACGGGAAGGAAGCGGCCAGGTGTGGCACGGACCCTGTGGCTGTTCTGGCGGTGTAGTTTTCGGGGGGGTAAAAGGTAGGGGGCACCCGGGCCAGAGAGAGGAAGGGCCTGACTGCATGGCTGCTTCCGTGACTGACGGAGCGGCTGGCTGATTGACAGGCTGACTAGCAGAACAAGGAGAGTGTAGGTTCACAGCTCCACGCTGCTGCCAGCAGGCATCAATGAGGCTCTGAGGCCCACCAAAGGCCTGGATGAGTAATAAGTCATGTAGCGCTGGCTGCTATGGACATCCGCTACTCCCTGCAGCACCTTCACTTGAGGGATGGAGAGGAGGAGGAGGAGGAGGAGGAAAGGGAGGCTCATAACTGGAAGAGGGAGGAGACGGAGGAAGACCGATTAACAGAGAAGACAAGGAAGACTTCTGCAATCTGCTGAAATTGGTTTGTGCACGTTTGGGCACAAGTACATGCGTGTTTATGCGTGTCTGTGTGTGTGTGTGCGATGCTTCAGGAGAGCGCTCTCTGCAGGAATATGTCCGATCCAGTCAGCAGTTGGTCTACGCCGCTGACTCCGCTCCAAGGCTCTGTCATGTCCAGCTTCTCTCTCTCTCTCTCTCTCTCTCTCTCTCTCTCTCTTTCCCCTCCAAGTTTCTTACCTCCTCCCACCTCTAACTCTGCCACGGAGCTGACAGCTTGGCCCCAACAGCGCGCTAACCACATTACCTGAACTCACCACAGTCATTATCCTGCACTGGACCCACTGGAGCTTGAAAGTCATTCCAACTTCTCTGCTGGTAGAGGTTAATAGGTGTGTGGATGTGAGATTACATCCCAAAGGCCACGCGGCGTCCGGCAAATCCCGAAATTCAACTCTTTCCTGGGAACAGCTTAGAAGGACAGGTGCTCGTGGGTGTTGTGTTTTTTTTTCCTCCACTTTTTTTTTTTTCCATTCAGTTCACGCTCCCTGACTTGCGTATGAGATTTGATGAGTTTGATGACAGGCGACAGCCACAAGTGTCTGGAACATTCCTGTGCATCTGAAGGCATAAACGCATCAACAGTGGAAGAGGTGGTTTCTTCATGGACTCATCATTCAATGGCTTTAAAATGGCACTTTACTCTCTAATTGAAAATTGATCATTGGTTCCATGAGGAAAAAGACTTCACCATTAAAACTGTGCTTTTATGGCAAAACAAACAAACCTGTTTCTATTGGAGAACCAATGGTTTGACAATAGACTGTAAATAAAGATGGATGACATGATGGCTCCTAAAAGTCAAGCCAAATAATTTTGATTGCCTCCTGCTGGCTGGCTGCAGTACAGGTCATGAACTCTGCTTTCTCCATGTTAGTGGAGATATGGACCAAACCAAAAAGTCAAAGTACACTTTTCATTTTAGGTAGATCTTGTAACACTGATATGTGAAGTTTAGTTTTAATAAGTTATTTGATGATATAAAAGCGGGGGGGAAATAAATTGAGCATGTTTTGGCGAGACCTTGAATCGACGGCTGCACTTTACGATCACTCCTCCGCAACCTATGGCTCCAAATGACGTCAAAAGTGCAGAATGCCGGCATCCGAATATGTTATATTTTAGCTTTGTACTACAGAAGTGGAGGATGCGTCATCCGTCTTTATATAAAGGTTCAACAGATGGATTCCATTTAAGTATGTTCTTATTTAATTTGACACAGCTAATAGCCATTTTAAAGTAGCCATCAGCTGCTGTTTTGTGCAGATCAACATCCTTTCAGATTCCACCCTCCTCTTGCCAAACAAATGCATTTTATTAATGGACTGAAAAGAGCAGCTCCTTAACACCAATGCACTTTGTAAGTGAAACGTTTATCATAGTGACAGAAGGATAGTTGTGTGAAATATGTGCACATATATATAAATATATATGCTAGTAGAATAAAATCAAAAATAGTATTTTTCATTTATTTTTTGTTATGGTGGAATCCTTCAATACACTTGCAGTGAATAATATAATATGATGTAACATTATTTATATATCGCCTTTCAAAACACAGTAAGGTGTTTTAGAAATTAAAAAATTGAAAAATATAAGATAGATATTTAGGGGAATGGTGAATAGTGAAATACACACTCCGTAAAGTGTGGCCTCACAGTGCTTGTATATAAAGCTAATTAAAGAAATTCAGGGTATTTCTTCAGTATAGTCCTAAAAAAAAGGATCAAATTTCAGAATAAAGGTCAATGAAAGACATCTGTTCTATTTATAGCCGTTTCCTTGCAGGGCTCAATAAAGTAACTCTTCTAAGAGGTGTTACGCAGTGTGTTTAAAAAACCCCGGAGCGGCCTTACATAAAGTTTCATCCCATACTCTGCCAATTTACCGGAGATTGCATGTAGCTGTCAGGCGAGTTGTGTTCAGGACGCAGCGTTGACATGATGTGCAAAGCCAGCTATGCAGCCACAGAGAGTATGGTTGCTTACACAAACATTACATCAGACGTGTCACTACGAATAGGCAGAGAGGCAGAGATGGATGGACGTGTTACCTTCACTCCACCACAGTGCAGCTCACACAAAATGAAGGCCAGGCTCAGCAGAGATATCGCGCTCTCATTCACGGCTTTGTTTAAAACTAATAAGGGGACTCGGGCACATTTGAGAAGTGTAAATACAATACGAGATACCGAAAATGATGGTTTTAAAGGTGAAAGCAACCCCGGTCCCTTCCTTAACTTCCAAGAGTCCAAGCTGCCCGATAATCACCGGCAGGAATCCGGGAGCCCATTAACGAGAGGAGATTTTTTTTTTTTGCTTTAAGGGCAGAAAATCTCTATGTTTAACTCCTCTGCATTAGGAGCCAATTACACGGCTGAAAAAAATGACCCGGGGTAGTTTGGTGTCCAAGGTTGTTTGTGCTGACATTCTGCTATTCAAATGCCACTCCGTTAATTATGCAAATTGACTACAAGGCCCCTGTATAAACATATACGTAAAGGAGCCTTTATGTGAACACGCTACCATATATCCTGCAAGTTATTAGAGACAACCAGCCCTTGTTTCGGTATTGTAAAAAAATACAAAATTGAAATACGAAATGACCCCTCCGGCTGCAGCGAGCCTCCCTTTCTCCACTATCCCTCTCCGACTCTCAGGCCCTCACTCTCCTCCTCCTCCCCTGTCCTCTTTTTTTTTTCTCCTTGTGGTGCAGCTCTTTCCACAGCGATGCTATGCGACACTGGCCAGCTTTAGAGAAGGCGAGTCCACATTGCATTAATTCTGAGCAGAGAGAAATCCAGTATCAGATGTAATGGGTTTGATTCCAAAGCCCTGGGGCGATGTTCTGCGCTGCTGTAATGGTGGTGGGAGTCGGCAGAGATCCTGCACTCATCAGAATCCTGCCTAACACACTCACGCGCGCGCACACACACACACACACACACTTCCTTCTCATGTCTGCTCTCTCATTCTTCCCTTCTCGTCTACTCTCGTTTCATCTCCATCCCTCCATTTTTCTCTACCCTTGACCAGAGGTGTACCCCGCCCCGCCTTCAACTCTCCCCAACCTCCTCGCCATGTTGTTGCCTAATTACTGTCTCTAAACAAGCGACTCTGTCCCCAGCAGTCCTGAATTAAGTGTCTGCTGCTCATTCGCGGATGGATAATTGTTTTTTTTTCCCTTCCTCGCTGACTTCTCCTCTTCAGCTGAGGCCAGATTTAGTCAGGTATTGTGGAGAAGGCATCACGGGATAATGTCGATTAAGCCCCAGGGTAAGTTTCCCTTTTCTTCTTTTGTTTTTATTTCTCTTATTTTAATTGAAGAGCAGCCTGCCATAACGAGCGGGGCGCCTTTCCAACACGACATATGATTGGTTAAAGGATAAACAAGTCTAATTGTGTCCTGATCGCTGCCATCACATCCTGAATGGCTGAAATCCATTGAAAACCTGATGTGCTATTGGCTAATCAAAGCCACATCAAGTGCAATTTGATATTCATTGAAATATTTGACCCATATAAAATAATGAGGTACACTGCTGGAGCCATAAAGAGGTGTTTAACTCAGTGGAACTCAGCTGCATGCTTTATCATGCATTTAACAACTTTAGCCTGGTGTTTTCCTTTTAGGAATGGGGCAGGCTTGGGCTCATTGGGGTGGAAGTAAAGCTTTATGGCTCTTTGGCGACCATGTCCTGCATGCTTTATGACAATGGATGGATGTGCACCTTTTTCCAGCCTCTTCACGAGTCCACAGGCTTCGGGGAAGACACGAAACAGGAGCAATAAAACGGCATCCAGAAATATCTCCTGTAATCTTTGCTGTTGAATAAGTCATCCTCCGTCCTCCGTGCTCCGTGTTTGCATCGATGCAGAGAGGCCTGGCTTCCATGCAGTTTTTTTTGGGGGGGGTTGGAGATTTCCCTCCTCCACCACATGTCCCTGCAGCCTAAAGGCAGGGCTTAAGCACCTTTAATGTTACATAACACAAACACCCAGAACAAGCTGCTGTCCCCTGGTGCCACCACCACCACCAGCACCACCCCCCTTTCTGGAGCCCTCGGGGGGGTGGGGGGGCTTCCCTGGGATCGCCACAAAGACGACGAAGCATACGTTTCCAGCTCCCACCGTCTGCTGGGGCTCCTCTTATTATTGTGATGGATGGTGTGGGGGGGAAAAGGCGGGAGAGCGATGGCCCCGGCCTCCTCATCACCTTATCCATGAAGAGCGAGCAGCACGAGCGATGGTGGGGTAATTGCTCCGTCATTATGATACGCACTTGTGCACAAGCATACACACTCTGACAATATATAAACAGTCCTCTACGCAGCAGATGGGGTCTTCAGTGTCTTCAGCCTGATGGCTCCCTCCCTCCTTCCTCACCATCTTCTCCTCAGCTCTCTCTCTCTCTCTCTACACCAACAAGGGAATTCCAGCCTTCCAGGGAAACTTGCCAGCTCTGGACTATGACGTGTGTGTGAATGTGTGTGTGTGTGTGTATTTGTTTGTTTGTGTGCACGGTATAAAGCATACAGTGCCTGCTGGTTCTCACCGTTCACGGGGCCTGTTTAGAAGAGAGCTCTCTCCGTCATTGACAGGCGAACAGATGTGGATGCTGTCGTGATGCCACGGAGCGAGATCTCCTCACATGTTGTGGAGCAGCAACTGAGTTCCTCTCCACACACATGACGAGGTTAAGAGCAGTAGCTGGAATGAACAAACATATTATCTGAATTTAATTTGAACCAAGTCAATTATAAAGCTTGAAATCTTGTTTTGATGACCGTTAGTTTAACTTCTCACCTTGCATCAATGATGTTGAAGTTTACTCCAGGGTGTATCAGTACTCTGTGACATCATGGCAGAACTGACCACAGCCTAACCAACCACTGACACACAGGTAAACTATGTATATCCACTTTTTTCCACTGGTCAAAAACTCCACTAACATCTGGCTTTATCGTGTCTTTGTCTTTATTTTGGCAGTCCGGACGCTGATGCTAAACATTTTCTGGTGCGATGTTGTGACGAGCGTTAGCCGTTAGCGTACATAGTCACCAACGTTTGTGTACTTATTGTTTGTTTTTTACATCTTGCACAGTAGCACAAGTACAAGCACAGTACAAGTGCTACAGTGACTTTTCATCATATTGTGCAAGATGCAACACTGACAGAACAGTGACAGTTTCTGGCAGGTTTGTGACGTCAAACATGATGGAGGAAAAAACGAATAGGCAAACTCATTGAGTGGCAACGGGAAAGCAGCGTTTAATAAGCCTGTGTATATCTGCTAAAAGAAAGTATATGTTACAAGATAGTTTTGCGACGCAACGATTTTGTTTATGCCACGTAGAGTATTACATAAAATAGGTTGTAGAAGGTATCTCCTTTACCATTTACCGTTTGCGCTCTTTTTCTGAATTATGAAACATGGAACTATAGCTTCCTATAGTGTTGATGTGTGGATGCACATACTCATGCATGAGTGAGTATTACGGTGCATTTGGTGTCACCCAGGGACGGATGCATTGAACCTTGCCAAGAAATATTTACAGCACATTTCTCCATATACACCCTCAAATTTTTCATTTTACATTATTTGTTTACACATCAAACCTATAGAATGTCTGTTGGTCAGTATATTTTTTTACTTCGAAAGGAGGGTTTTTCCAGCTTTTACGCTAAGATATAAGATGATCAGCTCTCTAAAATGTATCCATCCTTTAATCTGACATAAGGCAACAAAGCAAATAAACTTCTTTCTATAAACGTCAAACAAATTCCATTAATTCTGCCGATCTCCTGTAAGACCTGTGTGTTTTCTATATGAAAAATAAATTAACCTTTATTTGCTTTATGTATGTGGACAGCTGTTCAATACATTGTCTGTGAGGATAGCTGGAAATTTGTATTGTAAATTATTTGTATGAAAGTAAGTTTACTATGTTCCTTGTGTTTATGTAAAGATCAATAAAATTCTGTTTGAAACTATGTTTTTTTTTAATGTGTCTGCATGTTCATTATAGCCTTTAAGTTTATTAGCATCTATGGCACATCTATGTTAGTTTTTGCATAATCCTACCAGCAACAAAACAACCTATGAACGACAAACGGGTTAAAACATAACGTCCTTGGCGGATGTAAGAGCCACAATAGCATTTCATCTGGGTTGGTACGTGTCCAGTAAGTCGGCTGAACTCTGCGTCATAAGAAATGTGTCAAAACCAACATTAAAATGAGAATCTGCATCCCTCTGGGTTCCATACATAGATTCTTGTTTAATTTTAAGTTATGAAAAGATGATTCACCTCCTGTGTGAATCAGGGCAGTATAGGTCTGTGGTCGTGTTGTGCTGGAATTAAAAGGAGGAAAAGAAGTTCCACTGAGTCCAAACTCAGGTTAAGATGCCAGATAAGGCCTGAGGCTTTATTTCATTACCTTGGCAGACTCACACCTCTTGTCGCTAATTGTAACACAATGGAGGAGGGAATTGGCGCACTATATAAAGTGTGGAAATCGTGTCACTTCTCTTGGTCAGGTCACTGGACACAGACGAAGCCAGTCAAGCTGGAAGGAGTTGCCCCATTTCCCCCCGCTGTTCCTGCGCTAACGTGTGTTAGTGCATTATGTATATTGATAGATTCCCAACAGAAGCTGGAGGATGGGCGTGTGTGTGTGTGTGTTGTTTTTCTTCCATGAGAATAAACAAGAGAAATTATACACCATGGAAGCGTGCAGCCAGTCTATTAATAGCAGCAGTGCTTTTTTGCTTCAGGGATGTGGTTGCATTTTTTACAGGTCAGACCGTGATCCACTCTCAAGCCTCTGCGTCCAGATGCAGCACATCTCAGGGGCGCTGGGCTCTTAGAGGGGCCCCGGGCTCTTAGAGGGGCCCCTTTAATCTGCAAAAAGCCAGGGTGCATCTCATCTATAGCAGGAGTTGGGGGGTGAGGGGACATTTACTGGGGGGCCCCTATCAGATGATGCTCTCCAGATTGGAGAAGCCATCCTTTGATGCTATTACTCCTGAAACCAGGGGGGGGTCAATTCTGAGGCCTTGCGGCAGAATACGGGATCTAAAATGTGCGGGTCTCAAACATGGCATGAAATGAACGACATGAGAGAGCGCCAGTGGAGCTCCGCGGGAAATCAATAGTGGTCTCCATGAGAATTAATCTGGGATCCACACTACAACCATGGCAGGCGGCCAGCTGAGCGATGCGCGCGGTTTGAGCGGCCCCCGCATCCTGCCCGCTTATCCGGAGGTGTCCCACTGATCACTCGGCTCTCCACTCATCTGGCCTGGCTGTTTTTTTTTCTTCTTTTCTCTCCCTTCTCTCTCTCTCTCTCTCTCTCTCTCTCTCTCTCTCTCTCTCTCTCTCTCTCTCTCTCTCTCTCTCTCCCTCCCATCTCTTCCTCCTCCTCTTCCTCCTCCTCCTCCTCTCCTCCCTCTCCCCACTGAGTTCGATGCGCTCGGCTCTGGGCCCTGCCGCGAGTTCTCGGTGCGGGCGACAGCGCTGCTGAACATGGCGTCGGACGGGATGATTTTAACGAACCACGACCACCAAATCCGGGTCGGAGTCCTGACAGGTAACACGCAAGGAACCCCCTCCCCCTCCCCCTCTCGCGCTCTTTCTCATATTTCCATGACATTTCCATGCGTTCGTTTTGGATCGTCATACATGTCGGCTGGATTTTGCGCGGCGGCGGCGGCGGCTCCTCGGTCTCTCTCCCCTGGCTTCTGCAGCCTCTTGCAGGCGGATTTAAAAAGCCTTCCACCCAACCCCCCCTCCATCTCCATCCCTTTAATGCTACATATCATCCGGTGCTTATGCGGTGGAAGTCGTCCCTGCATCGGTGTGCGTCCGCCGCTGTAGCCTCGATTCCTTGTCGAGAAAAAAAGGAGAAGGAAGAAGCGGCTCAGTTTATGTGCATTGAATAATTAATGTCCCTATCTGCGTGTCAGGGCTGGAAATTACAGCTGATCGTGTGTTGTGTGGAGAGGCTCCGGCGGTAGATTACATTACTGACACCTCAGCTGACCACAGCGGTTTCCTTTTCCTCTGAAGTGTGGCTCACGACAGCAGCTGAAGGTGGATGGTGTTTGGTGTTGGCAGATGATAAGCGCATCCTCGGCCTTTCAGGAGCCATGGGATGATGTGAGGAAAAGCAGTGTGTGTGTGTGTGTAAGGGGGTGAAAAATGTATAGATGTCGGATGTGTGTTTTTTGTGTGTGTGTGAATAGCATTAGTGAGTAGAGAGGGGAGTTTATACATGAGACATGATGATGAGGAGGAGGAGGAGGAGGAGGAGGAGGAGGATGGAGGAGATGAAGAAGCTCTGGCGGCGGAGCACACGCGTAAAAAAAGCCTCCTGCACATTCCTCTAAACGCAACGCGATGACGGCGCGTCTCTCACTTGGCCAGGATTGGAAACGGCGGCGGATGGTGTCAGATCTGGTCCCTGCCGGCCTTCATTGTGTGTGTGTGTGTGTGTGTGTGTGTGTGTGTGTGTGTGTGTGTGTGTGTGTGTGTGTGTGTGTGTGTGTGTGTGTGTGTGTGTGTGTGTGTGTGTGTGTGTGTGTGTGTGTGTGTGTGTGTGTGTGCCATTGCTTTGTCATGTTTCAACCATCACACACGGAGAATCCAGCGGTTGTCGTCTGCCATGATAGGAACTCCTTCCACATTTTTTCAGGATAATGTGAAAGAAAGGAGTGTGGTGGTGGTGGTGGTTTTGGTGGTGGATGCATGTCCAGATGAGGAACACCCCCCTCCTCCTCCTCCTCTCTTTTCCTCCCTCATCCTCTCTTCCTCCCTCCTCTCCTTCTCTATCTGTCCATCCTGTGTGCGAGGCTGGGTCGATCAATATTTCATGAAAAGCCGTGATCTCACACATCACGGTATTCCACCGTATGTAAATCCGCACACAGGAGGAGGAGGAGGAAGAGGAGGAGGAGGAGGAAGAGGAGGAAGAGGAGGCGGTGGTGGTAGGCGATGTGTAGCGATGGAGGAATGACTGTGTTGGAGACCCCTCTCCTGAAATCTGCCAGGGAAACCCCCACCACCAGAACCACTAACAACACCAGCACCACAACCACCCGTCGTCTCTTTCATGCCTCCTCCTCCTCCTCCTCCTCCTCCTCTTCCTCACTCAGAGAGAGAGAGAGAGAGACAGAGAGAGAGAGTGAGAGCGCTGTCCGTGGTGCTGAAACCCAGCGTCACTCACAAATCAGTGCGGTACTGACCTTACCACGGTAAATACTGCATCAGATAGAAACACCCAGGCCTGTAGAAGAGGATCGACCCATCTCAAGTCACTTTCTTCACCCCCCCCCAATCACCATTTGTCGAGCCCGCATCACTGTGTGATGTGGAATCTGGAGAGTGTGTGAAGGGAAACAGTGAGCAGTCGGTGTTAGAGGGGCGAATAAACATGCTTGTGTGTTGGTTTCTGTTTGTGTAGCATGTAGTTTGCCTAATTTTGTATCACCAACTGCAGGTCAGAGTATTTTAACCCTATAGTATCGCCCCTGCCACATCAGAGGGGGTTAATTTCTCTGGTTGTCACTCAAATCTCCAACTTTATCCCCAGCAAATATGACAGATTGCCAGAGACAGAGAGGATTATTTCTCTTTCTGATGTATCTGTGTGTGTTTGGAATCGGGGGGGGGGGGCTAAACGTGCAAGGTGGCATTAAGTCGCCATGTTGTACCTGACCTTTAGCCTTTTGACAATCCAATCACGGCAGGATTGCACGTGGCTACACGGACCGCTGTGTGATTCCCTCATTAGGCGGGGAATATTTGTGAGATGATGTATTATGACAGCAAAAGCTCCCCTGTCGTGCCGCTGCGAGGAAGCACGGCTCCAAACATTCAGGTCGACTGGATCTTCCTTGCCACATCCTTCTAGACAGGTGACAGAGCCCAGGGGACAGCTCTGTTTAGACCCTGGACACAGTGCAAGGGAGGTGAGGTTGCTGTGTCCGAGCGTGTGTGTGTGTATGCGTGTGTCAGATAATGTATGTATTTTGTGGAACGTGTAAATAAGTGATGGGGTTCATTTGCGAGGAAGAGGAGGGGTAGCTCACTTGAAAGAGGATAATTGGGGTGAACATGGTGTCACTTGTCAAAGATGTGACACTGAAAATGTGAGCTTTGTTAGGAGTGGATGAAAGCTTCTCACGCTGTGCTCAGCCTATTGTGATGTGTGTTTGTATTATTATTATTTTTTCCTTCTACCTGTGCGTGAGTGTGTGTCTGTGTGTATTTTGATGCATGAGTGCTCAGTGCCCAGTCTCTAGCTGTCAGTGTTTCTCCCTGTTTAGTTTTAATTGTCCTGTGTCTCTCTCCCTGGGTCTGCCTCAGGGTCTGAGACACACACACATACTCACTCCGGCTAAATATGTGTGGCTGCATCACTTGATGCATGTATGTTTGTGAATGCAGAAATACAGATGTGAATTTAGGTGATGCTGAAAAGTACCAGGCAAACGTACCTGAGATTAAATGTGCTTTCAGACATATGTATTTACTTTCTTGCAGAGATACTAATTCAACATGGTGTCATATTTAATACACACAATTTACATGAACACTTCTGTGATGTGCATCTATCTACTAATTCCAGAAATCTGTGTCCGTCTGTCAGTGGAACACGTATCTCTCTAACTATTCATCGTATCGGCTTCACACTTATATGTATATGTATTTTAAGGGCCCAAGGAAGTGCAATGTCAGATTTGGACGCGTAATATGATCAATATTAATAAACTTTGAAAAAAGCTCTGTAGCAGTGGCGGTTGGGACTCTTCATTTTAAGTGACGTTGTCCATCACGTCAACAGGAGGGTTCATGGCAATGACAACTCGTTCAGGGTCCTTCACCGAACTTTGTATGAACAGGTGAAAAGCTCTTTGTGCAGCAGTGGTGCTGCAGCTTCAGGGTTCTATAGACCGGGTCCTGCAGCGAAACTTTACTTAATAGTTCCTGCAGGTCACTTCTACAGTTTCAGAAAGGAAGCTACAACCAGCATCACCACAGGTCATGTGTGTTCACATGACCTGTTCACAATGGGCACTGCGCTATAAGGTGTATAAAAAGTCTTGTTTTCTTTTATTTAGGAAACTCACTTGTCATGATGACTGTGTATCTGTGCACACTAGATTTATTTGTCCATGGCTGAAATGGACAGTCACGTACTGTGTGTGTGTGTGAAATATGTGTGCATGTGCGGCATGTGCATATATGCATGTGACTCTGCTCTGCTCTTTGTCTTTGCACACTAATTCTGAGCTCTGGCTGGAAAACACAGCTTAGCAAATCCCCCTAGCCCCAAATATAGCTACTGTATGCATACCTCCCATGATCATACACTGAGAGAGGATGACAGAACGAGAGAGAGAGAGAGAGGCTAGTAGCTACTAGACAGAAAGAGAGAGAGAGAGAGAGAGAGCCCTGCAAAAGGCATTCAGTGTCTTTTAATCTGTGTAAAGCCGGTGTGTTTGTGTGGGACCATACGGTATTATTACACGGCAGCGCTCCATGCATGAGCCACGGATGCTCTTGGATGTGTGGCTTGATTCACAGCCCATAGAAGGCCCCATTCATGCTGGCTGCTAAAGAGTGTGTGGGTTAACTGCAGCCCTTCCTCAAAGAGACGTGGACTCTCCTGCGCCGAGCTTCCAATGAGCAGCTCGGTGCAGGAGAGCTCCACTCCTGTGACAGACAGCACACATTTTTCCCTCTTCCCTCTCCGTCTCTCTCCATCCCTCTCTCTCTGTCTGTCTCGCTCCTCCATTTTTTCTTTTTTGCTCTCTCTCTATCTCCCTCGGTTGTAACCACAGAGAGAGGCTCAGGGATGTGTGGGCAGCTCTCCAAACTTACATGTCTATCAGGAAGAATGTACAGCAGACAGGCGTCCCAAAACAACCATGTTTAGATCAGTCTCTCAATCCCGCTGTTAACTAATTCTGGGACTTCCTGCAGAATGGGTGTAAGCTTTTATTTTGGCGTTGCGGAGATCCATTTGTACTGTGGCAGCTTTTCAACAAAACACGTGTTGATAATAGCCCATTTTGAAAGGATACATGTTGAACCGTCATTCAAACTCGACTCAAAATGCTTTATCCTTTGCTGTAGATCGTGTGTGTGTGTGCGTGCGTGTGTGTGTGTGTATTTCCCCTTTGCCCTCGTGCATTGTGTGTGTACGTATTGGTTCACGAGCATGCACGCGTGCTTGCTCGTGTGTGTACTTGTCTGGCTGCAGATAGGATAATAACTATTTAATCTGCTTTTCCACATGATTTAATCTCTGGAGTTTGTCCCAAGCTCACCTTAACAGCTCAGGCGCCAAAGAGGCTCACTAGAGAAACAGGAGTCATGTCAGCGAGAGGCGGCATCGCGTGCCAGAGCACCTTGACCAAAACTGGAAGACACAGTCATCTGTCTCCGACGCGGTGTGGGTGTCTGCCAGGTTGTGGGGCAATCTTCTCTCAGCATCTGTGCCTGAATGACTCAATCTACCGTCTACAATACAAGACAAGTGTTTCACGATTATAGGAAATCTTCAATCACTCATTCAAAAATCATCAGATTGTGACATTTGGTCTTGCCAGAGATATTTTTGTGATTGTAGTTTAAGTTGTTGATTTGGATTTCCCCCATTTCCCCCAGCCTGCTTTGTCTGCCTCAGCTCTTTGGGAGGAAGTTACGTTTCCCAGAATGCCTTCCACTGTACTATTGTTCTGAGCATGTGATCTAGCTTCAGGTTTTGTGACATTTTGGTAGCATTACTAAAAGCAGAGCTCGAGTTCCATTCGATAAAAGGTGGATCTCATGCTGCTGCGCAAAGTGCAATATGTCCGATAATCTATTTGTATTTATATATCATGGATTCTCTTATTATAGAAAAAGGATTAATTGCAAACACAACAACAAAAACCACAAATGGCTTTATTTAGTGGTGGGCAGCCAGTGAGGGATGCTGCACCATGAATCCAACCAGTTGGACGTTTTAAATATTTATAAATTTGCCCCAAAAAATATATCTTAAAATAAGAAAGGAGAGCAACTGGAAACAACATGTGTGTCAGAACACGGAGCAGATCAACAGTGACTGACCATAGCACAGAGGAACTGTAAATTGAGAATGTAGTTTGTAAGCATTTGTACCATCATGTCTACTTTTTCCAGTTATCCAAGTGAAAATGCGAATCCACCATTAAACCACAAGCAGACACAACATGGACATGAACTGTTATTTTGACTGTAGCTGTGTCTCAATTCGGGGGACACATCCTTCTGAGGCTGCAGTTGAAGACTGATTGTGTCACATTGGTGTCCCAATTCAAAGGCTCCTCCAAATGCGGCCTACAAACACGTCCTTCCACACCCCCACCCCCCCGAGCATCGTAGGCTCCACGTAGATCCCACATCCCATGATTCATTGCGATTCTGTGACAAACTTTTTTTCAAAGAGGTAATGGCGACTAAAGGCGAGGAGAAAACGCCAAGAAATCAAGTACTCAACTGAACAGCTTCGTGTGCACATGATAAAATAACACCTCAACATTTTCAATCGACTGAAAAACTTTTTTCCGGTTGTAGGTCTGTTGCTAGGCGATGGTTGTCAGGGCGGGACAAGCTGGTTATGCAAAAAGAAGACCAGATCGTCTCATTTCAGTTTCGGACGATTTTCCAGATCTTGAGCAAAACACAGACTGAGAGTTTAACGAGGACTTCATTGTTTAAAGATACGTCTCACACCACTGATATTACCGGAATGTAAATCGACCCACTCATCCCACCTGCATGTTTTGTGGATTCGCAACCAGCTCCCTCACGGCCACCGGTCTGTCTGTGTCCCTATTAGCATCGCAAACATCTCGATTCCTCCACGTTTTCCACTCTGTCGACACTGAGACAGCCAAAATGAAATAATCCGCACATACTTGACATCATGGCAGGATAACAAAAACACAAAATAGATGTTAACATGCGGTTCACTGGAGATACAAAGATACGTGGTTTGGATGGGAATCAGAGAGCCCGGGGTGCATGTCTACCCACTAGCATGATTTTATTCCTCTCTTTTTTCCTGCTTTGACCTGACTGTGTGTCTGTCTATGCTTGAATCATCTCTGAGCTGCTACTGGGGTGTTTCTCTTGCAACGATATGTGGGCATCTGTTCAACAATATGCTTGTTTGAGAGGGATACGCCTGGAACAGAAGACCCAAACGGGGGGGAGAGGAAAGCACACAAATTGGGCACGCACTTGTTCCTTCAAATTATTCCTCCAATCCTTAAAATATTACGATCGCCTCTACACCAAATTTGAGGGATTCTTTTTTTTATTTATGCAGAAGTTCGTGTTTGTTGCCGGGCTAAAGACAATGAGCAGGAGCCGTGATGGTTTTTAGACTCTAGAAATATCTGAGCTCTTTGTTTGCGTGTGGACGGACAAGGATTTGTCGTAGGAATGGGTGGGGCTCATACTGTACCAGTGGCTAAAACACTGACTGACCGTGCTCTCACTTGTTCTTTCTTTTTCTGTGCAACACACACACACACACACACACACACCCCCACCCACACACACACAGCTGTCACAGTGGACAGCAGTAAGGCAGGCAGCCCATATGACCAGAATAGACAATACAGGATCAGCGACACGAACACAGAATGAGAATTAAGTCCTCACTGCAAAGGAATTATTTTCAGCATCGAGTAGTAGGGACTGGAGAGTGTGTGTTGGAGCGGGAGGGGATGACTCTCCTACCCTCTGCACACACCCCTCGCTCTCTCCGTGCTTTCATAGCCCATGGAAATAATCCTCCCTTACTGTAAATAGTCTTTAATTGGGGTGCGAGTTAGGACGAGAGGCAGACGGTGTTCGGTGGATGCTGGAGGAGAGTCTCCGCCACTCGCCAAGGCTCTTGTCAACTCTCCAGAGAAGAGCTCCATCAGGGCTGCCTGGAAAGCTTTTCCCAGACTGGATTGCGTTGGTGTAGGAGAGTCGGTCGGTTCCCACTCGCTCCTGGCCGAAACAGAAACTGTGTTACAGTCTGTCATTCATTGGAGGTGATAATCACAGGGGGGGGGAGAGACACGGAATAGCCCCCCCACCCCAAAAAAAATGAAGAAGATGTCTCTTGATATATTTGGTAGTAAGTGAAAGAGCAAGGGAGATGCTGCTGATTGTTAGTGTCAGCACTCATGTTGTTTTGACAGAAAAAGCAGGAATTGGACATGAAGAGCTTGAAGCTATTGTTTTCTATTTTTGTAGCGGTGATAAACAGGACATGGAGGAAACATGGAGCTTTTTCAAAGAAATGATCATTATTAATCTCGCCGGACGGATTTGCATTTTTTTTTTGGGCCGTGCAAAGCTGTCCCCTGTGTAAACTCTTGTGTGTTCACTTAGAGTTTGGTTGTTAGAGCTGTTCCACAACAGTAGTAACTTCTACATTGACCAAGAATGGCATTCAAGTAGAGCACATACGTCCGCCAAGGCCCAGCAGTGCCCTTATGAAACCTTAATTGATTTTTTTCATCAAGTTTTATGAATTATTTTCTAAGAAATCAAACAAAATGTCCAGTAATAATAATCCAATTTGTGTGATGAAAGTGGAAAAACATATCTGATACGGACAAAATTGAATCTGGTTCTTCCTTGGGTCATGAGTAGATTTTGCTTAGTCCTACTAACTAGCTTACAAATGCAGATGAAATCACAACCTCCTTGGCAGAGGTAAATATAAGTAATTTTTCTCCGCTGCAACATCTGGATCGGGTGTTTTAATTCAACATCAAAATTAAATCAAAATATTTCATTTTTTCTGCACAATTTAGTTTTATTGGAATCTTTGCATTACATTAAAGCTTCTGAGACTTTTCGAAGGAGAAAGAAGACATTTCCTGGTTTGTTTTTGTGATGGGGCCCCTCCCCCCTTCCTTGGCTCGGGTCACTCCCGTGCGATAACCTGCGCGAGGAGGAGCGAGGCTGCGCTGAGTGATGGCGATGGAGATCGAGATAAAAGATACAGCAGTGGGTTTTAACTGATGAGTCACTCTTGTGGTCTGCTGCCACTGGATCCCGTGTCCTGGCTTGAGGTGTTAATTAGCGCCGGGAGGGACGGAGCGAGCGCAGGATGCGGGAGGATGAGCAAGCGGAGGAAAAGAAGAGTGAAAGGGGGGGAGAAAAAAAGTCACTGATTCATCAGCGGCCTCATGCGCTGCCGTGCTCGTCTTTATCAGTCCTCATCTAATAGGTGTCCGAAACGTGCACCTCTCCCATGTTTCACTCAGAGGAGGAGGTCAGCTCGCCTGCATCCAGCATCTATCACCGGCTGACTGGGGGCCCATTGCACAGGGGGCCTCTCATTGAGAGCGTTTGCTACACTAACAATGCGAACAGCCTCAGCGTTACAGTGTGAGAGTTTTTGAAAGTGAACTCAACCTTGTATTTAAGCCGAATCATTGCACAAATGCATTAGTCTACCCTCCATTATTTGTGTGGTTACTTTTCCCTGCCACAGCGGGGTGTCACCATTTTCTTGACACGAGGACCTCCCCGGCTGCAGCGTCTCACATTTCATTTTATTATCTGCTGATTTATTTAGCGGGGACGGTGCACATTAATAAACGTTGCTGTGAATGCGCCGGAGCTGCGGCCAAGAGGCGATTCTTCATCTGCAGTCCCTGGACAGATGTTACAAAGTCATCCTAAAATAGAAAAAATATAAAATTAAAGTTGCAGAGTTATTCATAATTTCTAATGCATGCAGAAGAAGAATAAAAAGAAAAAAGAGAATAGTCATGTTTATAGAAATATCATTCAGGACACATTTGTATTACCTTGATGGGGGCTATTTAAAACATGCAACACAGTGACTCATAACAGAAGTAAAACGAGGGAATAGGAATTTGGACAAATGTCGACATTGCACTGGATCGTTAGACACTGAACGGAAACAAACAAATCAGAAGCAAAGACATAAAAACATGCATAGTGTTCAAAAACATATAAAACCACAATTAAATATATGCATAAAGGTGCATGAAGGCATAGATGGTGACAGGTGACACGAAAGAGGAAGGTCAGGATAGACCTTCCTCTTTCGTGTCACCTGTCACCATCTATGCCTTCATGCACCGACACGTGTGTCCGGCGTTCTGACGAAACCGGCTTCAAACTGCCGACTGCGTGGACGCGTCAGTCTCAGTGCGCTGACATCCTGACAGTAAACATCTTGCTTATTGCCGGTCCATGTGTTCGTTGCTGTCTGAGCTGCCAACCACCTGTTTGATTAACACGTGTTGCCTGCTCAGATCCACACACGCTTCACTGTGGCTCAAATCACTCGGGTACTCTTTTAACATGTACTATTCTTAATGAGGATTCGTCCTTTCATTGAGAATAAAGGATAAATAAGATATTAAAGCTCCATGTGCTCCACAGCAACAGGTTCCTCTCCGCTCTTTCACCATCATCAGTGGCAGGATCCACAGTCGGATAAGAGAGGGGGGGGGGGACTGAGGCTGCTCAGATCTTCTTTGTAGAGCAGGAGCTATTAAATCTGCTTCACTGCAAGTAGAGACGGGGAACTTCATTTACGTCAACATCACTCAGGTTTTCAGTCTTTCGACATTTTGCTGTTGTTTGGCAAACAGAGGAAACGGAGCGGGCTGCAGTTTGAGGAGGGTCGAGGTGGAATACAAGAAACGGTGCAAGGCAAAGTTGAGACAATGAAAAGCATTGCACAGCAAGTGTTAAAGGAGACATGCTGCTCATATTCAGGTATATGAATTTCATTTGTGTTATTACTTGGAAATACTGAAATATTCGGACCAAAATCTGATGAGTTCTTCCCTGACCCATTCCACATCCACCAAGTTTCATGGAAATCCGTGCAGTTGTTTTTTGGGAATCCTGCTTAGAAACCAATCAACAATCAAGTGGACAGGGGTGAAAACATAAAAACTCTATATTACACCAGAGGAAAGAGAAAACTTGAAAATGTCCCTTGAACATTTTTCTTCCCAAAATGCGTTCATGACTACAAACCTCACACATGCATATAACGCCCATTAGAGAAGCTTGAGGTCATCCTAACAAAGATGAGCGTCTGTATCAAGAAGGTGGAGAAAGGTGTAGCACTGTGTGTCTTCTGGCTGTAACCGTTGGCAACGACCCCTTTGGCTCCATCTTGACACGCTGCCAGAGTGTCCATTGGCTCGTCACTCGCTCAGACCTCCCCTCCCACAGGACCAGCCATGTTGAGGTATGGCGCTCTGATTGATGCGTGTGTAACTTGCGCTTCTGGGAAACCTCCGTCGTCTGAACGGAGGAGAAATGTTTCTATTTTTAAGCCCACGGATGCAAAGGTGACGTGAAATCAACGCTAGTTTGATCGTTCCCGAATAAAAAGGATTTTCCCTGTAGTGAGAACAGTTGCTCTGGACTCTGATGCCATTCATTCTTATGAGTCATTGGCCTGCTCACAATTTAATATTCATACTTTCATCACTAATTGATTCTATAGCGATGGAAACTCAAATCCAGTTCCGGTGTTACAAGACTTTGGACTTCAGATATGAAGAAAATGCCTTTTCTCGCTCACTATTTTCGTCCCCTCACCTCCTTCTCCTTCTCAGCCCACCTTTCTCATTTGTTTACCTCCGCTGTCCGTCTGCACTCAACTTACTCCATCTCCCCCGGTAAGGTGAGGGAGAGAGCGGTGTGAGGGGAGCATGTATGTGTGAATAATGGAGGAGGCCAGCTTCTCCCTAACGAGGTGTGTTTGATGTCCGACCTCAGCCCAGTGTTTGTGTGTAGCGTGTGTGTGTGTGTGTGTAGCATGTGTGTGTGTGTGTGTGTGTGTGTGTCCCCACGTGTTCTCCCATATTCTCCTCCTCCATTATTCAGCGTCATGCCTTTCCTGTCTCTACCACAAAATCCTTTCAGATCATAGCACCTGGGAATCAAATGTTAATAGACACCCGCCCACACATTTCACACACACACACACACACACACACACACACACACACCCGCTCAGAGCCACAAATACTTCACACACGTGCACACAGACCCGTTTGACTGACATGAGTTGGCTTGGCTCTACAGTTTTGTTGCCCTTCTGCATCATTTATGCTCCTACAACAGCCATGACTGGTGGTTTTTCAATCTCGGCACATGACTGTTTACATTTGAAAGAGTGACTCAGGGAGATTCTCACTCCATTTCCTCGGTTCTGCTCCGTTGTCCCACCTGTTCTCCCTTTTTTTTGTTTTTTTTTGTTCTGTCTTCTTTCATTTGGCGGCAGATTTATGGAGAGAGAAAATTAGTCTCAATACTCGTGACCCACTTGGGAATTCCACACGAATGCGCTGAAAAGCCAGACGTCCAAGTTGGCTGCCAGCACCTAAATGCAACTTGCATCTATGGAGGGAAACACTAGAAGAGTCTCAGTAACTGGAGCTGGGACAATGAGCCAATGGGCAGAAAATTCATCAGCTTGCATTTTTTTATTTTTTAAACGTTCATTCAAGTCGTGTATCTCCTGTAGTTTGATCGTAACCTGAATATTTTTCAGACTCGTCCTCAGGAAAAAGCAATTTGAAGAGATCACCTTAGTTTCCTGGGAAATGCAGTTTGATTTTATGAAAACTAAACATTTAAAATAAGTAGATGTTGGGTAGTTACATTTATTACCTCCATAAGGAGGTTGTAATTTCCTTTACTGAAGGGAAGGATGTGACATGGAAAGAATTCAAAGGTGCAGCTCCAGGATTTTTCTTATCACTTTCTAAACATTGTAAGATTCCACTAGATCTAGGGGATTTAAATGTGGTTTCATAGGGGTACGTTGTTTCAGCCACTGTGTAGCTGAGATAATGTGGATCCAACAGAGAATCAACAGGTTATATACAGTATATCTCCAATAGTTTTAGAAAAATCTCTAAATGTAGGTGTGAGCTCTCTGATGAGTGTCATTCTAGTTCCATAGTCGACAGTAGAGAGATGACTTGAAAACAAGGGGATAGAAAAGGAGAATAACAGGAAACAAACCAGGGATGCTCCTTATATTTGACACTTAAAACTCCATGGAGTCACTCCTTTGTAACAAAGACTGATAATAACAACCAAGAAAATAATGAACAGAATACGCAACATTGAAAATAATTCCTTGCTGCAGCCTACGTGTTTGTGATCGCCATTATTTATTTACACATCACAGTAATTTGCACATTCTTGCCAGTCGTAATTGGACTTGTTTCTTTCCATACACCTTCGCCTCATCATTAGAAGTCCTTCATTTCCTATACACAGTCAAACTAATGCCTGAAAAACTCCTCCGGGGGGGCTTCCCTGTTGGTCGCCCCTGCACTGACATGTACATGTATGTGTGTCTCACTGGGATAAGTGATGAGATGTGTGAAATATGGCAAGTGGAGCACTCTATTAGACAGCCCCCCCACCCCGCTCCTCCTCCTCCCTCGCCCCCTGGCTTCCCCTTCGCCATACAGAGAGAGACGTCACCGAAGCTGTGTGTGCTGATGTGGTGGTGGGACTGAGGCGGTTGGGTTTTAAACAGAGGAGCATGAGCCAAACATCCACCAGGAAGCAGGAACTCCTCCCGTCATCAACCTCAGCTATAGCATTAGCCTTGAGAAGAAGACACAGCTACTCTGTGTGTGTGTGTGTGTGTGTGTGTGTGTGTGTGTGTGTGTGTGTGTGTGTGTGTGTGTGTGTGTGTGTGTGTGTGTGTGTGTGTGTCTGTGTGTGTGCTCTGACAGTGGGAAGCTGCAATGTAATTGTTGACACTGTCCAGAGGATTGAA
Organism: Hippoglossus stenolepis; assembly: GCF_022539355.2. Taxonomy (NCBI): domain Eukaryota; kingdom Metazoa; phylum Chordata; class Actinopteri; order Pleuronectiformes; family Pleuronectidae; genus Hippoglossus; species Hippoglossus stenolepis. Next base: position 14,920,335 of record NC_061502.1, read on the forward strand.
TGTAATGAAGGTAGCTGCTTACAGGCTGCTTCATTAGTACGGCCGGGCCCCGGGCACTCCCCGTGTGTGTGTGAGTGTGTTAGGCGTGTGTGTGTGTGTGTGGGCAAGTAAAATTCGGCATCCTGGGAAATAAGGGGAGTCGAATGGGTAGCACACACACGCACACATATGCACACACACACACACACACATACACATATGTATTACCACCCACTCACACATTAACAAACATATCAAAGAAGTCCAGGCAGCATTGATTGTAACTTTGATCCATAGGAGTCCATTTCCTCTTTAGGTTTGTCTTTGTGAACGCTCTTCAAAACATAATACTGAGGTGTAACTTCCTGCAACGAGCCTTTTTTTCACCTTTAATCAACTTTTGAAGAGGTCATGACGGGTGCATTAAGATGTAATGGGACATGGGATGTAGCTATTAAAGTTATTTTCATTGCTCTGTGGATTATTTCAAAAAAATTAATTGTCTTTTATAATGTAACACAACCACAATCAAGGTTCTTTTTTTAATTCGTCAGCTGTTTGGCTACCAGCTGACCAGGAACATCCAATCGTATTAATGCAGCCGTTACAACCTGACACTCAGTGCGCGTTAAGATGCTGAAATGAAAGCTTCCTTAAAATGAGGTCAAACCATCTTGATCGCCCCTGGTGGCCGACTGAGGTATAGGTCACAGACCCCACCTCCTCCATGTTAGTGATAGGGCATGGATCAAACTAAAAAGTCAAAGTAAACGTTGAATATATTTTTCTCAAAGGTGGTTTCTGTCATTTGAGATAGTTACACTGATCAAAGTTTGGTATTCATTAGTTGTTTGATGCTATATAAACGATGTGAAACGTCATGATTGACAGCCGAGACTGACTCACAATTGGTCGAGCGTGTGTATTGATGACACTTTAATACAGCGGCTCCACAACATGATGACTGCTGCAGACTCCAGCTCCACATGAGGTCAATTGTGGAGATGGTGGCATCCATATCAGGGATGTTTTGGCTTCTTTATTCGTCCATCTTTACAGTCTTTGGTGATATATGATCATGCCAGTGTTTCGCTGGCAGATCCACCACTTTAACCTCAAGTTTTTGTGCAAAGCTGTTTTCATTTTGACTATGATTTAATGTTGCTGACCAGGGGAGCTGTGATCCCTGCAGAGTCCTTATTGCTGGTTGGATCCTTCAAGAGATGCTGCAAAAACTTCCTTCAGCCGGAGCCAGTAGCAGGAACTTCCCTGCACTGTAGGAAGAGACACCTTGAAGCTCAATGCTGCCTGGTGCACCCCTGCATAGTTTTGGGTGCTGCTAGAGTTCCGCTTTGCTTTGTTCCACTAATTTCACGACGATTGTCGGCACAATGCGTTAAAGCCGCAGCTGCTGATCGGGCTTTTGTTTCGCCTTTTCAGAAGCGTGGCTGGTGTGAAATGGGATTTGTGGGCAGAGAGCTGGTCATGGGGAGGTCAGCCGGTAGACAAGACGACGCAGAGGCTGCCTTGTTCGTGGGGACCCTGCGGAGATGAAGTTTAGATTAAATTTCCACTTAGTGAACAATGTGTCATTTACAATAAGGCCACGTCTCCTGCTCCAGAAATCGTCTTGACAGCTGCACCTCTTCAAACGAGCTCGTCCCAATCACGGGGTCGGGGATGTGCATTTGACTTGCCCATCAAATGATTCCCCGGGTCAGCACGAATGTGGCTCTTAGCTTGGATCAGAGGCCTGGCATTGATTCCGAATGGCCATCTGCCAGGCTAACCTTGACCCGTAAATCTGAGTGCAGTCACACCGTAAACCTTGACCCCAGTCTATCACTCTGCCTCCGATCCTCCCTCCCGTCCTTCCCTCTAGTGAGAGATCACAGAGGAGCAGGGAGAACATTAAGCTTCCTCTATGAGGACCAATCAATACCTGATCTGATTAGGCCTGTGCACATATGTTTCACTACAAACCCTAAAAGCCAACAGATAACGAGCCCCCTGCTAATGTTAGCCAATAGCTATCCATTTCAGAGCTTTTTTCATAGTCAGTGAAGGGAAATGAATGTTGAGGGGTTTTTTCAATGCAGATTCACTTAGCTTTTGCAAGGATGCAGAAACTAAGCTGTGGTCGTACTGGTGCATCCAAGCTGTGGTCGCACTGGTGCAGCCCCGGGTTTCCCTGCATCAGCAGCTTGGAAGGATGAAAGAGGAGGAGGAGGAGGGAGGAAGGGATGTGGAGGCAGGAGGGGAGAGGAGGGAAGCTTCTAACGGGAGGTATCAGAAAGATGCAGCTATATTGATGCCAGTGTAAGCACATTTCTATTGAAATCAATAGAGCTGCTCTCCAGCTCATTTTGGCTTCTAACGAGGCCTGGCTCACTAATGGAGCAGCCGGAGATAACACACACAGAAACACAGCTAAATTGGGTAAAAGGGAAAAGAATATGCCAGGCAGGTGTGAATTAATGTTTATATGTTCTATTGCAGTCTGTAATGATATTAACCATCTTCAGAACTGCATAAACCAGTCAAAAGTAAAGGGTTAGTTATATATTTTCCTTTACCTTTTAATGGTTTGTAGTCACGTTGACACATTTGGATTTATTTCCTCAGGTTTTTTCAAATCTGTCTCTTAGATTTTCACCTTCACTGCACGTCACCTGCTATGTGATGATCCAAATGGTTTGTGTTTTTTGCTCTCATGCATGCTTCAAGTGGCATCCATGTGTTTTACAGTAAACTACACTGGATGAACGGCTGCACATGCACTGCTAAAACAGTCTCATGCGCTCGTGCTCGAAAAACAGATTTAGTTAGTGTGCACGTGTGTGTAAACAGCTGTTGGAAATGCCACGGAGAGCTGGCTCGCCGTGGGCCCTCTGCCATCGAAATGTCACGCTACGCGGGGGGAAAAGCTGCGATACCTCATCCACCCGCCGCCGTCGCCACACATCCGCCCCAAACCTCCACGTACGGCATGCACACACACCCCTGAATGGCTATATGATAATGCCACGCTCAGCCACAGACCCATTCATCACACCCGTTGTCATTAGAAACAAGCCTCATTATACTCGGAGCCTGTGATTTATGATTAATATTCGCAAGGGGGTGTGGCGGATCGTCAAGCCTCTCCAATCCATTGATTTCATTGAACAAGAAAAACAGAGAAGGGGGCTGACGATGAGGGGAGGGGGTGTTGAGGGGTAATGTGTGTGTGTGTGGGGGGATGTTCCGGTCATGGCGTGGGAAATGAGATAGTGAGTAGAGAAGTAAAGTAGAAAGACAGGCGCAGGGTGCAATATTCAAGGTCCCTGTACTCCCCCGGTTCTGTAAATTGTCTCTGGAAGTTCTCTCCGTGGCTTCATTAGTAAGTGTCTTTTCAATATTCATGGCGGCGTTAATAAAACATCAATACGTGAGGCCTTTGAGGAGAGCTGCAGGCTGTATGGGTGCTGCAGTCTCAGGCTTCTCCACTGATATTTGGATGATAAAGAGAGGTCCAGGTGAGCGCTATGCAGAGTGAGTGAGAGAATAAGAAAGGGAGACGGTGGATAGTTTTGGGGATTTTGGAGGAGAAGATGAGGTTGTATCTGGAGCAGGAAAACAATATTAGATGTTTCGGTGACTGCTATGTTGACTGTGGGTGGATCTGTTTGTCGATGGCGGTGTACCCGTGTATCGTTGGCTGTTCCCCTGCCAGGCTGCTGACTACTGTAAGTGTACGCTGCTGTCGGAGTTCAGCCTCTCATGTTTTATTTATTCCAGTGGAAAGTGACGGTAAGAGCGGGGCCCTCTGGAGCTCCAGAGAACACGCCGGGTCAGCACAATCCTTTCTCCCGCTTTCCACGACTTACGGCACATGTGGGACTCCGACTAAGAATCAATTTACTTATAAACTACTTTTTCAATTAATCACTTGTGTCAAAACCAGTGCCCAGAGCCCAAGGTGATGCCTTGAATTTCTTGTTTTGAGCAATCAGCGGGCCAAGGCCAAAAGATATTCCATTTATAATTGTATAAAAACGGAGAAAAGCTCCGCTCCAAACTGCTCCGGAAGCTGCTCAGTACCCAAAAGACTAGATTATGGTTGTTATGGGCCGTTTCCAGGTGCAAATGTGTGTGTTTGTGTGTTTGTGTGTGTGAGAACTGGGTGTTCCTAAAACAGAGCATATACGCTCAGTGCACCTTCAATAGAAATGGTGGTATGTGGCACTTTTGCTTTTTCAATGACTTTATTAAAATGATGGTCGTTTTAGCACAAGTCACACAAACAAATTATGGGTCCAGAGTTTTGAGGTTGTTGTTCCGTTGGAAAAAACATGGACGCTGTGAATAAAATGTGTTGTATTTATTTGTTTAGAGCATTTAAACAACACCATGACACCTTTTCCCAATATTTGCATAACAATAAAAAGCATAAAACAATAAGCATAAGGACGTTAATCATAAAAAACGTCTGTGGTGTGAAAAGTGGTGTGAAGCGCCTGTGAGAGATGGACAAACAGTTTGCAAGTGACAAAAGTGCAACATTTGACCATTTCACATTAAAAGCTGTCAAGCTGATTGTAAAATTATGTTATTTGGTTTATAAGGAATAATTTTCAGACTAAGAATTCATCATTTTCTGTTACTATTGAGAGACAGAGACTGTTTCCATCAGAGCGTTGATGGTCAACACATTTCTGAGGCAATGGAACAGGACGGGCTCCACTCAGCTGAACTCCTGTTTCCTCTTCCTCTTCCTCTCTCCTCCTCTCATCCGCCCCCCATGTATAATATTTATTCCCCCTGCACAGCCTCCCTTCCCAACAGTCATTTTTCCCCATCTTCCCATTTTACCTCACCACTCTCCATCCTTTCCTCCTCTCTTTTCTCTGCCCTCCCTCTTTGCTTTCAGAGTATTCCCACTGTGCTCCCCTCTCTCCTCCCCTCTCTGCCTCCTCCCCTCCTCTCATCCAGTGTGAATTGCTCTCTTAATCCTGTAAGGGTTAGGCTCCAGCTCGCCCTCCCTCAACTCCACATGTCCGTCCTACCATCTCTCCTCCTTCACTCGGCCTGGGATGGGGCTGGCTCTCCTCTCCAGGGAGGGAAGAGATGGAGGAGCCAGGGCCAGGGATGGGCCCTGCCTGCCTGGGACACAGCTGTGAAGAACGTAGCTGCCTCTCCTGCTCTGTCTTTCTTTCTCTGCACATCTGGTGCATGGGGGGACTGGGCCATGTTGTGCTCTGTTGTTTTGTCCTTGGCTCAGTGTGGTTGCCGGATTTTGGCCTGGCTACGCTGGAGTAGGTTTGGATTTGAGATGTGGATCGGCCCACTGCTGTACCCACACGGATGAGCCGGGCTCCACTGGTGTATTAAGCAACGGTTATTAAGCCGATAGAGTAATTATTAGCTGCAGTATAAGCGTGGGCCAAGTGCTATTTTTTTTTGGGCCGTTCCCTCCATAGCGTTCTTCAGCGGCCGCCTCAGCACTATAGCAGGTGGAGTGTCGCACTCGTTGCATTATGTAACTTCACCCCAATTTAGATCTGACTTCAAATAAATGAAAATCAAGCTGCTGGTTGGCTCCTTTCCCCGTTGGATATAAATAGCATTTTCAAATCTTATCTATAAAAGTGTTGTAGAGGGGAGATGCTTTGAAACGCAGCCCGACGATTAGGATCCCATTGTTCCGCTCCACACCCCCTCCATTCTCCCGGCTGCTTACAGTAAGCCTGAGGATCTGTGTGTATGCGCCCGAGCGTGGAGCCCTGCACATGTGTACGCATTCATCAGCAACACAGTGTGATTGAGATAGTGGCTAATGGTAAGATAGCATGAGCATGGTGTTGTGGGCTGAGTTTGTGAGTAGCTGGTGTGTGTGTGTGTGTGTGTGTGTGTGTGTGTGTGTGTGTGTGTGTGTGTGTGTCTGTGTGTGTGTGTGTCTTTGATGATGGATGCTGTGCTTCTGTTGCTTACCCCACTGCTCCTCTCAGAATTAACAAGGTTGCTAAGATACAGTGGGTTTATATTAGATTAGGTTATCTTCAGTTATTTCTGTTACTATATTTTGCCCTGCTCTGTGAAGCCTTTATTAATTTGGAAATTTACCCTGAAAGAAGATGCTGATCTTCTCCCCTCTCTTTTCGGGGATGTAGCACTGGAAGCCCTCTAGTCAGATGTCTACCCCACCCCATTACAATCTGGAGGCGTATCCATACCTCTATTCATCATTAAGCCCATTTAATCCAAGGCCTGGGGCCCAGTGTTTCCATTTAACACAGAACAAGCCAGTGAAATAGAAGACAGGAGGCAGCGATATCACTTCTGTTGAGGCTTATTGGTGTACGGAGATGTTGTCCCTCCCACCAGCAGATGTCATCCCAATCCAGTGTTTGACCTCCATAGTAGCTTCTCCAGGGCTGCGGGGCCATTGGCACTGCTGTTAGCAGATAAAGAACAGGATGCAATAAAGATGCCAAGTGGACTGCTCAGACGAGCGAGGCTCTGCTGTCCCTCCACTGGCGGATTAGCAAATCATCCCTCGCATGTATATGTACGGATACATATTGTGCAAAATGGATTGAGCATTTCAGTCAGGCTGAGTTGCACGACAAGACTGACTCACCATAAAATATACAAAACATAGCACGACTTCTGCATTTTTCCGCACAGTATTGGGCCATGATGACATGTGAGCGGTGTCATAATTGGGCTGGAAGCAGACTTTGTCACAAGCAACTGGGGGCAGCAGCAGTCGGTTTTGCACTGCGGTAATAAGTTGTGTCAATTTACTGATCCGTGGTAAGGTGTTGTCCGAGGTTGTGTGTGTGTGTGTGTGTACAGTAGGTGTGTTTATATTCCTGGAAAGTCTGCATGATACTATCTGTGTTTGTTGTGTGACACTTTTTCTGGTGTGTGTGTGTGTGTGTGTGTGTGTGTGTGTGTGTGTGTGTGTGTGTGTGTGTGTGTGTGTGTGTGTGTGTGTGTGTGTGTGTGTGTGAACCTGCTATAAGGGAAAACCCCATTAGTGTGGGATCCCAGGGCGATATGAGCGCTGACTGCTTTATGTCCTGGAAATGATTGAGTGGAACATGGTGGCAGTTTATGAATTTCCTCTGCTGCTGGCTGACAGACTGACGGCACGTAACCTGCTAGCTAGCTAAGCTAATGTACTGCAGATGGGCAGCTGTAGCCTGCAGGCTAACTCTGGGTACCTATAGAAGAATTGGACGGATAGACTTCATGCTAAGTTTAACTTTTTCACGCATACACCAAATGTTTGACAACCTTGCTCTTCGTTTTTACTGATTGACTGGTTTTTGTCACATTTTCATTTCACTACAGACACATCTGTCCTACTTGTTAAATGGACTTTAGTCGTGTCCCAATTCCATATTCCAGTAGGCTGTACACTGAAAACCAAAAATTGTTTGATCAACTTAAAAAATTATTTTGGTAACACACAATAAAATGTGTTCAACTCGAAGTTAACAAGTTATATCAACACAATTGCTGACTTCAAATTGAAAAAGCATAATTAATGTGAGCTACTGATTTGCTGACTTGTAATGTTAATTGGTGAAGAATCTTGAACAAGCATCAGACTAACATCTTGAGAAAATAACATTATTTATTTATAGTTTATAGTTATAATAGCTCGGGTTTATTCTCTTTTAGCTCTGTTTTTGGTCTCCTCCTGAATGCTGCACTTTGTACACGAGCTAGTTGCTAACTCTGTGTGGCTGCTGTGTGTTGGTGAGCAGGTACATCGAGTGGGCTTTTAGAGCTTTTTCATTTAAAACAGCCGCCTGCTGTGGCTTAAAGAGTAAACCAAGAAAACGTAAAGTCGTCTTACGCAGACATGGCCTGTTTTTACACTGTATTACCTCCAGGAGAGACAAGTGAGGAAGCTTCAAAACCCTGCTTTTTTTTGTTCTGTATATCGACATTTCTCTCCTCCCTGATCAGTTCTCTGCTCCTCGGTCTCTTGATGTCTTCCCCTGTGTCCTGATCTCCCCCCCGCTCTGCCACGGCTCAGCGATTAACCCTTTAAGAGCTCACGTGCGAGCATTGGGTTTGTGTTAAGGATGCGTATCTAGATCCCATGTATGTGAATGATGTTGCCCTGCGTAATGCTTCTGAAGCCTCCTGCTCTCCTCCCACTGCTGTAGCCTGGGGACGTCCAACACACACACACACACACACACACACACACACACACACACACACACACACACACACACACACACACACACACACACACACACACACACACACACACACACAGAGGTGGAGGCAAATGTGAGATGACAGGAGTCAATATAAACATAGGCGCCAGGAAATAGATTTTAAATTGACAAATAATCACAATTACAGAGACGCCTGTATGGATAAATAAAGTGTGTATCTATGTCTGTATCTGAGAGACCTCATTAAAGGCAGGTAAAGTTATTACAATATCATTTTCTCATATTCGCTTCTAACTGTTCTTATATTGATATTTTTATGATGATAACATATTTCGATATTGATATTATTGACATGTTTTACTTTAATAGGCAATATTTATTTTTAAAGGTATATAATGATTATGATGAGACAAATAATTAATTTATTTTAGCCACTGATTCCAACATGTTCTTTGTTTTTTATCTGTTTATCTTGTTTATATTTGTATTTGAAACTTTTATTTTACTTCATTGCTGCCCATGTTGACCAGGACTTGGAAAAATGTCATTCCCAAAAAACAAAACAAAGCATATTGAAGAAAGTTTCATGTGGGAATCTTTGGCTGCTTGTGATATCAGGGAATGTCCCCAAGACATTAACAACATTATATGAGTTTATGTTTGACCACACAATAGCAGCAAGGTCTCTTGATAGGCGAGAGTCTTAATCAGTCTCAGCTCTCACAACAATCTGTCTGTCTCCTAGTTTGATTGTCCGGCCGTGTAGAAACATTGACCTTTAGCTTGCTGGGTACATGGAGCAGCACAAGGGTTCATTGCCTCTTCCCTTTCGCAGTGACCCGGCAATGGAGCGCCGATTGCTTGTTGCTCAGGGATCAGATTTAATTCTAATCCATCAGAAGGGTTACAGGAAGCAAAACTAAGTCGGCCCCTGCTCTGTTGAGTAAATCCCAGGTTCCTGCCATACTGCGGATTTCAGGGACACGAGAGATGGTGCAGTGCACGGAGCGCCGTTCGTGGGAGGCAGGCGATGAAAGCTAAGCTGCTGATTTACCTGGAGAAAGGTGCATGGGTGGAGCCTCGGAGGTGGGAGGGAGCGGCGTCACAAAAAATTCCTGCGCACCTTCTTTTCCTCCCCCTCTCGCTCTTCCTCTCCTCCTCCTCCATCCTCCCTCCCTGTTGCCCCCGTCTTCAGCTCTTGCACAGGATCACATTAATATTCCTTTGAAGCCTGTTTCAACTGCAGCCCGAGCTCCCTCTCCTCCACTCTCGCTCCTTCCCTCCCTCGTTTTGTTCCCCCTTTCCTCTCCTCCTCTCTTGTTCCGTGTCTTTCGCGAGCTATTGTTTTCTAGAAGGGAATCGCTTTCCCTCCGTTTCTACCAATCAGTGCAGCAGGGTTTTATTACCTTCAGTCAGGAGTTCCCCTTGTTGCACACATGTACACACGTGTGCGCACACGTACACACGCGCGCACGCACACACACACATCGGCGGTGGGTACCGATGCCTTTGACAGAGCGTGTTGATTGGTTCAGAATGGTTGCTGCCTCTTGTAGGAGAGTGGAACGGCTATTTTTAGATCAAGGGGTAGCTGGGAGAGAAAGACTGAGGAGTGTGTGTGTGTGTGTGTGTGTGTGTGTGTGTGTGTGTGTGTGTGTGTGTGTGTGTGTGTGTGTGTGTGTGTGTGTGTGTGTGTGTGTGTGTGTGTGTGTGTGTGTGTGTGTGTGTGTGTGCGTGCGTGTTAGTAAGGAATACTGCAGTCTTGAAGGAAGTTCCCTCTTCACACACAAACACACACACACACATGCACTTTTGCAGCAGTGCCCCTCTGAAGCCAGGGTGGTGTGTATTCCATGTGCTTGCTCCCCTTTTCCTCTCCTCCCTCCGCCTTTTTTCTCACTACATCTCCTCTCCCCCCCGCCTCCTCCCGCTGTCGTTACGTCTCTCTTGTTTCTCTCTCTCTCTCTCTCTCTCTCTCTCTCTCTCTCTCTCTGGCTCGGTGTGCAAATGTCAGCACTCTCCCATTTATTTGCCAGAGCCCCGAGCAGCGTCCTGCACCCTCTGTTTACCTCTTGTCTCCTCAGCGTTGCCCCAGCGGTGCAGCTTTTTGTCTTCATCACTCTTCCCCTCTCGTTCTCTCCATCCCTCTGTCCATCCCGCGTCCTTTTAATCCCCTCTTCTTCACCTCCTTTCCTCACTCTCATCCTGTCCCTCTGCCCCGTCCCTGTCTTCAGCCCTGTTGCACTCCTCACTCCAGCCCCCCTTCCCCCACTTTGCCACCACTCTTCCATTTTCTACACCATTCTTGCTTCACCCATCTCTTCATCCTGTCCCCCCTTCCTCCCATTCATGGATCATGGCACTTCATTGGAGTGACGCCATGACATTTCCACTCTTATCTACAACTAGTGTATCAAGTTAAAAATAAAAATTTAAATCAACAACCACCATCATCGTCCTCCTCATCACCATCATCCTCCGGTGCTTCGTTTTGCTCGAGCGTGCCCGTTCACGTTTCTGCCTTCGTCAGATCACAAAACACCTCGTCCCTCTCGTCATCCTCCTTCTCCGACTCTTTCCGTCTCCTCTCACTTTGTCTCTCACTTTTCTTTTTTTTTCTTTCTTTCCATTTTGCTCTCCCCACGTCGTTGTCTTCCTCCCTGTCTCACTCCATTCGTCACTCAATCCATCTGCGATCGCGCTGATGACTCATGTGGCTCGCACCTGCTCTGCAGTCGAGGGGCCGACGTACGTGGTTTTATGACGAGAGGTTGGAGATGATGAAGGTGTGGCCTCGTGCACACTGAGGGTGGCGGGAGGATTTCAGAGTTCTGTTCCTCCAAATAGCCGCTGTGTTTCATTTGCAACATACTGATGTGGAAAACGTGAAGACACTGTCAGCGTTACTTCACACAGAGTTTTCATTTTCAGGTGCACCGACCTTATGAAAACTCAAACTGACAAGTGAAGCTGAAAAACAAAAGAGAGAATCCTACTCTACGTTATTGAGACACAGTGAACCTTTCACAAACATCTGCATTTATGTTTGCAGGTATGAAAACTTTTAACTTACATGATATACAATACAGAAAAGATTTAAACATAGTGCAGTGCTCATTATAAACTCCTTGGCCTGCGGTGATGCTGGTTGCCTGCCTATTCAAAGTTTATCAATATTGAACATTACATTCTTCTTCTTTTGATTTATATGTCGAAAGTTACAAGATAGATAGATAGAACATTTTATCAGGATCAACATCGGTCCCAAAAATTCATATCGGTCCTCCTCTACAAGATACTGTTTGTTTTGTTGTTTGTTTGTTTTTCCTGTCACGTTACATGTGTGAAATCTGGACCAAAATGTACGAATGAATTGAGATGTTTTCCCAGAGCAGCACAGATCTGTTCAGGGATGTGTCTGGAGAGGAGCTCCTTGGCTGGTGTTCCTCTAGTTTTCATGTTTTGCTTCCAACAAGGATCGTCTTTTAGGTATTTCGTCATTTTCTGCACCTGAACATCAGTAACCGCATGTGTCTAAACCATTACACCATTTTCACAAAACAATAAATCTGTATTTCTTGGTTTAACAAAGTGAGATGGCTCGAGATTAAACACATTTTTTTGGAAGATGAATGATGTTTTTCTCCTCTTTCAGTAAACACCTGTGATGTAATAATACGGCTTTGTGCTGAAACCCCTCATGCGTTTTTATTTTTTCATATTACTAATGATTTTGTATTCTCTCTCTCTCTCTCTCTCTGTGTGTCTATCCAGTGAGTGACAGCTGTTTTCGGAACCTTGCAGAGGACCGCAGTGGCGTCAACCTCAAAGATCTTGTACACGATCCCTCCCTGTGAGTATGGACCTCTTACACGATAATTCCATCTACAGACCGAAACGCAAAAACCTGTGGAAACACTGAACCTTCCTGTGTTTAAATAGACCTACGTTAAATCTACCACACAAATAAAAGATGCACAGGTTCTCTGCATGTGTGCGTCTCTGTGAGGAAGCCGCCGCCGCCGCCATCGTCGTCTTTTTCTTTTTTTTTTATGCTAGAGCGTAACTAAGAAACTAAAAATATCTCTTCAACACAACATGTCGGGGCTCGGTGTCGCCCTGTGGAGAGAAATTCCCAGCATGCATGGCAACAACAAAAGAGCTGCAGCGCACTTCTGTTTAAGGACGACTCTCGGTGGCTGCAAGAAGTCATTATTTGCTCAAGGAAAATAAAGAAGGTGAAATCAACCATTGTTTTTATTAACAGGGACGTGATCAGTGACAAAAACGCGCGGGGAAACAATAATCTCCATCACAACAAGTGTTTGTCAAAACAGACACGTTAAACCATTGTTTGTGCAGCTTTTCAGTCGCTTCACAAAGGATTTCGCACAATCCCTGGAGTTGAGCTTGAGGTGGTCGCAAAAAACACAATTCAACTCGAAATTTCACGAGGTCTCTGAAGGTAATAAAACAAACACGCTTTTCACTCAAAGCGTAAGAGTTAGATTATGCGGACACTAGGATAGTACGCCTTCATGTGACTGTTTAACATCTAAATCCACAATGCAGATAGATATGATATGATTCTATGATACCCCATACGTCTTCTGGGAAGGTTTTTCTGTCAGATTTTAAAATCTGGCTGCAGGGATTTGCGCAGTCGTTTTACCAGGGGGCTGGCAGGACCAGCTTGACTCGGACATTTGCGTGAGGTTGTGCAAAAAAAGAGGTTGTGTTTTATGTCAAATCTAATAAGATTTATAAGTTGAGCTCAAATGACGTTAACTCTGATCAGTTACAATCTTCAGTCCATCATCAAAAGCAGCGTCTCACACATTTCTGTTCAAAACGCCTGCGACCGAAACACTGTCACCACAACATGCAAACATCAGACACGCTTCCGTACACATCAGAGCCCGGCTCCATGCAGCAGCCATTGATTGGCTGGAGCTCCTCTGTCACCGTATCACTCCAGTCAATATCACTGGAGTGTCACCCCCCCCCCCTGCTGCTGTGGGACTCTTCACTGATCCATGCTGGTCATGTCCTTTATGGTATGTTTATTTTTAGGCCAGTGTGTAATGAATGTGTGAAGGCTGTGTGTGACACAGAGGGCGAGTGAGTGTGTGTGTGTGTGTGTGTGTGTGTGTGTGTGTGTGTGTGTGTGTGTGTGTGTGTGTGTGTGTGTGTGTGTGTGTGTGTGTGTGTGTGTGTGTGTGTGTGTGTGTGTTTGTGTTCCATGTTATGTTCGTCACACCAGATAGTGATCAGGGATCATTGCAGGTTCGTTTATACACTGGATGAATTGAGCTGGGAGCTTATTATTACCGTTATGTTTGTGAACATGCTTTAGTCTACGTCTGTGTGTTTTTGACAACTTTTGAATCAGAATCAGAATCACAACCCACCTTCAGGCTCAATAATGAGGTTTGAGCTTTTATTCCCTTAGTTCTTGATTTAGGATGACTGAAATCCACCAGTTTTTTCACTGTGAGCAACTCGTTGATTTGGTTTTAATTGTCTATTGACATTATAACATGTAGGTTTTGCCACTTATTAAAACAACAATTCATTTTGAACATTGCTTTACCTGTTATTCTGGTTCAGACTAAATTGAAAAGTCAGGCTGTCCGGACCGAACAAGGTCGGAGTGAAGCCAAGCAGATAAGGGGGGAATTGGCACAGGGCAGAAGAGTTATAGGGAACTCTTAATGTTTCTTCGAGTGAGAATTAAGTGATTATCAATTTAGCACTTCAGAGATGGAGTTAATATTCATGAAACAAGGAAAGGGAATGTGATTGGCTGTTGACAGGTGATAAAGAAGGTTCCGTTGTGTTTGCTGGACTGAGGTTTGTTGGCTCCATAGGACATGAATAGACGTCCAGTGAGTCTGGGGCTCTGGGTTCCACTCAATCCACTTAAAAGCCACTTTGGACGGATGTGTCCCACACCAGTGAACTGATAGGGGTGAGTTTGGATTAAACTCAGTGCTGTTCAACATTCAAATTGGACACTGGGACGTGCAGTGAGCGATGGTGGCTGATGCGGACGGGGCCCTGACTGACCTCATCTGGCCCGAGCTCCTCCGTGCCATGTTAATCCACGCCACGAGTCAGCGGCTCCATCAGGTTGACCAGCTGGAACGCCGTGCCCTCAATGTGCCACCGCTGCTGTGACAGAGACAGAGGGAGAGTGAGGGGAAGGGAGGGGAGGGAGGGGAGGGACTCCGGGGGCCACAGCAGGACACTACTTACAACTGTAATCATAGCAACTCTCAGACAAACGCACACACACTGGCACATGCAATCAATCAGTCTGCCCAGTTTGAGGTTCTCGAGCAGCCAGATGTGTGTCGGGAGAGAAAAAATGATACGTGGCAAAACAAAAGAGCAACAGAGGAGGGTCAAACAAATGATACCCACACTCAAGGACACACAGATGAGATGAGGCTGAGGTGTGTGTGTGTGTGTGTGTGTGCGCGCGCCTGTGTGTGTGTGTATATACAAGTAAATGTACCTGTCTGTGTGTTGTTTGTTTGCATCTTTACCTTTTCTGAGCAAGTGCTTTTGCTGAGATCCATATTTTTTTGTGTGTGTGTGCATGTGTGCATGCGCGTGCGTTGAAGGTTGAGCCTCTCCCCCGGTGCTGTTGAGCCAGCTCCGTGTCTCTGCCCTCCAGCAGCTTGTGTCGTAACAACCTTTGTCAATTTTACAAATTGTCATGGCTAACAATAGCTAGAAGTCAATCAGCTGGGTGACAGTCGGACCAATTTCACAGTGAGGAGACAGTCAGGGGACAAAAGACGCACACACACACACACACACACACACACACACACACACACACACACAACCCTGTACTGTTAGAGCTTTGATTGATTAGCTCTATAATAACTATCTTAATTGGATCAACTTTCCTGAAACTATTCATGCAATATTAAAAGCTAAAATCTCAGCGACCATACAGTAACTGGTCACATCCCTAAAGCTGCTCTAATCCATGTTGAAGATGTTGAAGATGAAGTTGGTTTGGTGTGTGTTGTAGCTGGGATGGTTCAGAAAATGAAGAGAGCGGGAGAGGCTGTCAACAACGGCCGAGCTGGACCAGGACGACATTTATTCTGTACATAAATACAACGCTTCTGTGGTGGAGTGGTCTGCAGAATATCTTATGGCGAGTGTGTTTCCGAGGCGTCCTGCGTGTTGTTTAGTGGCTGTGAGTGGAATCATGGGAGTGAAACCCCTCGCTGTGCACTCAGAGCTCACATCACGGTCGGGGTTTGAAGAGGTGGGCTAGTCCGCTCCTCCTCCTCCTCCTCCTCTTCCTCCATCCTCCCATCCCTCCTTCCATCAGCTAACATGTTGAGAGGTGACCCCTTGAGAGCTTTCCCACATACGGACGAAAGCAACAACTCAGCTGTAATGGGCTCGCATCCACGCCACTACTGGGAACGATGGCCGAGCCTCTCGTCTCCTCCCCTGGATGGAGTGTGTGTCTAAGACGGCAAGAGGAAGAAAGAGAGAGTGAGATTGAGTGCCGTGTACAAAGAGCTTGTATTATTAATGAAATTACCCTGGCAGATGGGTCTCATCTTGGAAGTGTCCCACAACCACTGAGATTTGCAGCTGGCTCACATGCACACTCATACTTTTCCTCCCCCTTGTTAAGTGTGCCTCTGACAGCCTATCCCCCACTTTCCTTTTCTCTCACTCTTTTCACTCCAGCTCGTTCTATCTTTCCCTCTTTATCCTCTCCTCTGTGCTCGTCTTTTATTCATAGAGAGATTTCGGGCCGCGGCGTCCAGGCTTTCAGGCCAAAACTACTACTATGTTCACCCCCCTCCCACCACACACACACACACACACACACACACACACACACACACACACACACACACTGTTCACCTCCCTCCCCTGCCCCACTCCTTCCTTTGCCCGCATCAGTTGTCCACACCTCGAGCAAGAAGCCTTTATTCCAGGCCGACTACCTTCAGTCTGCAGTTTGAGGAAGAGCTTTATATGTCGCACACACACACACACACACACACACACACACACACACACACACACACACACACACACACACACACACACACACACAGTAGAAAGAGACATAGATGGGTGTGTGAGATTAAAATGTTGCAGGCCCATTCCCCTCTAACAGGCATCCTTCAATTCAGAGCACACCCACCCAAAAATACAGCCAAGTGCTCTATTTGCACAGAAGCCAGTCACGCTGAAACAAACACACAGTTACGCTCATACTCATTTACAGTATGAATCAACACACACATCACATCCATAGATACACACACTGTATGTGTATTGCAAGCATACACACATACATGCACAAATGAACACATCATTTCAAATACATACAGATTCTCCAGATATTTGTATGAGCTCCATCTTTGAAAGCACTGAGAGGTGACATAAAGAACATTGATTATCTGGTTACAGTTGCACCAGTCAAGTTACTGGGATTTATCAGGCAGCAAGTGAAGAGAAGGTGATGTGCAAGTGTACGGATCTGAGCGACTTTGACAAGGGCCGAATTGTGAAGGCTTGAATAGTAGATCGGACTTGTGGGGTGTTCCTGGCATGCAGAGGTTAGCAGAAGGAAGGACAACCGGTGAAGTGACAACAGGGCCACAGGGCCGGGGGGGGGGTTCAGTCCCACAGAGGAGTAAGGCCCCGTTCCAGTGGCGAACCTTCACCTCCCATTCACTTCCAATCTGTGAAATATCTGAATAAAACTGTGGCAAAGCAAATCACCAGCGTGGAGTTCAACCAAATTAGAACTAATACAACTAATACAACAGTCCTGCAATTAATGGTCCCAACATGAACGTGATAATGTTCTGGTTTTAATGGTGACACATGTAAAACTAAAGCTTTCTATCAACATGTGTCCTTAACTTATACTGTATATGTATAGAAGCAAATACGCTCTCTATATACCTCCATACACATGTACTCATTTACATATATACATATATATATAAATGCAGATGTTATTTACTGTATAAGTATGCATACACATGTATGTCTGTAAACATACAGACAGATACAATTTCCGTTTACTGACATATCCGAGCAGAAACACGCTTGTACGTGCAATTCACATTATACACAAAATGTCAAGTCAACAGCATATTTCTCCTTCCGCACAGAAATGGCATCCCCGGTAGTTACCAAATAAAAAAATAAAAAAACACAAACACTGGCTGGCACACACACAACTCTCACACACTTTCTCACGATGAACAACACAGCAACTAGAGGCTTTAGACAGGAGGGGTTGCCTAGGAAACGGTGGGAAGGAACCCTAGTTATTTGTGTTGAGCATATTTTCATTTGGGCTGAAACAGAGAGGCATAAAAACCCCAGGAGAGGGAGAGAGGTGATTTGTCCTGACAGCTCCTTTACTCTCCCGAGGTGTTACACAGACAAACACACACACACACACACACACGCGTAAACGGACGAATGCACATGCATGAACACGTAAAAAAAAAAAAAAATACAATAAAATACACACTCGCATACACACACACAGACAGACACGTACAGAGATGCCAAAAAAACCTCCTTCCCTCCAAAACACGTCAAGAAAAGTAAATCATTTGTGCCATCACAGGGATGTCAACAGGGAGTGTGTGTGTGTGTGTGTGTGTGGTGTGTGTGTGTGTGTGTGTGTGTGTGTGTGTGTGTGTGTGTGTGTGTGTGTGTGTGTGTGTGTGTGTGTGTGTGTGTGTGTGTGTGTTTGCAAGAATGCTCCGAGTAGCCCTACATGTGCAGTGTTTCATGACAAAGTACTTCTTAAATGATTCTTTCTGACTCCTCTGCCTCTTTTGTCAGAACCAGACAGCTTCTCTCTCCCTCTCTCGGAGTTTCAGGCTCCGTGCACGCCTGCTGCAGTATTCTGGTGTTGTCTTGCGTACAGAGCATCCCTCTGCCGCTCCCCTCGCACGGTTTGAAAACCGAGCCAAGCTGATGGATTTTTATCAAGTGATGTTTCCCGGGTGCAGGATTCAGCCGTCGTAACCCGGCGTGTGAGGAGTTATTGTCTCTAAGCGTCTGAAAGGCAGATAACTAGCAGATGCTTTAATGTTCACGGAGGGTATTTTAGTGGCTGACGTGGAGGGGAAACATGATGCAGTGGTCTCCCAAAAATAGCGCTCCTTTAAAAAAAAAAGGAAGAAAGAAAAGGGTTACATAAGGGGTGTCTGTGCAGAGCCTTCACCTTGAGCCTCGGGTTGGTTTTGGGGGGGTTGTCGTACCCGGACTGGCCACAGGAGGTAGCTGTGGCTCGCTGTTCAGCAGCAGCCTCCTCCTCAGTGGGCCATCCTGTGGAAAATCCTTTCAGGAGGAGATGTTCAAGGGCATTCTCCCTCTCCTCCTTTTTTTGCTGCTGTATTTCGGCGTCTCTCGCTCCTTCCTGCCTCTGCTTTGGTCTCATTCTGCTCTCTCAATGTCCTCCTTCTCTCTCTCACACGTACAGGGCATCGTTGGAGTTTCTGTCACGTGAACTCTATTCTCTCCATCGTGATCTTCACAAGCCTCCATTTTCTTAAATGTGAATTCAAACACGTGTTTTTAAAGAAGCCTCATGGAGGTGAGGGGAGAAGATGTTTCAGTCAAAAACAACATATTTATGAGCACTGATGTGAGTGTGTGTCTCATATTTAGAGGGATGTGTGTTGCTTTATTATTTTGAAAAAGATGGAGGCTACAGTATCCTGCACCTTCACCTGCTGAACCACGTGTCGTCCTTTTTCCGCCTTTTGTGCTCCTGGTGCCGGTGCGGTCCTGGTGCCGGTGCTCCTGAACAAGAACAAGTTTCCAAACATTTCCACAGAAAACTGTCTGGTCCAAAATTGGATGTTGGTGACAACAAAGCAAAGGGTTCTGTCAGGCTTGATTTCTTTCCACCTTCTTCTTTGAGGTCTCTTAGCGGTTTCCTGATCCACAAATTGCTGCATTACATTACCACACACTGGTATGGAGCCCGAAGGGAGCCTGGAGTAGAGCCGCTGCTCCTTTGCGTCAAAAGGAGCCGGCTGAGGTGGGTCACGATATCTCCTGAGCAGCTGGCTTTGGAGGTTTTCTGGGAATATGCAACCGGGAGGAGACCCCAGGGCAGAACCAGAACTCGCTGGAGGGATATAAATCCCATCTGACCTGGGAAGGCCTCTGGATCTCCCAGGAGAAGCTAGATTTGTCTGGATTACCCTGGTTTGCCTGCTGCCACCGCAACCCGACCCTGGGTTCAGTTTCCAAACCTGCCAAAATGTGGACTACTTCTCAAAAGGACTGAACTGGCTCTGCACCAGAACCGGCACTGGTACCTTCCCATTAGAAAACAGATATTGGACTGGCAGCAGAGATGATGATGCAGTGGTTCGCTCCGTTTTACAGCAAGAGGTTTCTGGGTTAGAACCCGACGGCCTTTTTGTGTGGAGTTTGCTTAATCTTCGTGTTGGTGGGGCTTTTCAGGGTAAAGTCAGATTGGGGTTATTATGTCAGCTGGGATTGGCTCCGAGCCCCCCCCCCTCAGCCTTCGAGGGATAGGCGGTATAGATGGTTCGATGGAAAAGAGAGACTGTCCTTAAGATGGGTTGTTAAAAAAAAAACACTGACTTCAGGATTTTCTTGCTGTCTGGAATCTAACACGTGATGATTACATGTTTGATGTAAGAACTTTCTTCCTCTCTCAGGTTGGGGGGGATGATCACAGCCTACAAGATAGTGCCAGATGAGATCGATGAAATCAAGGTATGAAATATATCTGCATGTTTATCTTTCTGTGACAGTATCCGTCGGTATTTCTGTTTTCTAATCTGTAATTACAATTAACCGTGTGTGTGTGTGTGTGTGTGTGTGTGTGTGTGTGTGTGTGTGTGTGTGTGTGTGTGTGTGTGTGTGTGTGTGTGTGTGTGTGTGTGTGTGTGTGTGTGTGTGTGTGTGTCAACCCACCAACAGGAGACTCTGGTGGACTGGTGCGATGAAAAGGAACTTAACCTCATCCTAACCACCGGAGGCACAGGGTTCGCCCCGAGAGACGTCACGCCAGAGGTGGGTTCACGTGTTTCTCATTAGAATCATTAGAATTTTAGATATAGCCAGGTTACGTACGAACAAACAAGGACAACTTTTTCGGTGAACAGTTTTTGCCGAGAGGTCACATGAGGGAAGTTGATCCCCTGCAATAGAAATGTGATGACGGCCAAAGTAAAACGCAGGAGTTCCTCTGTGTCTGAGAGGGAAACACTGAGGTGGATCTCTCCTGTTGCTCTCTGAGCGTTATTCAGAGAACCTCAGCGTGTTTTTGCTGATTACAAATGTGTGTTGCAGCGCTGATTAACACAGGTTGTAATTAGCCCCTCGGTCACATGGGAAATAAAGAGGCACAAGTGAAACCCTTATCAACTCACGTTTTTGAAAAAAGGGATTGCATTGCAAGCAATTCAGAGATAATGGGTGGCAGGTCTCAGGTTGCATGTTGTTTGTGTGTGTTTCATATTTAACTCCCTGTTTTTAAAGATGGACGACGCGCATCCTCTTCCTCCCATTGTACCAAAATGAAGCAAAAATATCACATGTATATATATATTTATATATGTGTACACACATTCTTGCATATTGCATATACTCCGCCTACTGCAGTGTAGAGGCGGCACACCTCTGTGTAAATATACGTTTTGTCTTTTTCTTCCTCCTTTTTCTTTACCTGTCTCATCACATACCTTTAGATTGAAGGATTAGAAGAAGCTCTTTTTGGATTTACACTGCTCCACTTCTGTTACATGCACTCACACACACACACGCACACATACAAGCAATTTGGCAGGGGATGAGCCGTGGTTCTCAGCAGTATCATTGGTCCTCATCAATCATGGTAGACAGCAGCAACCTTCCTGGAAGAGGGAAGACACGTACACACTGTAGTCACTGATAACACCTGATATCTGATCCAACCCTGTGTGCTGGAGACAGTGATATCTCTCCGTCTGTCTCCTCTGTGCGTCTGTACAGGACACAGACGACTGTATTCTGTGTAGATGAAAGCAGGACACAGGCCTGAATGTCCTTTTTCTCATGGAAAATGTTTGTTTTTATGTGGAAATACTTCACTTTGCGTTAGTGCTACATGTTACCGTGATTTTCAATGCAACCATTCATGAATAAACCACATCTCAATGATTGGAAGGTTGAAACATCCTTATCTGACCTGTTCCTGGCCTTGATCCGGATCAGGGGGCAGATCCAGGAATTTTTTGTAGATAGAGTGTTTGTCAGCATTTTCATTGATTTCTCGAGAATTCTTTGTGGATCATGATTAAAATAAATCTGATACGTTTAAGGGAGTTTGTCCTTAATTTGGTTCAGATCCAAATAAAAATCTGGATGTAGTGAATTTAAATGCATGCACTCTCCTTCCACATGCGACTGCGTTGGTTTCTGCCGATTAGCACAAGACGCATGATTAAGAATAATTTTCCCTCTATAAATACATTTTTTAAAGGATACATTCAATCAAGGCACTGATCTGCACTGAGCTACATTTTAGGAATATGATTTGCCAGAGTCTGTAACACCTCATTTGCTTAAATTTCATCACCTCATCATCTATGAGTCCGTCTCCTGCCCTTGTTATACATCCCCGCAAACACACAAAAACACACACATACACACACATGTAATAAAGATAAAACCTTGCCAAATTTTTCCTGAGCATATTTCACAAATCCCACATCTTGAACACGCCAACATTCAAAATTCAGCTCCCTCTTCTTCTAATCACTGACTTTATATGATGTGTGATCAGCTACAAATCCAGCCTCACCCCTCCCTCCCTCTCTCTCGTTTCTATCTCACCCCTCCCTGGTCCCACCCACACTCTTTCCCTTCTCCTCACCCTCTCTCTCTCTCTCTCTCTCTCTCTCTCTCTCTCTCTCTCTCTCTCTCTCCTCCTTCTCCTCTCCTGAGTCCAAACCCACGATGCTCATCAGCGGCTCCTCTGCTTTGAAGTCTTTTCTCCCCCCTCTCCCTCGCTAATGGTGCGTTTTTTGAAGTGTCACTCAACTCAAGGGCACCCAACACACACACCCAGCTGAAGGAGAAGACGCTGTATCCTCCCTGTGTCCGTCAGGAGCGTCAACGTCAACTGCAGTCCCGCAAACAGATGCACTCGCACATAAACAAATACGTGTGGTGGAACCTGTGTCGGCAAAAGCACTGAGACTAAAAACATCAGCAGCTCTGGAAACCACTTGAATGGTTTTCTTCATATTTTGTGCACAAAATATTATAAAGCAACCGGTCGTCCACAGAAGCCCAAACTTTTTAGGACAAACTTATTCATCATTAGGTTGTTAAATTGCACAGATTGACCAAGAAAGAGACATATTCCTGTATCGATCTCAAAGACTGAATCAGCCTTGATTGCCAATGGGAGGAGGAGGGAGGAGTCGGGTCAGATAAGGATTTTCCAGTCAGTTGAGACGTGAATTGTGCAAAACGGATTGTGAATCATTATTTCAAAGGCAGTCCTGGTGTTATAAGTCAAGGCATGTTGTTGTTGGAACCGTGGGACTTAATATTTCCTGGGTATCTACTTGATGTCCACAGTTTCACTTCTTCACCGACACCAGTATTTATACATACATTCTTATTTTGAAGGTTCCTTGTTATGTTTAGCTGCATTGCTGCACTGTATCTGCATTTATGTTTGTATGTCGATGTGCTATAAACAAAAGCACGTGAGCTCTGCAGTGGAATTTACACACTGAATCCTGCCTCTGCCGCCCCTCACCTGAACGCTCCGCAGATTTCTGTGTTGCTGTGAACGTGTGCGAGCGAAGAATCTCCCGCTGTGTTGTTCATGTGTGAAAGACAGAACTCCAGGAGAAGGTTCAGACCCAATTGTGGGGACGTCCTCTGGAGGTCATGCCTGAAAAAACAACTTTAGACTGTGGCTACTCTAACAACTGTCCTCTCTCTCTCCCTCCTCCTCTCTCTCCTTTCTCCAGGCCACTAAAGAGGTGATAGAGCGCGAGGCTCCTGGGATGTCTCTGGCGATGCTGATGGGTTCTCTCAATGTCACACCACTAGGCATGCTTTCCAGGTCAGTCTCGCAATCGCTCGTGCAACACAATCAAAACACAAACATTATTTTTATTTGATTTATCTCTACGGGCCTTTATGATGACGTACATTAGACAAATGCGGGAAACAAACTTGTTGCAGTGACACACTTTCCTCAGCTGCATTCTTTTAAACGTCCCCGTGTGTGTTGCTGTGTTGCAGACCTGTGTGTGGAATCCGAGGGAAGACGCTCATCATCAACTTACCAGGAAGCAAGAAAGGCTCCCAGGTAGGAAACACTCCAAACTGCTGGTAACAACAGCTTCCTCCTGTGGATGTTGGTGTTCGGTGTGGTTGATCCCGCAGTGCAAAGAAAGAAATTCACCTGGCCAATGTGGTTATGTGACAAAATGATGGATTAATAATAATAATAATAATAATAATAATAATGTATTTAAATAGCACTTTTCAAGCTTAAGCACAAAGAAGACCAATTGAAAAAATTGTAGAAATTCAAATCCGAAATCCCTGAAAGCCCCTTAAAGATGCTAACCAACAGACATGAACTCCCATGATCCCACGCTGCTTCACAACTTCATCTAACTAGGACTTTTGTTATTGTTTCTATTGAGAGACAAATTTTGGAACATGAGTATGAGAAGATTTTTGTGATTCAAACAAACACACCTTTGGGTCGGGGGTTTGATTCCTGACATCTGTCCTCGAGCAAGACACTAAACCACATTAGCTCCTGATGTGTGTGTACCGTGCTGTCATTTTTGGGTGAATGTGTGAGTGTGTTTACTTCATGTGTGTGTGCGGCAGTCTAAACATGCCTATATACTGTATGTGTGTGCATGTACGTGCGTGTGCGTGCCGTCTCTGTGTCCCACTCCATCTGTCTCCCTCTCTGCTGCGCTGACCTGCACATCTGTCTCTGTCTCGTTACGCGCCCGCTTCTCCTGATCGATTTTAGTATTTCTTTTTAATCAATTATGCCACCTCTTCCCCATCTGCTGCCATATTAGTGTCTCCCTCATCAACCCCCAGTTAAAGTTAACGGCACAAGCTGCCCACTGCAGGCTTTTATTACGATGATCTCCTGTCATAAAGATAACGGGGAGAGTCCGGCTGACCCAGCCAGGAGACGTCAGAGTGTCGGCGTTAAATCTTTTTTTTCCGCATTTCATCTTCATTTATACTTAAGATAGAATACTGTATATATCTGCATATTGTATTCGGATGATATATAGAGTTTAACTATCCTCTTGTATTTAGTTTACCTTAAATATCTAATGTGTATTTTGTCCTCATTCGGAAGTGAGGATATGTTTTTAGAGGTCTAGGAATCTAGAAAATCTCCAGCGAATGCTTCCATCATGACATTAAATAAAAAAAATGTCCTATGAATATGTAAATATTAAATGAAACCTGTACATTTACCGACTGCTTTGACAAGACAAACATGTTTAGACTTGTGGCTTCCCCGGCGATTTCAGCGTCATACTTTTAGCCTTTTTCAGGACTCGAATGGTCAAACTTTAAACAACAAAGGAGGAGCTACTATGACTTTTCATCAAGGTCAAGCTCAGATAACCCTGAAACCTACATTTCCCATAATGCCAAACAGAACTGTTCGGTCTTTAGGTCTCTCCTGCCTGTTTGATACCCAAACTGTTCAAACTGGAAGAGACAGAGTCCACTTTAGGACGAGGTTGTTGAGAGGAACTGATTTCAGAGGTCAAAGGTCACAGGGACCTCATATGAGTCTGGGAATAAAATGTACAGTATGTAGACTGAAACTTTGCTGGTTGGTGGAGGCATCAAGGCGGTAATTCAACTTTGCGAGCAGCAATTTCCCCGAACAAACTGCCGCTGCTCTCCCCACCTCTCACTGTCGTGGTGACTGTGTTTTCACGCGATGACTTCATCGCAAAACATTTCAGCTCCCGACGAGGAAGCGTCCACCTGCCGCGCTGATATTTACCTGTGGGGAAGACATTTCTACCCACTGTGCTGACATTTCTGCTCACTGCAGTGACGTTTCTGTCTGCTGGGACAGATACGCTTTCACAAACAGAGAAGAAGCACAGCAGCTGATTGCAGTTTCAACCTGTTGACACTTGGTGATATATGATCACTTATCAGATTTACACTGCTGTGCACATGAATTGTGATCATACTCTTGTCTCAGGGTCTAGGATTCTATTAAAGACTCAACCCCTTGTTGACTGTGGTCGGAGACATTATGTTTTTGGGTTGTCCGTCTGTCCGTCCTATTCTTCTGAGCATGATATCTCAAATACTCCTTGAGGGAATTTCCTCAATTTTGGCACAAATGCTCTCTTGGATTCATGGATGAACAGATTAGATTTGGGTGGTCAAAGGTTGGGGTCAATGTGACCTTACAAAACATGAATTTAGATTTTGATTATTAAAGATCAATGATGCATTGATCCTATGTTCTTAAGCAGTGACCTCAGTGAATGTGATATATAAGGATTCAACGCTGACCTATCACAAGTCTGCCTTTAGTGAATTTCTTCGCATTTTGACCAGATGTCAGTTGGACTCAAAGATTAACTGATTTTATTTCAGTGGTCAAAGGTCAAAGGTCACTCATATGACACTGGGAAAAAATGTATGCGGACTGAAACTGCACTGGTGGAGGCAAACAAACTGTCCTTGTTTCTTTGTCTCTCGTTTCTCCTTCTCTCTTCTTTACTCTTTATTGTTCGTCCCACATTGTTTTTTTTTCACTCTCTCAATGAATCTCTGTCCCTCTTAATCTCTCCATCTCCTCGTCCCTGTCTCTCTCCCTCTTTCTCTCTTTCTGTCATCCTCTCTGCAAACCTCCCCTCCGAACAGCAGCGCCCCCCCCCCCTACCTCCATCCCTCTCTCTTGCTTGTGTTTCTCATGCTCCGGCAGTAGATCCAGGGATTCTGCTCTTTAGTGTTCTTGACAGTTACTCTCCTGCAGGACAAAACGGAGAATAAGAAAATAAAAAAGCACTCCTGACGTACCTAAAAATTTTGCCCAGCACTCAATGAAAGAACAAAAAAGGGAAAGGAGGAACGTCTCCAGGCTCTTAACACCATCCTCACTCCCCGCTTCAGCCTGACCCACCCAGCCCTCCTTTCCACATCTCTCAAAAAATCCCTCTCAGATGTGGGCTTCAAACACACCAGGAGGAGGCATAAACAGGCTTCTGCGTGCCGAGGGGGTTCGGGCTGTGTGTGTGTGTGACGGAGTGGCATGGGGGTTCGAGAGGGAAAAGGTTAGCTCGCGGCTACGCAGCAGGGCTGGCGGGCTCGTGGCTGACTGCTGAGATTAACCCGTTCGACCTTTTTTCATCTGAAGAGCGCTCCTGCCCTCCTTCCTGGGTTTTTTCCTGCGGATGATGCTCTCCCGGCGAGGCGCGCATCCTAGTGGGCTTGAAATTCTGTCAAATCAAGGTTAACATCGCCGTATTTAATCTAGCCTGTGATATGCACACTTTTTTTTTTTTTAAAAGCACATGGAGTTGGGGGAGAGGTTGCTCCAAAAAAGCCAGCGTAGATACTGTAAAGCGTTGGGGGGGCGATTAATAATGCAGCCTCTCAATGCTTAAAATACACAGGAAGATAAATAATTTCACAGATTAGCTCTTGTCTTGGGAGCGAGGAGAATGGAGCGTTTAGCATAGCCGAGGAGCCCACAGGCACACTGACACACAGAGAGACACCGCAGAGGAAATCACCGATGGAGGGAGGGAGGGAGGGAGGGAGGGAGAGGGAGCAGGATTGTGTACATGTGGCCAGAGGGAGGCGCTGTAATCTGCTGTCTCAACAAGGGTCATGCACCAGTATAGTTGCACAGAAATGAGCGGACTGTTGTATTCATTCCACCGTATCCTGCATTTGTAACTTTTGTTTTATTAACACGATGCTGTTTCTTGTTAATCTGAGTTTATCTCTTCTTTCATGTTTGATCCATGAAATCAGGATATTCTACATTTTTTTCTAACAACTCAACAAGTTGCTTCCTTTTTTGCTTCTGGTGTGAAATATGATTTTCGTCCCTAATTATGTCCACTTCTTCAGTTTTTTTTCACGGATATTTCACATTAAAAGTCTTCCAGCGGCTCAAATGCCAAAATCTCCCCTTTTCCTCTGAGACTTCTAATGTGGTATGGGTCAGGGAAGAACCCGTTAAACTTTGGCGCGGATCAGGATCAGGAAGTATATATAGGAATAAAGCTACTGCTGTAACAAATACACCAAACTCTGTTTAGAATTCCTTATAGTTTAAACGTTTCCTCACTGAATATTGGGAGATAAACGCTGGTTTTTAATGACTTCTAAGTCTTTTTAGTTGATCTACAGTTCAGCACCACTCTTGAACTTGCTGGACCTGATTCTGACAATTAAAGCTGCGACTCTGAGTCAGCTCCACTCTTCTCCCAGGAGATCGTACCCGCTCAACAAAGTAACATAGTGAAGAGCAGACGTTCAGGGTGAGGAGTGGGAATGAGAGTGGAATCATTCGACCTATTCCGAGTCACTCAACATTCAAACTCATTTAATAGCTGCTTTTTAAACCTAAAAAGTTGCCTAGTGTTGCTTTGAGTTACATCAGTGACAGTTCAGGAGCCCGTTTCTTCTTCTTGGCTGCAACGGACCACGTCGTCCAATACTGTATCTTTTTACTAATGTTCTTTTTCCATTCTCCATTCCAGGAATGCTTCCAGTTCATCCTGCCGGCCTTGCCGCACGCCATCGACCTCCTGCGCGACGCGGTGGTGAAGGTAAAGGAGGCGGCCGATGAGCTGGAGGACTTGCCGTCGCCACCGCCGCCCCTCTCGCCGCCGCTCAACAGTTCGCCACGCCGCCAGACGGAGGACAAGGGCGTGCAGTGCGAGGACGAGGACGAGGAGAAGAAGGACAGCGGCGTAGCATCCACCGAGGACAGCTCCTCCTCCCACATCACCGCCGCCTCCATCGCAGCCAAGGTACGTGGACGGGCTGAGAGGAGAGGAGAGTTTTTATACGTGTGACATCATCCATCATCTCCACATGTTCATTCATACAGTACATGCATGTGTTAAAGGGGCCACCTGCAGGATTTTAACATCAGTGACTCATTCCCAAAAAGTCAAGAGTATAATTTCAAAATATTCTAAAAATTACAATTCATTTCTTCAGTGAATACAAATGGGAAATGTCTACAGTCTAGTTACCATTCTGTGTTTTCAGCTGTGTGCAGTTTACAGACCAGGTCGACCAATGAGATTAGCTCAATGTAGATTTGGGACCTGCACTTCACAATTAGACATAATATTAAATACAAAGATTAAATTGCTTGTTTGATCCATGGCAGATGTTTCTGCTGTGCCTGTCAATACATCACAACATGAAGTTCTATAGGTTAGATGTTCATTCACTCTTTGATTACACTTGAGTTAGACAGAGGATGAATGTGTTTGTTAGATGTGTCGTCACGGTTTGAAGAATTTCAGGCTCTTAGTTTTTTAAGTATCAAAATCCGCCTTGTTTTAAAACAAAGGTTTACTTTGATCAACACATAGTGAAGTTTAAAAAAGCCACAGGTAGCACCTTTAAATTATTAATTTAAAGTTTGTCCACCCATATCTTAATAAAAAAATGTCTCTTTTGCTGTTTCCTGTTGTACTTAACTATACTATCCAAAACAGGAAGTACACAGGACAGAGTGTAAATATGAATGAGACACTACTGTAGTATTAAAATGTAATGTATGAGTTGTGATATTTTAATTCAGCACATGAGGAACAAGTACAGAGAAGTCCTGTTCTCAAACTGAACGAACACGACCTTGAATAAAGATAGGGGGGGAATCAGACATGGGACAGGCCTCATTGGTCCTTTATGACCTATATACAGTTATATGGACTTTTAAAACCCTCACTCTAGCCACCTTAAGTGGGAACCAAGCTTTCTTTCAGATTTCTCTCGTCTAAATCTTTGCCAGAAGCAGGAATCTGTGTAAAAGTAATTTCGATGAACCTTGATTAAAAAGTTTTCTGATCATATTTTATCCGGAGACGACTCTTCGGGGCTTCCTGTTGTGAAAAAGAGAGTCAAACCTATGGTTTAACATATCACTCCTTCATCTGTGTGTGTGTCTGCTCTGTCCACTTACATGTAACATCATACCCATCATCCCATCCTGCCCAGTCTGCAGCCTGGAACTGCTCTGAGGCTCTGTTGTCAGGGTAACCTCCCACCTCATTGTCCAATCACAGATGGATGCTGGTAAGACTCAGCACCCCCCCCCCCTCACCGAAATCTCAACAATCATGATTTGTGATCATCGCGTCATGATTTGTGTTTCATTTGCATCGACGTCATTTGACAAACACCCATGTATCAGAGATGATGGAATATTTGTGTGTCTGTGCTGTAAGTTTGTTGTGTTTTACTCTATATACCTGTGTGTGTTTCTGGATCTTCAATACCACTATGTGTGTGATTATGGTGTGTGTGGTGTTTACATGCACGTTTGTCTGCCTGTGTGTGTGTGTGTGTGTGTGATCTTAGATCCCAGACTCCATTATCTCGCGGGGTGTGCAGGTGCTGCCCAGGGATACAGCCTCGCTCAGTACCACGCCCTCGGAGTCGCCCCGAGCTCAGGCCACCTCCCGCCTCTCCACGGCTTCCTGTCCCACGCCCAAAGTGAGTTTGTGCACTCAACACACATTTTACATCCTTGTGAGGACTTGAAGTTGACAAGATTTATTTCCCAAACCCTGATCTCCATCTCTAACGCTTCCTGGAAACACTCTTAATCAGTGGTACCCAACCTGGTTACAAGGAAACTTCTAATAGGACGCAAGAGGATTTATCCTATAAAAACTGTAAAATATTAAATTGTACATTTCCAAACAAACTGAATCGTATGAGATTATAATAGCTTCTCTTGAAATACAGCATTGGGGATTAATAATCACAAAAAACATTTACACAATTTGAGAAGTTTTACTGAAGCTTTTTCTAGATGATTAGATAAAGAAAATATTTAAGATAGAATATTTTTGAATTTATTTTTGCCAAAGTTAGATGGAACACAAAGTATTTCTACCCACCAGTTTAATATTTTGTGTTAAAACATGTAATTCTTGTCGGTTTCTGATCAAATCACCTTTATAATCAAAAGATCAAAAAAAAAATTGCAGTGTTTTTGCTTAGAAAACTATTTTTCGTTTTGCTTTCACTTTACTTTACACTACATGTGTTTTTCTCCTTATAACCCTAATTTAAGTTCATATTATCTCGTATACAATTGCTAAACTGTTTCGCGACTTGTTCAAACACTCGCACGTCACACACTCTGTCCTGATTTCTTTCAGTGTCTCAACTTGGCGAAGTGTACGTTCTGTGTTCGTTTCAATGTGTTTTATATGTAAAACCCCTGTTGTTTGTGTGTGAGTGTGTGTTTTTTGTGCGTTTCTGGAGACAGCAGGTTGTGGGTCTAATGCTTGGATGCCTACCGTATAATTCCCCAGGTTTAATTCAACACATCACAATGATTGTACCTAAATACCTCCGTCTGCTTTGTCTGTGCCGGGCTTCAATGGAACACTTCAACATTTTCCTTCCTTCTAAAACTGTCTCATGCTCAGTTTTTGTCACCTGAACATGTCGAGACCTCTCCGGTTAGTCTGAGGCTTGATTATACCCACGACTGCCAACTTGTTTCCAACTTGTTCAAGATCAAAATTACAATCTGAAATGTCCACGTGTCCTGCTGTGTGTTAACTGATCTCTCCTGC